>NC_141875.1:37495000-38120000 GCF_056163025.1 Triticum urartu
CATGATGGTGTGCTTTGCATTCATATTAGAGTTCATCTTTCTATGTTAATCTTTGTTGCAAAAGTGCTATATGCTGTAAACTACTGAAAACTGTCATAACTTGCCCTTTTGTCATTTTCGAGTGATTTAATGCATGCATCATATGAGCATTTTGTCAACATGAGTTTAGTGCATTTTTATGTCCTCTTTCTTGTGGTATTTAGCTAATGCCATGATAAGCCCTGTGATGACTAGCACAAGCTTGTGAAGTAGGGTTGTGACTCCCCGAGACCGTTGCGCCAGGTGTCTTCCAGTTATTCTTTGTCATTGCCATGTCATTCGCTTGCGTGTTGCATCTTGCCATGTCATCATGTGCATTGCATCATAATATTTCTCAAACCTTGCATTCGTCCGGGTTTCTTAGTTCTTTCCGTTGCCCGTTCTGAGCCCAGACACACTTGCACGCGCCCGCAGCACGTCCGAAATATTATTTTATAGGTGGCCGGAAAATGTTCTCGGAATGGGTTGAAAGTTGGCGTCTGGTCTTATTATAGTGTAGATAGACCGCCTGTCAAGTTTAATCGCATTTGTAGTTTGTTTGATGCCCCAACGAATTACTATAGCGGCAGTATAGCCGGTCTTTTCGTCGGACGTTTTCGGTCTCCGGAAACTGTGTCGGGCTGCATCTCTCCCCTCTTCTCTCAGACCAACCCGCTCTCCATAGTCAACCTAGGCCCATGCCTACCCCTCTTCACGTCCGGAGCCGTCCAATGCGATCGCACGGTCCGGAAACCCCTCTTTGCTCAGTGCACAAAACCCCTCGCGCGCGTGTCTGAAACTTCCCCGAACGCAACCCGGACAGTCGTCACCGTTGGGTCCGGATCATCCCCAAACATCTATAGAATGTCTCTGTTTTCTTATTTGGACTCCTCTAACCTTTTATTCTCGATCCTACGATTATGATCGGAGGGATCTGATAGCCCCTAAATTAATACACCTGCTATATATACACAAGGTCCAACCCTAAAAATTAGGAACCTTGTCCCATCCTCCCAGCCGCCGCCGCCGCTCCAAGATCTTCCTCAGGATCCCAGCGCAGCCAAGCCTCCACCTTCTCCAAATTCCCACGCCATCGCCACTCTCTTCCTCTGTGGATTTCAGCGCTAGCCACCTCCTCCTTTGGGATCTTCCCCGATCCATCCAGCGCCTCCACCAAATCACAGAGACCAACCAGCCCCCTCTCGATCCCGTAGGAGCCCGAGCTCCTCTGCCCAACAGCACCCGAGCTAGTCCTCGAGCACGACACCGCCCCTACCCAGCACAAGCGACCAGCCAGGAACTCCCCTGCCGTCTCTGTTTTCTCTCCTCCTCCTCTTTGTTCCTCCCTCCGTGGCGCCATCGCCGCCGGTGAACCCAACACCAGGACCTCCCCAGCCCTCCTTCTCCTGCTTGGCCCGAACCTCACCGCTGGTGACCTCGTTCCTCTACCTTCCCCGTTTTTCTTTCAATTCCCCTCGTTCCTCTCCCTCACCCCGCAGCCATGGTGCTTCGCAGGTCCCATCCATGGCCGCCCGATGGAGTTCAGCGCCGCCAACCGCAAGACTCGGCTGCCTCATCTTCGTCCGCGACCGGATCCGCCATCCTCGCACGTATCCGCGCCGCCTGCATCCGCGCCAAGACACCGCCGCTGCTCTGCTTCTTCTTGAGCAGAGGAGCGCCCGCAAACCTGTCCCTCGCCCCCTCATCTGCCCGCGTTGACCGCGTCTGCGCCCTGTCAACCCGTGGACCCAACCTCTTGCCACTCCAGGCCGCCGCACCTGTAGTCCCTCGCCTTGCCGCCTCTTTGCCCCACTCACCGGAGTTTTGCTCCCAGCCGCCGCGCCCCTGCTTCCTCTACAGTGAAGACGAGCAGGTTGACTCCCTCTAGTTTGACCGAGCGGCCTCCCTACTCGCGTGGTCTACACTCTTCCAGCAAGGCCCATGGCCCAATGTGAGCAGTCGTCCCTCTAAGCACTATCGGGCCAGCCAGATTCGGCCCGCGTGTTTTTTCCAGATCTGTGAATTTTGCGATTATCCGGTGTTTGCCAGTTTTGCAGTTTCGCCCTCAGACATCATGCATATCATAACTTAATAACCGTGCATCGGTTTAAAATGAATTATATATGAAACTTGACTAGAATTTCATCTAGTTTAATAATATCGAACTTTCAATCATGTTTGACATGTTTATTTTGCTGTTTGATTAAATTTGCTCTAATAACATGCTAAAATGATTTTATTCATAACTAATTAACCGTAGCTCCGAATTTAATAAACTTTATATGTAAATGGGGTACTGATACGTCTCCAATGTATCTATAATTTTTGATTGCTCCATGCTATATTATCTACTGTTTTGGACTATATTGGGCTTTATTTTCCACTTTTATATTATTTTTGGGACTAACCTATTAACCGGAGGCCCATCCCAGAATTGTTGTTTTTTGCCTATTTCAGTGTTTCGAAGAAACAGAATATCAGATGGAGTCCAAACGGAATAAAATCTTTGGGAACGTGATTTTCTCACCGAACGTGTTCCAGGAGACTTGGACCCTGCTCCAAGGAACAAAAGAGGCGGACACGAGGGTGGGGGGCGCCCCCCCCCCTAGGGCGCGCCCCCTGCATCATGGGCCCCTCGGTGCTCCTCCGGCGTACTTCTTCCTCCTATATATACACACGTACCCCCAAACGATCAGAAAAGGAGCCAAAAACCTAATTCCACCGCTGCAACTTTCTGTATCCACGAGATCCCATCTTGGGGCCTGTTCCGGAGCTCCGCCGGAAGAGGGCCGTCATCACGGAGGGCTTCTACATCATCCTAGCCTCTCCGATGAAGTGTGAGTAGTTTACCTCAGACCTTCGGGTCCATAGTTAGTAGCTAGATGGCTTCTTCTCTCTTTTTGGATCTCAATACAATGTTCTCCCCCTCTCTTGTGGAGATCTATTTGATGTAATCTTCTTCTTTTGCGGTGTGTTTGTTGAGACCGATGAATTGTGGGTTTATGATCAAGTCTATTTATGAACAATATTTGAATCTTCTCTGAATTCTTTTATGTATGATTGGTTATCTTTGGAAGTCTCTTCGAATTATCCGTTTGGTTTGGCCAACTAGATTGGTAGTTCTTGCCATGGGAGAAGTGCTTAGCTTTGGGTTCGATCTTGCGGTGTTCTTTCCCAGTGACAGAAGGGGCAGCAAGACACGTATTGTATCGTTGCCATCGAGGATAACAAGATGAGGTTTATTTCATATTGCATGAATTTATCTCTCTACATCATGTCATCTTGCTTAAAGCATTACTCTGTTTTTAACTTAATACTCTAGATGCATGCTAGATAGCGGTCAATGAGTGGAGTAATAGTAGAGTAGATGCAGAATCGTTTCGATCTACTTGTCACGGACGTGATGCCTATATACATGATCATGCCTAGATATTCTCATAACTATGCTCAATTCTGTCAATTGCTCAACAGTAATTTGTTCACCCACCGTAGAAAACTTATGCTCTCGAGAGAAGCCACTAGTGAAACCTATGGCCCCCGGGTCTATTCTCATCATATCAATCTCCATCACTTTAATCTTGTTTTGTTTTTACTTTGCCTTTTACTTTTCACTTTGTATCTTTATATCAAAAAAACCAAAAATATTATCTATTGGATCTCACTTCCGTAAGTGACCGTGAAGGGATTGACAACCCCTAATCGCGTTGGTTGCGTTGAGCTCTTTGTGTTGTGTAGGTACGAGGGACTTGCACGTGGCCTCCTACTGGATTGATACCTTGGTTCTCAAAAACTGAGGGAAATACTTACGCTACTCTGCTGCATCATTCCTTCCTCTTCGGGGAAAACCAACGCAAGCTCAAGATGTAGCAGGTAGAAAAATGCCTAGTTTAACATGGTGGTTTTACTTTGCATGTTTAACAACTCTAAAATATGGTTTAGGGTAGAATAGTACCAAATCCATTAATATGCACATGAGGATTTTCCGGACTTGTTGCTTGTTGTTCCAGCCTCATCTAAACTTGCCTAGATAGGTGGTTTTACTTTGCTGCACCGCTTGCCATGCTAAACAACATTTAATACTGTTGAGTACATAAACGAGATTGAACTAAATAAGTCATGTGGTGTTTCGTCAATATGCAACTCGTTGCATATTGAGCTCCACTTAATTTGTAGGATTGTTTGTGCATTTTTCCATGCCATGCCCTCATTAAACCGGACATGCATCATACTCGGTTGTGCATCATGCCATGATTATGTGTTGGTTGTTTATTATGTTGTTTGCTTCTTTCCGGGTTGCTTCTCGCGTTAGCTTCGGTTTCGTTCCGGAGTTGTGTGGATCTGTTCGACTACGTCCATTCGTCTTCTTCCTTGCGGGATCTCAGGCAAGATGACCATACCTTCGAAATCACTTCTATCTTTGCTTGCTAGTTGCTCGCTCTATTTCTATGCCGCGATACCTACCACTTGTTTATGAAGCCTCCCAAATTGCCATGATAGCCTCTAACCTTTTTCAACCATCCTAGCAAACCGTTGTTTGGCTATGTTACCGCTTTTGCTCAGCCCCTCTTATAGCGTTGCTAGTTGCAGGTGAAGATGAAGTTTGTTCCATGTTGGAACATGGATATGTTGGGATATCACAATATCTCTTATTTCATTAATGCATCTATATACTTGGTAAAGGGTGGAAGGCTCGGCCTTATGCCTGGTGTTTTGTTCCACTCTTGCCGCCCTAGTTTCCGTCATACCGGTGTTATTGTTGGGTTTCGTAGTAATTTCAAAAAAATTCCTACGTACACGCAAGATCATGTGATGCATAGCAACGAGAGGGGAGAGTGTTGTCTACGTACCCAACGCAGACCGACTGCGGAAGCGCTAACACGACGTAGAGGAAGTAGTCGTACGTCTTCACGATCCAACCGATCAAGCACCGAAACTACGGCACCTCCGAGTTCGAGCACACGTTCAGCTCGATGACGATCCCCGGACTCCGATCCAGCAAAGTGTCAGGGAAGAGTTCCGTCAGCACGACGGCGTGGTGACGATCTTGTTGAACTACAGCAGCAGGGCTTCGACTAAACTCCGCTACAGAATTATCGAGGAATATGGTGGCAGGGGGCACCACACACGGCTAAGGAATAGATCACGTGGATCAACTTGTGTGTCTAGAGGTGCCCCCTGCCTCCCTATATAAAGGAGCCAAGGGGGAGAGGTGCGCCGGCCAGGAGGAGGGCGCAGGAGGAGTCCTACTCCTACCGGGAGTAGGACTCCCCCCCCCCCAATCCTATTCCAACTAGGATTCCCAAGGGGGAAAGAGGGAGAGGGGTGGCCGGCCACCTCTCCTAGTCCTAATAGGACTAGGGGAGGGGGGAGGCGCGCAGCCCTTATGGGCAGCCCTTTCACCTTTCCACTAAGGCCCATATGATTCCCGGGGGGTTCCGGTAACCTCCCGGTACTTCGGTAAAATCCCGATTTCACCCGGAACACTTCCGATATTCAAACATAGGCTTCCAATATATCCATCTTTACGTCCCGACCATTTCGAGACTCCTCGTCATGTCCGTGATCACATCCGGGACTCCGAACAACCTTCGGTACATCAAAATGCATAAACTCATAATATAACTGTCATCGTAACCTTAAGCGTGCGGACCCTACGGGTTCGAGAACAATGTAGACATGACCGAGACATGTCTCCGGTCAATAACCAATAGCGGGAACTGGATGCCCATATTGGCTCCTACATATTCTACGAAGATCTTTATCGGTCAGACCGCATAACAACATACGTTGTTCCCTTTGTCATCGGTATGTTACTTGCCCGAGATTCGATCATCGGTATCCAATACCTAGTTCAATCTCGTTACCGGCAAGTCTCTTTACTCGTTCCGTAATACATCATCTCACAGCTAACATATTAGTTGTAATGCTTGCAAGGCTTATGTGATGTGTATTACCGAGAGGGCCCATAGATACCTCTCCGACAATCGGAGTGACAAATCCTAATCTCGAAATACACCAACCCAACATCTACCTTTGGAGACACCTGTAATGCTCCTTTATAATCACCCAGTTACGTTGTGACGTTTGGTAGCACCCAAAGTGTTCCTCCGGCAAACGGGAGTTGCATAATCTCATAGTCATAGGAACATGTATAAGTCATGAAGAAAGCAATAGCAACATACTAAACGATCGGGTGCTAAGCTAATGGAATGGGTCATGTCAATCAGATCATTCAACTAATGATGTGACCTCGTTAATCAAATAACAACTCATTGTTCATGGTCAGGAAACATAACCATCTTTGATTAACGAGCTAGTCAAGTAGAGGCATACTAGTGACACTTTGTTTGTCTATGTATTCACACATGTATTATGTTTCTGGTTAATACAATTCTAGCATGAATAATAAACATTTATCATGATTATAAGGAAATAAATAATAACTTTATTATTGCCTCTAGGGCATATTTCCTTCAGTCTCCCACTTGCACTAGAGTCAATAATCTAGATTACACTGTAATGATTCTAACACCCATGGAGCCTTGGTGCTGATCATGTTTTGCTCGTGGAAGAGGCTTAGTCAACGGGTCTGCAACATTCAGATCCGTATGTATCTTGCAAATCTCTATGTCTCCCACCTGGACTAGATCCCGGATGGAGTTGAAGCGTCTCTTGATGTGTTTGGTCCTTTTGTGAAATCTGGATTCCTTTGCCAAGGCAATTGCACCAGTATTGTCACAAAAGATTTTCATTGGACCCGATGCATTAGGTATGACACCTAGATCGGATATGAACTCCTTCATCCAGACTCCTTCGTTCGCTGCTTCCGAAGCAGCTATGTACTCCGCTTCACATGTAGATCCTGCTACGACACTTTGTTTAGAACTGCACCAACTGACAGCTCCACCATTTAATGTAAACACGTATCCGGTTTGCGATTTAGAATTGTCCGGATCTTTGTCACCTCCATATACGAGAAACATATCCTTAGTCCTTTTCAGGTATTTCAGGATGTTCTTGACCGCTGTCCAGTGATCCACTCCTGGATTACTTTGGTACCTCCCTGCTAGATCCTATGGCTGATGCATAGGGAACATCTTTCATATTCTCTCTATCTTCTTCAGCGGTCGGGCATTGAGTCTTACTCAACTTCACACCTTGTAACACAGGAAAGAACCCTTTCTTTGCTTGATCCAATTTGAAGTTCTTCAAAATTTTGTCAAGGTATGTGCTTTGTGAAAGTCCAATTAAGCGTCTTGATCTATCTCTATAGATCTTAATGCCTAATATGTAAGCAGCTTCACCGAGGTCTTTCGTTGAAAAACTTTTATTCAAGTATCCCTTTATGCTATCCAGAAATTCTATATCATTTCCAATCAGCAATATGTCATCCACATATAATATCAGAAATGCTACAGAGCTCCCACTCACTTTCTTGTAAATACAGGCTTCTCCGAAAGTCAGTATAAAACCAAATGCTTTGATCACACTATAAAAACGTTTATTCCAACTCCGGGAGGCTTGCACCGGTCCATAAATGGATCGTTGGAGCTTGCACACTTTGTTAGATCCCTTTGGATCGACAAAACCTTCCGGTTGCATCATATACAACTCTTCTTCCAGAAATCCATTCAGGAATGCAGTTTTGACATCCATCTGCCAAATTTCATAATCATAAAATGCGGCAATCGCTAACATGATTCGGACGGACTTAAGCATCGCTACGGGTGATAAGGTCTCATCGTAGTCAATCCCTTGAACTTGCCGAAAACCTTTTGCGACAAGTCGAGCTTTGTAGACAGTAACATTACCATCAGCGTCAGTCTTCTTCTTAAAGATCCATTTATTCTCAATTGCTTGCCGATCATTGGGCAAGTCAACCAAAGTCCATACTTTGTTCTCATACATGGATCCCATCTCAGATTTCATGGCTTCAAGCCACTTTGCGGAATCTGGGCTCACCATCGCTTCTTCATAGTTCGTAGGTTCATCATGATCTAGTAGCATGACTTCCAGAACAAAATTACCGTACCACTCTAGTGCGGATCTTACTCTAGTTGATCTACGAGGTTCAGTAGTATCTTGATCTGAAGTTTCATGATTATTATCATTGGCTTCCTCACTAACTGGTGTAGGTGTCACTGAAATAGCTTTCTGTGATGAACTACTTTCCAGTAAGGGAGCAGGTACAGTTACCTCGTCAAGTTCTACTTTCCTCCCACTCACTTATTTCGAGAGAAACTCCTTCTCTAGAAAGGATCCATTCTTAGCAACGAATGTCTTGCCTTCGGATCTGTGATAGAAGGTGTACCCAACAGTTTCCTTTGGGTATCCTATGAAGACACATTTCTCCGATTTGGGTTCGAGCTTATCAGGTTGAAGCTTTTTCACATAAGCATCGCAGCCCCAAACTTTAAGAAACGACAAATTTGGTTTCTTGCCAAACCACAGTTCATAAGGCGTCGTCTCAACGGATTTTGATGGTGCCCTATTTAACATGAATGAAGCCGTCTCTAGAGCATAACCCCAAAACGATAGCGGTAAATCAGTAAGAGACATCATAGATCGCACCATATCTAGTAAAGTACGATTACGACGTTCGGACACACCATTACGCTGTGGTGTTCCGGGTGGCGTGAGTTGCGAAACTATTCCACAGTTTTTCAAATGTACATCAAACTCGTAACTCAAATATTCTCCTCCACGATTAGATCGTAGAAACTTTATTTTCTTGTTACGATGATTTTCAACTTCACTCTGAAATTCTTTGAACTTTTCAAATGTTTCAGACTTATGTTTCATTAAGTAGATATATCCATATCTGCTTAAATCATCTGTGAAGGTGAGAAAATAACGATATCCGCCACGAGCCTCAATATTCATCGGACCACATACATCGGTATGTACGATTTCCAACAAATCTGTTGCTCTCTCCATAGTACCGGAGAACGGTGTTTTAGTCATCTTGCCCATGAGGCACGGTTCGCAAGTACCAAGAGATTCATAATCAAGTGGTTCCAAAAGTCCATAAGTATGGAGTTTCTTCATGCGCTTTACACCGATATGACCTAAACGACAATGCCACAAATAAGTTGCACTTTCATTATCAACTCTGCATCTTTTGGCTTCAACATTATGAATATGTGTATTACTACTATCGAGATTCAAAAAATAGACCACTCTTCAAGGGTGCATGACCATAAAAGATATTACTCATATAAATAGAACAACCATTATTCTCTGATTTAAATGAATAACCGTCTCGCATTAAACAAGATCCAGATATAATGTTCATGCTCAACGCTGGCACCAAATAACAATTATTTAGGTCTAATATTAATCCCGAAGGTAGATGTAGAGGTAGCGTGCCGACCGCGATCACATCGACTTTGGAACCGTTTCCCACGCGCATCGTCACCTCGTCCTTTGCCAGTGCCCGCTTATTCCGTAGTCCCTGTTTCGAGTTGCAAATATTAGCAACAGAACCAGTATCAAATACCCAGGTGCTACTGTGAGCTCTAGTAAGGTACACATCAATAACATGTATATCACATATACCTTTGTTCACCTTGCCATCCTTCTTATCCGCCAAATACTTGGGGCAGTTCCGCTTCCAGTGACCAGTCTGCTTGCAGTAGAAGCACTCAGTTTCAGGCTTAGGTCCAGACTTGGGTTTCTTCTCCTGAGCAGCAACTTGCTTGCCGTTCTTCTTGAAGTTCCCCTTCTTCTTCCCTTTGCCCTTTTTCTTGAAACTAGTGGTCTTGTTAACCATCAACACTTGATGCTCCTTCTTGATTTCTACCTCCGCAGCTTTCAGCATCGCGAAGAGCTCGGGAATAGTCTTGTTCATCCCTTGCATATTATAGTTCATCACGAAGCTCTTGTAGCTTGGTGGCAGTGATTGGAGAATTCTGTCAATGACGCAATCATCCGGAAGATTAACTCCCAATTGAATCAAGTGATTATTATACCCAGACATTTTGAGTATATGCTCACTGACAGAACTGTTCTCCTCCATCTTGCAGCTATAGAACTTATTGGAGACTTCATATCTCTCAATCCGGGCATTTGCTTGAAATATTAACTTCAACTCCTGGAACATCTCATATGCTCCATGACGTTCAAAACGTCGTTGAAGTCCCGATTCTAAGCCGTAAAGCATGGAACACTGAACTATCGAGTAGTCATCAGCTTTGCTCTGCCAGACGTTCATAACATCTGGTGTTGCACCAGCAGCAGGCCTGGCACCCAACGGTGCTTCCAGAACATAATTCTTCTGAGCAGCAATGAGGATAATCCTCAAGTTACGGACCCAGTCCGTGTAATTGCTACCATCATCTTTCAACTTTCCTTTCTCAAGGAACGCATTAAAATTCAACGGAACAACATCACGAGCCATCTATCTACAATCAACATAAACAAGCAAGATACTATCAGGGACTAAGTTCATGATAAATTTAAGTTCAATTAATCATATTACTAAAGAACTCCCACTTAGATAGACATCCCTCTAATCTTCTAAGTGATTACGTGATCCAAATCAACTAAACCATAACCGATCATCACGTGAGATGGAGTAGTTTTCAATGGTGAACATCGTTTATGTTGATCATATCTACTATATGATTCACGCTCGACCTTTCGGTCTCCGTGTTCCGAGGCCATATCTGCATATGCTAGGCTCGTCAAGTTTAACCTGAGTATTCTGCTTGTGCAAATACTGGCTTGCACCCGTTGTAGATGGACGTAGAGCTTATCACACCCGATCATCACGTGGTGTCTGGGCACGAAGAACTTTGGCAACGGTGCATACTCAGGGAGAACACTTCTTGATAATTTAGTGAGAGATCATCTTATAATGCTACCGTCAATCAAAGCAATATAAGATGCATAAAAAGATAAACATCACATGCAATCAATTTAAGTGATATGATATGGCCATCATCATCTTGTGCTTGTGATCTCCATCTCCGAAGCACCGTCATGATCACCATCGTCACCGGCGCGACACCTTGATCTCCATCGTAGCATCGTTGTCGTCTCGCCAATCTTATGCTTCCACGACTATCACTACCGTTTAGTAATAAAGTAAAGCATTACATCGTGATTGCATTGCATACAATAAAGCGACAACCATATGGCTCCTGCCAGTTGTGGATAACTCGGTTACAAAACATGATCATCTCATACAATAAAATTTAGCATCATGCCTTGACCATATCACATCACAACATGCCCTGCAAAAACAAGTTAGACGTCCTCTACTTTGTTGTTGCAAGTTTTACGTGGCTGCTACGGGCTTAAGTAAGAACCAATCTCACCTACGCATCAAAACCACAACGATAGTTTGTCAAATAGACTCCGTTTTAACCTTCGCAAGGACCGGGCATAGCCATACTTGGTTCAACTAAAGTTGGAGAGACAGTCGCCCGCAAGCCACCTGTGTGCAAAGCACGTCGGGGGAACCAGTCTCACGTAAGCGTACGCGTAAGGTTGGTCCGGGTCGTCTCGTCCAACAATGCCGCCGAACCAAAGTATGACATGCTGGTAGGCAGTATGACTTATATCGCCCACAACTCACTTGTGTTCTACTCGTGCATATAACATCAACATAAATATACCTGGCTCGGATGCCACTGTTGGGTTTCGTAGTAATTTCAAAAAAAATCCTACGTACACGCAAGATCATGTGATGCATAGCAACAAGAGGAGAGAGTGTTGTCTACGTACCCAACGCAGACCGACTGCGGAAGCGCTGACACGACGTAGAGGAAGTAGTCGTACGTCTTCACGATCCAACCGATCAAGCACCGAAACTATGGCACCTCCGAGTTCGAGCACACGTTCAGCTCGATGACGATCACCGGACTCCGATCCAGCAAAGTTTCGGGGAAGAGTTCCATCAGCACGACGGCGTGGTGACGATCTTGATGAACTACAGCAGCAGGGCTTCGACTAAACTCCGCTACAGTATTATCGAGGAATATGGTGGCAGGGGGCACCGCACACGGCTAAGGAATTGATCACGTGGATCAACTTGTGTGTCTAGAGGTGCCCCCTGCCTCCCTATATAAAGGAGCCAAGGGGGAGAGGTGTGCCGGCCAGGAGGAGGGCGCAGGAGGATCCTACTCCTACCGGGAGTAGGACTCCCCCCCCCCAATCCTATTCCAACTAGGATTCCCAAGGGGGAAAGAGGGAGAGGGGTGGCCGGCCACCTCTCCTAGTCCTAATAGGACTACGGGAGGGGGGAGGCGCGCAGCCCTTATGGGCAGCCCTTTCACCTTTCCACTAAGGCCCACTAAGGCCCATATGATTCCCGGGGGGTTCCGGTAACTTCCCGGTACTTCGGTAAAATCCCGATTTCACCCGGAACACTTCCGATATCCAAACATAGGCTTACAATATATCAATCTTTACGTCTCGACCATTTCGAGACTCCTCGTCATGTCCGTGATCACATCCGGGACTCCGAACAACCTTCGGTACATCAAAATGCATAAACTCATAATATAACTGTCATCGTAACCTTAAGCATGCGGACCCTACGGGTTTGAGAACAATGTAGACATGACCGAGACACGTCTCCGGTCAATAACCAATAGCGGGACCTGGATGCCCATATTGGCTCCTACATATTCTACGAAGATCTTTATCGGTCAGACCGCATAACAACATACGTTGTTCCCTTTGTCATCGATATTTTACTTGCCCGAGATTCGATCGTCGGTATCCAATACCTAGTTCAATCTCGTAACCGGCAAGTCTCTTTACTCGTTCCGTAATACATCATCTCACAGCTAACATATTAGTTGTAATGCTTGCAAGGCTTATGTGATGTGTATTACCGAGATGGCCCAGAGATACCTCTCCAACAATCGGAGTGACAAATCCTAATATCGAAATACACCAACCCAACATCTACCTTTGGAGACACCTGTAATGCTCCTTTATAATCACCCAGTTACGTTTTGACGTTTGGTAGCACCCAAAGTGTTCCTCCGGCAAACGGGAGTTGCATAATCTCATAGTCATAGGAACATGTATAAGTCATGAAGAAAGCAATAGCAACATACTAAACGATCGGGTGCTAAGCTAATGGAATGGGTCATGTCAATCAGATCATTCAACTAATGATGTGACCTCGTTAATCAAATAACAACTCATTGTTCATGGTCAGGAAACATAACCATCTTTGATTAACGAGCTAGTCAAGTAGAGGCATACTAGTGACACTTTGTTTGTCTATGTACTCATACATGTATTATGTTTCCGGTTAATACAATTCTAGCATGAATAATAAACATCTATCATGATTACAAGGAAATAAATAATAACTTTATTATTGCCTCTAGGGCATATTTCCTTCAGTTATGTTCCTTGATTTTGCATTCCTTACGCGGTTGGGTTATAATGGGAACCCCTTGACAGTTCGCCTTGAATAAAACTCCTCTAGCAAGGCCCAACCTTGGTTTTACCATTTGCCACCTAAGCCTTTTTCCCTCGGGTTTCCGGAGCCAGAGGGTCATCTTTATTTTAACCCCCCCCCCCCCGGGCTAGTGCTCCTCTAAGTATTGGTCCAAACTAGAGCCCCTTGCAGCGTCACCTCGGGGAAACTTGAGGGTTGGTTTTAGTTGTATGGATTGCTCATCCGGTGTGCCCTGAGAACAAGATATGTGCAGCTCCTATCAGGATTTGTCGGCACATTCGGGCAGCTTTGCTGGTCTTGTTTTACCATTGTCGAAATGTCTTGTAACCGGGATTCTGAGCCTGATCGGGTCTTCTTGGGAGAAGGAATATCCTTCGTTGACCGTGAGAGCTTGTGATGGGCTAAGTTGGGGCACCCCTGCAGGGTTTTGAACTTTCGAAAGCCGTGCCCGCGGTTATGGGCAGATGGGAATTTGTTGATATCCGGTTGTAGAAAACCTGACACCTAAATTAATTTAAAATGCATCAACCGCGTGTGTAGCCGTGATGGTCTCTTTTCGACGGAGTCCGGGAAGTGAACACGGTTTTGGAGTTATGTTTGTGCGTAAGTAGTTTCAGGATCACTTCTTGATCACTTCTAGTTCACGACCGTTGCATTGCTTCTCTTCTCGCTCTTATTTGTGTATGTTTGCCACCATATATGCTTAGTTCTTGCTGCAGCTCCACCTCACTACCCTTTCCTACCCATAAGCTTAAATAGTCTTGACCTCGCGGGTGTGAGATTGCTGAGTCCTCGTGACTCACAGATACTTCCAAACAGTTTGCAGGTGCCGCTGAAACCTGTGTAGGTGACACAACCCAGCTCTAGTGGGAGCTCGATGAAGATCGTGTTCATTGAGTTGTTTCGTTTCCAGTTGATCAGTAGTGGAGCCCAGTCGGGACGATAGGGGACATATGCATTTGGGTTGTTTTTATTTTAGTTCCGTAGCCGGACCTTGACTGTATTCTGGATGATGTAATGCTATATTTACGTATTGTGTGAAATGGCGATTGTAAGCCAACTCTTTATCCCTTTCTTATTCAGTACATGGGATGTGTAAAGATTACCCCTTTTGCGACAAGCCTACTATGCGGCTATGCCTCTAAGTCGTGCTCTGACACGTGGGAGATATAGCCGCATCATGGGTGTTACAAGTTGGTAATCAGAGCCTTCCCCGACTTAGGAGCCCCCCTGCTTGATCGAATCGCTGGCGTTGTTGAGTCTAGAACAAAATGTTTTGGGTCTTAGGATTATATATATCGGAGGGTAGGATTCTTTTTACTCCTCAGTCCCTTCGTCGCTCTGGTGAGGCCTCCTGACGTAGAGTTTTGACTCTTCTCTTCTCAAATTTCATAAAAAAAATTAGGATCACGCGGGTATCTTGGAATCGTTCCGATGGTTTTGTGACGAGAACATTTTTCTTGGTGACTCCTGACATTTAGGGGTTGTGGCAGTGTCCCGGGGAGTTGAGCTCCGAGGTGTTGTCGTCACAATTTCATTGTTGCAGTTCGGGAATACCTAAGTTTCACCGATATCGAAAATCTCTTTTATGCATTTGTTGGCGAGATAACCTCGACGCCACCCAGTACTGGGGCAGGAGTTTGGGAGTATTGCCATAACTCGTATAATGGATGCTTTTTGAAGGTTGAGGTAAATGATTTCCGAAGGTTTCTTGCTTATGTGTTGAAGGATGGATACAGCTGGATGTAGGTATTGTTAGTTTGGGTAAGATATTATGCTTCCCATGTATCCCCAACACCAGATTGCATAACTGGAACGTTTCGGGCGTTGATAAGTGGGAATTCAAGTATATCGTAGGATATCTTTCCAACAGACACACGATACGATATGGGGTCTATCATATGTTTGTTTCCGGTTTATTTTGCAAGCCAACCCTTTGTTTTTCTTTTGGATTGTGGTATTCGAGTTGCTTCGAAGTCAAATGTTGATTCCATACTTTTCCTAAGAGGTGTTCTCATATTTCTATGTTAATTCTTTTCAACCGGCGTGTTCCCTTCAAGTTAATCCGATCCCTTCAACATTTGCAAGATCAATGCGCAGTTATTCACTATGGTGTTTGTTTCATCCGTCCTAAGTTGTCTTTGTTTTTCCTGCCCTCCCACCCTTTTCTTCGAGGACTCAGATTTCTTAATCAAGTAACAATTTTATTCATGTGAAGAATCTTCATTCTTTTCCTTCAATGTTCTTATCCGGTGATTCTCAAGAAGATACTAACGGAGCTTCAAGTTTATTATTCTTCGTTCTCTTTTTTTCTATGCTGGTTTCAATTCAAGATTTCTTGATCATATCCCTTTCCTCATTTCAAATATTTTCTCATGCCAATGCACCTCTTAATCGTTCACTTCTCGCTATTCATTTGACTCGGGGTGCTGAAGATATCTCGAAGATTCGTGTTTCCACTCTGCATTCGTTCAACCTATTTCGAGGATGTTATCTCATTGAAGCTATTTAATTCAACCGGCGCAATCTCTCTCTTAAATTGTTCAACGGTGTTTCTTTTGAGTGGGCACTAACCCACAGGTCTTTTCCCAGGATTTTACCTGACTCTTCTATTTTCTCGAAGCTATTCTCAAAGCTTCTAAAGTTTGACGTAAGAATGAATTATCATCAGTCATATGTCTTTCTCCAAGATCTTTCAAATTCATTTAAGCGTTGGTTCAACTTTTCTATTCTTCATTATTCCGGAGTGTCTCAACAATTTGGTGGTATTCTTCTCGTCATTCTCGGATTTGAAGACCGAAGAGGAGTTCCTCTTAAATCCTTACCTGTTATACCAAAGATTCATGGTGCTAGCTTGCTGCCATCCGCTCATAATTGTTTTTGATTGTGAGAATTCTTTTCACCCATCCGGAGCAATTCAAGAGTCTTTTCAGTTTGATTCTGTGAAGGTCATCATTTCATGTTTTTTCATTCTCAGCTTTCAGCTCTCATTCTCCAAATCTTACTGGTGCATCATTCAAATATTCTCTAACCAGCTCGTGTCTATTCATTTCTTTTTCAATTCTTATGGTGGTTTGTTCAAGATTCCTCTTCTTATGTTATCATATCAATTCTTTCGTTCTTTCAAATCCTACCGGTGGATCGTTGAAGACCTTCTCAAGTTAGCGCTATATCTATCTTAATCCTTTCTATGAGAATAAGTAGCATGCCAAATCCGTTGCTGGTCATCAATTTAATTGATGAAGGATAAGCATAATGTAATTCTTATTCTTGTTTCATCCAAGTGATTAATCCCTTATTCCGGAGGTTCATCAAAATTCTTGATTTCAGTTGTTCTTCTTTCTTTCCTGAGTGCCAAGTTTTCTCAGTTATGTCATTGCAAAGCTCCATCTAATCATTGCAAGGCTTCTCCCGTAGTTCTTCTCAACTTCTCTTTCTTTTATCATTCTTTTATTATCAGAGTTCTTCGAGAGTTTCTTCATGGTGGTTCGTCAAGGTTTTTGTTCACTCTTTAATTGTCCTCAAGATTTTCCCCTCGAAGTTAAGATCCGCCAAGCTATACTCTCAAATAAACATCGTGTTCAACACATGTCTTGTTTTTAAGAGTTCAAGCATTCTCCATCTTGCATTCCGAAGTGCAATTCGTTCTACCTTATCTTTTGAGGTGGTGTTACATCATTTTGACAATTGCTTGGTGTTTCATGATTCACAAGTTGTCCGGAATGACATATCTTAAATCCATGATCTTCCCATTCAGGACATCTTTTCAACACATCAATCCCTTCATTGGAATTATCTTGGGTTATATTTCACCTAAAGCTTTCCCTAAGGATTGTTGCTAATTATGGTGCTTATAAATGACCCAAGTTCTTCATTTATCCTCCTGGTGAGATAAGCTTCTCGTCTCCTTGTTTATATCAATCCAAATCTATTGTTTTTCGTTAGTGGCAGAATTTCACCTCAAGATTTCGACGTGTTTTCCATAAGCCCACTACAAGCTTATTCATTTCATTGTTGGGTTTTTTCCAACAACTCTGTATTTAACCTTATTGGAAGGGTGCTTTTCAAACTCATTTGTGGCAGAAGTTGGCATTTCTTCTCCATTCTGTTATTGCTATGTTCTATCATCTATTCTTTCTTCCGGAGGCATTGTGATGTGGCTATCTTCACTCATCATCTCGGGTTGTGAGGACCGTGTTCTTATCCATTTTCAACCAGAGTGTCATGTCCTTCATTCAAGTTCTCTCATCTTATCAAGTTTTTCCTCTCTTTTCAACTGGAGTGCTGTGTGATGTTTTTCTTACCCCTTGTGCCATTCGTTCAATAGTTCTAGAGGCAGTGTGTTGTCGATTTCATCAATTATCTTCTCATCTTGTTAAGTTCGTGATTCTTATTCTTTCCATTACAGTCGGAGTGCTGTCCAAATTATATCATTCTTATTCCTTCTCTATCTTGTTTTAACCGGAGTGTTTTGTCTTTCATTCCTCTTCTAACCACACTCTCATCCAAGTGCTTTCATTTTGCCAAGTTCATATTATTTCCTTCCATTTCCAACTGGAGTGTTGTCGTAATTGATCCTTATCATTCCTTGTACATCTCGTTTCAACCAGAGTGCTTGCTTGTACTTCTTGTCCATCAAAACCCTTTTCTTATGTCTTTCAACCTATAAGGTTCTCGTAATGTTCCTTGTTCCTCTTTCCTAACGGAGTGTTTTCAAGTTCGTTCATCTTCGTTGTATTCTTTCTTTCAATTTGTTCAACCTCACAAGGTTCTTTGGTTTCACTCGTTTGTCAAAGAAGCAACTTTGTTTTACCTCTTCATCTTCCGTTTCTCTTCGGTGCCATCCTAGATCTCGGGACGAGATCCTCTCATAGTGGTGGAATGTTGTGACGCCCCGAGACCGTTGCGCCAGGTGTCTTCCAGTTATTCGTTGTCATTGCCATGTCATTTGCTTGCGTCTTGCATCTTGCCATGTCATCATGTGCATTGCATCATCATGTTTTTCGAAACTTGCATTCGTCCGGGTTTCTCTGTTCTTTCCGTTGCCCGTTCTGAGCCAAGACACACTTGCACGCGCACGCGGCACGTCCGAAGTACTATTTTATAGGTGGCCAAAAAATGTTCTCGGAATGGGATGAAAGTTGGCGTGTAGTCTTATTATAGTGTAGATAGACCGCCTCTCAAGTTTCATCGCATTTGGAGTCTGTTTGATGCCCCAACGGAAAACTATAGCGGCAGTATAGCCGGTCTTTTCGTCGGACGTTTTCGGTCTCCGGAAACTGTGTCGGGCTTCATCTCTCCCCTCTTCTCTCAGACCAACCCGCTCTCCACAGTCCACCTATGCCCATGCCTACCCCTCTTCACGTTCAGAGCCGTCTGATGCAATCGCACGGTCCGGAAACCCCTCTTAGCTCAGTGCACAAACCCCCTCGCGCACGTGTATGAAACTTCCCCGAACCCAACCCGGACAGTCGTCACCGTTGGGCCCGGATCATCCCCAAACATCTATAAAACGTCTCCGTTTTCTTATTTGGACTCCTCTAACCTTTTATTCTCGATCGTCCGATTATGATCGGAGAGATCCGATAGCCCCTAAATTAATCCACCTGCTATATATACACAAGGTCCAACCCTAAAAATTAGGAACATTGTCCCATCCTCCCAGCCGCTTCCGGCGCTCCAAGATCTTCCTCGGGATCCCAGCGCAGCCAAGCCTCCACCTTCTCCAAATTCCCACGCCATCACCACTCTCTACCTCCGTGGATTTCAGCACCGGCCACTGATAACCCACAAGTATAGGGGATCGCAACAGTTTTCGAGGGTAGAGTATTCAACCTAAATTTATTGATTCGACACAAGGGGAGCCAAAGAATATTCTCAAGTATTAGTAGCTGAGCTGTCAATTCAACCACACCTGGTATCTGCAGCAAAGTGTTTAGTAGCAAAGTAATATGATAGTACTGGTAACGGTAGCAAAAGTAACAGTAGTAAAAGTAATGTTTTTGGTATTTTGTAGTGATGATAGCAATAGCGACAGAAAAGTAAATAAGCGAAGAACAATATATGGAAAGCTCGTAGGCAATGGATCGGTGATGGAGAATTATGCCGGATGCGGTTCATCATGTAACAGTCATAACCTAGGGTGACACAGAACTAGCGCCAGTTCGTTGATATAATGTAGGCATGAATTCCGAACATAGTCATACGTGCTTATGGAAAAGAACTTGCATGACATCTTTTGTCCTACCCTCCCGTGGCAGCGGGGTCCTTACGGAAACTAGGGGATATTAAGGCCTCCTTTTAATAACCAGAACAAAGCATTTACACATAGTGAATACATGAACTCCTCAAACTACGGTCATCACCGGTAAGTATCCCGATTATTGTCACTTCGGGGTTACCGGATCATAACACATAATAGGTGACTATAGACTTGCAAGATAGGATCAAGAACACTCATATGTTGATGAAAACATAATAGGTTCATATCTGAAATCATGGCACTCGGGCCCTAGTGACAAGCATTAAGCATAGCAAAGTCATAGCAACATCAATCTCAGAACATAGTGGACACTAGGGATCAAACCCTAACAAAACTAACTCGATTACATGATAGATCCCATCCAACCCATCACCGTCCAGAAAGCCTATGATGGAATTACTCACGCACGGCGGTGAGCATCATGAAATTGGTGATGGAGGATGGTTGATGATGACGATGGCGACGGATTCCCCTCTCCGGAGCCCCGAACGGACTCCAGATCAGCCCTCCCGAGATGTTTTAGGGCTTGGCGGCGGCTCCGTATTGTAAAACGTGATAATTTCTTCTCCTTGATTTTTCTCCCCGAAACTCAATATATGGAGGTGGAGTTGGAGTCGGAGAGGTAATAGGGGGCGCACGAGGTAGGGGGCGCTCCCCCACCCTCGTGGCAAGGTGGTGGGCCCCCTGGCCTTCATATTTGGCAGGTATTTTTCTTATTTTCTGAAAAGTGTCTCCGTGAAGTTTTAGGTCATTCCGAGAACGTTTGCTCCTGCACATAAATAACACCATGGTAATTCTGCTGAAAACAGCGTTAGTCCGGGTTAGTTCCATTCAAATCATGCAAGTTAGAGTCCAAAACAAGGGCAAAAGTGTTTGGAAAAGTAGATACGTTGGAGACGTATCAACTCCCCCAAGCTTAAACCTTTGCTTGTCCTCAAGCAATTCAGTTGACAAACTGAAAGTGATAAAGAAAAACTTTTACAAACTCTGTTTGCTCTTGTTGCTGTAAATATGTAAAGCCTACATTCAATTTTCAGCAAAGATTATAACTAACCACATTCACAATAACGCATAGGTCTCAAGTTACTCATATCAATAGCATAATCAACTAGCAAGCCATAATAATAAAACTCGGATGACAACACTTTCTCAAAACAATCATAATATGATATAACAAGGTAGTATCTCGCTAGCCCTTTCTGAGACCGCAAAACATAAATGCTGAGCACCTTTAAAGACCAAGGACTGACTAGACATTTTTATTCAATGTAAAAGAGATCCAGTCAAGTCATACTCAATGTAAACTAAAAGTAATGAATGCAAATGACAGTGGTGCTCTCCAACTGGTGATTTTTATTAAGAGGATGATGACTCAGCATAAAAGTAAATAGATAGGCCCTTCGCAGAGGGAAGCAGGGATTTGTAGAGGTGCCAGAGCTCGATTTTGAAACAGAGGTGAATAATATTTTGAGCGGTACACTTTCATTGTCAACATAACAACCAAGAGATGGAGATATCTTCCATGCTACACACATTATAGGCGGTTCCCAAATAGAATGGTAAAGTTTATGCTGCCCCTTCCACCACAAGCATCAATCCATGGCTTGCTCGAAACAACAAGTGCCTCCAACTAACAAGAGTCCCAGGGGGAGTTTTGTTTGCAATTATTTTGATTTAGTTTGCACAAAGCATGGGACTGGGCATCCCGATGACCAGCCATTTATCTCATGAGTGAGGAGTGGAGTCCACACCTATTGAGAATAACCTGCCTAACATGGAAGATATAGACAACCCTAGTTGATACATGAGCTATTCGAGCATACAAAACATGATATTTATTTGAAGGTTTAGAGTTTGGCACATACAAATTTACTTGGAACGGCAGGTAGATACCGTATATAGGTAGGTATAGTGGACTCATGCGGAATAACTTTGGGGTTTAAGGAGTTTGGCTGCGCAAGCAGTATTCCCACTTAGTACAGGTGAAGGCTAGCAAAAGACTGGGAAGCGACCAGCTAGAGAGCGACAACAGTCATGAACATGCATTAAAATTAATCAACACTGAATGCAAGCACGAGTAGGATATAATCCACCATGAACATAAATATCATGAAGGCTATGTTGACTTTGTTTCAACTACATGTGTGAACATGTGCCAAGTCAAGTCACTTAAATCATTTAGAGGAGGATACCACCCTATCATACCACATCATAACTATCTCAATAACATGTTGGCACGCAAGGTAAACCATTATAACTCATAGCTAATCAATCATGGCATAAGAAACTATGATCTCTAGTTGTCATTGCAAACATGTTTATTCATAATAGGCTGAATCAGGAATGATGAACTAATCATATTTACAAAAACAAAAGAGGTCGAGTTCATACCAGCTTTTCTCATCTCAGCCAGTCCATCATATATCATCATAATTGCATTTCACTTGCACGACCGAACGATGTGAATAATAATAATAGTGCACGTGCATTGGACTAAGATGGAAACTGCAAGCATTCAATAAACAGGAGAAGACAAGGCAATATGGGATCTTTTGTCAAATCAACAATAATGAATATAAGAGCCACTTCAATAATTTAATTATGGTCTTCTCTATTCGACCCCCAAAGAAAAGAAAAGAAATAAAACTATTTTCACGGGAAAGCTCCCAACAAGCAAAAGAAGAATAGGAAATCTTTTTGGGTTTTCTTCTTAATTACTACTACAAGCATGGAAAGTAAATTAATTAAAAAGCTACAACTAATTTTTTTTTCTTAAGGTTTATTAAACACACAAGAAGAAAGCATGAAAAGAAAAATAAACTAGCATGGATGATACAATGAAAAAGTATGAGCACCGACATCTAGTAATGAGTGTGTGAGCATAAATGTAATGTCGGTGGGAAATACGTACTCCCCCAAGCTTAGGCTTTTGGCCTAAGTTGGTCTATGGCCACGGCTGGCCTAGCTGATATCCATCATAATAGTTGTTGGGGTCGTACTGTGATGTAGACGAGGAAGACTCCGATTGCCACTAGTAATTAGACTGTCGTGAAGAATCAAATTGTGGTTCCGGCTCTGGCTCCTTAGCTGGTGCAGGGTTCCGGTAGGCATGGATAGCCATCAACGGAACAAGATACGTGCCTACAGTCAAATCAAACAAAGAAGGAGCAAGCAAGGTAATAGTCTCTGGATGATGTTTATTAAAGAACAATTGATATTTAAGCTCTCTTTCCCTATTCTTAACAATAAAATCATGTGCTACCATACTTTTATAATCTAAATAAACATGGGGCAGCACCTTTTCTTCCTTCTCATAATGCCTAATAGGTATGTTAAAATGTGCAGCTAGGCGTGTAGCCTAGATGCCTTCAAAGATGGGGCCCTTGGTACGGTTCAGACTTAACCGTTTAGCAATAATGCCGCCCATACTAAAAGAGTTATCACCGTATAAACCGTGGTGCAAAATAATAATATATGGGATACTCGGGTTTCCACAGTTTCTGCGACCAATTAAGCAATGACTAGCAAATAGTGCAAAATAATGTAAAACAGGAAAATGTATGTTAGTGATTCGTGCATTGGAAACCTTCCTTTTTTCCCCTACAGTGATAGTGTTAATAAATCCCTCTACATCATCACGATGTGTTTCTTCTGTGTTGCCCTCAAAAGGGACTAAACAAACTCGACAGAAATCATAGAGTGACATCTCCTTATGCTCATCATATAAGTAAAACTCCACCGTAGGTGGTGAGCTCCTAGAATGGAAATGGAAGTTTTGCACAAATATATTTGTGAGCAAGAGATACTGATCACATTGGTCATGGAGGAAAGAGGTAAGGCCTACAGTCTGAGCCAATTCATGAAAATCTTCATAAATCTCGGCTGCTCTTAAGAAATCCTCGAAAGGCCATTCACACGCCTGAACCTCCGCGGTGCGAGGCAGGTTATACTTAGGCTTCGGTGCCTTTTCCTTCGAGCTTTGGCTCGATGAGCCCCTCAAAAGTCTCCTAATCATTTTCTGAAAAATTCTGAAATTTTTAGTAACTTCAAAATAAAAGTAAACCAAACTCAATAATATTGATAGAAACTACTCCTACAAGTGCCTAGGGCCTATATCATGCATCAAAACTACTTTTGTGCATATAAATTTGACATGCAAGCTCAAGAACAGGGTCAGCAAAGCAACAAAAATTTGCAATGAATATATCACTAGAACAATAACTAACTGGACCAATTGAGGAGTCACATACTAAGGAACAATCTCCCAAGAAGTTTTGTGAGAGGTGCTTTGAGCAAGGAGATCGAAAATGGCAGCAAAACGAGCTTGGACTCGGGTTTGAGATGGTTATTCGTGTTTGGGGGAGGAAGAAGGAGTGTGTGGGTGAAAGAATAAGTGGAGGAGGGCCACCGTGGGCCCATGAGGCAGGGGGCGCGTCCTAGGGGGTAGGCGCGCCCTCCACCCTCGTGGGCAGGTGGTTGACCCCCCCCCTGGTATGTTCTCAGTTCCATAAATCCTCAAATATTCTAGAAAAAATCATATTTAAACTTTAGGGCATTTGGAGAACTTTTATTTTCGAGGTATTTTTATATTGCACGGATAATTAGATAACAGACAGAAAAATATTTATTTTTGTTTTATTTAATATAAATAATAGAAAGTAAAAGTGGGTACAGAAGGTTGTGCCTTCTAGTTTCATCCATCTCATGATCATCAAAAGGAATCCACTAACAAGGTTGATCAAGTCTTGTTAACGAACTCATTCCGAATAACATGGAACCGGAGAAATTTCGAATAACACTATGTTACCTCAATGGGGATATGCACATCCCCAATAATAAGAATATCATATTTCTTCTTGATAGTAGGTAGAGGAAATTCAAAACCTCCAAATATAATCGATGGAATTTTTCCAATAGAGTTGATACTATGAACTTGAGGTTGTTTCCTCGGAAAGTGTACCGTGTGATCATTGCCATTAACATGAAAAGTGACATTGCCTTTAGTGCAATCAATAACAGCCCCTGCAGTGTTTAAAAAGGGTCTTCCAAGAATAATAGACATACTATCGTCCTCGGGAATATCAAGAATAACAAAGTCCGTTAAAATAGTAACGTTTGCAACTACAACAGGCACATCCTCACAAATACCGACAGGTATAGCAGTTGATTTATCAGCCATTTACAAAAATATTTCAGTAGGTGTCAACTTATTCAAATCAAGTCTACAATATAAAGAGAGAGGCATAGCACTAACACCGGCTCAAAGATCACATAAAGCAGTTTTAACATAGTTTCTTTTAATAGAGCATGGTATAGTTGGTACACCGGGATCTCCAAGTTTCTTTGGTATTCCACCCTTAAAAGTATAATTAGCAAGCATGATGGAAATTTCAGCTTTCGGTATCTTTCTTTTTTGTAATAATATCTTTCATGTACTTAGCATAAGGATTTGTTTTGAGCATATCAGTTAATCGAATACGCAAAAAGATAGGTCTAATCATTTCAGCAAAGCGCTCAAAATCCTCATCATCCTTTTTCTTGGATGGTTTGGGAGGAAAAGGCATGGGTTTCTGAACCCATGGCTCTCTTTCTTTACCGTGTTTCCTACCAACAAAATCTTTCTTATCATAGCGTTGATTCTTTGATTGTGGGTTATCAAGATCAGCAGCAGGTTCAATCTCTATATTATTATCATTACTAGGTTGAGCATCATCATGTACATTATCATTGGCATTATTACTAGCTTCAGGTTCATTACCAGATTGAGTTTCAGCATCAGAAATAGAAATATCATTGAGATTCTTAGGTGTTTCAACAATAGGATCACTAGAAGCAGGCAAAGTCCTATCATTTTTCTTTTTCTTCTTTTTAGAAGAACTAGGTGCATCAATATTATTTCTCTAAGAATCTTGCTCAATTCTCTTAGGGTGGCCTTCAGGATACAAAGGTTCCTGAGTCATTCTACCACCTCTAGTCATAACTCTAACAGCATGATCATTATTCTTACTATTCAATTCATTGAGCAACTCATTTTGAGCTTTAAGTACTTGTTCTACTTGAGTGGTAACATAGAAGAATGTTTGCTAATAAGTTTAAGTTCACCTTTGACATTAGCCATATAATCACACAAGTGTCCAAGCATATTTGAATTGTGTTTCAATTGTCTACCAAAATAAGCATTAAAACCTTCTTGCTTAGCCATAAATTTTTAAAACTCATCTAAACATGGCCTAGCAATTTTAGTAAATGGGATTACAGCTTTATCATATCTATAGAGAGAATTTACCTTTACTACCTGTGTCGGGTTATCAAGACCATGAGTTTCTTCAATAGGTAAAGGATTAAGTTTATGTGTTTCTTCAACAGGCGGTCAATTAAGACCATGTATTTCTTCAATAGGAGGTAAATTCTTAACATCTTCAGCTTTAATACATTTTTCTTTCATAGATTTCTTTGCCTCTTGCATATCTTCAGGACTGAGAAATAGAATACCCCTCTTCTTCGGAGTTGGTTTAGGAATAGGCTTAGGAATTGGCTCCGGAGGTGTCCAATTATTTTCATTTGTCAACATATTATTCAATAGAATTTTAGCTTCATCTGGTGTTCTTTCCCTGAAAACAGAACCAGCACAACTATCCAGGTAATCTCTGGAGGCATCGGTTAGTCCATTATAAAAGATATCAAGTATTTCATTTTTCTTATGAGGATTGAGGGAGTCCTGGATTAGGGGGTCTCCGGACAGCCGAACTATATCCTTTGGCCGAACTGTTGGACTATGAAGATACAAGATTGAAGACTTCGTCCTGTGTCCGGATGGGACTCTACTTGGCGTGGAAGGCAAGCTAGGCAATACGGATATGTATATCTCCTCCTTTGTAACCGACCATGTGTAACCCTAGCCCCCTCTAGTGTCTATATAAACCGGAGGGTTTTAGTCCATAGGACAACATACAATCATACCATAGGCTAGCTTCTAGGGTTTAGCCTCTCCGATCTCGTGGTAGATCAACTCTTGTAATCCCCATATTATCAAGTATAATCAAGCAGGACGTAGGGTTTTACCTCCATCAAGAGGACCCGAACCTGGGTAAAACATCGTGTCCCCTGCCTCCTGTTACCATCCGCCTTAGACGCACAGCTCGGGACCCCCTACCCGAGATCCGCTGGTTTTGACACCGACATTGGTGCTTTCATTGGGAGTTCCTCTGTGTCATCGCCGTTAGGCTTGATTTCTCCTTAGATCATCGATAGCGATGCAGTCTAGGGTGAGACTTTTCTCCCCAGACAGATCTTCATATTCGGCGGCTTCGCACTATGAGCCAACTCGCTTGGCCATCTAGAGCAGATCGAGAGTTATGCCCCTGGCCATCAGGTCAGGTTTGGAAGGTTAAACTACACAGCCGATATCCAGGGAGACTTGATCTACGACGGATTCGAGCCCCTGCCTAGTGCGCCACACGGCCACGATGAGCATGATGTAGCTCTGCCATCGGACAGTATCAAGGAGATTGCGCCGACAACCGCTCCGACCCTCAATTCGGAGCCAGCAGCGCCTTCCATGGGCGGGTGGATAGACCCCGCCACGGAGGCTGCACTCTCATCGGCGATCGAGCCGAGTATCGACCTTACCCTTCATGAGAGCCGTGACACCGAACTACCGGATCCCTCCCTGGCCACGAACTCCCAACCGCCTGCGCCCGTGCCTATCAAGTCCGATTGGGCGCCGATCATGGAGTTTACCTCCGCGGATATATTTCAGCACTCGCCGTTCGGCGACATACTGAACTCATTAAGGTCTCTCTCCTTGTCAGGAGAGTCCTGGCCGAACTATGTCCGGCAGGATTGGGATGCGGATGACGAAGAAATTCGCCGCCCACCCACCACCCACTTAGTAGCCACTGTTGACGACTTAACTGACATGCTCGACTTCGACTCCGTAGACATCAACGGCATGGACGACGATGCGGGAGGCGAAGAGGAACCACTGCCCACTGGGCACTGGACAGCCACCTCATCATATGATATATACATGGTGGACACACCCAAAGAAGGCAATGGCGATGAGACAGCGGGGGATGACCCCTCCAAGAAGCAACCCAAGCGTCGGCGTCAGCGGTGCCGGTCTAAGTCTCGCCAAAGCAAAAGCGGTGACCCCGGCACAGGAGAAAATAGCACTCCGGACAGGAGGATGGAGAAGCCAGCCCTCCAGAGAGAGCGGCAGACGAAGAGGCCGGCGGATGATGATAATTACATGCCTCCCTCCGAAGACGAGGCAAGCCTCGATGATGATGAATTTGTCGTGCCTGAGGATCACATCGAACAAGAGCGCTTCAAGCGCCGGCTTATAGCCACGGCAAATAGCCTTAAGAAAAAGCAACAACAGCTTCAAGCTGATCAAGATTTGCTAGCTGACAGATGGACTAAAGTCCTTGAGGCCGAGGGATATAAACTTGAATGCCCCTCCAAGAGTTACCCAAAGCGTAGGTTGCTACCCCGACTGGAGGAGGAAGCACTCAAACCTACATCTCTAGCATATGATGTAGCTGACCGGCCACCTCGTGGCCGCGACAGAGAGGCATTTCAGCCAAAAACTCAGCCCGCACCCCGACGCCACTCAAATAAAAATGACAAGGCACGGGGGAACATGCTAGACCTGCGAGACGTATTGGAGGACAAAGCAAAACAGGCAAGATCGATCTACAGATCGCGAGGGAGCGCCACTATGTGAGACGATAACTGTCACGTCGGATACAGTAAAAGTAAATCCGGCCGGGCCGAACACAGCGGGCAAGACTCATTTGAGGTGCGTCGTGATATAGCCCAGGACAAAGGCGCCACACACCCTCTATGCTTCATAGATGAAGTAATGGATCATCAAATCCCAGAGGGTTTCAATCCCGTAAATATAGAATCATACGACGGCACAATAGATCCTGTGGTATGGATCGAGGACTTCCTCCTGCACATCCACATGGCCCGTGGTGACGATCTACACGCAATCAAATACCTCCCACTTAAACTCAAAGGACCAGATCGGCATTCGCTCAACAGCCTGCCAGCAGAATCCATTGGCTGTTGGGAGGATCTGGAAGCCGCATTCCTTGACAACTTCCAGGGCACTTATGTGTGACCACCAGATGCCGATGACTTGAGCCACATAATTCAGCAGCCAGAGGATTCGGCCAGGCAATTCTGGACACGGTTCCTAACAAAGAAAAATCAAATCGTCGACTGTCCGGATGCATAGGCCCTAGCAGCTTTTAAGCACAACATCCGCGACGAGTGGCTCGCCCGGCACCTTGGCCAGGAAAAGCCGAAATCTATGGCAGCCCTCATGACACTCATGACCCGCTTTTGCGCGGGAGAAGACAGCTGGCTGGCTCGCAGCAATAACATATCAAAGAACCATGGTACTTCGGATACCAAGGATGGCAATGGCAGGTCACGTTGCAACAAACACAAGCGCCGCATTAACAACGATAATACATAGGATACAGCAGTCAATGCCGGATTCAAAGGCTCTAAACCCGGTCGGCGGAAAAAGCCATTCAAAAGAAGCACTCCGGGCCCGTCCAGTTTGGACCGTATACTCGACCGCTCGTGTCAAATACACGGCACCCCCGACAAGCCAGCCAACCACATCAACAGGGATTGTTGGGTGTTCAAGCAGGCCGACAAGTTAAATGCCGAAAACAAAGATAATGGGTCACATAGCGATGACGAGGAGGAGCCCCGGCATCCGAACACCAGAGGACAGAAGAGGTTCCCCCCACAAGTGCGGACGGTGAACATGATATACGCAACCCACATCCCCAAGAGGGAGTGGAAGCGTGCGCTAAGGGATGTATATGCGTTGGAGCCAATCGCCCCAAAGTTCAACCCATGGTCCTCTTGTCCAATCACCTTCGATCGCAGTGACCACCCCACTAGTATCCGTCATGGCGGATTCGCCGCACTGGTCCTAGACCCAATCATTGACGGATTTCACCTCACTCGAGTCCTTATGGATGGCAGCAGCAGCCTGAACCTACTTTACCAGGACACAGTGCGTGTAACATCCCAAATTTTCAATTTGGAATGTTATACATAGGCCATGCATGCATATCATATGTTATTGCGTTTCCGTTTTCGCAATCCTCGAAATCTTAAGCAACTCAAGGACCCTCGGAGAGAGTTGGGGATTTCCAGGTTTTCATATTTGATTCTTATCAAATAAGGAAACGAGGATTTTGATTTTAATAAATTTTCTCTTCGAAAAATATTTCGTATTAAAATATAAGAGAGGAGATAATATGACTTCTCCAAAATAATTGAAATATTGGAGGAAAAATATTCAAATCATTTTTTTGTTTTTTATTCGATTTTATTTGGATTTTATTTGCATTAGAAAAAATTGCACGTTTTCGAAATTGCATATTAGGGCCAAGAAAATGTTCATCTCATTCTAAATATTTTATTTAGACAGTGAAAATTTGTTTTGGCATTTTTAGATTTTTATCTTATATTCTAGGATTTTATTTCTGTCGGCGAAACTATTTTAAAAAAAATCTCCAGCCGACTGGGCCATACCCAGCCGGGCCGCCGGCCCAAGCCGCCGCCACCTCCCCGCGTGAGAGCGCCGCCGCCGTCGAGCTCGGACCGGAGTCCGAGCCGGACTCTGCCTCCGCCGCGCCTTGCCCCCTCCTCCAAGTCACCCCTCCCCCTTTATATACGCACCCCCCACCACACCACCACAGCCGCCCGAGCTGCCCGCGCCGCCCGCAGCCGCCGTCGCCGAGCCCCGCTGCCCAATGCCACCTGGCCAGAGCCCCTCGTCGGAGGTACCGCGCCGGACCCGAGCCACCGGTTTTTTTAAACCATTCGGTTTTTTTAGAAACCCCTAGATTCGGTTTTTTTCGGATCGCCGGTTTTTCTCGGTTCTTCTATTTAGCGGACCTTCGTCCGTACGTTCGTTCTAACGAACGGTGTTCGCCTGTTAGTCACAGCCAACAAACGCTCGTTCGTTAGACTGTTCGTTAGTTTTCTTTTTATCGGATTTATCTTCGATTTTTCTCGATCGCGATTTCTGATCCGATCTTAGTTTCTGTTTATCTTTTCACTCGTTAGTCGGAATCAGGCGATTCAAGCGCCTAGATCTTCGTCTCGAGACCCTCTTTCTGTTTAACCAACTTGCACAAGTTTTTGCTACTGTAAAATTTGACCTTAGTTCAGATTAGTAAACGGATCTTGTTTCTTTCGCCGTTTGAGTTTCATTGCTCCGTTTGATTTGATTCTTTTTGCGTACCGGAGTTCTTAAGTTGAACTTTCTGGTCAACCCCTTGCATTTGAGTTTTTATTTTGCATCTTTGCTTGTTTCTTATGTATGTTATTGTCTGTTTGCGATAGAACACCCGGAGTGCGAAGCGTGTTACTACGAGTCTCTAGGTTTCGCAGATCGTCAGCAAGGCAAGTAACACATTGATCATACTCTTTTCATACCCAGTTTTTATGCATTAGTTCCAATCCTCAAACATTGCATGATTAGGACGTCATTAATTTGTGGGTTGGGAAGTAGCTGTTGAGGTAGAACCTATTACCCTGTTACTATCAAACCCTTGGGAGTTACTTCTACGCATTGCTTATATTGCTATGCTATGCTATGCTCGTAGACGTGGTTTAGGTTTGAGTGAAATCCATGACAGATGTGAGGTTATTAATTAATGGTTCAACTTAAGGTGGCAACTTAAATTAACATCTGGGTGGATTGAGGCACCTGGGGAACCAGTGTTGTCTGTTTTTTTGGAAATCCCGGGGTACCCGTGTGATCTTCCTATGGACCGCCACCCAGGCTCAAAGGGAACTGGGATGATTCATGCTAGAAATATCCGTGTGCAGCTACAAGCTATTATGGGCTCTAGCATAGCTGAGTAAGTTACGTGAAGCTCTTGAAGAGGTGGATCAGCAGGTAGTGGGTTTTGTAGGTTTGGTATGGTCTACCCGAAGTAGAGAGTTAATGTTTCTGAAAGACTGTGTCTCGGTCATCCATTTCTCAAACACCATGTAGTGCGAGAAATCCAACGGAGGCAATCGAGTCTTGTGGGGAAAAGTGCGCAAACCTCTGCAGAGTATACAATCTAATCATGGTTAGTCGTGTCCCCGGTTATGGACAATCTTGAGTATCTAGTACTTGGGTTATCACATGTATCTCATCACTCTTAATTAATATTGTTGGGTTGTTAATTACTTTAATTGGGATTGAGTTGGGGTTACCTTCTCAATATTTCCCAACCACCATGATAGTTAAATTAAAATCTATTCCTTTGTTGTAGGGAAAAATTGACTTTTCGCAAAAACTTTAACCATAGAGATTTCCACCAGCCAAATATGCATGTAGTGATAGCATTATTCTGTTCTTGCTCTACTATGTTACTTTGCCAGCATATTCCATGTGCTGACCCGTTCTCGGGCTGCAACGTATTATGTTGCAGACTTTTCAGACGAGGAGTAAGGTTCGTTAGGTCGTTGTCGTGCAGCTTAGCTATGCCGTTGGAGTTGATGGACTCACTTATCTTCCAAGCCTTCCGCTGTTATCGTATTAGATGGCCTTAAGCCATATTATTGTAATAAGTTCTCTTTTGAGACATTCATTGTAATAAGTGTGTAATTGCTACTCTTTTATAAATCATTCGAGTATTGTGTGTGTCAGCATTACCGATCCAGGGATGACACTGAAGCACAGAGATTTGACTGTTTGAGGTCAGGTCGCTATAGTGCGCAAAATGGGTATAGACCCATCAAGGATCAAACCCAGAAAAACGACCTTCAAAGGCGTCATACCAGGTGTAGAGGCCCATTGCATAGGCTCAGTCACACTGGAAGTGGTCTTCGGATCCCCGGATAACTTCCGAAGCGAAGAGTTAATCTTCAATATAGTCCCGTTCCGTAGTGGCTATCATGCACTGCTTGGGCGAACCGCATTTGCGAGATTCAATGCGGTACCGCACTATGCATACCTCAAGCTCAAGATGCCAGGACCTCGGGGGGTCATCACAGTTAATGGAAACACAGAGCGCTCTCTCCGCACGGAGGAGCACACTGCGGCCCTCGCAGCAGAAGCGCAAAGCAGCCTCTTAAGGCAATCCACTAGTTCGGCGATTATGGACCCGGACACCTTCAAGCGCGCCCGGAGTAATCGGCACCAAGACCGCCTGGCACGTTCCGAGCTCGCATAGCAATGCGGCCCCCACCCCAGTCCCAACCAAACGGCAAAATCTATGCCGCGCGTACATAATTACGCATTGAAAATACCATGGGCATAGGTGGGGAGGGGGCACGACTACAGCACGCCCCAAGACGCAGCTCAACCGCACTAGGGGCTTCCAGCTTTATTATTTTTCTCTCTTTCAGGACTTTAATCTCTGGAAACCCTGTCCGGCAATATGATTACCGAACACATGATGTAGCAACCAAGGAGGCATAAAGCTACGTCGCACCACGGAACTCCCAGGTGGATTACGATAACGAATGAAATACTTGATTTAATGCCATTCCTCAGCTTGCCCTTGGAGGGGACATGTCAAATAGTCCTACTTTTTGCTTATCACACTACCTGTATCATTTTGCTTTAATGCACCTTTTTCAATAAACAATGCATAGCACTAAACTATTATCTCATTCTTTATTCTTCCCTTTTATATATATATATGTTCATTTCATGACATGCAGCACCCGTACACTCTGGTACGGCTAATACGCCAGGGGCTTAAGCATAGCCCATAATACGGCGTGAAAAGTCTGAACACTTTAGACAAGTGCGGCACCCCGAACTTATAGCATTATATGCATCAGCTCCGAATCATGTCTTGGGTCAATAGTTGGGTTTGCCCGGCTCCCATGTTTTGGTACCTTACGTTCCGCTATATCGGCTAAGGTAGCACTGGGAGAACTACTGCGATTGTGCCCTGGTTCAGCTGGGCTAAGCACCTCATTAGAGAAAGCTAAAACTGACTGTCATGATAAGGCAAGAGACTAGTCGCTGTTCGAGAGGTTTCGAGTCCCTAAAGACGTATGCCGCTTTGAGTGAGGAGTCGGCTTTGTCCGACTTAAGGCGTGTATAGCGCCCCAAATTCGGCCTTCCAAATACTAGGGGCTTCACCAAAATTTAAAATTATAGAATTCTACGGCTAAGTGAGAGTGATAAAGCATTATAGTCCGATTGCCTTGTTCATTGCACTGAGCACCTCCCTCGAAGGACCCAAAAATCGGAACAAGAGTGCTCAGGTTTATCCCGAACACCCCAGCACTTGTGGCATGGGGGAGAAGCCGACGACTAGCCATCTCTCAGATTTGATAAACAGCCGAACAGAAGGTAATATTTTAAATTCAACAAGCGTTGCATAGCGCATATGAACAAGTTTTCATACCACAGAATCACACGAGCAAGTTCATTCAAATATTACATGTTTGGCACACACGTCCGCTACAAGACAGGCACCCTTCAGGACACCCTCATAGTACATCTCGGGGTGGCGATGCTCCTTGCCCTGCAGTGGCCCCTCCTTCACCAGCTTCTCGGGGTCCATCTTGGCCCAGTGCACCTTTGCACGGGCAAAAGCCCAGTGTGCACCTTCGATGCAGACGGACCGTTTGATGACCTCCAGCCATGGGCAGGCATCCACAAGCCGCCTCACCAGGCCGAAGTAGCTATTGGGAAGGGCTTTGCCAGACCACATCCGGACTATAAAGCCCTTCATGGCCTGTTCGGCCGCCTTGTGCAGCTTGACCAGTTGCTTCAGCTAGTCGCTCACAGGCATCGGGTGTTCGGTCCCAGTATATTGAGACCAGAACAGCTTCTCCGTCGAGCTTCCCTCCTCGGCCTGGTAAAACTTTGCGGCATCCGACACGCTGCGGGGCAAATCTGCGAATGCTCCTGGAGAGCTCCGTACTCGGGTAAGTAACAAGTAATTTACTTTCACATGCTTGCTTTGCATATTGAATGCCTTACCCGCCGCTATCCTCCTTATCGCCTCAATTTCCTGGAGGGCCTTTTGGGCTTCAGCCTTGGCATTCTTCACATTCTCAAGGGCTGCGGCAAGCTCAGACTCTCGCGTCTTCGAGTCAAGCTCCAAAGCCTCGTGCTTCGTCACGAGAGCCTAGAGCTCTTGCTGCACCTCGCCCACCCGTGCCTCTTGCTTCTCTCGCTCGGTGCGCTCCTTGGCCGTTTTGTATTCGGCCTCGGACAACGCTTGCTTTAGGGTCGCCACCTCGGTCGTGGCCCCTGGCACATTCATGATGATCCTGTCATTTCACAACCACATTTTCTTTTTATATATATATATATACAAGGTATTACTTACCTTTGTTCTCCTCGAGCTTCCTCTTGGCAAGGCCGAGCTCTTTTTCGGACCCCTCGAGGTCCTGCTTCAGTGCGGCGACCTCCGCAATCAGTGCGGCAGAGGCCAGCAGCGAAGCCTACATACGCATATAGACATACTTATATTAGACTCCTGCATATTTTATTTGATCCTCTATTCGGCTTTTCTTTGTGAACACCAAACAGAGCATCAGGGGCTACTGTCTATGCGGTAATATTTTTCCTACATTTTCAATACTTACCTCAAAGCCTGTTAGAAGGCTAGCACAGGCTTTAGTCAGTCCGCTCTTGGCGGACTGAACCTTCTTGATCACCGCACTCATAATAGTACGGTGCTCTTGGTCGATGGAAACGTCGCGAAGCGCTCCCAGCAGGTTGTCCGGTGCCTCTGGATGGATAGAGGTCACCGGCACGGGCGTCTTACCCCTTCTGGAAGGGGCCGCCTGCCCGAGTCCGGAACCACTGGAGGTTCCGGCATGGTGTTCCGCTGCGAGCCGAGCTTGGAGCCCCCGGGAGCCTTGCTCCCTTTGCTCCTGGAGTCCGGAAGGTCACCTTGAGGCGCCTCCGGGACTGTCTCCCCCCGGCTCGGTGCCCCTTGAGACAGAACCTCGGCATTGTCCGCGGGGCAAGGGGAGGAGGTGGTCGGAAGTGGATCGCTATCCATATCCGATGAATCCAAGGAGCCGTCCGACGAGGATACGTCGATACGGGCTTGGGGCAGTATACATAATCATATTCAGCGTTAGGAGAAGCATTGCGACAAAAGAATGCTAAGAGTTACTCTGGTATCCGAATACTTACGACTTCGCCAGGGGCTTGGCCCTGAGAAGCCACTCGTCTTTGCCTTCGGCGGTGGTGGTGGAACAGTCCGGAAGGAGAGTCCTTCCTTTCTTGGACCCTTCGGCCTCCCCGGTTGGGGCGGCCTTCCTTTTCTTGTCTCCCCCAGCTGGAGGGGGAGCATCTTCATCTTCCTCCTCCTCATCTTCATGGGAGGAGTGCGTCACGGAGTTATCGGACAATGAGTCTGATACCACCTGGCGCCGGGAACTCTTTCGGGTTCCCTTGGCCTTCTTCTTGGTCTTCTCCGGCACCTTATAAGGAGCCGGAGTCAGCATCTCCATCAGGAGAGCGCCCGCAATGTCTTCGGGCAGAGGGGTCGGACAGTCGATCTGCTCCGATGCCTCCACCCAGTCTTGTTAAACGCATGAGAGCTCAGACCCCGCATAAGGTTAAGCTATGGGAAATAAATATCCTACCAAATGTACAGAACTTACCAGATTTGCAGGGCGCTTCATGCTTAGCCCGCGGTCCTCGATGAGAGAGGGAGTGACCTCGGCGCCCTTGAACAGCACACTCCAGACGTCTTTGTGCGTCGTGTCGAAGAGCTCACTTAGAGTCTGGTGTCAGGCCGGGTCGAACTCCCATAAGTTGAAATCCCGTTGCTGACACGGGAGGATCCGGCGGAAGAGCGTGACTTGGACTATGTTGACAAGCTTAAGTTTCTTGCTTGTCATGTTCCGGATACATTTCTGGAGTCCGTCCAGCTCCACCGATGAACCCCAGGACATGCCCTTCTCCTTCCAGGAAGTGAGCCACGTGGGGATTCTGGATCAAAACTCGGGGGCCGCCGCCCAGTTGGTGTCACGCGGCTCAGTGATGTAGAACCACCCTGATTGCCACCCCGATTGCCCTCGAGCCATGTAACGTTGGGCATCTTGCTTACCATGGCTCCGCCGCATTCCGCCTGTTGGCCGCCCACCACCTTCGGCTTGATATTGAAGGTCTTCAGCCATAGGCCGAAGTGGGGCTAGATGCGAAGGAAGGCCTCGCACACGACGATGAACGCCGAGATGTTGAGGATGAAGTTCGGGGCCAGATCATGAAAGTCCAACCCATAGTAGAACATGAGGCCGCGGACAAATAGATGGAGGGGAAACCCCAGTCCGCGGACAAAGTGGTGGAGGAAGACCACCCTCTTGTGGGGTTCTGGGGTAGGGATGACCTGCCTCGCGGCTGACATCCGGTGCGCGATATCCGCGGCTAAGTATCTGGTTCGGGGCCAGATCATGAAAGTCCAACCCATAGTAGAACATGAGGCCGCGGACAAATAGATGGAGGGGAAACCCCAGTCCGCGGACAAAGTGGTGGAGGAAGACCACCCTCTTGTGGGGTTCTGGGGTAGGGATGACCTGCCCCGCGGCTGACATCCGGTGCGCGATATCCGCGGCTAAGTATCTGGCTCCGCGTAACTTTTTGATGTGCCCCTCCGTGATGGAGGAGGCCATCCACTTGCCTCCCGCTCCGGACATGTTTGGAGAGAGTTGAGGAGGAGGATGCGGAATTGGGCGCTGGAGCTCGAGTGCGCGAGAATGGATGAGCAAGGAGGAAGAAGGCATGGGTAGAAAAAGGTGAGATCTTATCCCTTTATAAGGGCGAACTATACTTTGCTCCCCCACTAGCCTGGTAAAACTCGCTTGTCCCCCAAGCACCGTAATTGATGGCATGGTTGGGTTACCCACGTCCGTATTGATAAGAATCCCGTAATAAGGGGAACACGATCTCTGCTTTGACAAGACGTGTCAAGAAACCGCCTCACATTATGTGCGGGGCTGGTTGAGGAAAAACGGTTCGAATAATTGCCAAGCCATGGCATGATGTCATGCTGCCAAATGTGTTAGCAGATTGGATTTGTGGAAATATTATTCTCTCTACGGTGGTATGTGGAACTTATTTTGCAGGGTCGGACACTATCCTTGTATTAAAATTCTTCTGTGGTGTATTCGGAGGAGGAACCCGCCTCGCAATGCCGAAGACAACACTGCGCCGGACTCATCATCATTGAAGCCTGGTTCAGGGGCTACTGAGGGAGTCCTGGATTAGGGGGTCTCCGGACAGCCGGACTATATCCTTTGGCTGGACTATTAGACTATGAACATACAAGATTGAAGACTTCATCCCGTGTCCGGATGGGACTCTACTTGGCGTGGAAGGCAATCTAGGCAATACGGATATGTATATCTCCTCCTTTGTAACCGACCTTGTGTAACCCTAGCCCCCTCCGATGTCTATATAAACCTGAGGGTTTTAGTCCGTAGGACAACATATAATCATACCATAGGCTAGCTTCTAGGGTTTAGGCTCTCTGATCTCATGGTAGATCAACTCTTGTAATACTCATATTATCAAGTATAATCAAGCAGGACGTAGGGTTTTACCTCCATCAAGAGGTCCCGAACCTGGGTAAAACATCGTGTCCCCTGCCTCCTTTTACCATCCACCTTAGACGCACAGTTCAGGACCCCCTACCCGAGATCCACCGGTTTTGACACCGACAAGGATGATTAGGCAAAGCATTAAGTAATTGGAGAAGCCTCCCCCAAACTTGTGGGAGACTCTCTTCTTCAATTTGCACAAAATTATATATATCCTTAAAGCAACTTGTTTCTTATGAGCAGGAAATATTTAGCAGAGAAGTAATAAATCATATCCTGGGGACTACACACACAACCAGGATCAAGAGAATTAAACCATATCTTAGCATCACCCTTTAATGAGAACGGAAATATTTATGGATATAAAAGTAGCGAGTTATCTCATCTTTAGTAAACAGGGTGGCTATGTCATTCAATTTAGTAAGATGTGCCACAACAGTTTCAGATTCATAACCATGAAAAGGATCAGATTCAACCAAAGTAATTATATCAGGATCAACAGAGAATTCATAATCCTTATCAGTAACAAAGATAGGTGAAGTAGCAAAAGCAGGGTCAGGTTTCATTCCAGCATTTAGATATTGCTTACTCCATTTAGCTAATAATCTTTTAAGTTCAGTTCTATTTCTACAAGCTAAAATGGCTAAAGAAGCATCTTGATCAAATACATAACCCTTAGGAATAGCAAGTGGTTGTTCATCATCACTTTCATCAGTATCATCATATTCAATATTTTCAATTTCTCTAGCCCTGGCAAGTTGTTCATCAAGAAAATCACTAAGTGGCATAGTAGTATCAGACATAGAGGTAGTTTCATCATAAGTATCATGCATAGCAGAAGTGGCATCATCAATAACATGCGACATATCAGAACGAATAGCAGAAGCAGGTGTAGGTGTCGCAAATTTACTCATAACAGAACTTGAATCAAGTGCAGAGCTAGATGGCAGTTCCTTACCTCCCCTCGTAGTTGAGGGATAGATCTTGGTTTTTGGATTTCTCAAGTTCTTCATAATGATAAGCAGATATATATCCCAAGTGACTCAAAGAATAGAGCTATGCTCCCCGGCAACGGCGCCAAAAAATAGTCTTGATAACCCACAAGTATAGGGGATCGCAATAGTTTTCGAGGGTAGAGTATTCAACCCAAATTTATTGATTCGACACAAGGGGGGCCAAAGAATATTCTCAAGTACTAGCAGCTGAGTTGTCAATTCAACCACACCTAGAAACTTAATATCTGCAACAAAGTGTTTAGTAGCAAAGTAATATGATAGTTGTGGTAACGGTAGCAAAAGTAACAGTAGTAAAAGTAATGTTTTTGGTATTTTGTAGTGATGATACCAATAGCAACAGAAAAGTAAATAAGCAAAGAACAATATATGGAAAGCTCGGAGGCAATGGATCGGTGATGGAGAATTATGCCGGATGCGGTTCATCATGTAACATTCATAACCTAGGGTGACACAGAACTAGCTCCAGTTCGTTGATATAATGTAGGCATGTATTCCGAACATAGTCATACGTGCTTATGGAAAAGAACTTGCATGACATCTTTTGTCCTACCCTCCCGTGGCAGCGGGGTCCTTACAGAAACTAAGGGATATTAAGGCCTCCTTTTAATAGAGAACTGGAACAAAGCATTAACACATAGTGAATACATGAACTCCTCAAACTACGGTCATCACCGGTAAGTATCCCGATTAGTGTCACTTCGGGGTTAACGGATCATAACACATAATAGGTAACTATAGACTTGCATGATAGGATCAAGAACACTCATATATTGATGAAAACATAATAGGTTCAGATCTGAAATCATGGCACTCGGCCCCTAGTGACAAGCATTAAGCATAGCAAAGTCATAACAACATCAATCTCAGAACATAGTGGACACTAGGGATCAAACCCTAACAAAACTAACTCGATTACATGATAGACCCATCCAACCCATCACCGTCCAGCAAGCCTACGATGGAATTACACACGCACGGCGGTGAGCATCATGAAATTGGTGATGGAGGATGGTTGATGATGATGATGGCGACGAATTCCCCTCTACGGAGCCCCGAACGGATTCCAGATCAGCCCTCCCGAGAGGTTTTAGGGATTGGCGGCGGCTCCGTATCTTAAAACGCGATGATTTCTTCTCCTTGATTTTTTTCTCCCCGAAACACAATATATGGAGGTGGAGTTGGAGTCGGAGAGGCAACAGGGGGCCCATGAGGTAGGGGGTGCGCCCTAGGGGGGCAGGCGCGCCCCCACCCTCGTGCCAAGGTGGTGGGCCCCTGGACTTCATCTTTGGCAGGTATTTTTCTTATTTTCTGAAAAGTGTCTCCGTGAAGTTTCAGGTCATTCCGAGAACGTTTGCTCCTGCACATAAATAACACCATGGTAATTCTGCTGAAAACAACGTCAGTCTGGGTTAGTTCCATTCAAATCATGCAAGTTAGAGTGCTAAACAAGGGCAAAGTGTTTGGAAAAGTAGATACGTTGGAGACGTATCAGCCACCTCCTCCTTGGGATCTTCCCCGATCCATCCAGCGCCTCCACCAAATCGCAGAGACCAACCAGCCCCCTCTCGATCCCGTAGGAGCCCGAGCTCCTCTGCCCAGCAGCGCCCGAGCTCGTCCTCGAGCACGACACCGCCCCTACCTAGCACCAGCGACCAGCCAGGAACTCCCCTGTCGTCTCTGTTTTCTCTCCTCCTCTTGTTTGTTCCTCCCTCTGTGGCGCCGTCGCCGCCGGTGAACCCAGCACCAGGACCTCCCCGGCCCTCCTTCTCCTGCCTTGGCCCGAACCTCGCCGCTGGTGATCTCATTCCTCTCCCTTCCCCGTTTTTCTTTCAATTCCCCTCGTTCCTCTCCCTCACCCCGTAGGCATGGTGCTTCGCAGGTCCCATCCATGGCCGCCCGATGGAGTTTAGCGCCGCCAACCCCAAGACCCGGCTGCCTCATCTCCGTCTGCGACCAGATCCGCCATCCTCGCCCGGATCCGCGCCGCCTGAAGCCACGCCAAGACGTTGCCGCTGCTCTGCTTCTTCTTGAGCAGAGGAGCACCCGCAAACCAGTGCCTCGCCCGCGCGTCTGCCCGCGTTGACAGCGTCTGTGCCCTGTCAGCCCGTGGACCCCACCTCTTGCCGCTCCAGGCTGCTGCACCTGTAGTCCCTTGCCTTGCCGCCCCTTTGTCCCACTCGCCGGAGTATTTCTCCCAGCCGACGCGCCCCTGCTTCCTCTACGGTGAAGACGAGCGGGTTGACTCCCTCCAGTTTGACCGAGCGGCCTCCCTACTCGCGTGGGCTACACTCTTCCAGCAAGGCCCATGGCCCAATGTGAGCAGTCATCCCTCTAAGCACTATCGGGCCAGCCAGATTCGGCCCGCATGTTTTTTCCAGATCTATGAATTTTGCGATTATCCAGTGTTTGCCAGTTTTGCAGTTTAGCCCTCAAACATCATGCATATCATAACTTTATAACCGTGCATCGGTTTAAAATCAAGTATATATGAAACTTGACTAGAATTTCATCTAGTTTAATAATATCCAACTTCAAATCATGTTTGACATGTTTATTTTGCTGTTTGATTAAATTTGCTCTAATAACATGCTAAAATGTTTTAATTCATAACTAATTAACCGTAGCTCTGAATTTAATAAACTTTATATGTAAATTGGGTAAAAAATGCCTAGTTTAACATAGTGGTTTTACTTTGCATGTTTAACAACTCTAAAATATGGTTTAGGGTAGAACAGTACCAAATCCATTAATATGCACATGAGGATTTTTCGGACTTGTTGCTTGTTGTTCCGGCCTCATCTAAACTTGCCTATATAGGAAGTTTTACTTTGCTTCACCCCTTGCCATGCTAAACAACATTTAATATTGTTGAGTACATAAACGAGATCGAACTAAATAAGTCATGTGGTGTTTCGTCAATATGCAACTCGTTGCATATTGAGCTCCACTTAATTTGTAGGATTGTTTGTGCATTTTACCATGCCATGCCCTCATTAAACCGGACATGCATCATACTTGGTTGTGCATCATGCCATGATTATGTGTTGGTTGTTTATTATGTTGTTTGCTTCTTTCCGGGTTGCTTCTCGCGTTAGCTTCGGTTTCGTTCCGGAGTTGTGAGGATCCGTTCGACTACGTCCGTTTGTCTTCTTCATGGACTCATTCTTCTTCCTTGCGGGATCTCAGGAAAGATGACCATACCCTCGAAATCACTTCTATCTTTGCTTGCTAGTTGCTCGCTCTATTGCTATGCCGCGATACCTACCACTTGTTTATCAAGCCTCCCAAATTGCCATGATAGCCTCTAACCTTTTTCGACCATCCTAGCAAACCGTTGTTTGGCTATGTTACCGCTTTTGCTTAGCCCCTCTTATAGCGTTGCTAGTTGAAGGTGAAGACGAAGTTTGTTCCATGTTGGAACATGGATATGTTGGGATATCACAATATCTCTTATTTAATTAATGCATCTATATACTTGGTAAATGGTGGAAGGCTCGGCCTTATGCCTGGTGTTTTGTTCCAGTCTTGCCTCCCTAGTTTCCATCATACCGGTGTTATGTTCCTTGATTTTGCGTTCCTTACGCGGTTGGGTTATAATGGGAACCCCTAGACAGTTTGCCTTGAATAAAACTCCTCCAGCAAGGCCCAACCTTGGTTTTACAATTTGCCACCTAAGCCTTTTTCCCTCGGGTTTCCGGAGCCCCAGGGTCATCTTTATTTTAACCCCCCACGGGCCAGTGCTCTTCTGAGTGTTTGTCCAAACTAGAGCCCCTTGCAGCGCCACCTCGGGGAAACTTGAGGGTTGGTTTTAATTGTACGGATTGCTCACCCGATGTGCCCTAAGAACGAGATATGTGCAGCTCCTATCAGGATTTGTCAGCACATTCGGGCGGATTTGCTGGTCTTGTTTTACCATTGTCGAAATGTCTTGTAATCAGGATTCCGAGCCTGATTGGGTCTTCCTGGGAGAAGGAATATCCTTCGTTGACCGTGAGAGCTTGTGATGGGCTAAGTTGGGACATCCCTGCAGGGTTTTGAACTTTCTAAAGCCGTGCCTGCGGTTATGGGCAGATGGGAATTTGTTAATATCCGGTTGTAGAAAACCTGACACCTAACTTAATTTAAAATGCATCAACCGCATGTGTAGCCGTGATGGTCTCTTTTCGGCGGAGTCCGGGAAGTGAACAAGGTTTTGGAGTTATGTTTGTGCGTAAGTAGTTTCAGGATCACTTCTTGGTCACTTCTAGTTCACGACCGTTGCATTGCTTCTCTTCTCGCTCTTATTTGTGTATGTTAGCCACCATATATGCTTAGTGCTTGCAGCAGCTCCACCTCACTACCCTTTCCTACCCATAAGCTTAAATAGTCTTGATCTCGTGGGTGTGAGATTGCTGAGTCCTCGTGACTCACAGATACTTCCAAACAGTTTGCAGGTGCTGATGATACCAGTGCAGGTGACGCAACCCAGCTCTAGTGGGAGCTTGATTAAGATCGTGTCCGTTGAGTTGTTTCGTTTCCAGTTGATTAGTAGTGGAGCCCAGTCGGGACGATCGGGGACCTATGCATTTGGGTTGTTTTTATTTTGGTTCCATAGACAAACCTTGATTGTATTCTGGATGATGTAATGCTATATTTATGTATTGTGTGAAGTGGCAATTGTAAGCCAACTCTTTATCCCTTTCTTATTCAGTACATGGGATGTGTAAAGATTACCCCTCTTGCAACATGCCTACTATGCGGCTATGCCTCTAAGTCGTGCTCCGACATGTGGGAGATATAGCCGCATCGTTGGTGTTACAAGGGTACTTGCCGTTGCTGATTTCAGTGACTTAGTGTTTTTTCTGCTAAGTCTGAACCTGCTATATTATGTTGCCATATTAACTTGATGCTACTAGTGAATCCATGTATAATATGGAGAATCTCAATAAGGATATTTTTTAGATCTTGTTACGATCTATCCATCCATGCCCTTGTTTGCAATTAGGGCCTTTTGTAGCTTTCCATTACCATTCTCTAAAATTGCTAAATAATGTTGCTGTCGGTCTGTTATCAGTAAGTTCATTTTTTCCATGTGAATAGCTAGTTTTATATATATATATATATATATATATATATATATATATATCCTATGACCATGTTCTTGCCATGAACAGTTGCACAAACATGTCTTCTTGTTGTTGGTTATATGCACATGCCATGATATGCTTTGTGATGAGTTGCATGAGCTTGTAAACTTGCCTACTAAGTCTGCTATGTCCAGTAAATTCCACTAAGTCTGGATAATTGTCATCATTTGCAATTTGCCATGATGTTTTGAGCATGTTCTAGTGTTTTCTAGCAGTATCTTAGTGTCCATGTTTTGTAGTGCTTGACATGTACATGCTTGCCATGCCCTTTGATGCCATGAAATTTTCTGGTAGCATATACTTTTGTTGTCTCAAAGTGTGCATCATGAATCTGTTTTCAGCCTTTGTTTTTCACGAAGTCTGAGAATCTGTTATGACTTGCAAACTTTTCTTAGTAATCACTTTTCCATGTATAACCTTTATTTTAAAGACATGATTTCGGTTGCTATGATCTTGCATTGTAGCATCATTGTTTCATGCCTCAAACATGTCAACATGTTATTTTTGCTCACATGGATGCCCTGTTTTTCACTAAGTCATAAACTGTGTTATAAAGTGGCTTGTTGCATTGATCATGTTGGTTTAATCTTGATGCCTATGAACATGAACCTTAATGTTATTTGAAGTATGTAATCTGTACTTGAAGTGCATATCTTCTTTGTGCTTATCTTGTTCTTGTAGCATGTTGTTATGGTGCTTGTAAGATGCCTAGTTGCTATTTTGCACAACTTGTCCTTTAAACTTGTTCCGTGTGTATATGTGTTGCACCATGGCTCCGTTTGGAGCATGCTCTATATGAAACTTGCTTAGTTTTGCATGTAGTTTCATATTACCTTGTTGCATCCTTGATTTGAGTATGTGTGCTTGATATTTGAATGCATTTTGCATCAATGACATGTGTAACTTGTTTTGATCATATCTTCTACGTCGTAGCTCCAAATTAAATGAACTTTATATGTAACTTGATTAGAAAAACGTGTAGATCATCATGGTGCATTTTAACTTGTTGTTTAACAACTTCACATGATGTGTTATTCAAATCTGGACCAATTTCGAAATTTGCATATGGGGAGTTTCCGGAATTGGTATATTGATTCCGGCCTCATTTAAACTTGATTTGATGTGGGGTTATTGTGTATGCATCATCTCTTGCCATGAGTAGTATCATGTAGCCTTGTAATGCATCATATTTGTATGAGTATTATGTCATGTTTATGTGTTGTGTGTTTACCGTGTTGTTTGCTTCTTTCCGGTGTTGCTTCTTCTTAATAGTTTCGATAACGTTGCGATTGTGAGGATCCGTTCGACTATGTGGGTTCGTCTTCTTCATGGACTCGATTTTCTTCCTAGCGGGATTTCAGGCAAGATGACCGTCACCTTGGATCTCACTACTATCTTTGCTATGCTAGTTGTCTCGATGCTATCACTATGTCGCGGTACCTACCACTTGTTTATCAAGCCTCGCAAATTGCCATGATAGCCTCTAACCGTTTCCCCCATCCCAGCAAACCGTTGTTTGGCTATGTTACTGCTTTGCTCAGCCCCTCTTATAGCGTTGCTAGTTACAGGTGCAGTGCAGGTTGTTCAATGTTGGGACATGAATATCTTGGGATATCACAATATCTCTTATTTAATTAATTCATCTATATACTTCGTAAAGGGTGGAAGGCTTGGCCTTTTGCTTGGTGTTTTATTCCACTCTTATCGCCCTAGTTTCCGCCATACCGATGTTATGTTCCTTGATTTTGCGTCCCTAACACGACGAGGGTTTATGGGCCCCTCTTGACAGTTCGCTTTGAATAAAACTCTTTCAACAAGGCCCAACATTGGTTTTACCATTTACCCAACATAATAACTAAACCTGATATTAAATTTGACGCATAGGGAGTTAGCGCTACCCGAGGAGTAATTTAACATAATGCAGTGGGGCAGTGCTGATGGTATTGGTCCCAAAATAGAGCTACTTGCAGTGCCACCCCTTCACCTGGGGTTTTCGGTTGCCGTGCGTAGTGCTCATCCGGTCATGGCCTGAGAGGAGATACGCGCGGCTACTATTAGGGTGTTGGCACGCCGGGAGGTCTTGCTGGACTTGTTTTACCATTGTCGAAATGTCTTGTGCACCGGGATTCCGAGTCTGATCAGAGGGTCCCGAGATGGAGGATTGTCTCCGCAGATCGTGAGCTTGTCATGGGCTAAGTTGGGACACCCCTGCAGGGTTTAAACTTTCGAGAGCCGTACCCACGGTTATGTGACAGATGGGAATTTTTAATATCCGGTTATAGAGGACTTGAACTAAACTCAATTAAAATACACCAACCGCGTGCGTAACCGTGACTATCTCTTTTCGGGTGCGTAGAGAAGAGAACACTAGTTTGTGACCGTTTGCGTAGTTACTCATCTTATTCTTGTACTCGTAAGTTAGCCACCATATAATGCTTAGTCGCTTGCTGCAACCTCACCACTTATCCATTCCATACCCATTAAGCTTTGCTAGTCTTGATACCCATGGTAATGGGATTGCTGAGCCCTTGTGGCTCACAGATTACTACAACGACAGTTGCAGGTACAGGTAATGTGATGATCATGACGTGAGAGCGATGTTTACATGTTTTGGAGTTCTTCTTCTTCTTCTTCTTCGACCAGGAGATAGGTTCCTGGTCGGCAGCCTGGCTAGCAGGGTGGATGTCGTTGGAGTTTCTGTTTGTGTTTTATCCGTAGTCAGATGTTGTTCTCATTTATGTTGTTTGACGTATTCATGTGGCATTGATATGTTTTTGTATGTATCCCCAACTATTATGTAATGGTACGATGTAATGATATCCATCTTGCAAAAGCATTTTAATATGCGGCTCTATTCTTGGTGGGACCTTCAAGTTCCTCTCGGATAGGATCACATATTGGGCGTGAAGCAGAGGTCGTCAAGTGGGGAACGTGGCGCGGCACTGGAGCTTGACCCACCGTGAACATCGGTGGCCGACAAGAGGACGATGAGGAGGAGAGCCTCGCCGAGCATCGAAGAGGATGTGCCCATGGCCATGGTGGTGGTGTATTGTCTCTCGGTCTCTCCCTCCCTCTGCCCCCTTTGTCTCTTCTCATTAGTTCAACCTTAAAGACGGGTGTATCATATCATAAATAAAAGAAAATAAATCCATCAGGTTGGATCAAATCATTTGAGATATGCTCCATAAATCCATACCTAGAAATCTTATATCTCAAACATTTATATATGCAATCACACTTCATAGTAAGCGAATCGCGGAAGATCTCAGGATAATACGCCGTATCTTAAGCATCAAATGAGTGTTTAGATGCACTACCATTTACCATTTAGATCATCTGACTAAACCAGGAAGCAACAGATACGAGCGTTAGGCGAGCAACCACCACCAAGAAATCATGAAGAGCCGTAGCCCAACCATCCTCATCATCGTCGCACTAGTGCTGGCCGCGAAACAAAAAATTGGGCAGTCCGGTATGTACCGGCAACCCGCTAGCCTATCAACTGGTGACACCTCATACTGTATATTGACTCTTCTGTTGTATAAAAGGTTTTCATTGTTTATGAAATATTGGTATTTCAATAGCTGGTTCACCACCAGAGTACTACTTTTGTCAATCTAGCAGCCCCAGAGTACTACTTTTTGTCAGAGAAGGAGGCGCATGCATCAGTCTCTTCGCTCTCCCTTGCAAACAAATCCATAAACTTTGGATAGACGCTACAAATCATCCGACTTACGTGAGAGGAAAGATCATCCGCCTCGCCGGCCGTTGGATCGGGCGTTGTGTAGCCATCAGATCACACCAGTCATCCCCTTCCTGTAACCAACCGCACTGGCACTCCCTCGCATTTACCGTGAGAAGGAAAAAAGAAAGACGACGCCGAGGAAGTGAAGAGAGCAGCCCACATACGATTTCGGTGGCATCGTAGCACAACCGCCACGCACTTCCAGTGCAATCAGCGGCACCACTCAAGCTAGCTTCCGGGGAAACGCTCTGCTGCAGGCGTGGATCTGATGCTACAATGCACCGGTGGCCGCTCACCTTGCGTTGTTGCATGCGAGGTTACGAGGACGCTGCTGCCACTCCCCGACGGCGGAGCTGCGGTGGAGCAGGTGACCTGCTGCAGCCGGCGACGGAGCTGCATTGGAGTAGGTGGTCCACTGAAACCCCGGCGGTGGAGCTCAATTGGAGCAGGTGGTCCGCTGCAATGGCGCATCCACTCCTCGGCAGCGGAGCTGCGTTGGAGCAGGTGGTCCGCTGCGGCCCGGCGGCGGAGCTGCATTGAAGCAGGTGGTCCGTTGAAGCCCCGACGGCGAAGCTGCATTGGAGCAGGTGGTTCGCTCAAATGGCGTTGCCACGCCTAGACAATGATGTTGCTTTGCAGCAGGAGGTCCGGTGCGGTGGCGCTGCCATACCTCCACGGCGTTCGTGCTTTAGCAGGTGGTCACGGCTGCCAAGAACAGCGGTGTTATGTTGCAGCAGCGGCGCTGTTGCGTCGGCGCAGGTCATCTGGTGGAGGTCTGTTGTGAGCTTGCGTCGCGAAGCGGAGATGGAGGCGTGCGGAGAGCGTGAGCGACGCGGGGGCTGCAATCAGAGAGGCACTTCTGTGAGTCTCCAGGGCCTGTTGCCGGATACGGCGGAGAAAGAATTTCCGGCGAGGTTCATCAGGCTCAACGCGTGGGAGAATGGGAAGAGATAGAGCAGTTCCTGGGATGCGTGGATGCGGGATGTGAGGCGGAGCAATTGACCGAGACGCACCAGCCTGGGTGGACCACTGACACGTGGCACGCAGACGAGGAGGTTTAATTTCTTAGAAATCATACGGATGAATTAAAGAGTTTTCCTAAACTTTATTTCATCTTAGCAAATTAAAAACACTCATATCTTTTGAACCATAAGTTCGTATTTGAAATTTTATATATATATATATATATATGTATGTATATATATAGTGTTACTATTCATCACCCAGGGTGCAGAATAAGTTATTCTTCCCCGAGGTAATCTTACGATCATGTCATAATTAAATTACGCTTGGAATTCAAATAGTTACATTCCTATTGATTCACTATGTAAAATTTGACATAAGAAAATAAAAATATAGGTCATAAGACAAGAAAATTTACAGTTTATGTGTATTTTACACTATGTTTTTACATTTGTAATTTTACATAACATAAAATATTTTTTACGGCGATTATATATTTTCTTAAGGTCTCTTTTTGCGTCGGAAATAAGACAAAACTTACGAAACGTAAAATTACGGTGTATTGATGGTAAAATAGAGGGGGGTGAAGAATAACTATTCCCCACCTAGGGTGACGAAAAACGCGATCCTATATATAAATTCTTGACGCCAAGACCTTTAAAAACTAGACCGATCTTGGATACATTTCAAACACATTTAAATTTCAACATTTCGCATTTGGTATGTGAAACAAGCCAATAACATATTTCAGAATTGTGAAATAATAACTACATAAATTGAAATTGTAATATACGATTGTAAAACTGATTATTTAGAAATGTGAACAATGTATTTCACTTTCTGTGCTTACTAGTTCACAATTCAGAACAAACATTTCACTTTTCACCGGCTTCTTTCGAAAAAATAACACCTATTTCAATTGCACATTTCTCAAATAACGTATTTCACTCTTTCGTAATAAATTTTTTCATATTTTCAAATAGTCCTTTCACAATTATATATCATAATTTCACTTTTTGCGGTTACTAGTTCACAATTTAGAACCTACATTTCACTTTACACTAGCTTGTTTCACAAAAAAAACATATATTTCAACTGCACATTTCTCACATAAACTATTTAACTATTTTGAAATAAATTGTTTCACATTTTAGAATAATCAGTTTCACAACTGATACATTATAATTCACTTTCTGTGGTTTCTTTTCACTCGCTTGTTTCATAAAAGGGACACCCATTTCAGTTGCTCATTTTTTAAATAACATATTTCACTCTTTTGAAATTAAAATATTACACATTTCCAAATAATCAGTTTCACAAGTTGACATTTCAGTTTCATAATTTTTTTCACTTTCAAAACCAATATTTCACTTCCGCTGTCTTGTTTCACAAAAAACAGTTTTTTCAAGTGAAATAGATTTGTTTCACATACAAAATGTGAAACATTGAAATTTAAAGTGTTTGAAATATATCCAGAATTTTTATTTTGAAATAATATGTTTAACAATGATATATTATAATTTCACTTTTTGTGGTTACTACTTCACAATTCAGACCTACATTTCACTTTACACTGGCTTGTTTCACAAAAAGCATATGTTTCAACTGCACATTTCTTAGATAAACTATTTCACTATTTTGAAATGAATTGTTCGACATTTTTGAATAATCATTTTCACAATGATACATTATAATTTCACTTTCTATGGTTGCTATTTCACAATTCAGAAGCTACATTTTTCTTTTCACTAGCTTGTTTCATAAAAAGTTCATCTATCTCAATTGCTCGTTTTTTGGAATAACATATTTCACTCTTTCAAATTAAACTTTTACACATCTTCAAATAATCAATTTCACAAGTTGACATTTCACTTTCAAAAAAAAATTCACTTTCAAAACCAATATTTCAGTTCCGCTGTCTTGTTTCACAAAAAACACATTTTTTTCATGTGAAATTTGTTTGTTCCACATACGAAATGTGAAACGTTAAATTTAAATGTGTTTCAAATATATCAAAAATTGGTTTACTTCTAACGGTCTTGACGCCAGGAGTTCAAATATATAAATTATTTCACAAATAGCCTTATGTTTTAAAAGATATATATGTTTTAAATTGGTTAAGATAAAAAAAAAGTCCATGGATTTGTTTGCAAGGGAGAGAGAAAAGATAGATGCATACGTGTGTGAAGAAGGAGAGAGAGAGTGTGAACTGTCACATATATGCATGCGAGGTAAGGACAAAAGGTGTGGGCTAATAGCTGTATTTGATCTAGTATTCATTTTGTATAGCAAAATGGGATGAATAATTGCTCTTCGTGGACCGCATCTTAAAGCAGCTGTTCAGTGGTGAGATGGTTGCCGGCACATGCCGGAACCGCGCAAAAGTACTTGCCGGATGCCGGAACCGCGCAAAAATACTGGGCGGTGCTGGCCGTCCCGGCGGCCGACGCACCGATGGACACGGTGGTGGATTCATGCAACGCGATGCGCAAGGTCGTGGACTACGGCTTATGCGTCTTTGCGCTGCGATCCAATATTATATGCTTGTTCTCATAAAAAAAGTGCAATTTCAATGTAAATTGTGTGCAAATTTTGACATTGTTTGTTCTAGATTAGTTTTTTCCTTCAAAACCTTCATATTTTGATTTTTTTTTGTTTATATTTATTTTTTTTATTTTTGTTTAATTTCTTTTTTTCTTACAGTGTAATAACAATGATATTAATGCATTCCTTCTTGGAAAACTTCTTATTTGCCAAAACTCCACTATTATATGCTTATTGTTTTATATTGTAATAAAACACAATTTATGATTAAATTGTGTGTTAGTTTTTTCATGTTTTTTATTTTCTTCTTAAAGGGTGATACTAATGTCACTAATTCATTCTTTCTGAGTAAACTTCATTGTTCTGATTTTGAGAAGTAGAGACATCATGGATCAAATACCAATGCAAATAATTCATTCATTATTTGGGAAACTTCTACTTTTGCGAAAATTCCACTATTACATGTTGATTCTTGCGTATTATAACAAAGTGCAATTTCCGTGTAAATTGTGTGCACATTTGCCATTTTTTTGTTTTGCTTCCTTTTATTTTTCTTATTGGTCATATAAAAGAGACTCATTCATTCCTTCTTAGGAAACTTCCTTTTGCAAAAAAGTCACTATTATATGTTTACCTTGCATATTACAAAAAGTGTAACCTCCTGCGTAAATTGTATGGAAATTTTTTCATTATTTATTTTATTTTATTATTTTCTGTCTTTGTAAAGGTTAATATCTATGCACTATTCCATAGATTTTTTTATTGGCACTAGTGTTTTCATTGGACTGGCACATGGCACGTGATACAAATAGATGGATGAACATTGACCAAGTGGGGTTCCCTGTAGCTTGTGATCCAGATGTCTTCACATCTTATCTTCATTATTATTTGTCTTCTTTGGATCTCTCGCGTACAAACATGATTTTTTAATGCAAATTCGTACGATATATTACACTATATGCGCGCGCGTGCGTGTGCGTGTGTGTGTGTGTGTGTGTGTGTGTGTGGTGGTTTGATGTTGCGGTCGTATGTTACTTAATTTGTAATGAGCTTAAAATTTATTTCATTTTCTTAATTTCTGCATTTAAATCATTAGTTGTATTCAAGTTCTACTAGGTTAGGCATGCACAATAAAACGAGATATAATGTAATTCCAACATATAAGAAAATAATTATGCCAGTAATATTTTAAGATTAATTCATTTTAGGCATAGTTGTATAATATTAATTTTCTTTGTTAGTTTCTTGTTATTAATGTTAGGGTAAACTATCCCCATAAACTATATATTTCTTCTTGCATAATGTTGAATAGTGGACGTTCTATGTGTGCAAGATTTAGTCATCATTTGTTTAAGGTTTTATTTCTTTTTCTTTAGGGTAGTACCAACGCACTTAATTCATTCTACCTAAGAATAAAAAATTTAGTTTTTAGTTAGGTATATTTATTTGTTTACCGATAAGAAAAGTGTGTCCAACATGAAAAAAAACTTTCCTTTTCTCCCTTGCCATAATGTTTCTTGCTCCTTTTTCATGTTGTTGCTTAGTCAAATTATGTTGTTGGATTTTCTCCTATATTTGTGCATGGCAATTTGTTGTTGCAATCATGTGTCGATATTTAATTTTGTGTGAAGAACTTAAAATGGAATTTATTTCTACAATTTATCTATTTAAATCATAAATTTACACTGAAGTTCTCCTAGTTTACACTTGTATATTGCATAGTACTCCATCCATTTCTTTATATAAGGTGTATTTATTTTCTCAAAAGTCAAACGAGTGCATGGTTAACGTCGTTTTTAGAAAAAAAAAATATTAATATCCACTATACGTAATTTATATTAAAAGTTGTTTCATATTTTATCTGTTATATATAACAGACGTTGTTATTTTATTCTATAATCTTAGTCAAACGTTCAAATGGTTGAATTGCACGGAAACGAATACACCATATATTTCGGAACAGAGGGAAATAGGTTGCAAGTTTTCCATATATTCTTCTTTATGTTTATAGGAAAATAGTTTGACAACAAGTATTTATGATTTGTTCATGTCAGACATAGTTGTGTAGTATTAAGTTTCATTTCTTATTTTCTTAGGGTTAAACTATCCCCATAATTCATTTTTCCTAAGAAAGCAATATTTTCTTTGTTTTTGTCTTAGTTCATTTCTTCTGAGGTAAAAATATGTGGTGTGGATTGTGGAATGTTGGATGTGCTTTAATCTACTACGAGCATGCATTTCCTGCATGCAACATGCACACACGCGTGCGGTGGAACGAAGGCCGAATAACAGCAGCTACCACAGCCCGGTAGCCGTCGAGCCAGACGCCTGGGCCGCCGATGTGGATTGAAAAAAAGTGACTGTGACCCAAATTGTAAACTCAGTCAGCCCATATAATTATTATGGAGGGGGAGCGGGTTCATGAATGAATTCAGTGACCGATACTAAGCTTCACCCCGTCGACGACGGCCGGCACGACGTAGGCCATCATGAAGAACTCGCTGTTCTCCTTGGGACACTACCAGAATAACTGCTTGCGCCGACGGCCTTGTCTATGCCGACGGCCCCCGTCGGCATAGATGGACCTATGCCGACGGCCAAGGACATGCCGTAGGCATAGAAAAGCCGTCGGCATACATCCATATATGCCGACGGAGCCGTTGGCATAGACGAGGCCGTCGGGACCGCTCGAGATACGCCTACGGGACCCATCGGCATAGGCGCGGCCGTCGTCATAGCCCGGGCGCACCTACCCGGTCAACACTGACCGTTTGACGGCGTTGAAATTACGCCGACGGGAGGTAACGGCGGCCGTCGGCATATCTATGGCAGAGGTATGCCTACGGCATAGACGTCGGCATAGAGCTGGCCCATGCCCCTCTGCCACGTCATCGATCCGTGTGTGCACCTATGCCAACGGCCTAGCCATCGGCATATGTTTATTTAGTTTTATTTTTAATTTTGCTTTATGCTATCTATGGCAAAGGTATGCCTACGGCATAACCGTCGGCATAGGCCCCTCTGCCACGTCATCGATCCGTGTGCCATGCCACGTCATCGATCCATGGGACTGCACCTCCGTGTGTGCACAGATATGCCGACGACCTGGCCGTCGACATACATACTTTATTTTTAGATTTTTTACTTTATTTTCTTATTTTTACTTTATTTTAGTTTTTGTTTTTGCATAAGATAATTATGCCTTATCTAAAAAACATACCCCGATGGTATATCGATTGCCCCCCGTTACGAACGTTGCTATCGCCGGGTCAGGGAGGAGGGAAACGGTCGACACGGAGGGAATTCTGTTTAGTGGGGGGATTCGGGGTGTAGCTATATCACCGAAACATCGCACGAGTCCCGATGCATATGTGAAAGTGTTCAGCCATGCGTAGACGCCCGTCTTGGGGCTCTGCGGTGTGGCCCCCCTGCACGCAAGGCAGTGCCGCCGTCACTTGGAGGGGGCCAAACCCCGGAGACGCGTGTCGCCTCTTCGGACATGCCACCACACCGTACGACATGTATGAGGTCCCGGTGCGACGCTCGGGTGGCATTGCTACCCCCAGCCCCCCCCCCCCCCCCCCCCCGTCTCGCCTAACCCTGTAGCGTTTAACCACGGGATCTAGCCCCTTTGACTTTGCACGGACGGGCTTTGAGCAGTGGACCTATCCACCCAGTTGTGTTAGGTCAGCCCATAGGAACACTTTGGAGCAACATCCGGGTCAGACCCACAGCAACATCCCCTCCGTGTAGACCCGACGTGTCCGTTTCCCTCCTCCAGGTGCTGGCGGCGGCGGCGTCCGTGAGGGGGGCACACCCCGGAGACGCGTGCCGCCTCTTCGGACATGTCACCACACCACCCCGCATGTATGAGGTCCCGGTGCGATGCTCCGGTGGCATTGCTACCCTCGAGGGCCCCTGTCCTGCCTAACCCTGTAGCGTTTGACCACGGGATCTAACCCTTTGACTTTGCACGGACGGGCTTTGACTAGTGGACCTCTCCACCCAGTTGTGTTAGGTCAGCCCATAGGAACACTTTGGAGCAACATCCGGGCCAGACCCGCAGCAAGATCCCCTCCATGTAGACCCGACGCATCCGTTTCCCCCCTCCAGGTGCCGGCGGTGCCGCCATCACTTGGAGGGGGCCAAACCCCGGAGACGCGTGCCTCCTCTTCGAACATGCCACCATACCGTACGACATGTATGAGGGCCCGGTGCGACGCTTGTGTGGCATTGCTCCCCCCCAGGCCCCCCGTCTCGCCTAACCCTATAGCGTTTGACCACGGGATCTAGCCCATTTACTTTGCACGGACGGGCTTTGAGCAGTGGACCTATCCACCTGGTTGTATTAGTCAGTGTTGGAAATATGCCCTAGAGGCAATAATAAAATGATTATTATATTTCCTTGTTCATGATAATTGTCTATTATTCATACTTTAATTGTATTATCCGGAAATCGTAATACATGTGTGAATACATAGACCACAATGTGTCCCTAGTGAGCCTCTAGTTGACTAGCTCGTTAATCAATAGATAGTCATGGTTTCCTGGCTATGGACATGGGAATGTCATTGATAACGGGATCACATCATTAGGAGAATGATGTGATGGACAAGACCCAATCCTAAACATAGCACAAGATCGTATAGTTCGTTTGCTAGAGTTTTTCCAATGTAAAGTATCTTTTCCTTAGACCATGAGATCGTGTAACTCCCGGATACCGTAGAAGTGCTCTTGGTGTACCAAACGTCACAACGTAACTGGGTGACTATAAAGGTATACTACGGGTATCTCCGAAAGTGTCTGTTGGGTTGACACGGATCAAGACTGGGATTTGTCACTCCGTATGAGGGAGAGGTATCTCTGGGCCCACTCGGTAATGCATCATCATAATGAGCTCAAAGTGACCAAGTGTCTGGTCACGGGATCATGCATTACGGTACGAGTAAAGTGACTTGCCGGTAACGAGATTGAATGAGGTATTGGGATACCGACGATCGAATCTCGGGCAAGTAACATACCGATTGACAAAGGGAATTGTATACGGGGTTGCTTGAATCCTCGACATCGTGGTTCATCCGATGAGATCATCGAGGAGCATGTGGGAGCCAACATGGGTATCCAGATCCCGCTGTTGGTTATTGACCGGAGAGCCGTCTCGGTCATGTCTACATGTCTCCCGAACCCGTAGGGTCTACACACTTAAGGTTCGGTGATGCTAGGGTTGTAGAGATATGAATATGCAGTAACCCGAAAGTTGTTCGGAGTCCCGGATGAGATCCTAGACGTCACGAGGAGTTCCGGAATGGTCCCGAGGTGAAGAATTATATATAGGAAGTGCAGTTTCGGCCATCGGGGAAGTTTCGGGGGTCACCGGTATTGTACCGGGACCACCGGAAGGGTCCCGGGGGTCCACCGGGTGGGGCCACTCATCCCGGAGGGCCCCATGGGCCAAAGTGGGGACAGGAACCAGCCCATAGTGGGCTAGTGCGCCCCCCTTGGCACACCCCATGCGCCTAGGGTTGGGAACCCTAGGGTCGGGGGCGCCCCACCTGGCTTGGGGGGCACTCCACCCCTTGGCCGCCGCCCCCCCCCTAGGAGATCCCATCTCCTAGGGCCGGCGCCCCCCCTAGGGGGCCTATATAAAGGGGGGGGAGGGGGCAGCCGGACCCTTGAGTCTTGGCGCCTCCCTCTCCCCTGCTAGACCTTTCCCTCTCGCAGTATAACGGCGAAGCCCTGCTGCGGTGACGCCCTGCATCCACCACCACACCGTCGTGCTGCTGGATCTTCATCAACCTCTCCTCCCCCCTTGCTAGATCAAGAAGGAGGAGACGTCACGCTGACCGTACGTGTGCTGAACACGGAGGTGCCGTCCATTCAGCGGTAGGATCTCCGGTGATTTGGATCACGTCGAGTACGACTTCCTCTTCCCCGTTCTTTGAACTCTTCCGCGCGTGATCTACAAAGGTATGTAGATGCAATCCGATCACTCGTTGCTAGATGAACTCATAGATGGATCTTGGTGAAACCGTAGGAAATTTTTTGTTTTCTGCAACGTTCCACAACTGTGGTATCAGAGCCTGGTTTATGCGTAGTTCTCTTTGGATGAGTAGAACACAATTTGTTGTGGGTGTAGATGTTGTCAACTTTCTTGCCGCTACTAGTCTTATTTTGCTTCAGCAGTATTGTGGGATGAAGCGGCCCGGACCGACCTTACACATACGCTTACGTGAGACTCGTTCCACCGACTGACATGCACTAGTTGCATAAGGTGGCTAGCGGGTGTCTATCTCTCCCACTTTAGTTGGAGCGGATTCGATGAAAAGGGTCCTTATGAAGGGTAAATAGAAGTTGACAAATCACGTTGTGGCTTTTACGTAGGTAAGAAAACGTTCTTGCTAGAACCCTATTGCAGCCACGTAAAACTTGCAAGAACAATTAGAGGACGTCTAACTTGTTTTTGCAGCAAGTGCTTTGTGATGTGATATGGCCAAAGTTGTGATGAATGATATATATGTGATGTATGAGATCATGTTCTTGTAATAGGAATCACAACTTGCATGTCGATGAGTATGACAACCGGCAGGAGCCATAGGAGTTGTCTTTATTTTTTGTATGACCTGCGTGTCATTAAGAAACGCCATGTAAATTACTTTACTTTATTGCTAAACGTGTTAGCCATAGTAGTAGAAGTAATAGTTGGCGAGCAACTTCATGGAGACACGATGATGGAAATCATGATGATGGAGATCATCACTAGTAGAAAAAGGGTCAATCGTGAAGCACATTAGTGCCGGTTTGTATTTGAGCCGGCACTAATGTATACATTAGTGCCGGTTCCAACGGCTAGTCGGGCCGCTTTCATTAGTACCGGTTCGTGGCGAACCTTTAGCACCTGTTCGTGCCACGAACCGGTACTAATGAGAGTGGTGGCAGGATGTTGTCAGAGTGGGGCCCCTCCAGCACCTTTAGTACCGGTTCGTGCCATGAACCGGTACTAAAGGTCGTCCTATATAAACCCTTCATCCACCAGCACTCTGTTCTTCCCCCTTTCCCCTCTCTGGCCCTCTCCTCTGTTCTTCCCTTCTTCCTCTCGAGTTCATCACAAAATTTGCCCAAAATTTGTCAAGATTTGAAGGCCCTCATCCATTCAAATGATCACAAAGGTTAGCAACTTTGTCCTTTCATCTCTCATTGCTAGATTAGCTCTTGCATTGGTTTATATAGTGATTAATTTGTGAGTTTAGTAATTTGGGAGGATATATATATGTGCTAGTATTTGATTTATATGAAATTTTAGGTCAAAAATAACACTTAGTTTGCATATGTAGGTGTGGTTTACTTAGTGCCTTCTAAATCTCCATCGTAGCCACCGTCGATCGCCCGCACCGTCCCGTCGCCGGCACCACCTTGTGGTGAGCCTCTTGTTCATGAAATTTTATATAAAAATTGATGTGTGTGATTTGGATATATAGTTACTCGTATAATTATCTTACCCGTACGTTGTTTGTTATACATATAGTGCCATGGTTTTGATATCCGTCCCCGTCAGCCCTAGTCCTTGTTATGATTCGGATGTGGTATGTATATTCTCTTTTAAAACTAGTTGCATTTCGTGTTTATGAAAAATTATGCCCATCAAGTTGACATAGAAATTTTTTCTAGGAGGTATCTAAACCTGAAATTCCAACCGACCCTATTGCCGAGAGGTCAAATTTAGTTGAAAGAGCAAACGAGTACTTGAAAGAAAAATTGAAAAGAATTGAGGGGGAGAAGATGGAATTGGAGTTGCATGTTGCCGATGTCGTCGATGATCACAAGATCAAGATGGAGAAAATGCGCTTGAAGATTAGAAAGATTAGAAAATATGCCATCGATAGTGAGGCTTGGTATCATTATGCTGTTGGATCCATTGTTACCTTAGTTGCGATCTTGATCGTATTTGTTGTTGCATTTAAATGCTTTAGCTAGAGAGTTATTTGTTTGTTGCATTTAAGTGTTGTATGAACTTTATGTATGAACTTGTATTAATTTGGTCTATTCGGTGTTGTGTAAAGAAGATGAGCCGGCAATGGATGTACGATGACCGATGCTCTCCCCAGTTCGTTGAGGGCGTGCGTACTTTTCTGCTTGCGGCTGAGGCAAACAAGCAGGCGGATGGTTTTATGCCTTGTCCATGTGCTCGCTGTAAGAATGGTCACAATTACTCTACGTCAAGAACCATTCACGTCCACCTGTTTAAGACCGGTTTCATGCCCCATTATAATGTTTGGACCAAGCACGGAGAAAGAGGGGTTATGATGGAAGACAATGAAGAAGAAGAGGACGACGACAGCTATCCTGGCCATGGGTTCCCTGAATACGATGATACAACAATGGGGGAAGAAGCTGAGCCGGTAATGCAGCAAGAAGCTGAGCCAGCAATGCGGGAAGAAGCTGAAGAAGAGGCATCAGATGAGCCCGTTGATGATCTAGGTCGGGCCATTGCCGATGCAAAGAGAAACTGCGCAAGTGATTTGGAGAAGAAGAAGTTGCAGCGCATGTTAGAGGATCACAAAAAAATGTTGTACCCGAATTGCGTAGGTGACAAGAAAAAGCTGGGCACCACACTGGAATTGCTGCAATGGAAGGCAGAGAATGGTGTATCTGACAAGGGATTTGGAAAGTTGCTGGTAATGATAAAGGATATGCTTCCAAAGGACAACGAATTGCCCGAGAGTACGTACGAAGCAAAGAAGGTTGTTTGCCCTCTAGGGTTAGAGGTGCAGAAGATACATGCAAGCCCTAATGATTGCATCCTCTACCGCGGTGAGTACGAGGATTTGAACGCTTGCCCGGTATGTGGTGCATTGCGCTATAAGATCTGCCGCGATGACCCTGGTGATGTCGAGGGCCGGCGCCCCAGGAAGAAGATTCCTGCCAAGGTGATGTGGTATGCTCCTATAATTTCACGGTTGAAACGTTTGTTCCAAAACAAAGAGCATGCCAAGGCGATGCGATGGCACAGAGAAGACCGTAAGAAAGACGGAAAGTTGAGAGTACCCGCTGACGGGTCGCAGTGGAGAAAAATCGAAAGAAAGTACGGGAAGGAGTTTGAAGATGACGCAAGGAGCGTATGGTTTGGTCTAAGCGCAGATGGCATTAATCCTTTTGGGGAGCAGAGCAGCAACCATAGCACCTGGCCTGTGACTCTATGTTTTATAACATTCCTCCTTGGTTGTGCATGAAGCGGAAGTTCATTATGATGCCAGTGCTCATCCAAGGCCCTAAGCAACCCAGCAACGACATTGATGTGTACCTAAGGCCATTAGTTGAAGAACTCTTACAACTGTGGAATGGAACAGGTGTATGTGTGTGGGATGAGCACATGGGGGAAGAATTTGACCTAAAGGCGTTGTTGTTCGTGACCATCAATGATTGGCCTGCTCTCAGTAACCTTTCAGGACAGACAAACAAGGGATACCGCGCATGCACGCACTGTTTGGACGATACCGACAGTATATATTTGGCTAATTGTAAGAAGAATGTGTACCTGGGACATCGTCGATTTCTTCCGAGCAGGCATCCCGTAAGAAAGAAAGGCAAGCATTTCAAAGGTGAGGCAGATCACCGGACGAAGCCTCGCCACCGTACTGGTGCTGATGTACATGATATGGTCAAGGATTTGAAGGTGGTCTTTGGAAAGGGTCCTGGTGGACAACCTGTTCCGAATGACGCTGATGGACGCGCACCCATGTGGAAGAAGAAATCTATATTTTGGGACCTGCCCTATTGGAAAGACCTCGAGGTCTGCTCCGCAATCGACGTGATGCACGTGACGAAGAATCTTTGTGTGACCCTGCTTGGCTTCTTGGGCGTGTATGGGAAGACAAAAGATACACCTGAGGCACAGGACGACCAGCAACGTATGCACAGAAAAGACGGCATACATCAGGGTCATGCAAGCTATGCTCTTACCAAAGAATAGAAGGAAATCTTCTTTGAATGCCTGCTCAGTATTAAGGTAACGTCTGGCTTCTCGTCGAATATAAAGGGAATAATAAACATGGCAGAGAAAAAGTTCCAGAACCTAAAGTCTCATGACTGCCACGTGATTATGACGCAACTGCTTCCGGTTGCATTGAGGGGGCTTCTACCGGAAAACGTTCGATTAGCCATTGTGAAGCTATGTGCATTTCTCAATGCAATCTCTCAGAAGGTAATCGATCCAGAAATCATACCAAGGTTACAGAATGATTTGGTGCAATGTCTTGTCAGTTTCGAGTTGGTGTTCCCACCATCCTTCTTCAACATCATGACGCACGTCCTAGTTCACCAATGCGAAGAGATTAACGTTTTGGGTCCTGTATTTCTACACAATATGTTCCCCTTTGAGAGGTTCATGGGAGTCTTAAAGAAATATGTTCATAACCGTGCTAGGCCAGAAGGAAGCATCTCCAAGGTCCGTCAAAATGAGGAGGTCATTGAGTTTTGTATTGACTTTATTCCTGACCTTAAGCCGATTGGTCTTCCTGAATCGCGGCATAAGGGCAGACTGGATGGAAAAGGCACGCTAGGAGGGGAACAAATAATATGTATGGACGGACATTCTCTCACTGAAGCACACTACACAGTTCTACAGAATTCCGCCTTGGTGGCTCCGTATATGGATGAACACAAGAATTTGCTACGCTCCAAACACCCGGTGTGGTCTGATGACTGGATTACATGTGAACAAACCAGGAGTTTCGCCAGCTGTTTGCAAGCACGTACCATGCATGACACCTCTATTGAAGATGACCTATACTTGCTGTCCCAGTTACCATCTTCGAATATAATGACTTTCAAAGGGTACGAGATAAATGGTAATACATTTTACACGATCGCCCAAGACAAGAAGAGCACCAACCAAAACAGTGGTGTCCGCTTTGATGCAGAAACCAAGACGGGAAAGGAAACATATTATGGTTATATACTGGACATATGGGAACTTGACTATCGACGTGGTTTGAAGGTCCCTTTGTTTCGGTGCAAATGGGTCAATATGACACGAGGCGGGGTAACGGAAGACCCGCAGTACGGAATGACAACAGTGGATCTCAACAACCTTGCGTATGCAGACGAACCATTCGTCCTAGCCAATGATGTGGCACAGGTTTTCTATGTGAAGGACATGTCTACCAAGCCAAGAAAAAGAAAAGATAAGGAAGCGAATGCATCGTACGATGAGTCAAAGCGGCACATAGTTCTTTCTGGGAAGAGAAACATCGTGGGAGTGGATGACAAGACAGACAAGTCAGAAGATTATGAAAAGTTTGATGAAATTGCTCCATTCACAGTGAATATTGACTCGAGCATCCCGTTAACTGATGAAGATTTTCCATGGCTACGACGCAAAGGGACACACGCGAAGAAAAAGTTTCACACCCAAAGATCTGGGATGTGATCGGCTTAGCTATCATCACTTTCTTCTGTGTTTCACACCCAGGAGGGAATCTCTGTAATAGTTAGGGTAGCTAGTTATGTGTTTTGGCATTTGAAACGCGAAGAAATTTTATGTGGAAGCAAATTCTTTCATGCATTTATTGATTTTTTCAGCTAAATGACCCTGAAATTGAAAAGAATTTCAAATGAACTCAGAAAAGGATGAAAGTTGGCATGGTATCATAATTTCACCCACATAGCATGTGCAAAAAAGTAGAGAGGGTTACCGCAAAAACTGGATACACTTCGTGTACAAAATGGACAATCTGTTTCGAAGTATCAGGGTTTCGGACGAAAACTCATCCGTTACAAAGGCATTTCATTTTTAAATAACTTAAGCATTACCAAATTGAATATAATGATAAAACACACTAATATTAAACATAATAAAAAAGAATCACTGGAAAATGTATTTTTAAAGTTAAGTTATTCACAAACTAGTGATTCACACAAATTTCAAATAATTCAAAATTTAAACTATTCAAATTTAAAAACTACCGGCACTAACTGAAAGTTTCTAAAAACTATCAAAAATATTCACAAAGAAACTCTAAATACAGCAAAAAAACAACTAAGAATAAATAAAACAAAATAAATAAAGCAGAAAAGAAAAAACTAAATGAAAAAAGCCCACCTACTGGGCCACAGTGGCCTGCATACGACTAGAAACCCAACCTGTCGTTGGGCCAAGATGCAGGCCCGCAAGCCCAATAGGCCCCACAGGGCAGAGTAGCAGAGGTAGGCCCAGAAGGCCTGCTTTAGAGAGGAGCTCGAAACAGCAGCGGCGGCGGGGCTTATAAGCAGGTGTGAGCGCCCTTCGGCTAGCGAGGTGGGACTAAACTTCTGCGCCCCTCGCCTGGCAGCGCACCCCCTTTAGTACCGGGTCGTGGCACCAACCGGTACTAAAGGGGGGGCCTTTAGTACCAGTTGGAGCCAGGAACCGGTACTAAAGGGGGGTGCTGCCCCCCCCTCCCCCCCGCCCCCCCGCTTGGCCTGGCCAAAACAGGCCTTTAGTACCGGTTGGTGGCTCCAACCGGTACTAAAGGTGTCCCCTATATAAGAAACACTTTGAAAATTTTCAGTTTCTCATCTCCCACTTCTCTCTGCCGCCGCCCCGTCCCGTGCCGTCGCCGCCCCCGTCGCACCGTCCCCGTCGACTCCGCGACGCCCCCGTCCTCGTCGCGTCGTCCCCGTCGACTCCGCGGCACCCCCGTCGCCGTCCCGGTCGCCGATCCCCTCGCTTCGCCGTCGCCGTCGCCTTAGGATCGACCTCGCCCTCGCCGTCGCCGTCGCCTCGACCTTGCCCGCGCGCGCTGTGAGCCCCTCCCCCGGCCCCTCTCCTCCCTCCAATCGATCATAGCGCACACCGGCGCCAGCGCCGGCGCCGACCGTAGCGCACACACACTCGCGCGCGCACACACACACTACATGCACACACACACACACACTACACACATACTAGACGCGCACACACACAATTTTTCTGTTTTTAGCTTTTATTTTTTTCTGTTTTTCTGTTTTTCATACAAAGTTTTAGATGAATTAATTAATTAGATTAGATTAATGTCAAATAGTATGTAGAAATGTTAGTTATAATATATATAATGTCAAATGTTATAGAAATGTTAGTTATATAGAAATGTTAGAAATTTTGGAAATGTTAGTTTTAGCTAGCTAGATGAATTAGGTTAATTTCAAATTGTTAGACGACGATCGATGTTTTTTTAGTTTCTTATATTTTTAGTTATAAAATTTAGAATTTGCATATATGAAATCATCACAATCCATCATTTAAAAAATGTTACTTTACTTTTGCGGCATATAGTATTTTGTTGTCGACGATGCTCGGCCCGCATCCTCGCCGTCGACACGTCCGCGACAACGTCCTGCTTCAGAGGACCCATGTCCGGGACTGGGCTCCGCCGGGCTGGCACTGGGAGGTGCTACCTTCAGGGGCGCGACGCTTGGTGAGGAACCCGGCCCCGGGTCCCGTCGTCGACCCTCGTCTCCTTTGGTGGCATTCACGTGGGCCACTTTCGGTGCGGAGGGAGCCGGCCCCGCCGGAGGTGGTACGTCGCCGTGTCAGGGAGGAGGACGAGCACGTCCATCGCTACATGGCTGCTATGGACGTCAGGTTCTCCAATACCAGGCAGGTTCTTTGGGGAGATCACCCGAGCTATGATCCAGTGATGGTTCCTTCTCTTTGGGTGTCCACCGCCCGCACCTCAGGAACCGCGAGTGGCCTAGATTACTCTGTACTATTCGATCTTTATTAGCTTGCTAGCTTGCTAGCTAGCTAGCTAGTGATGTATTCAATATTATATCTATTATTCGAGATGATGTATTCGAGATTATATCTATTATTCGAGACGATGTATTCGAGATTATATCTATTATTCGAGATTATACTAAATTGTTTTATATTTCTTTTGGCATAGTTAAATAAAAGCTATGGCAGACAATACCGACAGAGAGAGAGAACAGACCATGCTCGATATCATACGCGGGCCAGATGATGATAAGAATGAAGAAGATTTTGACGGCTCCGAATTTCTAAACAACACCGGAGAGGGTGATATGATATTCGATCGCGACGACCGAGAAGATGAAGTCATGAACTACGACCGAGAAGATGAAGTCATGAACACCGGCGAGGTATATATATTTATATAACCAGGAATCTGGTGATCATCGCATGTTTTAAATGAGTTGAAGATATATTAACGAATCGATCTTTCTTCTTTCAGCCATCCGGATCGAGCAAATCTTCAGGCAAAAGGACGAAACGAGGCTCGAACAAAAAGTTGAAGGAGGGCGTAAAGTACAATATCGAGGCAATCAGACCTAATGGCGAACCATTAGCGCCTAACAAGATTGCGGACAAGTTCGTTCGTCAGTGCGGAGTTATTGTGAAGGACCAACTCCCGATCTCCCTTCAAGAATGGAGAAAGCCAGCAAATCCACGTCCAGATGTTACTTTTGTCGACGAGAAGCAAAAAAATCTGCTTTGGGATACTGTCATGGAACATTTCACCTTACCAGATAATTTCACAGAAGCAGACGTGCGGAAAGTCAAGGACGCTGCTTTTAGGAAGATGGCGGTTGCATTCAAGAACCACAAGAGAATGACGTGGGAGAAGTACGTCAAGGGAGGAAGGAAGACTCCAGTATTCGAGGGGATACTAGAGAATCAAAGTGCTCATTGGGACGATTTAGTGAAATTCAAGGATTCAGAATTAGCTAAGGAACGGTCGAGAATAAACAAGAAGAATGCCAAAAAAAGGATAAGTTCCATAAGCTGGGGCCAGGTGGCTATGCGGTGGCAATGCCTAAGTGGGATAAGTCTGAGAAAGAGATGGAGGATGCAGGTGTCACTCCGGTTAGTAAGAGCTGGCCCCCCAGGTGCAGGACTTGGTTCTATGCGCATGGGGGGGGAGTTGGACCCGAAGACAGGAAATGTTTCGACGAAGGCATGTCTGAACGGAGCCGACGATGCGCTACTTGTTGCAATAGAAGAGGCTCGATCGGGGGTGTTCCAGCCCAACAGAGAGAACGACGAGCTTACGCGTGCCCTGGGAAATCCTGAACACCCGGGAAGAACACGAGGCAAGGGCGCTATTCCGTGGTATGAGGGGTTTTCGGACTGGAACGCCGACTACAGAACCCGTGCGAGAAAGAAGATTGCGGAGGAGAAGAAGAGGAAGATGGAGGAGGAGCAAAGTAAGCTCGACTATGAACGCCTTCAAGGCCTAGAAGCAAGTCAAGCGGAATTGGCAGCTAAATTCCAGCAGCAGCAGGAGCAGATCGACTCACTTAGCCAGCAAAGGGGGTCTCAGCAGCTACAGCAGCTAGCTGATGATCCAGCATTGGATACCACCGCCCCATCCATGCCGAGAAGCAGCGTGGGTTCCGCCCCGGGCGACGCAGTAGTGCTGGATAGATACCCCGTGGATGACATCACGGAGAACACTAACTGCGAGCTACACTTCAAAATGAAGAACATATCCATGAAGGTGGCGGACGCCGTTGCTTTTTCAAATTCCCCCGAGGCAACCTTCCATTGCAACCCAATTCCAGCGGGCTATGCTCGTGTCTTGGTTGATGAGGTGGTGGACCAATATTCGGGGCTAGAGCTTGACATTCCTGGAGGTGATGAGGAGCACACACTCGGAGATGCCAAACATTGTATCATCCTATGGAGAAAGGATTGCATCATTTTTCGAAGGCCACCGACACCGCGTCACCCGACTCCTCGTTGAAGTCCGCCACCGAGTCAGCAGACTCCCGCTCCTCGAAGTCCACCAAGCGTGAGGCCACTCCTCCTCCTCCAAGTCCGGCAAAGTGTCAATCCACTCCTCCTCCAAGTCCGACACAGCGTCAGACGTCCACTCCTCCTCCAAGTCCGGCACAACCTCAGGCCACTCCACCTCCAAGTCCGGCACAGCTTCAGGCCACTCCTCCTCGTCCAACTCAGCCCCGTCAGCCGTCTCCGCCGCCTCAGCAATCACAGAAGAGACACCCCGCAGCTATGGTGCGTAGCGGTACCAGTCGAGGTCATAGTACAGGAAGTACAGGCGGAGGCAAGCGATATAAATATGGTCCAAACCTCACTACTCCTCTTCCTGTGAGGGCTTACGACAGGACCGAGGAGCAAACCAATGCCATAGTGCGGGCAGAAGTCGACGCCCATTTTGGACCGAAACCGCCACCGCCGCCAAGGGAGAAAGTGCCTGTGGAAGTAGTTGACCACTTCATTCGTATGGCTCAACCACCAGCTCCTAAGCCTGTTGACACAGACTATGAGCGCCACATCAGGAAGTTACATCGACAACGTCTACAGAAGGAGGCGAGCTCGAGCTCGAGGAAACAACAAGCAGCTGTCGAAAAATGCGGGAAAACCGTTGCCCAGCTGGGAGAACAGGCGGCGCAATTGACCCCCCCGCTTGTTGTGCCGACAACACGTGACAGTACGCGCACCCAATATTATTGTGGCCAAACAGTTTACGTTCCCGAGGTGGGCGATGTGGTAATAACCCAGGAGCATATAATGCAGGCTGAAGAACTCAAGATCACTGTTGGACAACTCCTCGAGATCGAGGACATGCCTGTGATTACAGAGGAGGAAATAAAACGGAAATATGTCCGGGGCCAACCTTTGGTCAAGCCAGAAGATGTCAAGAAGCTCCCAACGAGAATGTATGAATTGCATCAATGGTACATGGACATTACCAAGAGATCCGATCGAGAGTCCCTCATGGTGTATGTCAAGAAGGATCATTACTACCATGAGAAAGTTGTGGCCGTTGAGTATTCTGAACTGTTTCAGTTATACAATCAAGACGCACTCGACAAATCTATCGTCAGTTGCTATTGTCTGTAAGTGATTTCTTTCTGTAATTTAAGTCTCAAGCTAGTTGTAGTGATCCTTTTGATCAATCATTACCTGTAATTATCCTCACTATATTCTTTTCTGTGGTATTATGTAGGATGAAGATGTATGAAATGAGAAAAGGTGGACGCTATGGCATTGGGTTCATTGACCCAAACACCGTTAATCAATACACATGGAAAATGAGCAAGTATTATGAAAAGAAGGTAGAGGACAGCATGCTAGAGTTTTTGAAGTGCCTCAAATACAATGAAGATATACTACTTCCTTACAACTTCGAGTGAGTCACACTTTCTTGTACTACAAATTCTCTGTTTTTGCCTACTAGCTAGCTACATGTTTTTGCTTACATATGCCTGCTTAATTAAGACATGCAAATGTGTGTGCATGCAGATTTCACTGGATCTTGTGTATCATTAAAGTTGACGCCGGAACAGTTGAAATACTGGACTCGCTACTCAAAGCAAATAGTGACTACAACATCTTGTATGGGATAGTCAACAGGTAATTTCAATCATTATTAACTATATATCTCGGCCTATTTAGTTCGTCATTTCATGATATGAACTATTTAATAACCCCTTTATTCATTTTCTTTGTCGGCAGGCAGGGCTTGGGCAAGGTTCATCAGCGTCACAGAAGGCGAATGGAAACCACAGCTGAAATGGTTTCGATCCAAGGGAAGTAATTAAGTAGTACTAGCTAGCTGCCATCTCTTTAATTATCATGCTTGATTAATTATTATCTGATCAAATTAAATTCCATTCTCGTAATAAAGGCCCTGAAGCAGGCGTAGGGGACTAATCTGTGTGCATACTGCGTTTGCGAGAACATTCGCATGATGGCGTCCGAAAGGAGCAGATCTCAAAGACAGGAATGGGTACGCTTGTCAGAACACTATTCACAATTTTTACACCATTATCGATATCTAGTCACACAACTAATACACATGCATATCGATCTCCTTCTTAACAGTTCAAAGAGGTGCGGGACAAGCTCCTAGAAACGGAGCGCGTAGAAGCACTTCAAGAGGAAATAGCGGGATTTTTGCTCGACCAGGTCATAAATCCGAAGGGAGAATACTATTACCCACTACCGCCCCCATCGAACATGTCATGAACCACTTCCAATTGTCATCGTGCTCCGAAGGCACCAATTAGGCTAATGCCACTGGCTCCGAAGGCAACATGCATATGTAGGAGAAATTGTATATAGCTATACATGTGTGTATGTGTAAATTAATATGGTGGTTTGTGAGACATTGATGATATATATATATATATATATGATTGGTTCTACTAGAAATTCTATTTATATATATATATATGCATAACGTGTACAATGTGTAGTACCGTAAAATACCAGCAAACGAAAAAGAATTAAAATGGAAAACACAAAATTAAATGAAAAAGAAATCATAAAACCAAAAATCCCCCAAACATTTTAGTACCGGTTGGTGTTACCAACCGGTACTAAAGGGCTCCCGGCCCCCGGAGCTGGCTCGTGCCACGTGGTTGCCGTTTAGCACCGGTTCGTGCTGAACCGGTACTAAAGGGGGGGGGCCTTTAGTGCCGAAATGTTAGTGCCGGTTCCGAAACCAGCACTAAAGGGCCTTACGAACCGGTGCTATTGCCCTGTTCTGCACTAGTGCATGGTGTCATGCCGGTGACAAGATGATCATGGAGCCCCAAGATGGAGATCAAAGGAGCTATGTGATATTGGCCATATCATGTCACTATTATTATTTGATTGCATGTGATGTTTATCATGTTTTTGCATCTTGTTTACTTAGAACGACGGTAGTAAATAAGATGATCCCTCATAATAATTTCAAGAAAGTGTTCCCCTTAACTGTGCATCGTTGCGACAGTTCGTCGTTTTGAAGCACCACGTGATGATCGGGTGTGATAGATTCCAACGTTCACATACAACGGGTGTAAGACAGATTTACACATGCAAACACTCAGGTTGACTTGACGAGCCTAGCATGTACAGACATGGCCTCGGAACACAGTAGACCGAAAGGTCAAGCATGAGTCGTATAGAAGATACGATCAACATGAAGATGTTCACCAACGTTGACTAGTCCGTCTCACGTGATGATCGGACACGGCCTAGTTAACTCGGATCATGTTATACTTAGATGACTGGAGGGATGTCTATCTGAGTGGGAGTTCATTATATAATTTGATTAGATGAACTTAATTATCATGAACTTAGTCTAAAATCTTTACAATATGTCTTGTAGATCAAATGGCTAATGTTATCCTCAACTTCAATGCATTCCTAGAGAAAACCAAGCTGAAAGACGATGGCAGCAATTATATGGACTGGGTCCGGAACCTGAGGATCATCCTCATAGCTGCCAAGAAATAATATGAACTACAAGCACCGCTAGGTGACGCACGCGTCCCACAGAACCAAGACGTTATGAACGCTTGGCAGACACGTGCTGATGATTACTCCCTCGTTCAGTGCGGCATGCTTTACAGCTTAGAACCGGGGCTCCAAAAGCATTTTGAGCGACACAGAGCATATGAGATGTTCGAAGAGCTGACAATGGTTTTCCAAGCTCATGCCCGGGTCGAGAGATATGAAGTCTCCGACAAGTTCTTCAGCTGTAAGATGGAGGAAAATAGTTCTGTCAGTGAGCACATACTCACTATGTCTGGATTACAAAACCGCTTAACTCAGCTCGGAGTTAATCTCCCGGATGACGCGGTCATTGACAGAATCCTTCAGTCGCTTCCACCGAGCTACAAGAGCTTTGTGATGAACTTCAATATGCAGGGGATGGAAAAGACCATTCCTGAAGTATTTGCAATGCTGAAATCAGCAGAGGTAGAAGTCAAAAAGGAACATCAAGTGTTGATGGTGAATAAAACCACTAAGTTCAAGAAAGGCAAGTGTAAGAAGAACTTCAAGAAGGACGGCAAGGGAGTTGCCGCGCCCGGTAAGCAAGCTGCCAGGAAGAAGCCAAAGAATGGACCCAAGCCCGAGACTGAGTGTTTTTATTGCAAGGGAAGTGGTCACTAGAAGCGGAACTGCCCCAAATACTTAGCGGACAAGAAGGCCGGCAAAACGAAAGGTATATGTGATATACATGTAATTGATGTGTACCTTACCAGTACTCGTAGTAGCTCCTGGGTATTTGATACCGGTGCAGTTGCTCACATTTGTAACTCAAAGCAGGAGCTGCGGAATAAACGGAGACTGGCGAAGAACGAGGTGACGATGCGCGTCGGGAATGGTTCCAAGGTCGATGTGATCCCCGTCGGCACGCTACCTCTACATTTACCCACGGGATTAGTTTTAAACCTCAATAATTGTTATTTAGTACCAGCTTTGAGAATGAACATTGTATCAGGATCTCGTTTAATTCGAGATGGCTACTCATTTAAATCCAAGAATAATGGTTGTTCTATTTATATGAGAGATATGTTTTATGGTCATGCTCCTATGGTGAATGGTTTATTCTTAATGAATCTCGAGCGTAATGCTACACATATTCATAGTGTGAATACCAAAAGATGTAAGGTTGATAATGATAGTCCCACATACTTGTGGCACTGCCGCCTTGGTCACATAGGTGTCAAACGCATGAAGAAGCTCCATGCAGATGGACTTTTAGAGTCTCTTGATTACGAATCATTTGACACGTGCGAACCATGCCTCATGGGTAAGATGACCAAGACTCCGTTCTCAGGAACAATGGAGCGAGCAACCAACCTATTGGAAATCATACATACTGATGTGTGCGGTCCAATGAGTGTTGAGGCTCGTGGTGGCTATCGTTATGTTCTCACCCTCACTGATGACTTGAGTAGATATGGGTATGTCTACTTAATGAAACAAAAGTCTGAAACCTTTGAAAAGTTCAAGGAATTTCAGAGTGAGGTTGAGAATCAACGTGACAGAAAAATCAAGTTTTTGCGATCAGATCATGGAGGAGAATACTTGAGTCACGAATTTGGCACACACTTAAGAAAATGTGGAATAGTTTCACAACTCACGCCGCCTGGAACACCTCAGCGTAATGGTGTGTCCGAACGTCGTAATCGCACTCTATTGGATATGGTGCAATCCATGATGTCTCTTACCGATTTACCGCTGCCATTTTGGGGCTATGCTTTAGAGACTGCCGCATTCACTTTAAATAGGGCTCCGTCGAAATCCGTTGAGACAGCACTGTATGAATTATGGTTTGGGAAGAAGCCTAAGCTGTCATTTCTAAAAGTTTGGGGATGTGATGCTTATGTCAAGAAACTTCAACCTGAAAAGCTCGAACCCAAGTCGGAAAAATGCGTCTTCATAGGATACCCTAAAGAAACTATTGGGTATACCTTCTACCTCAGATCCGAAGGCAAGATCTTTGTTGCCAAGAATGGATCCTTTCTGGAGAAGGAGTTTCTCTCGAAAGAAGTAAGTGGGAGGAAAGTAGAACTTGATGAAGTATTACCTCTTGAACCGGAAAGTGGCGCAACTCAGGAAAATGTTCCTGTGGTGCCTGCACCAATTAGAGAGGAAGTTAATGATGATGATCAAGATACTTCTGATCAAGCTCCTACTGAACTTTGAAGGTCCACAAGGACACGTTCCGCACCAGAGTGGTACGGCAACCCTGTCTTGGAAATCATGTTGTTAGACAACGGTGAACCATCGAACTATGAAGAAGCGATGGCGGGCCCGGATTCCGACAAATGGCTGGAAGCCATGAAATCCAAGATAGGATCCATGTATGAAAACGAAGTATGGACTTTGACTGACTTGCCCGATGATCGGCGAGCCATAGAAAATAAATGGATCTTTAAGAAGAAGACAGACGCGGATGGTAATGTGACCATCTATAAAGCTAGGCTTGTCGCTAAGGGTTATCGACAAGTTCAAGGGGTTGACTACGATGAGACATTCTCTCCCGTGGCAAACCTGAAGTCCGTCCGAATCATGTTAGCAATTGCCGCATACTATGATTATGAGATATGGCAAATGGACGTCAAAACGGCATTCCTTAATGGTTATCTTAAGGAAGAACTGTACATGATGCAGCCGGAAGGTTTTGTCGATCCTAAGAATGCTGACAAGGTGTGCAAGCTCCAACGCTCGATTTATGGGCTGGTGCAAGCATCTCGGAGTTGGAACATTCGCTTTGATGATATGATCAAAGCGTTTGGGTTTATGCAGACTTATGGAGAAGCCTGCGTTTACAAGAAAGTGAGTGGGAGCTCTGTGGCATTTCTCATATTATATGTAGATGACATACTTTTGATGGGAAATGATATAGAGCTTTTGGACAGCATTAAGGCCTACTTGAATAAGAGTTTTTCAATGAAGGAACTTGGAGAAGCTGCTTATATATTAGGCATCAAGATCTATAGAGATAGATCAAGACGCCTCATAGGTCTTTCACAAAGCACATACCTTGATAAGATATTGAAGAAGTTCAATATGGATCAGTCTAAGAAGGGGTTCTTGCCTGTGTTGCAAGGTGTGAAATTGAGCTCAGCTCAATGCCTGACCACGACAGAAGATATAGAAGAGATGAGTGTCATCCCCTATGCCTCAACCATAGGTTCTATTATGTATGCCATGCTGTGTACCAGACCTGATGTAAACCTTGTCGTAATTTGGTAGGTAGGTACCAAAGTAATCCCGGCAAGGAACACTGGACAGCGGTCAAGAATATCCTGAAGTACCTGAAAAGGACTAAGGAAATGTTTCTCGTTTATGGAGGTGACGAAGAGCTCGTCGTAAAGGGTTACGTCGACGCTAGCTTCAACACAGATCTGGATGACTCTAAATCACAAACCGGATACGTGTATATTTTGAATGGTGGGGCAGTAAGCTGGTGCAGTTGCAAGCAAAGCGTTGTGGCAGGATCTACATGTGAAGCGGAGTACATGGCAGCCTCAGAGGCAGCACATGAAGCAGTCTGGGTGAAGGAGTTCATCACCGACCTAGGAGTCATACCCAATGCGTCGGGGCCGACGACTCTCTTCTGTGACAACACTGGAGCTATTGCCCTTGCCAAGGAGCCCAGGTTTCACAGGAAGACCAGGCATATCAAGCGTCGCTTCAACTCCATTCGTGAAAGTGTTCAAAATGGAGACATAGAGATTTGTAAGGTACATACGGACCTGAATGTAGCAGATCCGTTGACTAAACCTCTCCCTAGAGTAAAACATCATCAACACCAGAATTCCATGGGTGTTCGGTTCATCACAATGTAACTAGATGATTGACTCTAGTGCAAGTGGGAGACTGTTGGAAATATGCCCTAGAGGCAATAATAAAATGATTATTATATTTCCTTGTTCATGATAATTGTCTATTATTCATACTTCAATTGTATTATCCAGAAATCGTAATACATGTGTGAATACATAGACCACAATGTGTCCCTAGTGAGCCTCTAGTTGACTAGCTCGTTGATCAACAGATAGTCATGGTTTCCTGGCTATGGACATGGGGATGTCATTGATAACGGGATCACATCATTAGGAGAATGATGTGATGGACAAGACCCAATCCTAAACATAGCACAAGATCGTATAGTTTGTTTGCTAGAGTTTTTCCAATGTCAAGTATCTTTTCCTTAGACCATGAGATCGTGTAACTCCCGGATACCGTAGGAGTGCTCTGGGTGTACCAAACGTCACAACGTAACTGAGTGACTATAAAGGTATACTACGGGTATCTCCGAAAGTGTCTGTTGGGTTGACACGGATCAAGACTGGGATTTGTCACTCCGTATGAGGGAGAGGTATCTCTGGGCCCACTCGGTAATGCATCATCATAATGAGCTCAAAGTGACCAAGTGTCTGGTCACGGGATCATGCATTACGGTACGAGTAAAGTGACTTGCCGGTAACGAGATTGAATGAGGTATTGGGATACCGACGATCGAATCTCGGGCAAGTAACGTACCGATTGACAAAGGGAATTGTATACGGGGTTGCTTGAATCCTCGACATCGTGGTTCATCCGATGAGATCATCGAGGAGCATGTGGGAGCCAACATGGGTATCCAGATCCCGCTGTTGGTTATTGACCGGAGAGCTGTCTCGGTCATGTCTACATGTCTCCCGAACCCGTAGGGTCTACACACTTAAGGTTCGGTGACGCTAGGTTTGTAGAGATATGAATATGCAGTAACCCGAAAGTTGTTCGGAGTCCCGGATGAGATCCTGGACGTCACGAGGAGTTCCGGAATGGTCCGGAGGTGAAGAATTATATATAGGAAGTGCAGTTTCGGCCATCGGGAAAGTTTCGGGGGTCACCGGTATTGTACCGGGACCACCGGAAGGGTCCCGGGGGTCCACCGGGTGGGGCCACTCATCACGGAGGGCCCCATGGGCCAAAGTGGGGAGGGGAACTAGCCCATAGTGGGCTGGTGCGCCCCCCTTGGCCCACCCCATGTGCCTAGGGTTGGGAACCCTAGGGTGGGGGGGCGCCCCACCTTGCTTGGGGGGCACTCCACCCCTTGGCCGCCGCCCCCCTAGGAGATCCCATCTCCTAGGGCCGGCCCCCCCCCTAGGGGGCCTATATAAAGGGGGGGAGGGAGGGGGCAGCCGGACCCTTGAGTCTTGGCGCCTCCCTCTCCCCTGCTACACCTCTCCCTCTCGCAGTATAACGGCGAAGCCCTGCTGCTGTGACGCCCTGCATCCACCACCACACCGTCGTGCTGCTGGATCTTCATCAACCTCTCCTCCCCCCTTGCTGGATCAAGAAGGAGGAGACGTCACGCTGACCGTACATGTGTTGAACACGGAGGTGCCGTCCGTTCGGCGCTAGGATCTCCGGTGATTTGGATCACGTCGAGTACGACTTCCTCATCCCCGTTCTTTGAACGCTTCCGCGCGTGATCTACAAAGGTATGTAGATGCAATCCGATCACTCGTTGCTAGATGAACTCATAGATGGATCTTGGTGAAACCGTAGGAAATTTTTTGTTTTCTGCAATGTTCCCCAACAGTCAGCCCATAGGAACAATTTGGAGCAACATCCGGGCCAGACCCACAGCAAGATCCCCTCCGTGTAGACCCGACGCTTCCGTTTCCCCCCTTCAGGTGCCGGCGGCGGCGCCGTCCGTGAGGGGGGCACACCCCGTAGACTCGTGCTGCCTCTTCGGACATGCCACCACATCATCCCACATGTATGAGGTCCCGGTGCGACACTCCGGTGGCAGTGCTACCCCCGAGGGCCCCCGTCCCGCCTAACCCTGTAACGTTTGACCACGGGATCTAACCCTTTGACTTTGCACGGACGGGCTTTGACTAGTGGACCTCTCCAGCCGGTTGTGTTAGGTCAGCCCATAGGAACACTTTGGAGCAACATCCGGGCCAGACCCGCAGCAAGATCCCCTCCGTGTAGACCCGACGCTTCTGTTTCCCCCTCTAGGTGCCGGTGGTGCTGCCGTCACTTGGAGGGGGCCAAACCCCGGAGACATGTGCCTCCTCTTCGGACATGCCACCACACCGTACGACATGTATGAGGGCCCGGTGCGACGCTCGGGTGGCATTGCTACCCCCCCTAGCACCCCCGTCCCACCTAACCCTGTAGCGTTTGACCACGGGATCTAGCCCTTTGACTTTGCACGGACGGGCTTTGAGCAGTGGACCTATCCACCTGGTTGTGTTAGGTAAGCCCATAGGAACACTTTGGAGCAACATCCGGGCCAGACCCACAGCAAGATCCCCTCTGTGTAGACCCGACGCGTCCGTTTCCCCCCTCTAGGTGCCGGCGGCGGCGCCGTCCGTGAGGGGGGCACACCCCGGAGACGCGTGCCGCCTCTTCGGACATGCCACCACACCACCCCGCATGTATGAGGTCCCGGTGCGACGCTCCGGTGGCATTGCTACCCCCGAGGGCCCCCGTCCTGCCTAACCCTGTAGCGTTTGACCACGGGATCTAACCCTTTGACTTTGCACGGACGGGCTTTGACCAGTGGACCTCTCCAGCCGGTTGTGTTAGGTCATCCCATAGGAACACTTTGGAGCAACATACAGGCCAGACCCACAGCAAGATCCCCTCCGTGTAGACCCGACGCGTCCGTTTCCCCCCTCCAGGTGTCGGCGGTGCCGCCGTCACTTGGAGGGGGCCAAACCCCGGAGATGCGTGCCTCCTCTTCGGACATGCCACCACACCGTACAACATGTATGAGGGCCCGGTGCGACGCTCAGGTGGCATTGCTACCCCCCCCCCCCCCCAGGCCCCCCGTCCCACCTAACCCTGTAGCATTTGACCACGGGATCTAGCCCTTTGACTTTGCACGGACGGGCTTTGAGCAGTGGACCTATCCACCTGGTTGTGTTAGGTCAGCCCATAGGAACACTTTGGAGCAACATCCGGGCCAGACCCACAGCAATATCCCCTCCATGTAGACCCGACACGTCCGTTTCCCCCGTCCAGGTGCCGGCGGTGGCGCCGTCCGTGAGGGGGGCACATCCCGGAGACGCGTGCCGCCTCTTCGGACATGCCACCACACCATCCCGCATGTATGAGGGCCCGGTGCGACGCTCGGGTGGCATTGCTACCCCCCAGGTGCGACGCTCGGTCATGTTGCTTGTCTTCGGGCGAGGTGGCACTATTTTTTACACTGCGCAGATACTTCTCCATCACGAAAAATTATGAAAAATTACCATTTAAATAGGTTAAATTGCTTGTCCCTGGGCGAGGTGGGACTATTTCTTCAAAAAAATGTGGTCGCCATCTATGCCTACGGCCTGGCCATCGGCATAGGCGTCCTATCTATGCCGACGGCCTGTGCCACCTTATCCACTCCTCCCGCTCCACTGACTTGTGGACCCATCCTATGTCGCCGGCCAGGCCGTCGGCATAGGGGTGACCTTATCCACTCGCTATTCATCCTCCTCCACCCATTCCCTCTCTGTCTCACCCCGACCCCAACCTCTCTCTCGACCCCGATAGCCGCCGCCACCCAATGCCGCCCAACGCCGCCCAACGCCGCCGCCCCGTCCCGGCCGCCGACCCACCCCGACCTCGTCCCCGCCCGCCCCGACCTTGTCCACGCCCCGGCCAACGCCCCTCCCCGCCCCGACCTCGTCCCCGCCACGAACTCATCGCCGCCCAACGCCGCTGCCCTGGCTCGACCTCGTCCCCGCCCTGGCCGCCGCCCCGCCCCGACCTCGTCCCCTCCCAACGCCGCCACCCTGCCCCGACTCGACCTCATCCCCACCCAACGCCGCCACAGCTCGGTGGTGAGGGGAGGGCCTCCTGCCCGGAGTCAGCGCGCTCCCTCCCCGGAGCAGCCGCCGCCTCGACCTCCTCTTCGTTAGGTCCGGCCCCCTTCCCTCCCAAGAACATTTTTTCCGTTTTTTCATGATTTTGCAGAGGATAAGAGGGCTAAATGTGATAGTTAGACACATAGGTGGTAGTTAGATAGATAACTTGTTCATACGAATTTTTTTTGAGATGATGATGATTGTTAGATGAGAAGTGATAATGATGATTTTTATGCTTCGATGATTTTGAGATGATGATGATGATGATGATAGATGATAGATGATTGGTAGATGATGATGTTGATGATAGATGATGATGTTTTTTTATGCTTCGATAATTTTAGATGATGATGATGTTTTTTTATGATTCGATGATGGTTAGACGATGATGATGATATTGTGATGTTCTATGAGTTGTGATGTTCTAATTTTTTGTCGCGATGGAATTTGCAGGCTTTGTGGTGTCGCATTTCATCGGAGTGACCATTGTACGACGTGTTGGTCCCCCTGAGCATCCCTCTGCTGTTCGACTACTTCCTCTACAGCCGAGGGTGAGCTACAAGTCCATCTCCTCCATTTTTTCATATCACTAGATTTCATTCTCAAGTCAACTGGCATAACCTAGGTGTCTCCCATCCAAGAGGGTTGCATCGATAAATATGCATTCAATTGCATATTTATCACCGCAGCTCTTTCGGATTGTCTAGCGTTTTCCACGGACAGCCCGAGGATGTGTAGATTGGGTATGTTCTCCATGTTCTACCCCGTTCCGAGACAGGATTTCGGCGGCGCCTCCCCATTGTTCTCTGGAGCACATTCTCTCGGCTATTTGCCGAGACGTGTATCTGGAGAACAGCGGGGAGGTGCTGCCGAAATTTTGTCTTGGAACGGGGTAGAATGGAGAACGTACTCAATCTACACATCCTCGGGTGGGATTAGGACCCATCTTTTCCTATTAGAGATGTAGGTGGATTCAACACGGTAGAAACTAAAAATTTGATGTGATTAATTTAAGTGAATCCTTAATTATGTTGTGTGGCTTGCAAAAAAGCAAAGGATGGCAGATAATCAGTGGATGTACAGTGGCTTTATCCGTCGGAATCGAGTAACATCCGAGTGGATCGCGAAAACTGATGTGTATTTGAAGGAGATATTCCATCGTCCAATGAGAATTATCCCACCATGCCCCTGTGCCAGATGTGCCAGACATCACCGTAGAAATCAGACGGACATGAGTGAGCACCTTCGCACGCACGGATATATGCCAAACTTTGACATGCTGCCGATAAACATAGCCGAGCAGGACCGTGGTAGAGAGGAGGTGATGCGACAACGCATCGATGGATATGAGGACGACGGGGTTAGGGACATGCTAGATGATGTCATTGTTGCAGAAGGCAAATGCGACACCTTCAGAGAATGAACCGAAGGAGCCGGAGGCAACCGCAAAGTCCTTCTTGGAGGTCTTGGCCTCGTCGAAGAAACCTCTTTATGCAGGTGCGAAAATATCTCAGCTGGATGCCATCTCGTAACTGATTGCAGTCAAGGCTGAGTACGACTGTAGCCAGAAATGCTTCGAAGCATTCCTGGGAGTATGGGCTAACAACCTCCCTGAGGGTCATGAACTGCCGAAAAGCATGTACGATACAAAGAAAATCATGAAGGCACTCTCTATGGATTATGAGAAAATAGATGTTTGCCCGAAGAATTGCCTTTTGTTTAGGCAAGAGTATGTGGATGACAAGTATTGTAGGAAGTGCGGTTCGTCTCGGTACATTGAGGTGGTCGGTGAGGATGGTGAGAAAAAGCATCTAACCATCCCCGTTAAGGTTCTTCGGTATCTTGGTTTTATAAAAAGACTGCAGCGCCTTTTCATCACGAAGGAGTCTGCCAAAATGATGAAGTGGCACAAGGAAGGTATAAGGTACAATCCAAAAAAATCATACATCCATCAGAAGGGGAAGCATGGAAGTCGTTCGATGAAGAATACCCCGAGGAAGCAGCCGAGGCTGGGAATGTCAGAATAGCCATATCAGGTGATGGGTTGAATCCATATGGTATGTCGTCCAATCCATACAGCTGCTGGCCCGTGTTTGTAATTCCGCTCAATCTTCCTCCCGGTGCCCTAATGCAACGGAAGACCATGTTCTTGTCGCTCATCATTCCGGGGCCTGAATACCCGTGGAAGCAATTGGGTGTGTTTATGCAGCCGCTGGTGGATGCTTTGCACCATTCTTGGTTCTTTCCGAGGTTGACATACGACCGGGATCTGCAGAGAAATTTCTTGATGAAAGTTTGGTTGCACTATTGCATGCATGACTTTCCCGGCTATGCTCTATTCTGCGGATGGTGTACAAGTGGGAAGAAGCCATGCCTGGTGTAAATGCAGGCTCTGCGAATGATTTGGCTGAGTAAGGGTGGCAAGTATGTAGCCTTTGACCTGCATCGACAGTTCCTCCCTCCAGACCATCCAGACAGGGAAGACACGGAGAACTTCACGAAAGGCCGGGTTGTTCATGAAGTAACCGAGATTCCAACATTTTCGGGGCAGATGTTCTTGCTCAGCTAAAAGCTCTCAAGCCTAAAGTCAAAGGCAAAGGCAATGCAAAGGCTTCGAGGGATATGGTGAGACGCACAACTGGACTCACATTACCCCCTTCTCACAGCTTCCCTATTTCAAGGACCTCAAACTTCATTACAATACTGATGTGATGCACACCGAAAAGAATGTGGCAGAGTCCCTTTTCCACACGATCCTCAACATTCCTGATAAGACGAAGGATAACATTAAAGCTAGAGCCGATCAACAGAGAATTTGTGAAAGACCACGCCTGAACATCAAGCCTCCCACGGGCGGTCGAAAAAACTGGTTCAAGCGAGATGCTGACTTTGTGCTTAAACCGCCAGAAAAAAAGGAAGTACTTATCTGGCTGAAACAAATTTTGAAGTTCGCCAATGGTTATGCATCGAATATAAGTAAGGGAGCCAATCTTTCAACGGGCCTGAAGAGTCATGAGTACCATGTATGAATTGAGCAGATAATGCCGATGATGGTTCGAGGCTATGTCCCCGAGCATGTATGGCGAGTGCTTGCCGAGCTTAGCCATTTCTTCCGCACGCTCTGTGCTAAAGAAGTAAGTAAAGAGGTGATTGAAAATTGCATAAGAAGGCACCGGAGTTGATAGTCAAGCTAGAGAAGATCTTTCCGCCAGGCTTCTTTACTCCGATGACACATCTCATTCTGCACCTCGCGAACGAGGTATTGTTTGGGGGGGGGGGGGGGCTGTGCAGAATCGCTGGCAGTACGGCCCTAAGAGACAGAACAAGCATCTCCGACGGAAATGTGGAAACAAAGCTAAGATTGAAGCTTCCATAGCTGAGGCTGTTATCCTAGAGGAGGTGTCAGACCTGAGGACATCATACTATCCAGACCACGTTCCCCATCTGCATAACAAGGTGCCTCGATACAATATAGAAGAGCCCAAGTATCAACCCAGGCTCCATCTATTCAACGCGCAAGGTGGGAGGGCTGGGGCCTCGAAATCTTATAACATGCCATGACAAGAGTGGGAGGACCTCATGTTCTATATCTTGCACAACATCAAGGAAGCTGAGGAAGTGTGGATGAGGTAATACCACTACACCATTCCTTTATATCTTCCACATCATCATGTGCCATGTTCACTTAGTCCTGGTCTAACACCGCTTTTCTTTTTTTTAGTGATTTCGTTCAGGAGGAATGGACGGGAATGAATCCTCCTACTGAGGCGGAGGAACATACTCTTCTCCATCATGGAAACCCTGGACGTAAAAATTTTGTTGCTTGGTTCATGAAGAAAGTAATTTTCCACACTCCCCTATTAAATACCTAGTTCAACATTTATTAGTTAACCGAACTAATGCATGCAACAATTTCAATTATACTTGTAGGGAAAAGATCCGAACATATCTATGGATGATGAATTGAGATGGGTTTTCATGGGTTTTGACCCTGCCGTCATGACATGTAAAAAGTATGATGTGAATGGGTATTGCTTCCATACAGAGGAGCACCAAAACAGCCGGCCCGATCCTAAAACTATAAATACCGGAGTGTACACCCCCGGTCAAAATTCAGTAGACTACTATGGAAGGGTACAAAATATATACGAGGTTAAATTCCGCCAGGGGCGCGAGACCCTAAGTCTTCCTGTGTTCAAATGCCGATGGTTCGATCCGCAGGAGGAGGTGAAACATACGCCTTCCATTGATTTGGTCGAAGTTAAACCATCAACCGTCTATGCCGGAGCTGATCTCTTCATTGCGGTTACCCAAGCTACACAAGTATATTATCTGCCTTACCCATGCCAGAAAGAGTATCTAAAGGGTTGGGAAGTTGTGTTCAAGGTGTCGCCACATGGTAAGCTACCGGACCCGAATGAAGACGATTACTATAACATTAACCCCATGACATACGAGGGAGTGTTCTATCAAGAGCAACCTGATAATGATGATGATGTGGTTAGAAACGATGATGTTAGACCATTCGGTGATGATGATGTGGATCCAAACATCGACGATGCACGAAATGATGATGAGACCAGTGTCAATGAAAATGACATACTTATGCTCACATCACATACAACTTGGCAACACTTCATATATTTACTTGTGCTTCTCGTGATGATTCTGGTTTGCTACAATAGTCTTTACTGTAAGTACGAGGGCGCGAATTCTGGTCTGATTAGATGGTGCGTGGGTGCGGACGTTGCCGCCCAGGCTTGCCAAGGAGGAACGATGGCAGCAAGAAGCGAGCTGCCTCTCCACCTTGTGCAGCCTGTCCATGACGTACATACAAGTTGCTTTCATTGAATCTGGCTTGAACTTCTTGCTTTGATTCCGATCGAAAATTAGGAAGTGCGAGGCCCCATCAATGATGAATGAATGCGCAAAACAAATAGAACAAGGTTTTCCATAGGACCGACCGAGGCAGGCAGGCATGTGTGTGCTGTCCCGGTGGCACCAGCGAGCGAGAGAAGTATGCATGCACAAGGTTGAAAAAAACGGTAGGCGTAAGCAAGGCGGTTGGCCTTCGCCTAGTGCCTAGGCGGTGCCTAAGCGTCCTAGGCACGGCCTAGGCGGTAATATAGTTTTTACTCGTAGTGTATTTTGTGATTATTATATGGATGTTGATATTAGTTTAGGGCATATAAATAAGTTAATTATCATCTAATGTCATTAGAATATAACCCGTTTGCCGTATCAGTGCAGTATGTGGCATAATTTCTTACTTGGGTAGGTAATTCCTTGCTTGCCCTGCCTAGAGCTCCATTTATTCCCTAGGCGAGGCGTTTGACCATTGCCTAGCGCCTAGGCGTGCCTAAGCGCCTCCTAGGCACTGCCTTTTCCAACGAGTGTATGTCTGTGTGAGAGAGAGTGAGAGAGGGAGAGGGATTTATTTGCACACAATGTTCTGGGTTGCAAAACACAGATGTTCTGCTGACAGTCCTTGCGTGCTTCAGCCTCAATCTTTTGTGTCTTGTCTTCAAGATTTGTTCTTTTCAGATTATCTGTTACTGAATTGCTTCCTTCTCTTCTAAGCATCGAGAGCACCGCAGTCAGCTTAAACTAGTCTAGTACGTTGAACAGTAAAATAGACATCTCCTCTCCTGACATTGGTGCTACTACTATATAGTTGAATACGGTTTGTGTTTAGGCTGGTCCCACCTTTCAGCCAAAGCACCTGCAGGCTCACTCAAGGCACAATTTTTTTTAGGTTTATTGAGAAACGAACCTGCATGCTGCTCTCCTAAACTGCAAGCCAGGATTTCTCCCCCAATTAGATTTGTCTTTGCCTGTTGAACTTCGGAACAAATCTTGCAGAAAATTCAGACCCTTGAGATTTTGTGACTCTAGTCTAGCGTGAAATTCAGTAAATGAATCAATGATAAAGTCAGCTAACATGTACGTAGTATGAATCAACGCAGATGCTAGTAGTGTTCTGCAATCATAGCTTCTTCAACTCGCACACTAAAATGTATGGGGCGTTTGTGACTGGCTGCATGACAAGAATGTTACCAGTACAATTGTCATCAGTAGCGCTTTCATCATCTCATATTATACCATGTGTGTTAAATGAAGAGAGTTCATGGCCGGTGCTCTAACTTGGAGAAGTTGTCAAGGCAAAAACAACTGTTCATTACGGAAATATAGCTGCTACGTTGACATGATATTACTATCTCAATGCTCAAGAGGGCTTAGTTGATTATCCAGCAGTCAACTCATACTAGTGTTGATTTGCAGATGAATAAATTTATGCATTGTGTCGAAGAGAAGTAATTTTCTTCAATTTCAACTGTGTATGCTTTCATTTCATTTTTATTGGCAGACCATCATGGTCTAGTTTTGACTTGCATATTCAATAGAATTTTGTGGTATACAAAGAATAACACATCAACACAACGCAGATAGATAACCATCAACACACCTTTTCTCCTTACTGTTTTGACATGGTTTCTCTGGTGATCCATGCGCACAGCTTGATCGATCCGGTGACGCTTTGGAAACCTCGGCCCGCGTTTAAAAAGATTGGCTCCGTAACTGCTGGCAATTCCTCTAGTATAAGGTTTGCTATTTTCACACCCTTGCGATTGAAGTGTCTTTCTTCAGCATTTCTATACCTAACAATTTCATTCAGATTTATGATATGCTTCGTCTAGCATTGTAGCTTTATTTTTTATGACCAGATTACCTTCTGTATGCAATTTGCAACCAAACTATGTGGTATATCTGCAGTAGTAAATATCAAGGGTCTGTTTTGTCATCTTAAGTGTGTACTGAAGCTAGATAATTTCAGATCTTGAATTTTAGACTTTTTCCATGGTTGAGATGAATTATGCAAAGCTATGTTTACTTTCAAGTACATTTGAATGTCTCTTTTCAGCTAGTAGATGACAGCCACATTCCAGTATGGTATGAGGATCTTGAGTAAAACATTTAGCTAGTAGATATTGAGCTATGCGATTGAAGTGTCTCTTTTCAGCATTTCTATACTCAACACTCATTCAGATTTATTACTGCCTGGTCTAGCATTCTAGCTATATTTTTACATGACCAGACTACCTTCAGTATGCAATATCCAGCCAAACTATTATGTATATCTTCAGTAGCAAAAACAAAGGGTCTGTTCTGTGTCACCTTAGTGTCTATTGAAGCTAGATTATTCTCTGCTGAACAAGCAATCCCTGCTGGTTTCTTCGCAGGTCACTGATTGTGGCCTTGTTTCCATCTTGTGGGACTTGGAAGAGGGCCGAGCAGCTGGAGCGGGCAAAGCGAGACAAGAACTACTTCGGAGGTGGAGTGAGAGGGGAAAGCAGAGAAACGAGGTTTGCTCCGTGTCTTTCTCTTCCAGATTTGTTGTTTCCAGATGACCTCTTCGAGATTTGCCAACTGTTTCTTCCGAGAATTTGAGGGCTCACTAGTCACTAATCCCACCGTAGTCAGCTTACAGCTTTACAGTGGTAGTATGTTGAGCAAGTAGTAGTACATTGAACAGTAAAATAGAGATCTCCTGACATTGGTGGTCGTAGTTTTATTAAATGTAAACATGATTTGTTTGGGCTAAGAACACCCTGCAGCCAAAGTACCTGGCTAAAGGCACACACAAAAAATTAAGGTTTAGTGATGAATGAACCTGCTTCTCTCCTAAACTGCAAGCAAAGTTTTCTCCGCAAACTAGGCTTGTCTTCGCTTGATGAACTGCTGAACAAAGCTTGCCAGGACCTTGAGATTTTGTGACTCTAATATGGAATTAAGCAAATGAATCAACAGAACGGCCATGTAAGAGTCAACGCCGATGCTAGAGTTTTGCAGTCAGTGTACTCTGAATTCGCACAATTATATGGGGTGTTTGTGGCTTGCTGCATGACAATAATATTAGTACTTAGTACATTTGCCATAAATATTTCTTTCATTGCCTTATAATGGGGTGTTTGTGGCTTGCTGCATGAAAATAATGTTAGTACTTAGTACATTTGCCATCAATATTGCTTTCATTGCCTTATATTTTGCACGTGTCTTAAATGAAGAGACTTCGTGGCCGGTACGCTAAGTTGGAGGGGATGTCATTTTTAAGATAACAACTACTCCCTCCATCCCATGATATAAGATGTTTTTGCAAGCTGTTTAGCTTGCAAAAACATCTTATATTTTGGGACGGAGGGAGTATTACGCAAATATAGTTGTTTCGTTGATATGATATTACTAGTATCTCAATGCTCATAAAGGAATAAATTGATGATCCAGTAGTCAACGTATAGTTGTGTAGATTTACAGATTACTAATTAAGTTCATGGAATGTGTTGAACGGAAAGAATTTCATCAACGTCATCTGCGTATGTTTTCATTTGTATTGATAAACCATCATGATCTTGTTTTGACTTGAAGATTATACATACATATAATGCAGATACGTAACCATGCGCATACCTTTCTCCTTACTGTTTTGACATGGTTTGTCTGGTGATCTATGTACACAGTTTGATGCAGTGAAGCTGAGAAAACTTGAGCCAGCTTTTAAGAAGATTGGCTCTGCAACTGCTGGCAATTCCTCTAGTTACTTGTTTAGTATCTTAGATGGAAACCTTGCAGAATAGTTAACACAGCCACATTCCAGTATGGTATCAAAATCTTGAATAAAACATTTAGCTAGTAGATACTGAGCTATGATTTATGTGTCCCTATTTTGTATTACTAAAGTTAACAACTTCATTCAGATTTGCGATACTGCTTGGCCTAGCATTGTAGATTTATTTTCACATGACCAGACTACCTTTCATATGCAAATGCAGCCAAACTATGCCGTATATCTTCAGTAGTAAAAACCAAGGGTCTGCTATGTGTCAACTTAAGAGTGTGCTGTCAACACCCCGAGGGAAGGGTGTCATGTGACGTCAATAGATGATCATGCATGTATGGGTAACTTGGTGCACCCCTGCAGGGTTTAAGACTATTCAAATATTCATGTCCACAACTATGGACGAGTTGGACATTGTGGCTTGATCATAGGAAATTCTAATGGATACTTCAAAATTGCGAGATAAGTATGAGCGCCTTGAATTGTTTCCTCATTGGTGAGTCGAGGGAAGATTTAGGGTGGTGTATTGCTGTGATGGCCTAGGATAGAGAGTACTCAAAGTCTCAAAGTCATGCTTCCTCATCTACTTCTCAGTACTCACATTTTGTCTTCATGGTTAACACATATTTTCTGTAAGATAATCTTCTTACCTTTTGAACAACATGGACTTAAGCTGGCTCACATGAGTCCTAGTGTGTATCATATTTTATCTGAACCACAAAAAAAGAAGTGTTCTGAACGAGTTGGGATTTTTTTTGAAATGAATTCAAATAATATGTTACAAATGAATTCAAATAAATCTCATTGTGAAACCAAACTACGAGGGCTGAGTGAGGTCCGGTCAGTCCTGAGTTATTTTTGTTTATTGCTTGCTTGATTGTTGCCTCCGGACTTGCCGGTTCTTTCCCGTGTAGGTAGGAGCATAACAAAATTCTCTAGTTCGCATAGGATGGCTGGATGGTTCTTGTCTTCTGAGATCGTCCTGTATGAGGCTAGTTGAACCTAAATGTTATGTTTGGTTGTGTTGGAAACGAATATTTTGGCAATGCAACTCGATGTATTGATCGATGCATAGCGCACGTATATATGGAGTACAAGGTGGGCCACAACCTCAACTATACAATGACTAGGAGGTAGGCCCGACTATACAATATACATGCACAAACCATATATTCAACACCCCCCGTAGTCGAAGCGTCGCCGGAGACGCAAAGACTGGACCTGAACTCCTCGAAAACAGAAGTAGGCAGTCCTTTTGTCATAACATCGGCAAACTGCTGCGCCGTCGGGACGTGGAGGACCCGGATGCGCCCAAGGGCCACCTGCTCACGAACAAAGTGTATGTCGAGCTCAATGTGCTTAGGTCGTCGATGATGGAACGGGTTGGCGGAGAGGTACACGGCGGAGACGTTGTCGCAGTAGACGAGTGTGGCCTTGTGAACATCACAAAGCAACTCCTGGAGCAGCTGACGAAGCCAAGAGCATTCGGCAACGGCGTTAGCCACTGCCCGATACTCTGCCTCGACACTCGAGCGAGAGACTGTGGGCTGTCGCTTGGAAGACCAAGAGATCAGAGATGGCCCAAGGTAGACACAGTACCCCGAAGTGGAGCGCCGTGTGTCCGGGCAGCCAGCCCAGTCCGCGTCAGAGTAGGCGACGAGGTCGGTAGAGGCGGAGGTCGTCAGTGTAAGTCCCATGGACGTAGTGCCGCGTATGTAACGGAGTATACGCTTCACGAAGGTCCAGTGAGAGTCACGCGGAGCATGCATGTGAAGACAGACCTGCTGAACGGCATACTGCAAGTCGGGGCGCGTTAGAGTGAGGTACTGCAAGGCACCCACAATGGAGTGATAGAAGGCCGCGTCGGATGCGAGAGAGCCCTCCAGAGCTGAAACCTTGGCCTTGGTGTCAACAGGCGTGGGAGTAGGCTTGCAGTTAAGCATGCCGGCACGATCGAGAAGTTCATGGGCGTAACGCTGCTGGTGCAGAAAAAACCCATCTGGCCGTCGAACCACCCCAATGCCGAGGAAGTAGTGGAGGGGCCCCAAGTCCTTCAGGGCAAACTCATCGCGAAGATGAGCAGTAAGCCGCTGGAGAAGCGCGACAGCGGAAGCCGTCAGGATGATGTCGTCGACTAGAGCAACAAGTAGGCCGTGTCAACCCCGTGATGGTACACGAAGAGGGACGCGTCGGAGCGGGTCGATGTAAATCCAAGCGTCTGCAGGAAGGCAGCGATGCGCTGGTACCAGGCCCGAGGCGCCTGCTTCAACCCGTAAAGAGAACGGGAGAGCAAGCACACATGGTCCGGATGTGTGGCGTCGACAAAGCCGGTGGGCTGCTCACAGAACACCTGCTCGGCGAGGTGGCCGTGCAAGAAGGCGTTGGAGACGTCCAACTGATGCATGGGCCAAGCTCAGGAGACGGCCAGCTGAAGCATGGTGCGGATCGTGCCCGGTTTAACAACCGGAGCAAAAGTGTCGGTGAAGTCCACGCCCGCACGTTGCCGAAAGCCTCGAACCCCCCAGCGAGCTTTGTAGCGCTCGAGAGTCCAGTCGGGACGAGTCTTATGCCGAAAGACCAACTTGCACGTGATGATGTTGGCACGAGGTGGCCGAGGAACAAGCTGCCAGGTGCGGTTCCATTGGAGCGCATCGAACTCTTCCTGCATCGCAGCGAGCCAATGAGGGTCCCGAAGGGCTGCTCGAGCTGACGATGGGAGAGGGGACGGCACGGAGATGGAAGCGGCCCGAGAGCGAGTCATCGGGCGTGGCAGGGAGTCCGGGGCGACGGGCGAGGACGAAGAAGAGCCCACCGCCATTGATGTCGCGGGTGAGACCGCGGATGAGGCCACCGCGGGCGAGGCCGCCAGCGAGGGCGCGGGGGGCGCCAAGGAGGCCCGCGCCGATGGTGACGCAGGGGGCGTCGCAGGCGTCGGGAGGGGTGCAGCCCCGAAGGAAACCGGCCGGGGAGGAAATCGACCCGGGGCACGAGGGGCACCCTCAAAGCCAGGAGGCGGCCCGAGAGAAGCGCCCGGGCGGCCGTCACCAGGAGCGGGCAAGGCCGCAACATCCGAAGGTACCTGCTGAAACGGAAAAACCATCTCATCAAAGTAAACGTGTCGGGAAGTGATGACCCGATGTGTGATAGGATCATAGCAGCGGTAGCCTTTGGTGTTGGGGGGATAGCCAAGAGAAATACAGGCCACGAACCATGGTGCGAGCTTATGAGAAGTAGTGAAAGCGATGCTAGGGTAGCACAAGCAACCGAAAATGCGAAGCTCGGTGTAGGAAGATGGCGTGCCGAACAAAAGATGGTGAGGAGCAAAATTCCCGCGAGTGCGACAGGACGGATGTTGAGGAGTAGTGATGCGGTCGCGAGCGCGTCAAGCCAGAAACGTGGTGGCACGTTGGCGTGAAAGAGGAGGGTGCGAACACATTCATTAAGAGTGCGAAGCACGCGCTCAGCGCGGCCATTTTGTTGCGAAGTGTACGGGCAAGTGAGACAAAAAATCGTGTCGTGTGTGGCGAGAAGGTTGCGGATTGCAAGATTATCGAACTCCTTCCCGTTGTTTGTTTGCAACACATGAATGGGGCGACCAAACTGCATGGAGACAAAGGAGTAGAATGCGGTGAGAGTGGCAACAGAATCTGACTTTCGCCGCAACGGGAAGGTCCACACATAGTGCGAAAAATCATCAATGATAACAAGATAATAGAGATAGCCCGTGTTACTTGCAACAGGAGAGGTCCAAACATCACTATGAATTAACTCAAATGGGTATGAAGCAACATGCGAGGAAGTGCTAAAGGGTAAACGAGTATGTTTGCCGAGACGACAAGCATGACAAGTGTGATCGTTGATCTTATTACACGTGAATGAAAAACTGCGAAGAATATGACGAAGGGTGGCAGGGTTGGGATGACCAAGACGAGCATGCCAAAGGTCCACTCCAGCGGAAAGCGCCATGGGTGCAGTGATGGAGGATGTGGAGGAGTGGACCGGGTAGAGATCGTCGGGGCTGTCACATCGGTGGAGCACCATCCGGGTACGGGCATCCTTAACAGAAAAGCCAAACATGTCAAATTCAACTGTGACAGAATTTTCACGTGTAAGAGAACGAACAGAAAAAAGATTTTTAATGATGTCAGGTGAAACGAGTACGTTAGAAAGATGTAATGGAACGAAGTTAGAAGGAAAAGCAGCATGGCCGACATGAGTGATGGGCATGGAAGAACCGTCGCCCACGGTAATGCGAGCAGCAGTGTGAACAGGATGAGTGGTAAGAAGGTTACCGGGGTTGGCGGCCATGTGAGTCGTGGCTCCGGTGTCCACGTACCAGTCGCCACCGCCGGTGTACTGCTGTGGCGTGAGGGCAGTGTGGAGGGCCTCTAGCAGCGCGGGGTCCCATGGTGCCGGCGGGAGGGCCGGGGCCGACGGCAGAGGTTGTGGCGGCGGCGCCACGAGCCCACCGGCCGGAGGCAGCCCATAGGCCGCCGAGGGGCCGTAGAGCGGCGCCGGCGGATACGCCTGAGGGGCCGCGTACAGAGCCTGATGAGGGGCCGGGCGGGCGCCAAAAACACCGGGGACGGGGGCGCGCGGTATGGGCATGGAATATGCGTGAACAACCCCTGTCCAGGGGTTCTGGCCGGCCTGCCAGGGCGCCGGCGGGAGCGGGTGCTGCGGCTGGCGCGGCGCCCCGCCATGGGCAGCTGGCGGCTGCTGCTGCTGCTTGCGGCCACCTCGGCCGCGACGCCCGCCCTGGCGCTGCTGCTGCTCGGCGGGGGGGCGGGGGGGGGCGGAGGGGCCTGCGGCGGCGCGGGATATGGGATCCCGGGCGGCGGCTACACGTGGAGGGGCCCCTGGGCGGGCCGCGGCGGGGGAGCCGGAGCGGTGGGCGGCGCACCGCCGCGGGTTCCGGCGGTGAGAGCCGTATGGGTGGCCCGGGTGCGCGACATCCGCATCCTCTTCTCCTCCAGCTTCAGGTAAGCGACGATCTTGGGGAAGGTCGGGTTGGTGATGAGAGGGATGTTGGAGGAGGCGTTCCTGAAGTCTTCGTTCAGGCCGGCGATGAGAGTGCTGAGGAGGAGCTCGTCATAGGACTTCTCGCCGAGGTCACAGAGCTCGTCGACAAGCTTCTTGAGGCGCATGCAATAATCGTCGACCGACGAGTCAAGCTGCTCGCACCCAAAAAACTCGCCGTGCAAGAAAACCTTGCGTTGGAGCGCGTTGTTGGTGAAGAAGCCTTTGAGCTTAGTCCAAACGGCGTGAGCGTCATCATCGGCGGAGACCACTGTGTGGAAGAGGTCCTTCGAGATGGTGGTGTAGAACCAACGGATAAGAGTGGCGTCGATGGACGTCCACTCCTCATCGTCCTCCATGAAGCGGGAGTCCACAGAGCCATCGATGTGATCCCGGAGATTGTACTCACGGAACACAAGGGAGAAGTACGTCTTCCAGGCATAGTAGGTGGAGGTGAGTTGATCGAGAACGACGGGAACCCGAGTGAGGATATTGAGATCACAGATGACGACGGGGTCGGGAACGTCGAAGGGGTTGGTGCGGTGGCTGCGGGTGGTACCGGTGGAACCGGGGGAGGCCATGGCCAAGAGGAGAGGGCGGCGGCGCATGGTGAAGCGGCGCGGCGGGAGGGATGGCGGCGCGGCGCGGGTGGCGGCGCTGCGGGATGCAGGCGGAACGTGAGGCGACGGCGGCACACAGGGGGGCGGCGGCGGCACGAAGTGGCGGCGGTGGCGGGTGGCGGCGACGGCGATGGGATCACGGCGGCGGTGGCGGCAGGAGTTAGGGTTAGGATCGTAGGTATGATACCATGTTCGAAACGAATATTTTGGCAATGCAACTCGATGTATTGATCAGTGCATAGCGCACGTATATATGGAATATAAGGTGGGCCACAATCTCAACTATACAATGATTAGGATGTGGACCGGACTATATAATATACATGCACAAACCATATATTCAACAGGTTGTACTACTAGTAAAGTAGTGCACACGGGTGTTTGCGGTCCTTTAGTAACAAATGCTATTTGCAGAATTGCCCAAGACTTTATGGGCCTTGTTGTGGTATTTGCTACTTGCATTCAGAAGGTGGTCATGTGAATTAGATGTGTTTGTCAATATCGCCCATATGCCTGCAAGTCTTGTGTTTTGTTTACCCAAGTTGTCGATGCTCTGCTTTAGCCTAGTTTCTATATATTCTGGTTCATTGTGAAACCAAACTACCATGGTGAGGTCGGCTGGAACACCTCTGCTACATGCCGTATATGCAAGATCTAATTTTTCTCTAATTGCCACTCTAGTCCTTGTGTTATAGTTTTGATGTCTGTTACATTTTTTAGTGGCTGTTATATTTTTTTTTAGAAAAAGAGGATGACCCCCGGTCTTTGTATCTGGGCGATGCATACGGCCACTTTATTAATTATTATCACAAAACCTTACAAACTCATACAACAGCAAGACTAAAGCCACCGTCTAAGCAACAACTGTCGCTACACCTATCCAATTGATGAAGGGGCGCAGATAGTCTGGGCCTAATACCAAACAGACATCGCAGCCAAACCTAAACATCTAAGACCTGAGGTCCCAACCAGGACGCCTGCCGGGTATGGGGCACCTACCAGTCTGGCGCACTCCTCAACCAGGACGCCTGCTGGGTATGAGGCCGCCGCAGCCACCTGCCACAAATCCATCTTCAGAGCTGTACTGTTGCATGTACCGTGCCAGGTCTCTCTGCCATCGACGTCACCACGACGCCCGACAGCGCCGTCCTGCTGCGCGAGTCCATCCTCCCACAGCGAACACCGAATCTGCACTGCGCCACGCCGTTAAGATCCGTCGCCATCAGTGTGTAGGATGAAGCACCGCTCCACCAAAAAATCCGTCCTCTGGTCCCTCGATCACGTGTGTACCTCCAAAAATAACGCCCCCAAGGGAGGAATGACACCAGAGCGCCACCGTCATCCGATCTAGGGTTTCCCCCGGAGGTAGCAGAGAGTGGCCGTGAACTTCTCCACGGCGATGCCTTCAAGAAGGGAACGACGCAGATAGCGCCGCCACCGCCGGCCTTAGCAGAAGCCGAAGGCAAGTTTTCACCCAGATTAGTTCGAAGGAATCCAACTCTCATGCACGGGCCGCCGTCACCACCAGCACCACCAGGCAGACCTTGGAGTACCGGCAGATCAGCGAGCCACCGGCACCACCGCATCCAGATCGCCGGCCATGCCGGGCCGCCGCCATCCCCCGCGCCGTTGGGTCAGAGACGAAGCTGCCGACCGCGCACAGGGACCGCCGCCGCCTGCACACGCCGGAGTGCCGCCGAGATCCCAGCGCTCGCCACCGCTTGTCGACGCCAACCGCCGCCCGAGCACTGGCGCCACCGTGGAGGCATGACCTATCAGCATTGTAATAGTCTCTAAAGCTACTTAACTTGGCGATGACGCAGTTCGCATTCCACCATGCTTTGTTCGATATATATATATATATATATATATATATATATATATATATATATATATATATATATATATATATATATATATATATATATATATATATAAACATGTGCAGATTGGGATATAATGTGAGATTTGCAAGTTTTTTGCTTTTAGAGCAGCGAACATCTGGGATAGAACCATATGATCAAGCATTTTTATTTGTTTGCCTGCTGGTGATAATAGTCAAATGTATGAATATAGAAATGATCAGAGTAGAGTATATGTGGCTGGTCAAATGCACAGTAGATAGAATACAGAGCAGTTTTTTAAGTTGTCTTCTCTTTGTGTAAATTGGCCTGGTTTATACTAAACTTCTACAAATTCATGGTATTTCGTTCGCTGTGAATCTGTGATAGCTCGGCCAACTTGTGAGTTGTGCTAGTTTCAACGGTCACAACTGACATGATTTAGTAAAAACATACAGAATGTGAACATGCCTCGCTTAATTGGCAAGGAGTACATTAGATTTATGTACTATATTCAGTATGAGTCTACTAAAATTATTGTCCTGCCATGGATATGGACCAGAAGTGTGGAAAGTAAATTTGGCACTTAGTTGCCACTACACAACACATTTTTTCTCTGTTAAATACTTTCCCGAGTTTCCAAAATTGTGGACTTAAATCTTGAATGTAAGTTAGCCTACACACAAAGGAATAGAGAAATGAATAGTGTGTGATTTATCTAACAAAAAACTGTCGTTTTTACACATGTCGCATGAGTCAATCTTTTTGATTATTTTGTGCTGGTCACATGTTATATTAATGACTTACATGCACACATTACAACGGTTATCCCAAGAAATGTTTATATGCTTGTCTTTTGGCGATGGTAGTCTTTTTTAGTAATGTTTACTTTAGTAATTTGTTAAGGATTGCAGGCTTTGGTCCATGTCGACAATTCTAGGCTGCTTTATGATGCCTAGTTGTGTTTTGGGTTTGCTCCTGGAGTCACTATTATGGTCATGTTTAATGGGTATCATGGTTATCGTCTCTGTTTATATGCCAGAAAATTCAGAAATTGCTACTGTTTTGGCATAGGCTTGGTAAGTGATGTTCAAGTTGACTGGAGAACATCATATTGCTTCCACTTATGCTGAGTTCTTAGTCTCTAGTAAGTGAAACTGTTGGTGATTATCCATAATTTTGCATGGTCTTTACTATAGTATTCAAGTTGTAACTAGATCCTTTGATCGCCATATATAGCAGTTAATTTGACTGGAGAAGTGCAAGTTAAGCAAAAGAACCTATATAGTAATCTTGGACATTTGCTTCATTACTTGCTCTCTATTTTACAATAGTTGGCCTTGATTGAACATTTGCTCTTGTCTACTGTGGTACTGTTGTCCGGTGAGTTCATTTTGCATGGACATGACCTATAATATGGTAATTGATTTTAAAAAAACTAATGGAAACTTAAGGAGTATGTGTTCTTGAATGCTTGCAGTGGAACTGCTACTCTCTTTTCTTGATATTATCTATAAACTGTTGTCTGTGAACGTCTGTGCAATTGTTTTCGTAAGCTTGGTGCCTGAACTTTAGTAGTCTACATAGACCAAACTCTGCTCGTTGTACTAAATATCTATACTAGTATCAGTCAGTTTGTGAGTAGCTGGTTTTTCTATGTCTGGTGTTGATGCGCTATCTTGTTGTTTTTGTATGGCTCAGATTATATGCCCGAGAAGCCCGGCGTCGACAATAGTGGAGCTCTGCATCCTCATCTTTACAAGTAGTACACAACCACCATGGCTGGGCTGCTGAGCAGTGTTTTTGCTGGGTGTGCCTTTGGCGACCATGGCATGGAGACGACACCATCCAACACGAGTTTGGTCAGCAAAGCCGCTCTGCCTCTATTGCCGCTCACGCCCCCCAGCGCATCCGGTTGGCACTTCTTCCACTCTGCCATAGGTAAGTCACTTCGGTTCCTCTCAACTGTTTTTAATTAAGCTCTATGTGTCCACGGCCATCGATCCATGGTAGCAGTTGGTCATTGGTTGAGTTCTGCGAACATAGAAGTTTCACACTGCACGCTGATTACCGCAACACATGGAACTGAGTTGATGCTCAGTATTTCACAGTTGACACCTGAACCACTAATCATGGATGATTTGTTTCGGTAGTTAATTGCTCTTTGTGATGAATTTGATGTGGTGGAGTATGCATTCTAGATGTTTGCTCTCTTGGAAATGAGTGGTCCATGGTGTTTATCTGCCTTGAACCTTTCTCGCTTATATAGTTTGTCTGTTTTGGGTTGTGTCATTGAGAGAGACCTGACATCTCCCTCCCCCCCCCCCCCTCTCTCTCTCTCTCTCTCTCTCTCTCTCTCTCTCTCTCTTTTGCTCTGAGATGGTCTAACCATCAAGCCGTTGATTTAGTGTTTGGATCTGTTATTTAATTGCATGTCTGGTAGTTTCAAACACAATGTTGTATAGCTTTTTGTAATTTCTGGTTGCCTAACTAAGCAGTCCAAGCATGTAACTCTAATTTGTGATGGATGTGACGTTCACTTTCTAGTGAATTTGTGATGCCGACCAAACGAGCTACGCTACTAATCCTAGCTGAACAAGAAGGTCGGTTCAATGTTGTTTGCTTGTACGAATGAGTCCAAATAGTTTGTGTTAATTTGTTTGGACTTGGCGGGTTGCGCCTTTCTCCTGTTACATGGTTTGAAATGGCCCCTCCACCTTTCTTGGGCTAATAAAGTGCAAGTTTTCCCCATTACCTATATTCATGTTAGTTGGCAATATATACTCCTTCCATCCTGAAATAAGTGTCTCAACTTTAGTGCAACTTTATACTAAAGTACAAAGTTGAGACACTTATTTTGGGACGGAGGGTGTAGTTAGATTTCATGGTCAAGATTTTCAGAGTTAGCCGGATAGCAAGCTAGCTGTGTTATTGTTTTTCTTATTGTAAGTTGATAGCATCACATATCCTATTGTTGTTGTTCTATCTTCTGAAGTAGAACATGGGAGCGAGATGTGTGTTGGTTTCTTCCTTATCATGTATGTATGCTAGCATGCTTAGCTTGGCCTCCTATGCTATCATGTATGGTTGCCATCTTAATTTCCTTGGCCAAATATATAATGTCTAGCAAGCCTGTACTGCTAATCATGGTTGGTCTACCGGGATGTTATCTTATTATCGCTAGCTCAATGGCCTAGTATCTATGGTTGGTCTACTGCAAAGCATGCCATTGTTTTTGTTGTCCCCTTGGTAGTATAAGCCAAAACTTGGGGTGTGAGATTGTCTAGTGCCTTTTTAGATCAGTCACCATAAAACATTTAGTTTGTGAAGTTGATGCTGCCAAAACTTGGATTATGTGAGGGTCCGTCGTTACTTTTGCTAGCTTATGTGCAATTGACGGGTGTCTTTCCTTTTGGGTTTTGAGCATAGCATGTTTTTATCCTCTCCTTATGGTAGTACCAGCCAACAGTGTGTGTGAGATTGACTTTCTGGTGTCTTTTTTGATCACTGGCTATAGAACATTTAGTTTGTGAAGTTTGTCTGGCCACTGATTCTTTAACTTGTTGCCTGTGTATGTGAAGCTCTGACTTGGAACTTTGTTCCTATTGTCGTAAGTTTACGTGCCATGGAATGGACGGATGATGGTGAGCGACCACAAATGGATCTGGAAAAATGCGCCTTGCTGGTCTAGAGAGTCCTTGGAAGTGGACGGTGGCCCTATTGGTTGAAGGCAGGGGGAATCGCTCGACGTATCTCAACAATCATTAAGTCACATATAGGCCTGGTTGCCACTGGATGGACCGAGAGGGGTCTGTAGAGATATCAAAATCTTATGGTCTAAGTGTCTGCGCTGAATGGTGATACATGCTGAGATACAAGAAGATCCTGGCGAGCGAATCTTGAAGAATACTTTTCTCTCTTGTCGGCTCAGGTGTCTCGGGACTTTGTAAAATTCTGATGGGATGGTGACATATGTTGGCCTTGTCCGAGGGATTGTGGTAAATTTCGGATTGTATTGTGTGGCACGGAGGGAGTTAGTATTGTATTTTCGGTCAATGTCAAGAGATTGGAATGAAAGTGTGGCTCAAATGCTAGTAATTCTTCATGAATGATTTATTCAATATTAATGTATACAATAATAACTGGTGCACGAAAATATTTATGTATTCAATAATAACTGGTGCATTAAAATTTTCCATTAGAAAAAGAAATTGCAGTGGTGGTGCTTGGGTATGCATCAGCATTTGAGCATGCATAGGATTGTTTGGCTGACAGTTCTTGTCCTCGCTGACAATGAAACTTGGATGGATGCTAGTTTCATCTGTGTCGAAGCTGGAGGTTTGGACCTGGATTCTTCTCTCTTTTGGTGCGTATTACTATTTGCAACAAGATTATGTGACAAGGAAGTTGAAGATAATTGATTTCTGGTGCATTTTAATCATGTGATGATTACTAGTTTTGATCGAATCTTGATGATGGTTCAGCTTGAACATGTGGTAATCTTATTTGGAGTGTTATATGCTACCATCTGTGTCACAAAGACCAAAACATCTTATAATTTGAAACCGAGGAATGCGACCCATTTTCTCTTCTTAGTTATCTTCGCTAATATGCGTACTATTCCTAATAATATGTAAAATCTACTAGGGAAGATCAGTTTTTGTTTTCAGCACTCTGCAAGTTTGTTAGGAGTAGAGACAAAGGAGAGAGCAAGTTTGTTAGGAGGAAAGATCTCTGCAAGTTTGTTAGGAGGATAGATCTCTGCAAGTTTGTTAGGAGGGGAGACAGAGAGATCTGTTAGTAGGAGAGAAAGGAGAGTTATGTTAGTAGGAGACAGAAAGGAGAGTTCCGACTGATGTGATCCTTCGATTCACATCACATACCAACCGATTTGTAGTTAATCCTCTCACTTATTCATCCTCCTCGGAATCAGGCAATTCCCCATTTAATTGAGACCAGTAAATATATCGCCCCTCAGTGCTCATCTTCCTCCATTTTGTTCCATCCATTGGTTGCCATCCATCAAGGGTCTGTCTTACGCCACCTCACCGATCCACGGCCTCCTGGTTCTTCTAAGGCCATCGCTATATATACTAGAAACAGTCATACATCCGCGTGCGGGGTGCGCGTGCAACTTAAGACTTGGGACCTTGGGCGACGGTGAGAAGAAGCGAGGGAGCCGACGAAGCAGCACAAGCCTATTAGGCTGGCAGCAGGCAGCAGGAGCCCGACGCAGATGAGGAGCCCCGCCGTTAGGGAGGCTGATGAAAGATGAGGAGCACCGCGGGAGATGGGTTGAGGCATGGCGGCGGGGTGGTGCGGTGAGAAACGAGGAGGAGGCCTTGGGTGACAGCTAGAAGAAGCAAGGGAGCCGACGAAGCAGCACAAGCCTATTAGGCTGGCAGGAGCAAGTTCATTGTTGGCGGCGAGCCCGACATTGATGACGCAGATGAGAAGCCCCCACCGCTAGGGAGGCGCGGATGAGAGATGAGGAGCACCGCCGCCAGGGGGCGTGGATGAAGATGAGGAGCACCGCGGGAGATGCCGGCGGGGGTGGCGTTGCGTGGTGGTGAGTAACGAGGAGGAGAAGGCCTTTGTTTGTGCTTGGGCAATATTAGCAGTTATGCAATTGCTGTGGTTCCCATCATGGCGGTGGAGGCACTGACTGGCCGGAGATGAATTGGCGGGGTTCGTGTTTATTTGCTCCCAGCGACGGCAGCGAGTGCGCAAGGTCGGAGATGGATTTGGTTGGATTGAATTGGATTGGATTGCATTGGATAATGGGAAGATGAAGATGTGTGGCGGCGACGACGGGGAAGCGACAAGCTCGCGACGGCCCGAGCTGAACCGCGCGTGCGGCGTGTCCAAATAAAACATGTATTTCCTTGTTTTTGAGCGGACCAGGACTGTCCAGTCCTGAACGGGCCGGAGCGTCAAATAAAACACGTATTTCCTTGTTTTTGTCACTAGCGGCGAGCAGTCGTGAGCCTGCGCCTCACGTATGTGAAACAGGAGTCGGTCGTGGCTTGCTAGAGACCACTAAACACGTAGAAGTAGACGTAGATGTAGGTATTGCGATCGGTCGTTCCGGTCGAGCAACCACCAACCACAGCCCAACGCAGTCTATCTATATTCACACACCAACAACGAAAAGGGACCAAGCAACGGTGACTTGATTGGCCGGCCACAAATACACCATTGCATAGTTCTTACAGTTTTGACAGCGTCTTTATCTTATTATTACGGAGGGGAAGAGCGGGTTATTCATCCATTGGCCAGCTGATAAAAAGCTGCACCCCTTCGACGACGGCCTCCGCGACGTAGGCCATCATGAAGAACTCAACGTTCTCCTTGGGAAGTGCCCCCTCGCCGGCCAAATTGGTGCACTTAGATGAGACGTACCTAGCAGCCAGTATCACCTCCGGTACACCGCTGTATCGCCCAGCAGCAGCCGACCGCGCCGCCCACTGCAGCCTTGGGATGGCGCCGGTGTAGAGTTGGAGGCACGACCGCATTACCTTCCTGGCCTTGCCGTCCTTGACGTGGGCGAGCGCATGCTCGATGCTCGCCTTGGCCACCGTGGCGTTGGACACCGTCAGCCTGGTGGCGATCACTGCGAGCTCCGGCAAGCCGGGCGCAGAGCGGCAGGAGGAGTCGATGCAGAGTGTGGACACGCAGTCGTTCGCCCCGACGTACCAAGGTCCGAGGTTGTTGCAGAGGTAGTCCAGCGGGGAACGTGGCGCGGCGCTCGAGCTTGGCCCGCCCTGAACTTCAGTGGCCGAGGAGAGGACGAGGAGAAGGAAAGCGCCGCCGAGCATAGAAGAGGATGTGCCCACGGCCATAATGGTGGCGTATTGTCTCTCGATCTGTCTCACCCTCCCTCTCTCCCATTTGTCTCTTGTTATAAGTCTAATCTTAGTAGGCGGTGTATCATATCATAAATAAAAGAAAATAAATCCATCAAATTCGATCAAATCATTTGAGATATGCTTCATAAATTCATACGTAGGAAGCGTATATCTGAAATTGGACATATGCAATCGTAGTACTTCATTGGAAGCGAATCATAAAAGATCTCAGGATTACACATCGTATTTTTAGCATATCCAAATCCTTGTATCCAAGAGTAATCATGTGCTATTAGTGAGATCACAAAAGATCCCTAACACTCACCAACACAGTCACCGCGCTGCTCAATAGTCAAACCAAAGGATGCCGTGGCAAAGGCATGCCACCACCGCCAGCGACCGATCGTCGTACTGTACCTCCAGTGTCAATAACTAGTGATTGGAGCGCCATCCTGTGGCGCAGATTGAGAGGAAGCTATGCACACGTTTCTATTTAAAAAATAAATAAAGTCTTGGCCTCCGTCTAAAAAAATCTCAAAAAAAAGTTAATCCTCACCTTCATCTAAAAAAGAAAAAAAATTACCACAACAGCCTACCAGCGAGTGCCACTTTGCATAACCCATCATTTAAAAAATATCAGAGGTCTTCATCTCCATCTAAAAAATACATTTAAAAAATAATCCACACCTTCATCTGAAAAATTACAAAAGATTTATCACCGCGGGCAACCAGTTTGCACCACGTGGCATAGCTGGTTGACCGTCCTTCACGCGTAGCTTAATGGTTTTAATGTGATGGCTAAATTAGAATTTACTAATAAGTACTCGCGTTAATTAGTTCCATCAACAAACATGAATTCGCGAGGCCTACATTTTTTTTCTTAGAGAAGTCCCCCAATCCTATTAATATAATTTGTAACAACGCTACAAAGATTATCGGAAGTGACAAATATTACAATCAGGTTCATAAACCTTCCAAACGCCGACTACAAAGTCTACAAGCATGAGAATGAGCCCAAGGTGTGCTTCTGTCTGTTATCGTCCTTTTCTCATCAAAGTTAGACAACCCTTATTTATAGTTGATAGTTAGGAAGTCATTGCGCTAAGGACCCCAAAAGGCTGGCTCACCGTCGACAAAGAAAAAAAATAGATCATAAGGACCATACCCGCAAACAGATCAAGGACCATGAGGGCCGACCCATCCAGACGGATCCACCAAGATGACGCCTGGCCAAATCCAAACATATTCCCTGGAGACCAATGCTTACATGTGATGACAATATGACACCCGGACATATTATCCAACAGACAACGTGATGCTCCTGTACCTGGGTGCCATGCTGACCCTCGTCGTGTCTTCGCCGCGCGCTGCGGAGGCGGTGCTGCACACTCACGACCACGTCTTTCGTCATAGCCCCACTCCGTGGTCTCCGACACCATCATGTACGGCTCGTTTGACATCGGCTTCGCGCCATATGGTGAGTACTGGCGGCAAGCAAGGAAGCTCGTGATCACCCACATGCTGAGCGTTAAGAAGGTGCAGTCGTTCCGTAGCGCCGCCGCGGAGGAGGTACTGATTGTCAATTAGTATCTCGCATTGGATTTGGACGATGATTTCCCTTTGTACGATTGCATTGAGGTATTTTTTGTCAAAAAATATATTTAAGCTTCCACCTGAATTTCATGGCATGCACCTCTTGCGTCGGATGTGGACGAACGGCTAGGATCGGGTCAAAACAAGGATCGATCCGTAAGACGTGGGACACAACCAATCACAATCACAGTGAACTTTGTTTGATCCGTGAGTGGGTGGACCCATGGAAACGTGAAGACGAGGGAGCGACCAATCAGAAAGCAACCGACTGGAACATTCATATGATTAAGACTAAAATAACTAAAATTAATTTGCAAATTGCAAATCTACTATATACATTTAAAAAAATACATACAAACAAAATTAGGGTGTAATAATATTTATTTCATATTTATTTTCTGTGAATAGTAACTTTCTAAAGTACATATATATAATCTATAATCTATAATCTATAATATCTAAATAGTTCATCCCCATTATGATATTTCTCTCAACATGCAAGCTGTCCACATCAGCAACCATGCCATGTAAGCAAAAACTGATTCCATTTGCAGCCACATCATCATTAACCCTACAGCTAACGGGATCCGGCTTGCCTGCTCCCTTCTCGTGCTCCTATCCGTGCTCCCACTTAATCCTACGGTTGTTTTTTTCCTTTTTTTTTCTTTCTAATCTAATCATCTCCCCCCTGATTTTAAGGGGGTGAGGCCGGACCTTATATTGTTTCAATCAAATCAAGCCACGTAGACGGAAGCACGGATAAGCACACGACGGGAGAGCAGACAAGTCTCGTCCCAGCTAACGCCCACATAATTCTATCAAACAATCATGGGACTCGGTTTTTCCTTAGTACACAACGATCCTGGTAACTGAAGCGACCTGTCATTCAATTTTTCTTTGGAGTAGTATACGCATCCATTATTTTGGTCACTGTCTGAACCGATCCGTCATTTCCTTAGATTCAGTTTTTACTTGGCACGCTGCAGTCCTGGACTCCTTTTTTTTGAAAGCGCAGTCCTGAACTCCTGGTCACCGAAGCAACCCATCGTTTCCTATACATGAACGGACGATGCATCTCACTGAAGGAAGAGCTCGGTGTTGGAATTTTGCTAGTAGACCTTTGGCCTAAAGCCTAACTAAAATTCTGAAATTCTCTTGGCCCATTCATGCACACATGTGAGTGGAGTGAGTGAGGCTAAAGTTTAGTCCCACCCCTGAAGTTGAGAGAGAGTTGCACCTCTTTATAAGGTGAGCTCTTCTACCACTTGTATGAGCATGAGAAGAGGAGACCTACACGTGCGCTCCTCCTCCTCGCTCGCCTCGCCACGGCGCCGCGCCGCGCTGCCCCGTGCCGCGGGTTGCGGGATTGAGCCGAGCCGAGGACAAAGCTATGCACGTTGTCTATATTTTTGCTGTATGGGAAAATTAATGAGTCATTAATTAATAATTAACGGATGCGTTAATTACTGAACCGTTTCCGATTCTTTTGGATCGTGACGACTCGGACGTGGGGTTTACTCCCACGACCTACCCGGCCCGCACTATATAGTCAGGCAGACGTCTACCCTAGCCGCCGCCGCTTCGTATGGTTTCTCACCACCGTTCCAGATCATTGCGCCGCCAAGCAAGTCTTCTCCATCCCTCCTTCCGGCGTGCACCGCGAGAAGGGACAGCAGGCCTCCGGAACCCCGCCTCTCGTGATCCTGTACGGGAGAGGGGCGATCAGGTTTTTGGGGAGCACACTCGCGCGACTGCTGGCAACGACGACTTCGCGAACAACGACTCCTTCCCCGACCTCAGCAACCTCGTCCTCGACGACATGGGCGACAACGTCAACGCCGGTGGTGCTGCACCCGCTGCACCGTATGTGATTCTATCCTTCCTGTTCGAGATCGTGGTAGAATTCATGCTTCTAGTATGTGCCCTAGATGTGATATGTTCATCTGCTATGCTAGTTCGCATGATTAGTTTAATCTCTGCTGCTGTGGTCATGATTTATCTTCTGTTTATTCGGATTAAATCTCGTAGAAATTTGCTCATATTTCCAACAATCCAAAAACCTGATTATAGGCAATTTACTCCGAGAGGTTTTGTTGCGCATCTGAAGCCGCCTGCCTTTAAGGGGGCGCAATATAAGAGGTGGCGCACGAGAGCAGTCTACTGGTTTCAGACCATGGGCTGCTATGATGCCACCAAGGGTAAGCCAGAGGGCGATCTTAATCCAGCACAGCTGCAAGCTTTTGAGAAGATCGATACCCTCTTTAAAGGCGCTCTTCTGAGTGTTCTTGATGACTCCATTGTGGATTCGTATATGTCATTTGACAACGGCAAGGACATGTGGGCTGCGCTCGAGGCCAAGTTTGGTGCCTCGGACGCCGGCAGCGAGTTGTACGTCATGGAGCAATTCTATGACTACAAGATGACTGATGAGCGCCCTGTTGTACAGCAGGCTCATGAGATACAGTCGCTCGCAAAAGAACTTGAGTACTTCAAGTGTGTGTTGCCGGACAAATTTTTTGCCGGAGGCATCATTGCCAAGCTTCCACCTTCGTGGAACAATTTTGCTACTTCCCTGAAACACAAGATACATGAGTTTTCCGTTGCGGATCTCATTGGTACTCTTGATGTTGAAGAGAAGGCGAGAGCAAAGGACACACGTGCTCGAGTTGCTGAGGGAGGTTCTAGTGCCCACATGGTACAGAAGAAGAACTCCCAGCCCAACAAGTTCAAAAACAATAAGAACAAAACTCAGGGCAAAGGCAAGTTTGATACAAAGAACAAGCCATCACATTCTACCAACTTTAAGAAGAATTCTCATAAGAAGGGGAAGGGACTTTGCCATGTCTGCGGTGATCCTAATCACTGGGCTCCGAAGTGTCCTAACCGCTTTGAGGAGCGCGAACATGAGAAGAGCGGCAAGTCCGCTAATGTTGTCATCGGTGATACTGATATGAAGGAATCAGGGTACGGTATTTTTCCTACCATCCTTTCAGTATTTCAATCCCCTGATTGGTTATTTGACACCGGTGCCAATGTACATGTTTGTGCTGACGCCTCCATGTTTTCTTCTTACCAGGCAACAGGGACTTCACCCGTGCTGATGGGGAACGGGTCACATGCCATCGTTCGAGGTGTTGTTACGGTCAATCTGAAGTTTACTTCGGGGAAGACTGTGCGTCTGAAGAACGTTCATCATGTGTCGTCCATCAATAAAAATCTCGTTAGCTGATCCCGTTTATGTCGAGATGGTTTTAAGTTGGTTTTCGAATCCATTAAAGTTGTAATTTCTAAGTGTGGACAATTTGTTGGAAAAGGCTATGAGTGCGGAGGCTTGTTCCACCTATCTTTTTCAGATATTTGCACTAAACTTATTAATAATGTTTGCCACAATAATGAGTCTGATATTTGGCATCCACGACTCTATCATATTAACTTTGGTTGCATGACGCGGTTAGCCAATATGAATTTAATTCTGAAAATCTCTACTGTCAAAGGCTCCAAATGCTAAGTATGTTTGCAAGCTAAGCAATCTCGCAAGTCCCATAAGACTGCAGAGTCAAGAGACTTGGCGCCACTAGAGCTTATACATTCTGATCTTTGTGAGATGAATGGCGTGTTGACAAAGGTGGAAAGAGATACTTCATGACGTTGATTGATGACTCCACTAGATATTGTTATGTGTATCTTCTGAAATCAAAAGATGAGGCTTTGACTTTCTTTAAAAACTATAAAGCTAAGGCAGAGAACCAACTTGATCGAAAAATTAAACGGCTTAGGTCCGATCGTGGTGGAGAGTATTTTTCCAATGAATTTGATCTATTTTGTGTGGAACATGGTATAATCCATGAGAGGACGCCTCCCTACTCACCCCTGTCAAATGGGGTAGCCGAAAGAAAGAACCAAACTCTAACTGATATGGTTAACAACATGTTAGACACTTCGGGTCTATACAAGGAATGGTGGGGGGAGGCGTTAATGACTGCGTGTCATGTCCTAAACCGAGTTCCCACAAAGCATAAGACCATGACTCCATTTGAGGAATGGGAAAGGAAAAGGTTGAAACTCTCTTACCTACGTACTTGGGGTTGTTTGGCGAAAGTCAATATACCAATTCCCAAGAAGCGCAAGCTTGGACCAAAAACCGTGGATTGTGTTCTTCTGGGCTATGCTTTTCATAGCATCGGCTATAGATTTTTGATAATAAAATCTGAGGTATCCGACATGCATGTTGGTACGATTATGGAATCAAATGATGCAACTTTTTTGAGGACATATTTCCTATGAAGGATATGTCGAGTTCATCAAATCAGGAGATACCTACTCCATCTAGTGAGGAATTCACTGTAATTCCTGAACCCACCATTGCGATGGAGCACGTTGAGAATCCTGTTGAGGGTAACAATGGAACTCCTGTGAGGAGTAAGAGACAGAGGACTGCAAAGTCTTTTGGTGATGATTTCATTATGTACCTCGTGGGTGACACACCCAGGACTATTTCAGAAGCCTATGCATCTCCTGATGCTGACTACTGGAAGGAAGCTGTACGTAGCGAGATGGATTCCATCTTAGCTAACGGTACCTGGGAGATCACTGACCGTCCTTATGAGTGCAAACCTGTAGGATGTAAGTGGGTGTTCAAGAAGAAGCTTAGACATGATGGTACGATTGAAAAGTACAAGGCACGGCTTGTGGCCAAGGGTTATACCCAGAAAGAAGGTGAAGACTTCTTTGATACTTACTCACTCGTGGCTAGACTGACCACAATTCGGGTGCTACTATCACTGGCTGCCTCACATGGTCTTCTCGTTCATCAAATGGACGTTAAGACAACTTTCCTCAATGGAGAGTTGAAGAAGGAAATTTACATGGATCAGCCAGATGGTTTTGTAGTACCTGGTCAGGAAGGAAAGGTGTGCAAGTTATTAAAGTCTTTATATGGCCTTAAACAAGCTCCTAAGGAGTGGCATGAGATGTTCGAAAGAACATGAACCGCTGCCGGCTTTGTAGTAAACGATGGTGACAAGTGCGTGTACTATCGCTATGGTGGGGGTGAAGGAGTTATTCTTTGTCTGTATGTCGACGACATTTTGATATTTGGAACCAAACTTGATTTAATCAAGGAGGTTAAGGATTTCTTATCTCGCTGTTTCGAGATGAAGGATCTAGGAGTAGCTGATGTTATCTTAAACATCAAGCTGTTGAGAGATGAGAATGGTGGGATCACACTGCTTCAGTCTCATTATGTGGAAAAGGTCTTGAGTCGTTTTGGGTATAGCGACTGCACGCCTTCTCCAACTCCATATGATGCTAGTGTGTTGCTTTGAAAGAATTGACGGATTGCTAGAGATCAACTGAGGTATTCTCAGATTATTGGCTCGCTTATGTATTAAGCGAGTGCCACGAGGCCTAACATCTCTTCTGCTGTGAGCAAGCTGAGTCGGTTTTTGTCAAAACTGGGAGATGATCATTGGCATGCGCTTGAGAGAGTTATGCGCTATTTGAAAGGCACCGCGAGCTATGGGATTCACTACACCGGGTATCCAAGGGTACTGGAGGGTTATAGTGACTCAAACTGGATATCTGATGCTGATGAGATTAAGGCCACAAGTGGTTACGTCTTTACACTTGGTGGTGGCGCTGTTTTCTGGAAGTCTTGCAAGCAGACCATCTTAACGAGGTCAACTATGGAAGCTGAACTCACAGCATTAGACACTGCCACTGTTGAAGCAGAGTGGCTTCGTGAACTCTTGATGGACTTACCTATGGTTGGAAAACCAATACCCCCTATCCTGATGAACTGTGATAATCAAACTGTGATCGTCAAGATAAATAGTTCTAAGGGCAATATGAAGTCCTCAAGGCATGTGAAGAGGAGACTAAAATCTGTCAGAAAATTGAGGAACTCCGGAGTTATTACGTTGGATTATATCCAAACGTCGAAAAACTTGGCAGATCCCTTCACAAAGGGTCTATCACGTAATGTGATAGATAATGCATCGATGGAGATGGGTTTGAGACCCACCGCATGAGTTGTCCATAGTGGTAACCCACTCGATGTGATCGGAGATCCCGTGAAGTAGAAGTGGGAGACAAGCTGTTGTTCAGCTGGGAGGAGAGTATCCCTATATTAATTATCCCACTCTGTGAAGATGCAATACTCTCCTGATCTGCATGGCAGGTTGATACTTATCTTAATGTGTTCCAAGTGGCTTATTCGGGTAAGCAGAGATGTTGTCCTGCAGAACATCTTCTGAGGAACACACCTATATGAATTTGACTGTTAACGTCACAGTCTGTGAGAATTGGGTGTTCTCTAATAAATTCATGAAAGGCCCTGGAGTATGACGTATACGTTCCACCCGTGGGGAAGCCTTGCGGCAGCCCAGTATCGGTCAAGAATTTGTGTGAAACTAGTTTCACAGAAAACTTGTAGTTCAATGCATAGTCCACTATTCAAGTTGTGATCTAGTGTAGCATAAATTTCTAAGTGGAAGTTCAACTTCACAGTCTCCACTAAGCACCGATATATAAAACAATGTTTTGGAACTAAATGATGAGATGTGCCAACGAGACTTTGTGGGGGATTGTTGGAATTTTGCTAGTAGGCCTTTGGCCCAAAGCCCAACTAAAATTCTGAAATTCTCTTGGCCCATTCATGCACACATGTGAGTGGAGTGAGTGAGGCTAAAGTTTAGTCCCACCCCGGAAGTTGAGAGAGAGTTGCACCTCTTTATAAGGTGAGCTCTTCTACCACTTGTATGAGCATGAGAAGAGGAGACCTACACGCGCGCTCCTCCTCCTCGCTCGCCTCGCCACGCCACGCCTCGCCTTGTCACGACGCGCCGCGGGTTGCGGGATTGAGCCGAGTTGAGGATAGAGCTATGCACGTTGTCTATATTTTTGCTGCATGGGAAAATTAATGAGTCATTAATTAATAATTGACGGACGCGTTAATTACTGAACCGTTTCCGATTCTTTTGGATCGTGACAACTCGGACGTGGGGTTTACTCCCATGACCTACCTGGCCTGCACTATATAGTTAGGCAGACGTCTACCCTAGCCGCCGCCACTTCGTATGGTTTCTCACCACCATTCCAGATCATTGCGCCGCCAAGCAAGTCTTCTACCTCCCTCCTTCCGGCGTGCACCGTGAGAAGGGACAGCAGGCCTCCGGAACCCCGCCTCTCGTGATCCTGTACGGGAGAGGGGCGACGAGGTTTTTGGGGAGCGCACTCGCGCGACTGCTGGCAGCGACGACTTCGCGAACGACGACTTCTTCCCCGACCTCGGCAACCTCGTCCTCGACGACATGGGCGACAACGTCAACGCCGGCGGTGCTGCACCTGCTGCACCGTATGTGATTCTATCCTTCCTGTTCGAGATCGTGGTAGAATTCATGCTTCTAGTATGTGCCCTAGATGCGATATGTTCATCTGCTATGCTAGCACTACTAGGAAAAGGCATGCTAGTGGCGCACGGAATTTGCCTTCTAATGGCGCACTACTGGCATCACGCCATTAGAATTAAATTCTAATGGCGCACTACCGGTGCGTCATTAGTATCTGGTGTTCTAATGGCGCACCACGTAGTGCGCCATTAGTATAGCCTGCAGTGTGCCATTAGAATGCCTCCCAGGGGGCCATATGTACCCATGTGCTTTGGCATTCTAATGGCGCACCAGCAGTTAATGCGCCATTAGTGTGATGATCACAGTGCGCCATTAGTGCCTTATGTGGTGCGCCATTAGTATGAATATTAGGTTTTGTTTTTTTTTGCTTTTCTGATTTTTGCACAGGTTATAAAATATATTATTGGACAGAATATAGACAGCAGCACACAGCAACATCAGATTCATCGAATACAGTAGAAGATTAGTCTCCGAATACAATTCATCATATTAGTCTCCGAATTCAAAAGACCGAACAAAGATAAAACATTACAAGTCTCAAGACCGTGAGTATCGAGTTTGTCGAAAGTAATACTAATCCTAACAAGTCCTACAAATCATCATCATACAACTTCTACTCGTTATTCATAACAAGTCATACGATCATCATCTTGATAGTCTTCGAACCAACCCTACTTAATTGTTCTTAGCACATGATCATCAGTATTAGGCAGGACCTAAATACCCTATTTAAGCTAAAATAGCATAAAACAATATAGACCCTGACTCTCCATTATGGAGAATGGAGAACATCCTGTCTCCAATTCTTGCGCTTCGCTTCCTTTTGCTTCCAAGAAGCTCCTTACGACTGTCCATACATTTTTTCCATCCTTTGATTTTCATGTCTCCACTTCTTTTAGAAATCTCGTATGGACAGTTGAGATTCGTAGGACGACCTGGCTGTATGTTCAAAACATTAACACTACCTTTCAGATACATCATATGAGGCACACAATTCTCTGGGATTATCTGTTGAAAAACATAGTAATAACTTCATAGCTAGCAATGATGTAGTAGTTTTAGAAGTATGCAAAAGATGCACGGATGTCGTAATAGTAAAAATCTTACCAGGGTATCTCCATGGTAGTTACCGTAGTTGAACACATGCACTAGTGGCACGTATTTACCATAATGTTGAGGAGTTTGATTGTAGATATTGTAATTCTCAATGTCAGTACAAAATCCGACCAAATGATTTTTCTCCTTGTAAGTTGTTAATTCGGAGCCATCGGTGTAGTGGGTTTTGTCTACCATCTCCCGCACATTCTTTGAAAAATAAAAATAAGCTGTCAACTATTTTGAAATAAACAATATAAATTAGCTAATAACTATGTTTGAGAAACTCACATAGCGGTAGAACTGGAGGCGCATCAACAAGGACCCAAATGTCCATATTGTCTTGGTTGATGTCAGGATTACCAAGATCCATGGTGATAAGCATACCCTCATCAAAACCATACATCTTGCAAAATGCTTCCCAATTTTTGCAACCAAAATGGGTTACGCTCTCAGAATTATATAGATTTACTTCAAAGTCCACATCGTGATGAGTCCTTAGGTGAATTTTCTTTGTTTCAGAAATTTCATGGTCTTCAAAATCCATCCTCTCCAAGACATAGCGTCTTGCATGGCATGGGATAAGCTATACTCGAATTGTAAAAGATGAAAATTACACGTTGAAATAGTTGAAGTCATGCTTAATTATGAAAATAACACTTGTCGTCGTTGTGTACCGTTTCAACTTCGAAGGTATCCTCGAGCTTAATGCTGAAGCGCCGATCATCGTCCAGGTGAGGCATGTCGCACAGACCTCGATCGTCGTGGCACCAGTCGCACTCCGCCAGGAGACTTTCATCGTCCGATGATGATGACGACATATCCTACGTTCATAATTCAAAACTACATCATTTAGGGTTTGTCGACACCGAGGCACCCTAAAAGCCTGAGCTTTCATCATTTAGGTTTTGTCGATGCCGAGGCACCCTAAAAGACTAAGCGTACATCATTTAGGTTCTCATCGACACCGAGACACCCTAGGTTGGGCCTAATCACTTGGCACTAATCACTTGGCTCTATTTCCACCTATGTTGGGTTTATCATCTAGGGTTTATCGATGCTAACGAGAATTCTAAGTCGGGCCTAATCACTTGGCTCTATTGCCACCTATGGTTTAATGCAACAAGAATGGCGGGGCAGTTGATCCTACTTAATTAAGTACTAAGATACCCCGGCCCATGCATTAGTAGCAAGTACCCCATATGTCCGATTTTTAGCAAAGTCATGCTAAAATTCACGGAAAATTTCAGCATGACCTTTGCTGAAAGTAAGACATATGGAGTACCCGAATTTTCCGGAACGGAAGTTAATCGACATTCCGGCAAACTCAAGGGCCTCTCGGGGTACCTGCAAAATCATCACGACACGATGGTCGGAGACAAAACCCAGCAAACTAGCACCACAATGTGCCTCTACTTTCATATGGATGAAAAGGCCACAGACCATATGGTCCTCTGCTTTCATATGGAAAAAAATCAGCTCAACTTATGTGAGCTTCCATTCCAGATCTAATAGGTCACCCAACAAAAAATCATGAATAGTTTTAGCTGAAAAAAATCATGGATTGCTGTTAACTGAAAATTAGTGAAAGAAACTGTTGCTGATCATGGATTACTGTTAATTAAAAATAGAGGATCTGGCTTGTCTTATCATGTTCACTAAGTCCACAAAAATGAATAGGTTCAGTAAACTTGGAGTACTCAACACTAAACATGGTTCAGAGCTCACTACACTACACTACATCGTGCAATGGTTCAGACCTCACTACACTAGAACAAGCTCACTACACTACACTACACATGCTTAAACTCTGAACATAAACAAACACCAGCAATGCAATATGTAAACTACCTCTGTTTCTAGGCAACAAGAGTTATCATCAATGCTTTTGAGTTTATTAAGTACCTTCAGTTCTGAGTTTTAAATGTCAAAAGAGCTTCACAGAATCTTGAATCCTCCAAATCACTCTTAACAGTTCTGCATTGCACAAAGGCAGCAATGAGCCAATGATATCAGTAGCAATAATAGGTTCTTACATTGTCATAACGTCAATATTATTTAACCAAAATTCAACCTACAGAGTTCTAGTACAGTGAGTAACTCCCAATTCTTTTAATAGAAGCACAATTAACAACACAACTAGGGAGTCTAGGACAATGCCACCAGATAGAATTTGAAGGAAAACCGTTCTTCCAGAACCTTCAAGCCATAATCATACATAGAGTGGCTGATCATATAAGCTATATTTAAATAAACATCAACTAAACTTGATGACAAGAAAAACTACAATCACATTGATACAAACTAGAGCATATAGCAATAGTAAATTGCTGCTCCATATAGCAATAGTAATGCACCTAATCAACATTGTAGAGCATCCTGTTACAAACTTGTTCTGATCCTGGAAATTAATGGGGAGGAAGAACTAGGGAGGGAGGGAATGGTAATGGTTCAGAGAAGAACAATAGTAATGCTCCATATAGCAATAGTAATGCTCCATATGTTCTGATCCATATAGCAAGAAGAACTAGGGAGGGAGGGAATGGGGAGGAAGGGTGGAGAGGGAGGAAGGAGGAGAGGTACCTGGGCAGGCGTGACCAGTCGCTGGAGGGGTCGGGGTTGGCGGCGGTGTCGAAGGGGTGGCTCGAGGGCGTCCGAGCTCGTCCGGGTCCTCGTAGTCGAAGAGGAAGACGACGGCGGTCCTCCTGGGCGCCTCGGCTGGTCGTGTGGAGGCCGGCGGCCACGTGCTTCGCGGGTTGGGGGGCGCGGGGGCGGCGGAGCGGGGGAGCGGGGGCGGCGGCGCGGGGGAGCCGGAGCGGGTGTGGCGAGGGATGGAAGGGGATCTGGCGAGGGAGAGGGAAGGAGGTATCGGGTGAAGGGCCGGGTATCCAGCTATAGAGGGGGGAATGTTAGGAATGGCGCACCGTCGAGGGGTGCGCCATAAAAACACTCATAGCAATGGCGCACCATTCTCTGGTGCGCCATTAGTAACTTTTTTTCTGATAGCAATGGCGCACCCTCCTCTGGTGCGCCATTAGTAACTTATTTTTTTCATTATTTCTTGTTGCATCTAATAATTTGTTTTTTATCAAATTTGTTATTTTCATGAGGACTAGAACAAAATATATCATCAAATATCATCAAATTTGTTTTTTTAATATCATCAAATTTGTTTTTTATTTTTAATTGAAAATATCATCAAATTTGTTATTTGAAAATATTATCAAAAAGCGGGGGAGGGTGCGGGGTGTCGGCGGCCGCGGTGGAGCGGGCGGGGGGAGGGTGCAGGGGGTCGGCGGCGGCGGTGGAGCGGGGGAGGGTGCGGTGGGTCGTCGGCGGCGGTGGAGCGGCGGAGGGTGCGGGGGGTCGGCGGCGGCGGCGTAGGTCAGGGCAGCGGGGGGAATTAGCTAGGGGGGCGAGGGAGAGGGATGAAGGGGATCTGGCGAGAGGGAGGGAATTAGCTAGGGGAAATCTTACTAATGACGCACCAGCCAGAGGTGCGCCATAAGTAATTTTTTTTGTTGAATGTAATAATTTTTTAGAAAATGAATATGAATATGAAACAGTAATATTTTTTATAAAAACAGTAATAATTGTTGTTTAACAACATTTGTAGTCTACACTTTTTTATTATTATTTTTTAAAAAATGAAGAGGGAAGAGGACGCACGGGTGGGATCGAGATCGAGATGGAGGGGGAATCGAGATCGAGATGGAGGGGGATCGAGATCGAGTGTCCTCATGAATATTCAATATTTTATCATATTGAATATGAAAAAATATCATAAAATTTGAAAAAATATTCATGAATTCAAAAGTGCCCATGAAATTTAAAAATATTCATCATATCAAAAAATGCCCATGATATTTAAAAATATTCATGATATCAAAATATATACTAATGGCGCACTTTTACAGGGTGCGCCATTAGTAGTTTAAACTACTAATGGCGCACGGTGAAGCGGTGCGCCATTAGTAGTTTTGCAAAAAAAAGAATAAAAAAAATTCAGTACTGGCGCACTCCTTGTCTGGTATTGTGGTCATGAAATCTCTGCTATTGTGGTCATGATTTATCTTCTGTTTATTCGGATTAAATCTCGTAGTAATTTGCTCATATTTCCAACAATCCAAAAACTTGATTATAGGCAATTTACTCCGAGTGGTTTTGCTGCGCATCTGAAACCGCCTGCCTTTAAGGGGGCGCAATATAAGAGGTGGCGCACGAGAGCAGTCTACTGGTTTCAGACCATGGGCTGCTATGATGCCACCAAGGGAAAGCGTGAGGGCAATCTTAATCCAGCACAGCTGCAAGCTTTTGAGAAGATCGATACCCTCTTTAAAGGCGCTCTTCTGAGTGTTCTTGATGACTCCATTGTGGATTCGTATATGTCGTTTGACAACGGCAAGGACATGTGGGCTGCGCTCGAGGCCAAGTTTGGTGCCTCGGACGCCGGCAGCGAGTTGTACGTCATGGAGCAATTCTATGACTACAAGATGACTGATGAGCGCCCTGTTGTACAGTAGGCTCATGACATACAGTCGCTCGCAGAAGAACTTGAGTACTTCAAGTGTGTGTTGCCAGACAAATTTGTTGCCGGAGGCATCATTGCCAAGCTTCCACCTTCACGGAACAATTTTGCTACTTCCCTGAAACACAAGAGACAGGAGTTTTCTGTTGCGGATCTCATTGGTACTCTTGATGTTGAAGAGAAGGCGAGAGCAAAGGACACACGTGCTCGAGTTGCTGAGGGAGGTTCTAGTGCCCACATGGTACAGAAGAAGAACTCCCAGCCCAACAAGTTCAAAAACAATAAGAACAAAACTCAGGGCAAAGGCAAGTTTGATACAAAGAACAAGCCATCACATTCTACCAACTTCAAGAAGAATTCTCATAAGAAGGGGAAGGGACTTTGCCATGTCTGTGGTCATCCTAATCACTGGGCTCCGAAGTGTCCTAACCGCTTTGAGGAGCGCGAACATGAGAAGAGCGGCAAGTCCGCTAATGTTGTCATTGGTGATACTGATATGAAGGAATCAGGGTACGGTATTTTTCCTACCATCCTTTCAGTATTTCAATCCCCTGATTGGTTAATTGACACCGGTGCCAATGTACATGTTTGTGCTGACGCCTCCATGTTTTCTTCTTACCAAGCAACAGGGACTTCACCTGTGCTGATGGGGAACGGGTTACATGCCATCGTTCGAGGTGTTGGTACGGTCGATCTGAAGTTTACTTCGGGGAAGACTGTGCGTCTGAAGAACGTTCATCATGTGCCGTCCATCAATAAAAATCTCATTAGCGGTTCCCATTTATGTCGAGATGGTTTTCAGTTGGTTTTCGAATCCAATAAAGTTGTAATTTCTAAGTGTGGACAATTTGTTGGAAAAGGCTATGAGTGCGGAGGCTTGTTCCGCCTATCTTTGTCAGATATTTGCACTAAACTTATTAATAATGTTTCCCACAATAATGAGTCTGATATTTGGCATTCACGACTCTGTCATATTAACTTTGTTTGCATGACGTGGTTAGCCAATATGAATTTAATTCTGAAAATCTCTACTATCAAAGACTCCAAGTGCCAAGTATGTGTGCAAGCTAAGCAACCTCGCAAGTCCCATAAGACTGCAGAGGCAAGAGACTTGGCGCCACTAGAGCTTATACATTCTGATCTTTGTGAGATGAATGGCGTGTTCACAAAAGGTGGAAAGAGATACTTCATGACATTGATTGATGACTCCACTAGATATTGTTATGTGTATCTTCTGAAATCAAAAGATGAGGCTTTGACTTTCTTTAAAAACTATAAAGCTGAGGCAGAGAACCAACTTGATCGAAAAATTAAACGGCTTAGGTCCGATCGTGGTGGAGAGTATTTTTCTAATGAATTTGATCTGTTTTGTGCGGAACATGGTATAATCCATGAGAGGACGCCTCCCTACTCACCCCGGTCAAATGGGGTAGCCGAAAGAAAGAACCGAACTCTAACTGATATGGTTAACACCATGTTAGACACTTCTGGTCTATCCAAGGAATGGTGGGGGGAGGCACTAATGACTGCGTGTCATGTCCTAAACTGAGTTCCCACAAAGCATAAGAACATGACTCCATTTGAGGAATGGGAAAGGAAAATGTTGAAACTCCCTTACCTACGTACTTGGGGTTGTTTGGCGAAAGTCAATATACCAATTCCCAAGAAGCGCAAGCTTGGACCAAAAACCGTGGATTGTGTTCTTCTGGGCTATGCTTTTCCTAGCAACGGCTATAGATTTCTGATAATAAAATTTGAGGTATCCGACATGCATGTTGGTACGATTATCGAATCAAATGATGCAACTTTCTTTGAGGACATATTTCCTATGAAGGATATGTCGAGTTCATCAAATCAGGAGATACCTACTCCATCTAGTGAGGAATTCACTGTAATTCCTGAACCCACCATTGCGATGGAACACGTTGAGAATCCTGTTGAGGGTAACAATGGAACTCCTGTGAGGAGTAAGAGACAGAGGACTGCAAAGTCTTTTGGTGATGATTTCATTGTGTACCTCGTGGATGACACAACCAGGACTATTTCAGAAGCCTATGCATCTCCTGATGCTGACTACTGGAAGGAAGCTGTACGTAGCCAGATGGATTCCATCTTAGCTAACGGTACCTGGGAGATTACTGACCGTCCTTATGGGTGCAAACCTGTAGGATGTAAGTGGGTGTTCAAGAAGAAGCTTAGACCTGATGGTACGATTGAAAAGTACAAGGCACGGCTTGTGGCCATGGGTTATACCCAGAAAGAAGGTGAAGACTTCTTTGGTACTTACTCACCCGTGGCTAGACTGACCACAATTCGGGTGCTACTATCACCGGCTGCCTCACATGGTCTTCTCGTTCATCAAATGGACGTTAAGACGGCTTTCCTCAATGGATAGTTGAAGGAGGAAATTTACATGGATCAGCCAGATGGTTTTGTAGTACCTGGTTAGGAAGGAAAGGTGTGCAAGTTATTAAAGTCTTTATATGGCCTTAAACAAGCTCCTAAGGAGTGGCATGAGAAGTTCGAAAGAACATTAACTGCTGCCGGCTTTGTAGTAAACGATGGTGACAAGTGCGTGTACTATCGCTATGGTGGGGGTGAAGGAGTTATTCTTTGTCTGTATGTTGACGACATATTGATATTTGGAACCAAACTTGATTTAATCAAGGAGGTTAAGGATTTCTTATCTCGTTGTTTTGAGATGAAGGATCTAGGAGTAGCTGATGTTATCTTAAACATCAAGCTGTTGAGAGATGAGAATGGTGGGATCACACTGCTTCAGTCTCATTATGTGGAAAAGGTCTTGAGTCGTTTTGGGTATAGCGACTGCACGCCTTCTCCAACTCCATATGATGCTAGTGTGTTGCTTCAAAAGAATCGACGGATTGCTAGAGATCACCTGAGGTATTCTCAGATTATTGGCTCGCTTATGTATTTGGCGAGTGCCACGAGGCCTGACATCTCTTTTGCTGTGAGCAAGATGAGTCGGTTTGTGTCAAAACCGGGGGATGATCATTGGCATACGCTTGAGAGAGTTATGCGCTATTTGAAAGGCACCGCGAGCTATGGGATTCACTACACCGGGTATCCAAGGGTACTGGAGGGTTATAGTGACTCAAACTGGATATCTGATGCTGATGAGATTAAGGCCACAAGTGGTTATGTTTTTACACTTTGTGGTGGCGCTGTTTCCTGGAAGTCTTGCAAGCAGACCATCTTAACGAGGTCAACTATGGAAGCAGAACTCACAGCATTAGACACTGCCACTGTTGAAGCAGAGTGGCTTCGTGAACTCTTGATGGACTTACCTATGGTTGAAAAACCAATACCCCCTATCCTGATGAACTGTGATCGTCAAGATAAACAGTTCTAAGGACAATATGAAGTCCTCAAGGCATGTGAAGAGGAGACTAAAATCTGTCAGAAAATTGAGGAACTCCGGATTTATTACGTTGGATTATATCAAAACGTCCAAAAACTTGGCAGATCCCTTCACAAAGGGTCTATCACGTAATGTGATAGATAATGCATCGATGGAGATGGGTTTGAGACCCACCGCATGAGTTGTCCATAGTGGTAACCCACTCTATGTGATCGGAGATCCCGTGAAGTAGAAGTGGGAGACAAGCTGTTGGTCAGCTAGGAGGAGAGTATCCCTATATTAATTATCCCACTCCGTGAAGATGCAATACTCTCCTGATCTGCATGGCAGGTTGATACTTATCTTAATGTGTTCCAAGTGGCTTATTCGGGTAAGCAGAGATGTTGTCCTGCAGAACATCTTCTGAGGAACACACCTATATGAATTTGACTGTTAACGTCGCAGTCTGTGAGAATTGGGTGTTCTCTAATAAATTCATGAAAGGCCCTTGAGTATGACGTATACGCTCCACCCGCGGGGAAGCCTTGCGGCAACCCAGTATCAGTCAAGAATTTGTGTGAAACTAGTTTCACAGAAAACTTGTAGTTCAAGGCATAGTCCACTATTCAAGTTGTGATCTAGTGTAGCATAAATTTCTAAGTGGAAGTTCAACTTCACAGTCTCCACTAAGCACCGATATATAAAACAATGTTTTGGAACTAAATGATGAGATGTGCCAATGAGACTTTGTGGGGGATTGTTGGAATTTTGCTAGTAGGCCTTTGGCCCAAAGCCCAACTAAAATTCTGAATTTCTCTTGGCCCATTCATGCACACATGTGAGTGGAGTGAGTGAGGCCAAAGTTTAGTCCCACCCCGGAAGTTGAGAGAGAGTTGCACCTCTTTATAAGGTGAGCTCTTCTACCACTTGTATGAGCATGAGAAGAGGAGACCTACACGCGCGCTCCTCCTCCTCGCTCGCCTCGCCACGCCACGCCACGCCACGCCTTGCCTCGTCACAACGCGCCGCGGGTTGCGGGATTGAGCCGAGCCGAGGACAGAGCTATGCACGTTGTCTATATTTTTGCTGCATGGGAAAATTAATGAGTCATTAATTAATAATTAACGGACGCGTTAATTACTGAACCGTTTCCGATTCTTTTGGATCGTGATGACTCGGACGTGGGGTTTACTCCCACGACCTACCCAACCCGCACTATATAGTCAGGCAGACGTCTACCCTAGCCGCCGCCGCTTCGTATGGTTTCTCACCACCGTTCCAGATCATTGCGCCTCCAAGCAAGTCTTCTCCATCCCTCCTTCCGGCGTGCACTGCGAGAAGGGACAGCAGGCCTCCGGAACCCCGCCTCTCGTGATCCTGTACGGGAGAGGGCGATCAGGTTTTTGGGGAGCGCACTCGCGCGACTGCTGGCAGCGACGACTTCGCAAACGAAAACTTCTTCCCCGACCTTGGCAACCTCGTCCTCGACGACATGGGCGACAACGTCAACGCCGGCGGTGCTGCACCCGCTGCACCGTATGTGATTCTATCCTTCCTGTTCGAGATCGTGGTAGAATTCATGCTTCTAGTATGTGCCCTAGATGTGATATGTTCATCTGCTATGCTAGTTCGCATGATTAGTTTAGTCTCTGCTGCTGTGGTCATGATTTATCTTCTGTTTATTCGGATTAAATCTCGTAGTAATTTGCTCATATTTCCAATGGAGGTGGCGAGAGACTGCTACGTGCGCTAATTAGAAGAAGGGACAGAGGGGAAAGATGCAGTAGCTCACGGCGAACTCAATGGAGGTGTCGGGGAAACTGGGGAAGCAAGAACGGCGACGTAATTGAAGATGTACGACGGCGGCCAGAGTCGGCGAAGGACGACCATGACGACGATTTCAGGACGAATTCGACCGATTCCTTGCGCAGGGAAGGAGATCTCAAGGTGGTGGAGCTCATGGACAAGGTGATTTGTTGTGGGGAGGTCGACGGCGGCGCATGAGAATCGAGAGGCGGGGGCTGCTGTAGGGGCAAGAGCTCTGGTGCGTGATCTGTTGCTCTTTTGTTCATTTTTTTAGCGAAACATGAACTGGTGCGAGTGTTTTGATGGGCTAGGTTAGAAACAGGAGCCTGGAATGGGCTGGGCCTCGTATGTATAATTCAGAAAATGCAAAAAAATAAGTTCGGTCCAACCGAGCGGACCAAGCCAAAACAGGAGCGGACCGGACCTCTCTTCGGGCCTCCTTTTACAGACCGGACCGACTGTTTTTTTCTGTCGGTCCTTCAATTTTCGTCTGATTCGGGCCGGTCCACGAGCGGGCTTTTTGGCCCGCTCGGTACGTCCAGGGTGAAGCATGAGCATGTTATGTTGATTTCGATAGGGCCCGATGCAGGGAAAATCCTATTCGCCGCTCTCTGCGGCGAATTGTCGAGGGATCGCACAGAGGAGTGCCACGAGCGACCGACATGGGCCGGCCCACTTATACATAGTGCGTCCAACCGGTTTTGGGAGCCTTCTAGAAGGTTCCCTGAAGCGGGTTTTTTTGTATCGTTTTTTTCTGGTTCTTTTCGGCTTTCTATTGTTTTTTATTTCGTTTTTTTATTTTCTGTTTCTTTTCTTTTTTTAGTTTATGTTTCTCTTCTTTCTGTTTTTTTCAAAATTTCACAACTTTGCAAAATATGTTCGCAAACTTATGAAAAATATTCGGATTTCATTTTTTGTTCGTGAGTTTCAATAAATATTCCTATTTTTCAAAATTATCCTTGTTTTAAAATTTTGTTTGCATTCAAAAAATGTATAGGAATTTCAAAAGGTGTTCCAGCTTTCCAAATTTGTTCCCAAATTTATAAAATATTCATGTTTTCAAATTTTTGTTCACAAATTGAAAAATGTTTGTAGATTCCATAAATTTGTTTGGGAGTTTGAAAAATGTTCCTGTTACAAAATTTGTTCGCAAATTCCACTTTTTTTCTTATTTTAAAGTTTTGTTCGAAGTTTCGAAAATTGTTTGCAAAATTTTAAAAATGTCCGTTTCTTCAAAAAAAAAATCTGGAATTTCAGAAAATGTTCACCTGCAAAAGTTGTTTGTGTTTCCAAATTTTGTTCATGTTCAGTTTTTTGGGTAGTTTAAAAAATGTTTCCGTTCTAAAAAAGATGTGTGCGTCTCCAAAATGTGTTTGTGTGTCGAAAAATGTTTGAGTTTTCTCAAAATTTATGAAAAAAAATAATGTTCACATTTGATAAAACATTCACGTTTTGTTTTTGAAAAAAAATGTTTTATGTTTGAATTTTTGAAAAATGTTCGGATCGGCGTTAGCTAGCTCAACTGGTTCGAATGAAGCAGCAGGTCTAGTGTTCGATTCATGCCAACGCATTTTTTTTTATTCCAGCGTGAGCTACTGTTCGCGAGAGACATGAGTTTTCTTAATGTTTTGCAATGTTCTGTGACCAAGAAAGCTAGGTATCTGAGCTGGTTCGAATCATTGCTACTAAGGGCATCTCCAGCCGTTGGCCCCCAGGAGGGGCAAAAAATCGCCCCCTGGGGGTGCACCAGCGCTAAACCGCGCACTGGGGGCGTGATGCCCCCCAGTCGCGGCCCCCATGGGTTTTTAAAATGTTCAAATTCGGCGCAAACACAACGCAAACACGGGCGAGTTCGTTCAAATTTAAACATATTTTACAAAAAAAAAAAACTACCGCGGGCTACCCCCGCCGTCTCCCTTGCCGCCCGCCCACGCGGTTCTACATGCCGAGGAGGCTGTAGAACCGCGTGTAGTCACCGTCGTCGTCGTCGTCCTCGTCGTCGCCCCCGCCTACGCCTCCGCCGTCCCTGCTGCATCCCTCCCCCGGTTGGCGCGGCGGGTTGGACGGTCCGGGGGCGTCGTCGTCGTCGCTATCGAGGACGACGACACCGTCCTCGTCCTCGCGCCCACGTTTGCGGGCGGCAATCTCCACCAGGGTCCGGCGCTGCCGGATCATCTCGTCTCGCGACCACCACATGACGTCCTCGTCGGAGAAGCCACGCCGGGCTATCTCCTCGTACTCCGGGGGGAGGCTGGACTCCACCTTGGGCTCGACGAGGGCGCCGGAGCTGCGGGTACACGCGCTGACAGGCGTGTCCTGGGTTCCGGCTTGACGGGGCGGAGGTGGAGGCAGGGAGAGCCGCCGGACGAGGAGGAGGACACCCCAGTCTCCATGCGCCTCGGCGTCCAGGAGCTTCCCCGGCGGCGGCGTGAGAAGGACGGGGGAGCGGGGTACTCGAGGCGCGGCGTGTTGCCGCCCTCGATGTACTCGAGGACGGACTCCAACGTACGCCCGGGCACGCCCCACCACCGACGCCGGCCGGCGGCGTTGAACCTACCGGAGGGCACGACGCCATTGGTGGCCTCGAGCTGCTCGTCGTGCCAGCGGCGGAAGTACGGCTCCCAGATTGGGCTGTCGGGGACGTACCGAGGCCCCTCCCTCGCCGCACGCGGCAGGGACGAGCGGATGCGTGCGATCTCCGCACGCCGCGCCGCGCTGGTGGGTACCGGGGGCACCGCCACGCCGCCGGCGCTGATCCTCCACGCCCCGGGCACCCGCATGTCCGGCGGGACCGGGTACTCGGTCTCGAAAAGGAGGCGAGCCTCGTCCTTGTGCAGATGACGGCGCCCGAATCCGTTCGCCGCCGCGCCGTCGCCTGGGAAACGCTCGGCCATGCTTTCTCAACTGGTGACGGCGAGAGGAGGAAAGGGGGAGGAACGAGCGCGTCGTCGGTGGATGATCGGGGTCAGTCTCTCCGGCGCGCTTGCAGTCGGCTTTTATAGGCGGAGACGCCGCGTGGTTGGCTTGGCCAGCGCGTTACGCGTGGCGTGATTGCGTGGCGGCCGAGGGACGCGTCGCCCAGCCTTCACTACGCCGCCCGTTAGGCATCAATGGAGGCTAACAGGCGCGGCAGCGCGCGGCAGCTTTGGCATTGATTCGCCGCGGGAAACGAGGTGATGAGGACGACGAAGGGGCAAGAAGAGAGTAGAGTCGCTGACACGGCGGGCCCGCGGCAATTCGCGCCAAAAACGATTCGCCCGGCACCCCCGAGCGACCCCCAGCGCGCCGGGTTCGAGTTGGGTCCGCCGGCGCCAATTTCGGCCCGAGCCGGCGAAAACTGGGCTCTTGGGGGCGCGACTGAGCCGATTTTTTGGCGCCGACGGACGAAAAAACGCCTGAAGGGCCTTCTTGGGGGCGCGGCTGGAGATGCCCTAAGCAGTAGGTCTTGTGTTCGATTCCTGGCAACGCAGCTTTTTTTTATTCCGCCGTGAGCTACTGTTCGCGAGAGAGATGGGCCGGCCCTGTCTCTTGATCCCCTATGCGATCGCTCGACTGCTTGACGCAGAGAGCGTCACATAGGAGCTCTCCCGATGCAGCACCTCCGGGTCTGACTCATTCTGCCGCCGCTGCTCCGATCGACTCTTCAAGGTCTCGATCACATCAAGGCGCAGAGCCAAGGCCTCTAGCCGGTTTGTCCCGCGGGTGCCCTGTGTTTCTTTCTTTCAGTTGATTGATTTTGTGCTGCTTCTTGTTCTCCTCTCAGCATGTGATCCCTTGATTGGGATTTCTGTTGGAATTTTGCTAGTAGGTCTTTGGCCCAAAGCCCAACTAAAATTCTGAAATTTTCTTGGCCCATTCATGCACACATGTGAGTGGAGTGAGTGAGGCTAAAGTTTAGTCCCACCCCGGAAGTTGAGAGAGAGTTGCACCTCTTTATAAGGTGAGCTCTTCTACCACTTGTATGAGCATGAGAAGAGGAGACCTACACGCGCGCTCCTCCTCCTCGCTCGCCTCGCCACGCCACGCCTCGTCACGACGCGCCGCGTCGCGGCTTGCGAGATTGAGCCGAGCCGAGGACAGAGCTATGCACGTTGTCTATATTTTTGCTGCATGGGAAAATTAATGAGTCATTAATTAATAATTAACGGACGCGTTAATTAATGAACCGTTTCCGATTCTTTTGGATCGTGATGACTCGGACGTGGGGTTTACTCCCACGACCTACCCGGCCTGAACTATATAGTCAGGCAGACGTCTACCCTAGCCGCCGCCGCTTCGTATGGTTTCTCACCACCGTTCTAGATCATTGCGCCGCCAAGCAAGTCTTCTCCATCCCTCCTTCCAGCGTGCACCGCGAGAAGGGACAGCAGGCCTCCGGAACCCCGCCTCTCGTGATCCTGTACGGGAGAGGGGCGATCAGGTTTTTGGGTAGCGCACTCGCACGACTGCTGGGAGCGATGACTTTGCGAACAACGACTTCTTCCCCGACCTCGGCAACCTCGTCCTCGACGACATGGGCGACAACGTCAACGCCGGCGGTGCTGCACCTGCTGCACCGTATGTGATTCTATCCTTCCTGTTCGAGATCGTGGTAGAATTCATGCTTCTAGTGTGTGCCCTAGATGTGATATGTTCATCTGCTATGCTAGTTCGCATGATTAGTTTAATCTTTGCTGCTGTGGTCATGATTTATCTTCTGTTTATTCGGATTAAATCTCGTAGTAATTTGCTCATATTTTCAACAATCCAAAAACCTGATTATAGGCAATTTACTCTGAGTGGTTTTGCTGCGCATCTAAAGCCGCATGCCTTTAAGGGGGCGCAATATAAGAGGTGGCGCACGAGAGCAGTCTACTGGTTTCAGACCATGGGCTGCTATGATGCCACCAAGGGCAAGGCTGAGGGCGATCTTAATCCAGCACAGCTGGAAGCTTTTGAGAAGATCGATACCCTCTTTAAAGGCGCTCTTCTGAGTGTTCTTGATGACTCCATTGTGGATTCGTATATGTCGTTTGACAACGACAAGGACATGTTGGCTGCGCTCGAGGCCAAGTTTGGTGCCTCGGACGCCGGCAGCGAGTTGTACGTCATGGAGCAATTCTATGACTACAAGATGATTGATGAGCGCCCTGTTGTACAGCAGTCTCATGAGATACAGTCGCTCGCAAAAGAACTTGAGTACTTCAAGTGTGTGTTGCCGGACAAATTTGTTGCCGGAGGCATCATTGCCAAGCTTCCACCTTCGTGGAACAATTTTGCTACTTCCCTAAAACACAAGAGACAGGAGTTTTCCGTTGCGGATCTCATTGGTACTCTTGATGTTGAAGAGAAGGCGAGAGCAAAGGACACACGTGCTCGAGTTGCTGAGGGAGGTTCTAGTGCCCACATGGTACAGAAGAAGAACTCCCAGCCCAACAAGTTCAAAAACAATAAGAACAAAACTCAGGGCAAAGGCAAGTTTGATACAAAGAACAAGCCATCACATTCTACCAACTTCAAGAAGAATTCTCATAAGAAGGGGAAGGGACTTTGCCATGTCTGCGGTGATCCTAATCACTGGGCTCCGAAGTGTCCTAACCGCATTGAGGAGCGCGAACATGAGAAGAGCGGCAAGTCTGCTAATGTTTTCATCGGTGATACTGATATGAAGGAATCAGGGTACGGTATTTTTCCTACCATCCTTTCAGTATTTCAATCCCCTGATTGGTTAATTGACACCGGTGCCAATGTACATGTTTGTGCTGACGCCTCCATGTTTTCTTCTTACCAGGCAACAGGGACTTCACCCATGATGATGGGGAACGGGTCACATGCCATCGTTCGAGGTGTTGGTACGGTCGATCTGAAGTTTACTTCGGGGAAGACTGTGCGTCTGAAGAACGTTCATCATGTGCCGTCCATCAATAAAAATCTCGTTAGCGGTTCCCGTTTATGTCGAGATGGTTTTAAGTTGGTTTTCGAATCCAATAAAGTTGTAATTTCTAAGTGTGGACAATTTGTTGGAAAAGGCTATAAGTGCGGAGGCTTGTTCCGCCTATCTTTGTCAGATATTTGCACTAAAATTATTAATAATGTGTGCCACAATAATGAGTCTGATATTTGGCATTCACGACTCTGTCATATTAACTTTGGTTGCATGACGCGGTTAGCCAATATGAATTTAATTCCGAAAATTTCTACTATCAAAGGCTCCAAGTGCCAAGTATGTGTGCAAGCTAAGAAACCTCACAAGTCCCATAAGACTGCAGAGGCAAGAGACTTGGCGCCACTAGAGCTTATACATTCTGATCTTTGTGAGATGAATTGCGTGTTGACAAAAGGTGGAAAGAGATACTTCATGACGTTGATTGATGACTCCACTAGATATTGTTATGTGTATCATCTGAAATCAAAAGATGAGGCTTTGACTTTCTTTAAGAACTATAAAGCTGAGGCAGAGAACCAACTTGATCGAAAAATTAAATGGCTTACGTCCGATCGTGGTGGCGAGTATTTTTCCAATGAGTTTGATCTGTTTTGTGCGGAACATGGTATAATCCATGAGAGGACGCCTCCCTACTCACCCCAGTCAAATGGGGTAGCCAAAAGAAAGAACCGAACTCTAACTGATATGGTTAACACCATGTTAGACACTTCGGGTCTATACAAGGAATGATGGGGGGAGGCGCTAATGACTATGTGTCATGTCCTAAACCGAGTTCCCACAAAGTATAAGACCATGACTCCATTTGAGGAATGGGAAAGGAAAAGGTTGAAACTCTCTTACCTACGTACTTGGGATTGTTTGGCGAAAGTCAATATACCAATTCCCAAGAAGCGCAAGCTTGAACCAAAAACCGTGGATTGTGTTCTTCTGGGCTATGCTTTCCATAGCATCGGCTATAGATTTTTGATAATAAAATCTGAGGTATCCGACATGCATGTTGGTACGATTATGGAATCAAATGATGCAACTTTCTTTGAGGACATATTTCCTATGAAGGATATGTCGAGTTCATCAAATCAGGAGATACCTACTCCATCTAGTGAGGAATTCACTGTAATTCCTGAACCCACCATTGCGATGGAACACGTTGAGAATCCTGTTGAGGGTAACAATGGAACTCCTATGAGGAGTAAGAGACAGAGGACTGCAAAGTCTTTTGGTGATGATTTCATTGTGTACCTCGTGGATGACACACCCAAGACTATTTCAGAAGCCTATGCATCTCCTGATGCTGACTACTGGAAGGAAGCTGTACGTAGCCAGATGGATTCCATCTTAGCTAACGGTACCTGGGAAATCACTAACCGTCCTTATGGGTGCAAACCTGTAGGATGTAAGTGGGTGTTCAAGAAAAAGCTTAGACCTGATGGTACGATTGAAAAGTATAAGGCACGACTTGTGACCAAGGGTTATACCCAGAAAGAAGGTGAAGACTTCTTTGATACTTACTCACCCGTGGCTAGACTGACCACAATTCGGGTGCTACTATCACTGGCTGCCTCACATGGTCTTCTCGTTCATCAAATGGACGTTAAGACGGCTTTCCTCAATGGAGAGTTGAAGGAGGAAATTTACATGGATCAGCCAGATGGTTTTGTAGTACCTGGTCAAGAAGGAAAGGTGTGCAAGTTATTAAAGTCTTTATATGGCCTTAAACAAGCTCCTAAGGATTGGCATGAGAAGTTCGAAAGAACATTAACTGCTGCCGGCTTTGTAGTAAACGATGGTGACAAGTGCGTGTACTATCGCTATGGTGGGGGCGAAGGAGTTATTCTTTGTCTGTATGTCGACGACATATTGTTCTTTGGAACCAAACTTGATTTAATCAAGGAGGTTAAGGATTTCTTATCTTGCTGTTTTAAGATGAAGGATCTAGGAGTAGCTGATGTTATCTTAAACATCAAGCTGTTGAGAGATGAGAATGGTGGGATCACACTGCTTTAGTATCATTATGTGGAAAAGGTCTTGAGTCATCTTGGGTTTAACGACTGCACGCCTTCTCCAACTCCATATGATGCTAGTGTGTTGCTTCGAAAGAATCGACGGATTGCTAGAGATCAACTGAGGTATTCTCAGATTATTGGCTCGCTTATGTATTTGGCGAGTGCCACGAGGCCTGACATCTCTTTTGCTGTGAGCAAGCTGAGTCGATTTGTGTCAAAACCGGGAGATGATCATTGGCATGCGCTTGAGAGAGTTATGCGCTATTTGAAAGGCACCGCGAGCTATGGGATTCACTACACCGGGTATCCAAGGGTACTGGAGGGTTATAGTGACTCAAACTGGATATCTGATGCTGATGAGATTAAGGCCACAAGTGGTTATGTTTTTACACTTGGTGGTGGTGCTGTTTCCTGGAAGTCTTGCAAACAGACCATCTTAACGAGGTCAACTATGGAAGCAGAACTCACAGCATTAGACACTGCCACTGTTGAAGCAGAGTGGCTTCGTGAACTCTTGATGGACTTACCTATGGTTGAAAAACCAATACCCCCTATCCTGATGAACTGTGATAATAAAACTGTGATCGTCAAGATAAACAGTTCTAAGGACAATATGAAGTCCTCAAGGCATGTGAAGAGGAGACTAAAATCTGTCAGAAAATTGAGGAACTTCGGAGTTATTATGTTGGATTATATCCAAACGTCGAAAAACTTGGCAGATCCCTTCACAAAGGGTCTATCATGTAATGTGATAGATAATGCATCGATGGAGATGGGTTTGAGACCCACTGCATGAGTTGTCCATAGTCGTAAACCACTCTATGTGATCGGTGATCCCGTGAAGTAGAAGTGGGAGACAAGCTGTTGGTCAGCTGGGAGGAGAGTATCCCTATATTAATTATCCCACTCCGTGAAGATGCAATACTCTCCGATCTGCATGGCAGGTTGATACTTATATTAATGTGTTCCAAGTGGCTTATTCGGGTAAGCAGAGATGTTGTCCTGCAGAACATCTTCTGAGGAACACACCTATATGAATTTGACTGTTAACATCGCAGTCTGTGAGAATTGGGTGTTCTCTAATAAATTCATGAAAGGCCCTGGAGTATGACGTATACGCTCCACCCGCGGGGAAGCCTTACGGTAGCCCAGTATCGGTCAGGAATTTGTGTGAAACTAGTTTCACAGAAAACTTGTAGTTCAAGGCATAGTCCACTATTCAAGTTGTGATCTAGTGTAGCATAAATTTCTAAGTGGAAGTTCAACTTCACAGTCTCCACTAAGCACCGATATATAAAACAATGTTTTGGAACTAAATGATGAGATGTGCCAATGAGACTTTGTGGGGGATTGTTGGAATTTTGCTAGTAGGCCTTTGGCCCAAAGCCCAACTAAAATTCTGAAATTCTCTTGGCCCATTCATGCACACATGTGAGTGGAGTGAGTGAGGCTAAAGTTTAGTCCCACCCCGGAAGTTGAGAGAGAGTTGCACCTCTTTATAAGGTGAGCTCTTCCACACTAGTAGAAAACAGGGCTATGGTCCACGCCGGCTCAGCCCATTAGTCCCGGTTCAGTCTAGAACTGGGACCAATGTGGGCATTGGTCCCGGTTCGTGAGCCCAGGGGGCCGGCCGGGCCACGTGGGCCATTGGTACCGGTTCGTCTGGACCTTTTGGTCCCGGTTGGTGGGACGAACCGGGACCAATGGGCCTCGCTCCTGGCCCACCACCATTGGTCCCGGTTGGTCGCTTGAACCGGGACCAAAGGCTTCCCTTTAGTCCCGGTTCATGTCATCAGCCGGGACCAATGAGGTGCCTATATATACCCCCTCGCGCAAGAGCAGAGCACAGTGCTCTGTTTTTTCTGGCCGAGGGGGAGAGGGCTTTGTGGTGCTCTAAAAGCAAAAGGAAGTCACTAAAAAACTGTAAGTATTTAGTTTTAAGTAGAAACAAAAAAAATAAAAAACCAAAAAAATGTAGAAATAAAAAAGAAAAAACCAAAAAAAATGTCACCTGCTGGGCCTCCACGGCCTGAATACGACTAGAAACCCTACATGGGCCAGGATTTAGGCCCGCAGAGGCCCAATAGGCCCACAGGCAGTAACAAGTTTAGGCCCGAAAGCCTGCATTAGAGAGGAGCTCGAATGGGCAGGCACATCAGCGCTTATAAACAAGTGCGGCGCCCTTCAGCTAGCGATGTGGGACTAAACTTCAGCTAGCGATGCAGCACAAGGCCATTGGTCCCGGTTGGTGGCACCAACCGGGACCAATGGCCTTCGCTTCCCGCCCTTTCGGCTGCCGAAAATTGGCCTTTGGTCCCGGTTCGTCGCACCAACCGGGACTAAAGGGAGCATTAGTCCCGGACCATTGCTCTGGCTATATAAGCCACCACTTGTGAAATTTTGGCCAACCGCTCCCATTCGCCCCGACGCCCCCAGGCCGTTCGTCGTCGTCGTCGCCGCCCCGAGCCCGTCGTCGCCCCGCGCCGTCGCCCCGCGCCCGCCGCCGTCGCCCCGCCCCGTCGTCGCCCCGCCCCGCCGTCGCCCCGCCCCGCCCCGTCGCCGCCCCGAGCCCGTATGTCGTCGCCCCGCGCCGTCGCCCCGAGCCTGTCGTCGCCCCGCGCCCGCCGCCGTCGCCCCGCCCCGTCGCTGCCCCGAGCCCGCCGCCGTCGCCCCGCCCCGTCGCCGCCCCGAGCCCGTCGTCGCCCCGCGCCGGCGCCCTTTAGGTTGATGATATGATGATGTTGATGATATGATGATGTTTTTTTTTCTGTTGATGATATGATGATGTTTTTTTCTGTTGATGATATGATGATGTTTTTTTTCTGTTGATGATATGATGATGTTTTTTTCATATATGCATTTTTTCATATATGTATTAATTTTTTTAAGTTGTTAGTAGATATCGATTTTAGGTTAGTGCATTTTATCACTGATTTTAGGTTAGTTGAGCCTCTTTAGTGCATTTTATGTTTGTTGCATTTTAGGTTAGTGCATTTTATGTTAGTGGAGAGGAAAAAGTAAAATAAGGAAAAGGAAAATAAGTAGAGAAAGAAGGAGAAGAAGAAGGAGAAGACGAGGAGAGGAAGAAAAGGAAGAGGAGAAGAAGAAAGGAATAGAGGAGAAGAAGAAAAAATAGAATTTTTTCTATTTTTTCTTCTTCTCCTCTATTCCTTTCTTCTTCTCCTCTTTTTTTTCTTCTTTTTTTTCTTCGATCTTCTCCCCCTCCCGATAGGAAAGTTTTATATAGAAAGTTACAATTTTAGAAAAAATTTATATATGCAAAAATTACAATTTTAGAAAAAGAAGGATAGGAAAGAAGAAAATAAGAAGAGGAAAGAAAGAAGAAGAGGAGAGGAAAAGAAGAGGAGAAATAAATAAGAAGAAGAAAAAAGAAAAAAAAGAAGAGGAGAAGGAAGAAAGGAATAGTGGAGAAGAAGAGAAAATAGAATATTAAGAAGAGGAGTTTATTACCATCATTCACAATTTTACTTTATTACCATCATTTGTGTTGAGTTTCATTCATTCATATATATATGTATTGACCCCCTTCTTCAAATTAGATGTTTCGAAAGAGGGATGAACTCCTAGCACCAGCTCGCATGCGAGCAATTCAAGAGGAATTGGCGGCATTCTTTCTTGACCACGTGATCCCTGAAGATGGAGAATTCTATGTGGACCCTGAGTCCGTATGATTATATTTGTAAGAGATAATTATTGTATATATGTAGCCGGTAGTGTCAGATAGATATACGAGAACTTGTTGTTCGACCAATCTCTCGGAGAAGGAGAGGTGGTCGATATCACTTCTCTCTGTATGCATATATGTTCATGACGATCTTCTGTTTCTTTCGTTTGCTTACTAGCTAGCCAGCGTGTCTAGTCCTCTCTATACGTATGTATAGTACGTAGCGTTGACCAAACACGGACATAAGAGAGGACTCTTCTCTCTATTAATTATAGCTAGCTAACACAATATATGAAACACCTAAATTAACCCCCCAAAACCCCCAACCCCCCTTCAAAAAAAAAACAAAAACCCCAGCCACAGAAATGCTGACGCGTGGATGCCTATTGGTCCCGGTTGGTGCCACCAACCGGGACCAAAGGGTCTCCTGACTGGGCTCTGCGCACTACCCACGTGGAGGCCCATCAGTCCCGGTTCTGGATTGAACCGGGACTAAAGGGTCAGGGCATTAGTACCGACACTTTAGTCCCGGTTCAGGAACCGGGACTAAAGGCCCTTAAGAACCGGGACTATAGGCCCTTTTTCTACCAGTGCTACCACTTGTATGAGTATGAGAAGAGGAGACCGACACGCGCCCTCCTCCTCCTCGCTCGCCTCGCCACGCCACGCCTCGCCTCGTCACGACGCGCCGCGCCGCGTCGCGGGTTGCGGGATTGAGCTGAGCCGAGGACAGAGCTATGCATGTTGTCTATATTTTTGCTGCATGGCAAAATTAATGAGTCATTAATTAATAATTAACGGACGCGTTAATTACTGAACCATTTCCGATTTTTTTGGATCGTGACGACTCGGACGTGGGGTTTACTCCCACGACCTACCCGGCCTGAACTATATAGTCAGGCAGACGTCTACCCTAGCCGCCGCCGCTTCGTATGGTTTCTCACCACCGTTCCAGATCATTGCGCCGCCAAGCAAGTCTTCTCCATCCCTCCTTCCAGCATGCACCGCGAGAAGGGACAGCAGGCCTCCGGAACCCCGCCTCTCGTGATCCTGTACGGGAGAGGGGCGATCAGGTTTTTGGGTAGCGCACTCGCGCGACTGCTGGGAGCGACGACTTCGCGAACAACGACTTCTTCCCCGACCTCGGCAACCTCGTCCTCGACGACATGGGCGACAACGTCAACGCCGGCGGTGCTGCACCCGCTGCACCGTATGTGATTATATCCTTCATGTTCGAGATCGTGGTAGAATTCATGCTTCTAGTGTGTGCCCTAGATGTGATATGTTCATCTGCTATGCTAGTTCGCATGATTAGTTTAATCTTTGCTGCTGTGGTCATGATTTATCTTCTGTTTATTCGGATTAAATCTCGTAGTAATTTGCTCATATTTTCAACAATCTTCTATATCTAAATAGGAGCACCTCACTAGCTGATTTTTCTAGATCCTCATGAAGTCACGTCATCTGAATTATTATAGCCGTTGATGTAGTATAACTAAGCAGTGCCAGCCGTCTGATCATAAGTGAACAAAATTACCGAGACTTGCCACCGCGAAGTGAAAAATACCGCTTCGTTCTTTCGAGCGGCCCTGCTCGCTGGCTGCCTCCTAGCGCTACGACTCGATTTTTTTGGCTGGGCTGCAGATGTACTCGCGCGTAAGCCAACAACTGGGCTGCCGGGTCCAATAAATCATATGTGGCTGGCTTTGTCATTGGTGCCAGCCCATGTAGGCTTGGGCAGGTTTTTGGTGCGTGGGGTGAGCCCATGTAATTGTAGTTGATCGATGCGACTAGGCTTCGTCTTCCTCGCTCCAACCTCACTCGCCGTCGCTCTCTCTTCCAACTGACATGCTATTCACTCACGATATGAAACGTCAGCCACAGATGCACATGAAAGAAGAGGATTAATCGCCCCTCACTATTTTGCCCTTGGTGCTAGATTTAACAGAGGGGCTCTTCTCCCCGACATTTGCTCTTCCACCCACCGAATCACATCTCTCTTCACGTTCTCCATCAGATCTTACTCCTCTACCTCCCATTGCAGGAGTAACCGGTGCAGCTGCACCCCAATCAGTGTCGATGGCTTGATGGTTCTGCCTTCATATATAGTGTGGGTCCATTGCAGGTCTTGCCTCTAGAAATTCAAGAAGGCGCCTAGGAAGAGTAGGTAGGAAGGATTCCAGGTGAGCGATTCTTGCTGCTGCCCATGTCTGATCTGTCAGTCATCTTATTTCTCCGTGGAGCAAGAACAGAGATTGACTGGTGGGTTTTCTTGCGGCCCAACAAAAACATTAAAACATTGCATTTTGGAAACAGATCTACCTTGCCTGATCCTTGGGGGAGATCCTGATCGTGATGAAGATGCCAGTGACAAGTGCTGGAAGACGAAGAGATAATAAGAAGAGGACCAGTGATGAGGTACCAATTAAAGAGGTACCGGGAATTTACCATATACTAGATACTAGCTTAAATTTGATGTTTCTTTTGTATACAGTTACATCAATTGGTTACCTTTCTGAACCCTTCTGTTTACAAGATTGGGAAAAATTGATATCCCGTAATGTACTAAACAGGATTTCGCTGTTCGATGAGGTCCTGCTGTCCACGCGGATGACACCACTGATCATCAGCACCTATTTTAATCGCTCAACCTATAGCAGTAGGTATATGTAACTTTAACAGATGTTAGTTAGCTAGGTTCATGAGGTCCCCGAAATCTTCAGTGATGTGGTATGATATCTATCTATTTCTCAATAACCATTTGATCACTCATTTGAGAAATTTCTGCAATTAGTGATAACAAGTTCATTAGTTCATAACATCATATAGTAGTTCATATTCAATTTTGAAGCAGAAAGAGTTTAATTAGTTTATGATCTGTATGTTCCTAATCTTTCTGTAGAGTTATATATAAAGGCTTAAAGTCTGACATACAAGAGCATGGCATTGCAGCCGGCCTGTATCCTCTACCTCGACGTTCCTGTCAAAGAGGTAATTACAGTCCAAAATTCATGATTTCTCATCAATCTTTAATTCTCGGTCCTTTTTACAGTTCATCATCCGTTGCTTGGGAAACTTCTGTTTATACTTCTATTATTGATTTAAATGTCCCAAGTTCATCTTGCTTAATTATAAACTTTGGTCACCTGGCGTTTTTTCAAGTCTGATGCATACATCCAAGAAGGTTGCAACTTTAAAAGTTTCCCCCTCACTAAATCTCTACTGCTACACTACCAAGTGTCTTATTCCTTCAATATATGGTTACATTCATCTTACATTCATGTATTAAGGTCATCGCTCCTTTGTATCAACTACCCTATATCTCCCTAACAGTGGCATATATACGTCTCAAACTGCTGCATGCATTGCCTTTCTGGCCAGTAAAATTATTTTTATGGTTCCAGTCGTTTGTTGTAGATGTACTTATATCCGAACTATCTGGAGAATTATCTCCCTTCAACAAATTATGAATAGTAAAATAATCTCTATGTATGAAATTGGGTTAGTTTGTACTAGAATAAACTTCACATCATTGCAAAATTATCGTATGAGTCAACATCTATATCAGTATAATACACCAAACTTGCTTAAGCTGATTATATTATTTATATATGTATATATTTGAACTTAGCAAGAATTTCCACATGTTGTACTACCACATTTTCCAACTGTGGTCTCTGTGACCTCGCAAACATACTACTTCAGTGATAAGTTCATTTTCCTTTTATCCCTTATCTACACTCTAAGAATGCACCTCATAAATGTTTACAATATGGCATACTAATATCCCGCAGCAACGCGCGGAGTATCACCTAGTTTCTTTAATTGCAGAGCACTGATTATATTGCGGCCTTGTTGCGATTTGGAAGGGGGGCGAAGCGAGGCGAGACATGAACTACCCAACTAGCTAGGCTGGAGGTGGAGTGAGAAGGGGAAGCAGAAAAAGAAAGGTTTCTTCTTTTCAGATTATCTGTTTCCGAATCGCTTCCTTTTCTTCTATATAAGCATCGAGAGCACCGCAATCAGCTTAAACTACCACTAGCACGTTGATCAGTAAAATAGACATCTCTCTCCTGACATTGGGGCTACTACTATGGCCCTGTTCGGTAGTCATCTACTCTAGAATCTGTGGAGCGAGGCAAGTGCAGCTCCACCATTTTAAACTATAGCTCCACCAACTCTGCTCCCGGAGTTGTGGAGCGGAGTGGTACCGAACATGCCTATATACTCCTAGTTGAATACTCAAGGGCAATGCACGCAAAAAATACTTATTCGGAAACACTAACGCCCACACATGTAGGCGTTACTTAACTCGCCTACACGTCTGGATCATCGTTCGCTGTCTTTTGCACGAATCTTGACATGAAAAGGTGGATTTGATGTGCCACATAGGACGGGGCTGGTGTGTGGGCGTTGGAGAGTTTGCCCACACGCCCGCACCACGTTGTTTGCCAGCTGTGCTGTGTGGCCGAACTAGTTTCTGCCCACACAGCCACCACCTAGGTCATGCGCGTGTGGGCGAACTGCTTTTCGCCCACACGACACTCCTACGTTGTGGATGGCAACTGCAGTTACGTGAACGTGGCAACTAGGTAAATACACATGGCAACTGTGATTCTTTGCTAGACGGCAACTACAGTTGCGCGTACGTGGCAACCAGATAAACACATATGGCAACTGTGATTAATAATACATGACAACTATGGTTAGACTACACGTGACAACTAGATAATACACATGGCAACTACTGTTTGACCATATGTGGCAAGTAGTTAATCACACACGGAAACTATGGTTTGATTACACGCGGCAACTACCATGAATTAGATATGGCAACTATAGTTAATCAAAACAGATAGAGTTGCCATGCTTTTACAACTACACTTGCCATCCCGAATAACTACATCTGCCAACCAGGATGGCAAGTAAATCGCCATCCCGCGGGGTACCTAACGTAGCTGCGCTAGGACGTGTGGGCATTTTTGCTTCGTGCCACACGCGCGGGGTGGAGATGAATAGTATTTGTTGGACGTGTGGCACGAAGTAGCCGCGCCCACACATGTGGGCAATTCTAATGTCCGCCCACACACAGCCCGTGTGGGCTGCCTCCTGCTCACACCACACAGATGTGTGGGCGCATATCGAATATACCACACGTGTGGCAGCTATCGGCGTCCTACTTATTAAGGTTTATTGTTGACAAACGAACCTGCTGCTCTCCTAAATTGCAAGCCAAGTTTTCTCCCTCCAATTAGGCTTGTCTTTGCTTGTTCAACTTCTCAATGAGTCCTGCAGAAAATTCAGAACCTTGAGATTTTGTGACTCTAGTCTGGTGTGAAATTCAGTAACATATTAGCATCTCAATTCTTAAGAGGGGTTAGTTGATAATCCAGTAGTGAACTCATAGTAGTGTTGATTTGCAGATTACTCAATTTATGGATTGTGTCCAAGAGAAGGAATTGACTTCAATTTCATTTTTATTGGCAGACCACCATGGTGTAGTTTTGACTTGCATATTCAATAGAATTTTGTGGTATACAAAGAATAACACATCAACACAACGCAGATACATAACCATCAGCATGCCTTTTCTCCTTACTGTTTTGACATGGTTTCTCTGGTGATCTATGTGCACAGCTTGATCGATTCGGTGAAGCTTTGGAAACCTGGGCCCGCGTCAAGATACCCACTCTCTCGCCATCTTCTCCTCTTCGATCAATTTGGCTCAGCCTCATTCCCTTCCTCGCGCACAGGGCAGTAGGGCTGGACGTACGAGCGAGCATTTTAGCCCGGCTTGAAGCTCGTTCTAGCTCGGGCCGACTGGGCTCGGCCCGACAACTAAAAAGGACGAGCCGAGCTGGAAATATAGGCCCGTTCAGCGACTGAGCCGAGCCTGTTTTCGCTCGGTCCAGCTCGGGGGCCGTTTCTTCGCACACTCAAATTTTAACATTCCGCAGCCTAGCGCTACACGAGCAGGCCAAGCCCAATACATAGCAAACCCCTTTTCTCTGACCTACACGAGCAGCACGCACCCACGCACCCCATCCAGCACCATCCCCGCCGTCGCCGCCGCACACATAGGTCGCCCCCAGCCTCCCTCCTTCTCTGCTCCTAGTCCTCCCCGACGCCATCCATCGATCTGCCATTCTCTTTCCAAGCAAGATGAGGAGAAGGGTGACGTTGCGGTGGCGCTGGGCAACATACCGCAGGTGCACTTGGGGCAGGACAACGCGACCCCACTGGACGCCGCGCCTACGCATGCCGTCGGCGGCGCGCGCGCATGCAGGCATGACATCGTCGCCAAGCGCACATACGCACGCCGGTGCTCGCGCGCTACCCACCCACGTCCTTCTCTGCTCCTAGTCCTCCCCGACGTCGGCCGCTGTGTTCGCGAAGCCGCGCTGCCACACTGCCCATGTCGCTTGCCGTCCTGTCACGAGCCGCTCGGGCTAGACCCAGTCAGTGAAAAATCGAGCTGAGCCACCCATATGCAGCTCGTTGGTTTCACGAGCCAAGCCGAGCCGAGCCGCCCTAGAGCGAGCTAAAGCGTGGCTCGGACCTAACTCGGCTCGGCTCGGCTCGTGTCCAGCCCTACAGGGCAGGCTCCATCTTTGTCCACAACCACGCCATGGAGGTCTGCAGCCTGCCGCCATGACCATGTTGGTTTTGATTTGGGTTGATGCACCATGCACCACCACAGGGTCTGACTGATTCTTCCGCCGCTGCTCCGACTCTTTAAGATCTCTCTCTTTCATGCTCTGCTCTTGCTCTGGGTGAATTAATTAGGTTAGGTGTGAGATGAAAACTGGAACCTTTTTCAGAGAGCAGAGGACCAGCTGCATTGCTATAGTGTTGCATATGCTGCTGATGCACTTCTGAAAATTACTCACTATGTGTTGCTTACTTGATAAATAAACAAATTATGTGTGCTCACATACAACCAGACAACAGTTTCATATATTTACTTGTGCTTCTCGTCATGATTCTGGTCTGCTATAATAGTCTTTAGTGCAAGTACGAGGGCGTGAATTCTGATTTGATTAGATGGCGCGTGGGTGTGGACGTTGGCGCCCTGATTATTCTCTGACTATAGCGTCAGAAAAACTCCTGTCTGCTAGGACTATGTCGGTATTTCTCAAAAGAGGAATGGATGATGCAGCACAATGACGGTAGGTATTTCCCTCAGTGAAGAAACCAAGCTTATCAAACCAGTAGGAGAACCAAGCAACACAACGTAAACAACACCTGCACACAAGTAACAACACCTCACAACCCGACGTGTTAAAGGCGTTGTCAATCCCTTTCGGATGACGATGCGAGAAATTGTAATAGATTGAAATAATAGATCGCAAATAAAATAAAGTGCAACAAAGTATTTTTGTATTGTTGGTTTAATAGATCTGAATAAAAATACAAAGAGAAAGTAGATCGCAAGCAAATATATGAGAAAGAAGACCCAGGGGCCGTAGATTTCACTAGTGGCTTCTCTCGAGAAAGATAGAAAACGGTGGGTAAACAAATTACTGTTGGGCAATTGATAGAACCTCAAATAATTATGACGATATCTAGGCAATGATCATTACATAGACATCACGTCCAAGATTAGTAGATCAACTCCTGCCTGCATCTACTACTATTACTCGACACATTGACCGCTATCCAGTATGCATCTAGTGTATTAAGTTCATGCAAAAATGGAGTAATTCAATAAGAACGATGACATGATGTAGACAAGATCCGTTTATCTATTGCGTAGATATAGATCCCATCCTTTTATCCTTAGTAGCAATGATACATACGTGTCGGTTTCCTTTCTGTCACTAGGATCAAGCACCGTAAGATCGAACCCACTACCGGGCACCTCTTCCTATTGTAAGATAAATAGATCAAGTTGGTCAAACAAAACCCAAATACCGGAGAAGAAACACTAGGCTATAAGAGATTAAAGAAACTCAAATAATTTTCATGGATATAAAAAGATATATATGACTGATTATAAACTCAAAGTTCATCCAACAAACAGACCCCAAAAGGAGTTATATCATACGGATCTCCAAGAAACCATTGTATTAAGAATCAATAAAGAGAGAGAGAGAGATGAAGCCATCTAGCTACTAACTACGGGCCTGAAGGTCTATAAAGAACTACTCACGCATCATCAGAGAGGCACCAATGAAGGTGGTGAACCCCATCCGAGATGGTATCTAGATTGGATCTGGTGGTTCTGGACTCTGCGGTGGCTGGATGAATATTTCGTCGACCCCCCCTAGGGTTCTGATATTTTTGGCGTATTTATTGAGTAAAGAGGCGGTCTGGGGAGCACCCGAGGTGGGCACAACCAACCAGGGCGTGCCTGAGCCTCATGGCGCGCCTTGGTGGGTTGTCCCCTCCTCGGGACTCCCCCAGGTGCAACTAGGGCCCAACATGTTCCTTCTGGTTCATAAAAAATGTCCGTAAAATCTCGTGGCATTTGGACTCCGTTTGATATTGATTTTCTGCGATGTAAAAAACACAGAAAAACAGGAACCTGGGTAAACATCGTGTCCCCTGTCTCCTGTTACCATCGATCCTAGACGCACAGTTCGGGACCCCCCCGAGATCCGCCGGTTTTGACACCGACATTGGTGCTTTCATTGAGAGTTCCACTGTGTCGTCGACAAAAGGTTCGATGGCCCCTTCAATCATCAATAACGACGTTGTCCAAGGAGAAACCTTCCTCCCCAGACAGATCTTCGTATTCGGCGGCTTCGTACTACGGGCCAACTCGTTTGGCCATCTGGAGCAGATCGACAGCTACGCCCCTGGCCATCAGGTCAAATTCGGAAGCCTAAATTACGTCATGGACGTCCGTGGAGATTTGATCTTCGACGGATCCGAGACCGCGTCAACCGCTCACCATGACCTCGACGAACATGGCTTAAACCTGTCATCAGGCTGCATCCAGGAGATAGCTCCTATAGCAGCTCTGGCCTTATATCTGGAGCAGATCAACTCGCCCGTAGTTGGGAAGCTCGACCCCATCACGGGGGATAACGATTCCGCGGCGCTAGAGCCGCACGCATATTCCACTTCATACGGTATCTGCATCAACGGAACCTCGGACTCCCCCAGGTGCAACCAAGGCACAACATGTTCTTTCTGGTTCATAAAAAATGTCGGTAAAATTTCGTGGCATTTGGACTCCGTCTGATATTGATTTCTGCGATGTAAAAAACACGGAAAAACAGGAACTGGCACTTGGCACTATGTCAATAGGTTAGTATGATATAAAATGATCATAAACAATCCAAAATTGATAATATAGCAGCATGGAACAATCAAAAATTATAGATACATTGGAGACGTATCAACATCCCTAAGCTTAGCTTCCGCTCATCCTCGAGTAGGTAAATGATAAAAACAGAATTTTTTATGTGGAGTGCTGTTTACCATGTCATATCATATTCTTTTCTTTATAGCATGGACATTTGGACTTTTTATATGATTCAAAGCAATAGTCTAGTGTTGACATAATAATTTAGATACTTTAGCATATCAACAAGCAACCATGTCTTTCAAAATATCAATGCTAAAATAAGTTATCCATACAAAATCATATAGTCTTGTCATGCTCTGTCTTCTTAACACAAAGTATTTATCATGCACAACCCCGATGACAAGCCGAGCAATTGGTTCATACTTTTTAACGCGCTTCAACATTTTAAACTCTTACGCAATACATAAGCGCAAGCCATGGATATAACTCTACTGTTGGAATAGAGTATGATGATAGGGGTAAATATAGAGAAGACAAAGAAGTAAGAAAGTCTCACATCGATGTGGCTAACCAACGAGCTATGGAGATGCCCATCAATCGATATCAACGTGAGGAGTAAGGATTGCTATGCGACGAATGCACTAAGAGCTATAAGTGTATGAAAACTAAATATGAAAGTGGGAGTGCATCTAATCCTATAATGAAAAATTCCCACTAGTATATGAAAAGTGACAACATAGGAGACTCTTCATATGAAAGACATGGTGCTACTTTGAAGCACAAGTGTGGTAAAGGATACTAACAATGCCCCTTCTCTCTTTGTTTATTTTTTTTCCTTTTTCTTTTTTTCCTTTTCTCTCATTGTCCGGAGTCTCATCCCGACTTGTGAGGGAATCATAGTCTCCATCATCCTTTCCTCACTAGGTCACTGCTCTAGAAATGAATAATGATGATCATCACACTTCTATTTACTTATAACTTAAAAGAAATAAAAATTACAATTTGATACCTATGACAAAGTATGACTCTATATGAATGCCTCTGGCATGTACCAGGATGTGAAATGATCTAGCGTAACATGTATGAAAAATGATGAACGGTGGCTGAGCCACAACTACTATGTCAGCTATATGATCATGCAAAGCAATATGACAGTGAATGCTCAAGTCATCAAACGGAAGCGGTGAAAGTTGCATGGCAATATATCTTGGAATGGCTATGGAAAAGCCATAATAGGTAGGTATGGTGGCTGTTTTGAGGAAAATATAATAAGGCTTATGTGTGATAGAGCGTATCATATCACAGGGTCTGGATGCACCTGCGAAGTTTGCATCATGTCTCGATGTGAGAAAGGGCAATGCACGGTACCGTAGAAGCTAGCAAATTGCGAAAAAGGTAAGAGTGCGTATAATCGATGGACTTACATTAGTCATAAAGAACTCATATACTTACTACAAAAGTTTATTAGCCCTCGAAGACTACTACGCATGTCCCTAGGGGATAGATTGGTAGGAAAAAACCGTCGCTCATCCCCGACCACCATTCATAAAAAAGACGATCAAAAATAAATCATGCTCCAACACCATAGCATAACGAGAGACCATTCGTGCATGCTTGGGGAATCACAAACCTTAACACCAATATTCCTACTAGAGCACAATTACTCATCAACATAACTCATATATCACATCATCATATCTTAAAACTATTACTAAAAATCAAGTTTATTTTCTCCAATGATCCTCATGACTTTCTTTTTCTTTATCCTTCTTGATATTTATCACTTTGGGACTAATTATTTGTGTTTCTTTTCATAAGCTCAAACATATATAAGTGAAGATCATGAGCATAACACATTTTCTTTCTCCCAAAATAATTTAAGTGAAGCAAGAGATAATTTCTTCAAAATTTTATTAACTCTAAAATAAACCCTAGTGAAGCAAGAGAGCATTTCTTCAAAAATACTAAAGCACGACGTGCTCAAAAAGATATAAGTGAAGCACTAGAGCAAGTCCTAGCTCATAAAAATTTAAATGAAGCATAGAGATCAATTCTAACAAGTCATGACATAATTTTGGCTCTCTCAAATAGGTTTGTCCAGCAAGGATTGATGACTTAAAACACACAAAAAAGACAAGAAAAGACTCATATCATACAAGACGCTCCAAGCAAAACACCTATCATGTGACGAATAAAAATATAGTTTCAAGTAAAATACCGATGATCGTTGGAAGAAAGCGGGGATGCCACTCGGGGGCATCCCCAAACTTAGTTGGTTGCTCATTCTTGGATAATAGCTTGGGATGCCGGGGCATCCCCAAGCTTAGGATCTTCCATCCTTCCTCCATCCATCGTAAGATAACCCAAAACTGGAAAACTTCAATCACACAAAACTCGACAAAACCTTCGTGAGATCCGTTAGCATAAGAATAAGAAACCACTACTATAAGTGATGTGTCAAACCAATTCATATTTTTTCTTGTATTATATCTTCTGTATTCCAACTTTCTATGGCAAAAACTCATCAAAGAAAACCATAGGGCCATCAAAATAAGCACACAACACAAAGAAAACAGAATCTGACTATTTCGAATACTTCTGTAACTCCATTTTTTTTGCAAAATTAGGACAACCTGAGAAAGTTGTATATTTATCTACTGCAAGTGGAATGGGTATTTTATCGCTCTCTAGTAAAAAATGAAAATTAATTTCGTGAGCATAAAAGTTTTTGATTTTTTAGCAAGATTAAACAACTATCACCCAAGAAGATCTTAAAGGCTTTACTTGGCAAAAACACTAATTAAAATATAAAAACACAATCATAACAGTAGCATAATTGTGCTAACACACAAAAACAGGAAGAAAAAAATAAAAATATTTTTTTTTCATTGGGTTGCCTCCCAACAAGCGCTATAGTTTCACGCCCCTAGCTAGGCATAAGATTTCAACGATGCTCACATGAAAGATAAGAATTGAAACACAAAGAGAACATCATGAAACATACGACAAACACATTTAAGTCTAAAATGCTTCCTATGCATATGAATTTTGTAAGCAAACAAATTAAAGACAAGAAACATCTAACATATGCAAAGAAGAGGAATAAAACATTAATGATCTCAACATAATGAGAGGTAATTTAGTAACATGAAATTTTCTATAACCATATTTCCATCTCTCAAAATAATTGCATGTAAGATCATAATCAAATTCAACAATACAACTATCACATAAAATATTCTCTTCATGATCCACATGCATGCAAAATTGACACTCTTCCAAAATAGTGGGATTATAATTAAATAAAGTCATGACCTCTCCGAGCCCACTTTTATCAAAGTTTTCATAAGACTGAATACTCTCCAAATACGTCGGATTATTTTTAGCTAAAGTTGACACTCGTCCAAACTCACTTTCAATATTATCGCAAGCATATTCATCATGAGGTCTAAATATATTTTGAAGATCATAAGAATCATTATCACCCCAATCATGGTCATTGCAATAAGTAGCAGACATGACAAAACAAGCATCCCCAGGCTTGGGGTTTTGCATATTATTAGCACAATTGACATTAATAGAATTTATAGTAAAATTATTAAAATAATGCTTTTCATTCAAGGAGCTAGCATGAATCACTTCATAAATTCCTTCATCACAATTTTCAGATTCACGATTCTCAAGCAAAACTTCATAAAGAAAATCTAGTGCACTCAACTCACAAGCAATTGGTTCATCAGGATTGGATCTTTTAAAAAGATTAGCAAGTGGATGGGGATCCATATCAATAGATTTTTAGAAAGCGAAGATGCAAGCATATAGAGGCACATGGCAACACAAGCAAACAAAAGATCTGACGACACTACACCATGACACTCAAAGCAGCGTCAAACAATCTGTCGGCATAGGTCACCTAAGGCGACACATTTACTATCGGCAAAGACCTTTGCCAACAGAAAGGAGTTGTCGCCTATAGTCCTGCCGGGATAGGTCTTTGCCGACAGATAAATCGAGGCCGATAGACAATATGACCGTGTTGGTGAGATCTATGGCGACAGACATTTCTGCACCGACGGACTATGCTACGCCGACAGATCATCTGACAGTGTGCTATGCCGACACACTGGGCAACGTCCATTGTTACCCCGATAGTTTTTCTGCCGGTGTGTTATGCCGACAGATAGTGCGATGTCAAATACTTGCGCTGACACATTTGCTGCCACGGTTCTACATTTCAGCACATATGAAAATGCACAATATTTTGAATCAAACTACATTCATAATATTCAGTTCATGTTCAATACGCAATACATATACAAACAATTGCACTCTTCTGTTCATCACAAGGTATCATTGATTAATGCATCCATTCAATATATACATACAAGATTCATTAGTTTTCTTCACTAAAGATGGCTACAACCATGAAGGATATACACAAGTTAGATGTACAAGATAGGCATGTTACAAACATAATGGCTAAAATTCCTAAGAGACCAAGTGCTTGATCACTGAACTGACTACAGAATATTATGAAGATCAGCTCTTCAATCGCCAAGCCAAGTCAACTTCCATATGAACAAAATGTGTCATCCATGTTTTCAACAAAAGCAATCACGAGGACATGTTCAATCAACTAGCAGGCTTGCTATTTTCTATCATTTGTCCCTACGAAATAATTCAGTAATCTTAGAAATAATACAATTTGTTCAACTTTGTGAGTGAGTCCAAAGATCCAAGAAACAAAAGATGTAACATACAAGCTTGCTTACAAGAAAAGTAAACAAATACTTGACTGCATGACCTCTCCAATAAAAATTATGCATGTCTTTTTATTTACTATTACATTTGAAACATAAAACAAATAAGGAGGCCTTTTATCTACTAAATAAAGGATCTGAAAAATAAAGCCAATTATCTCAAGAATATTATAATTATGCAAAGATTCAAGTTACAAAAGATAACCTTATTAGAATGTAAACCAAAGTCAGCATAGCACCTAGCATATTACAAATGGCTTACTATAAAAATGTCTGAACTTGTTGATGAGCAATCAGGTATGTTCTAAGACAAGATGAGTAAGGTCCTTAGTGTAATTTCAGAGATTTCGAAGTTACTGAATCGGCAAAAAATCACATAAGTACTATTACATATACATGTACCAGCAGTCATATATGTATTAGTGCACTTGGTGAAAACAAGTCAAATTTACAGGATATTGCTTGTGTTCTGGTTCATGCATGCTATGAAACATTGTGTGGTATACAATAGAGGTTCGCATATATTGTTCTCTGATATGGTCAAAATCCTGAGACTGAACAGATGCTGAAAAAGCTACCAAAACTATGTTTCTCTAAAAAAAGAGTCAGATGTAAACCTAATATGTGGGCTGAACTAAATATTCTTCCCTAAAAAATAATGGAAGTAGTTTTTTTGTGGCTGATCTTTAAAAGAAAGCAAGCTTCAGTTTAGATACTAGGAATTGCACACTTACGGACATTTGTACCACTCACCTTAAAAGAAAGCAAGCAAACATTTAGTTTAGCTTGTGTACTAAATCGCGCATTTCTGCTAGCTTTCATGATTAAGTCTCTGAACTTGATACTATTTGCATGATAATGGGGGTTGCACTACACACATGTAAATATAGAAACCAAACATTCTATGTTCTGCTATAACCCAGATTTAGTATCACTTTATCGTGCCCATCATGAACCTGTGTCATCTCATGGAAAAAAGTTCACAAGAATAATACCTGATATAACTTAACAAAAGTTGTCTGAATTAGAAGATCCATTTGCCATCTTGTGCTATACAATCCGTGAGACCTATGGAGGGCCATGCACAAAAAACTAAATTAGTGTCCACATGTTTTAGATAAGACTTCAAAAAGTTGATAACTAAGCATTGTACCACGGGCCGAGATACTAAACTATTAGGCAATGGTGTTTCCACATTTCGGATTCCTAGACAAAAAAGAACTTGATGCATCTCTCCATTTTTTCATTGCATTTGTTCCGTGCGCTCTAGTAGAGTACAAACTTGTTCATCTTGTGTTCCTTCGCTTGGTTCCTTCTATAGTAGAGTACAAACTTTCGCACACCTCCTCTTGGTTCCTTCTCTCCAAAAGCACGAGCATGAAAAATTTCCTTGTGTAGGTTTTTCCTTCAATTCTGGGTGGAGTTCAGCTGCTTCTTCAGGTTGTTTCTGCAAAAAATAGAGCAAATGAGGCACCTAAAATTATTTCTATAATGACCTCAGTGTAGTTTTAGTCGTCATCAGTTAATATGCAGTCACAAGCATGACTGTACTAAAGAAAAGCACATGATGTGTATCTCTGACTAACAATTAGTGTCTCTGCTTGTGCGGTAGGAACTCCAGTTGTATGTGATGTGCTTTGATAAATATTTCATCTACCCGCAGGTCATAGTCAAGTTCTTCAGCCCGCAACAAATTATTTTCCCTAGTAAGTAGAAAACCTAACTAATCGGATACATCACTTTCAAAAAGAGGTGCTTCAGTTTACCAATTCATGCCTGCTACGAGCGTAACTCTTGATGCCAGCTACATGGAGTAATGAGAAATCCGAATAACTTTCTTCTTGGCTGGATGAGACAAGCCGCCTACTTCCCCAGAGGGCCTCATGTTTTCTCCCAATGCTAAATATTTTCTTTATATTCCAACAGGAGCTCTCAACTTATTTTTGTTTTCTGCAATACTTGCTAGCCTCAATTGTTCATATGCAGGGAGCTCACTTCCAACTCTTGTTGCTTCCATCTTTTCTCCTGCAAATAGCACATATCAGACCATGATGCTTAATAAAAAAATAGTGCAAAAGATATGAAAAGTGAGTAAATTATGTAACGATTTAAATACATGGCCACAAATTTTATTGAGAAGCAGAAGATTACAACTGCACCATCCACCAAGCAATTTTGTGTGAAGTAGCATAATTAAGAAACATAGTTATGAAAATATAGGAAACATAGTGATGAAAAATAGGAAACATAGTTATGAAATATGGATAGGAGAAGTGGGCATTCACTTCGAATATACATACCAAATAGACAAAAATTAAATAATGGGGCGCCAAGGAAGAATAAACTGAGACTAGAGAAATGCAATTTGCCATCACCCCTTTTATCCCTAAAATTTTGTGACTTTGATTTCTGAATTTTATGGAGCTCTCCACTTGAGCAGACTAAAACAGAAGTTAAATGTGATATGCCACAAACAGACTTGAGCATACAGTAAGTGGAGGCTATGTTGGCAGATTTAGAAGGTTTCTTGATTCAATACGCAAACATTAAAGTTGTGATTCGTGAGCACCTAGATTATGAGAAAACTACAGATTAGGAGTGAAAGAACAAGAAAATATCCAGTACAACAAAAAGAAAATACATACATGAGATACACTGAAGGCACTACTATGGACCATACACAATTGTAAGGCTAAACCTCAGTCTCTGTTTTCACGGCATAAACAAAGAAAATAAAAGGATCAAAGGCAGATTTACAATCTTACCCAACATACAAGAAATCTGAATCTTCGGTGTTATGTTCATTTGTAGAAAATGAAATAAAAATGCATTTTTGTTCTCTCTAGAAAGTAACACATGCCGGTATGTCATCCTTCTTATATCAACAGTAACTGAAGGTTCTGTGTCAAATTGCAGAATCTGGTGAATTAGATCTCTGAAGTGTAGGGAACTCTCCACTTGAACATCCTCAAACAACAATGTTGAAACAAAAGGTGTGCTACAACTCTGTTACATTTTCCTTTCTAAATATGCACCCTCTAGTAGTTAAAGCTGGTCTCTGAATGCTAATATGTGCAGAAGTTACTAATAAACCTTCTTACATTTGCATGCCCACCACTGGATAAATGAAAAGACAAGATGCAAGAGTAGACAAGATTAAACAAGACGGAACAAGAGAAAAGCCTAGAACTTATATAGGAGTAGATGCAAAGGACAAAACTCAGTTTACCTACAATGGCCTGGAGACTGGAGTCGGGCAGGACAAGGGGTGTCGATCTGGACAGGGGTCGCTGGTGGAGGAAGACGAATGGCGGGGCGACTCCAGAACTCGGTTGCCTGCCAGCGGACTATGCGCCTAGGCGGCGGCTCCTCGTCTGTAGATGGGGCGGCGGCTCATCGGCTGCAGATGGGGCAGCAACTCCTCGGCAGTGTATAATAGGGCAGCACGTAGGACTAAACGACGGGCCAAGGGATGGGATGCCGGAGTGGGAGAGGCGGCGAAGCAAGCAAATCTGCGGGCAGGTTGGGGGCGGCGGCGGCGATTTAGGTTTAGGTTGAATGTGTGTGCTGTGAGAGAGGTCGGACCGGAGGGGGATTGGGGGGAGGAAACTTACCGAAGTATATTTGGGCTTTCACGCGTCGCTTGCCGCTCAGTACTTTGGGCTGTGCCGCGCAGCTGAAAATAAGTGGGCCATGCTAGGACTACGCCGACACTTTTCCAGTGGCAATGCTTCGGCGACACTTAATCCAGTGGTAGTCAAACATATGCCGACACATAGTAAGTCGATGAATTACCAAACTTTACCAACAGACTGACCGTCGAAAATGTTGAGCAAACCCTAATGTTTTTTGTGTCGGCGTTGTTCTGGACAAAAAATGTGTCGGAAATGCACACCTATACCAATAGATCCATGTTGATGTTGTGGTGTCATTGTGTAGTGCGAGAAAAAGGCGAACGAAAAAGAGGACGAATAAAATTGTAAAGTTTTGTGAAGTGGGGGAGAGGAAAACGAGAAGCAAATGGTAAATAATGTAAATTGCGAGGAGATGAGATTTGTGATTAGGAACCTGGTTATGTTGAAGATACTCCATTGCAACGGCGCCAGAAATTCCTTTTGATTACTCTCTAACTATTGTGCCAGAAAAGCTCCTGTCTGCTAGGACTACGTCGGTATTTCCCCAAAGAGGAAGGGATGATGCAGCCCAGCGACAATAGGAATTTTCCTCAGTGAAGAAACCAAGGTTATCGAACCAGTAGGATAACCAAACAACACAACATAAACAGCACCTGCACACAAGTAACAACACCTCGCAACCCGACGTGTTAAGGGGGTTGTCAATCCCTTTCGGGTAACGATGCCAGAGATTGTAATAGATTGAAATAATAGATTGCAAATAAAATGAAGTGCAACAAAGTATTTTTGTATTTTTGGTTTAAAAGATCTGAACAAAAATGCAAAGGAAAAGTAGATCACACGCAAATATATGAGAAAGAAGACCCGGGGGCCGTAGGTTTCACTAGTGGCTTCTCTCGAGAAAGATAGCACATGATGGGTAAACAAATTACTGTTGGGAAATTGATAGAACCTCAAATAATTATGACGATATCCAGGCAATGATCATTACATAGGCATCATGTCCAAGACTAGTAGACTGACTCCTGCCTGCATCTACTACTATTATTCCACACATCGACCGCTATCCAGCATGCATCTAGTGTATTAAGATCATGAAAAAATGGAGTAATGTAATAAGAACGATGACATGATGTAGACAAGATCCGTTTATCTATTGCATAGATATAGATCCCATCTTTTTATCCTTAGTAGCAACGATACACACGCGTCGGTTCCCTTTCTGTCACTGGGATCAACCACTGTAAGATCGAACCCACTACTGGGCACCACTTCCATTACAAGATAAATAGATAAAGTTTGTTAAACAAAATCCAAATGTCGGAGAAGAAATACGAGGCTATAAGATATCATGCATATAAGAGATCAAAGAAACTCAAATAGCTTTCATGGATATAAAAAGATATGACTGATCATAAACTCAAAGTTCATCAGATCCCAACAAACACACAGCAAAAAGAGTTACATCATATGGATCTCCAAGAGACCATTGTATTGAGAATTAAGAGAGAGAGAGATGAAGCCATCTAGCTACTAACTACGGACCCGAAGGTCTACAAAGAACTACTCACGCATCATCGGAGAGGCACCAATGGAGGTGGTGAACCCCATCCGAGATGGTGTTTCGATTGGATCTGGTGGTTCTGGACTCTGCGGAGGCTGGATGAATATTTCGTTGACCCCCCTAGGGTTCTGGTATTTTTGGGGTATTTATAGAGCAAAGACACGGTCTGGGGGGCACCCGCGGTGGGCACTACCCACCAGGGCGCGCCTAGACTCCTAGGGCGCCCTGGTGGGTTGTCCCCTCCTCGGGACTCCCCGCAGGTGCAACCAGGGCCCAACATGTTCTTTCTGGTCCATAAAAAATCTCCATAAAGTTTGGTAGCATCTGGACTCCGTCTGATATTGATTCTCTGCGATGTAAAAACACGGAAAAAATAGGAACTGACACTTGAAACTATGTCAATAGGTTAGTACCAAAAAATGATATAAAATGATTATAAAACATCCAAAATTGATAATATAACAGCATGGAATAATAAAAAATTATAGATACGTTGGAGATGTATCACGCCCAGGCTTGCCGAGGAGAAATGATGGCAACGAGAAGCGAGCTGCCTCTCCACCTTGCGCAGCCTGTCCAGATGTACATACATGTTTCTTTGATTGAATCTGGCTTGAAGTTCTTGCTTTGATTCTGATCGAAAATGAGGGAGGAGGAGCGAGGCTCCATCAATGGATAGATGCACAAAACAAACCAAATAAGGTTTTGCATAGGACCGACCAAGGAATGCAGGCATGCGAGCATGCGTGTGCTGTCCCGGTGGTACCAGCGAGCGAGAGAAGCATGCATGCACTCATGTTCTTGTTTAGATAGAAAAAGGCACACACAAAAATTTAAGATTTATTGACAAACAAACCTGCTTCTCTCCTAAACTACAAGCCAAAGTTTTCTCCCCCAACTAGGCTTGTCTTTGCTTGTTGAACTACTGAACAAATCTTGCAGAAAGTTCAGAACCTTGAGATTTTGTGACTCTAGTTTAGTGTGAACTTCAGTAAATGAATCAATGATAAAGCCAGCTAATATGTAGTATGAATCAACGCAGATGCTAGTGTTTTGCAATCATTGGTTCTCGAATTCGCGCACTAAAATGTATGGGGCATTTGTAATTGGCTGCATGACAATAATGTTACCAGTACATTTGTCATCAATAGTGCTTTCATCATTTCATATTTTACCATGTGTGTTAAATGAAGAGAGTTCATGCCCGATGCTCTAACTTGGAGATGTTGTGAAGGAAAAAACAACAGTTAATTACAAAAGTATAGCTGCTCCGTTGACATAATATTAGTATCTCAATTCTCAAGAGGGATAAGTGGATAATCCACCAGTCGAATCATAGTAGTGTTGATTTGCATATTACTAAATTTATGGATTGTGTCGAAGAGAAGGAATTGAAGGAATTTATTCAATTTCATCTGTGTATGCTTTCATTTGATTTTTATTGGCAGATCATCGTGGTCTAGTTTTGACTTAGATATTCAATAGAATTTTGTGCTATACAAAGAATAACACATGAACACAACGCAGATACATAACCATCAACATACCTTTTCTCCTTACTGTTTTGACATGGTTTCGCTGGTGATCTATGTGCACAGCTTGATCCGGTGAAGCTTTGGAAATCTAGGACCATGTTTAAGAAGATTGGCTCTGTAACTGCTGGCAATTCCTCTAGTATAAGGCTTGCTATTTTCATACCATTGCGACTGAAGTGTCTCTATTCAATATTTCTATACTTAACAATTCCATTCAGATTTATGATGCTACTTCGTCTAGCATTGTAGCTTTATTTTTTCATGATCATATTACCTTTTGTATGCAACATGCAACCAAACTATGTTGTATATCTTCAGTAGTAAATATCTTAAGTGTGTACTGAAGCTAGATAATTTCAGATGACCAATTTTAGGCCTTTTCCATGGTTGAGATGAATTATGCAAAGCTATGTTTACTTTAAAGTACATTCGAACGTCTCATTTCAGCTACTCTCTCCGGCCCATAATATAAGAGCGCTTTTGACACTACAGAGTGTAAAAAACGCGCTCTTATATTATGGGACGGAGGGAGTAGTAGATATCAGCCACATTCCAGTATGGTATTAGGATCTTGAGAAAAACATTTAGCTAGTAGATATTCAGCTATGCGATTAAAGTGTCTCTTTTCAACATTTCTATACTCAACAATTTCACTCAGAATTATGATACTGCTTGGTCTAGCATTGTAGCTATATTTTTACATGACAAGACTACCTTCTGTATGCAATATCGAGCCAAACTATTATGTATATCTTCGGTAGTAAAAATAAAGGGTCTGTTTTGTGTCACCTAAGAGTGTATTGAAGCTGGATTATTCTCTGCTCAACAAGCGATCCCTGCTGGTTTCTTCGCAGAGCACTGATTACGGCCTTGTTTCCATCAGGTGGGACTTGGAAGGGGGCCGAGCTGCCAGAACGGGCAAAGCGAGACAAGAACTAATCCGGAGGTGGAGTGAAAAGGGGAAGCAGAGAAACGAGGTTTGCTCCGTGTCTTTCTCTTCCATATTTGTTGTTTCCAGATGATCTCTTCGATATTTGCCAACTGTTTCTTCCAAGAATTCGAGGGCTCACTCATCCCACCGCAGCCAGTTTACAGCTTTACGGTAGTAGTATGTTTAACAAGTAGTAGTACATTGAACAGTAAAACAGAGATCTCCTGACATTGGTGGTCGTAGTTTTATTAAGTGTAAACTTGAGCCAGCTTTTAAGAAGATTGGCTCTGCAACTACTGGCAATTCCTCTAGTATAAGTTTTGCTATTTTCATACCCCTTGCTACTTGTTTACTATCTTAGATGGAAACCCTGCAGAATAGTTAACACAGCCACATTCTAGTATGGTATCAAAATCTTGAATAAAACATTTAGCTAGTACATATTCAGCTATGATTGAAGTGTCCCTATTTTGTATTTCTAAACTTAACAACTTCATTCAGATTTGCGATATGTGATATGCAACTTCATCGAGGCCTAGCATTGTAGCTTTATTTTCACATTACCAGACTACCTTTCATATGCAATATGCAGCCAAATTATGTCGTATATCTTCAATAGTAAAAACCAAGGATCCACTACTAGGGAAAAGGCTAGCAGCAGCGCGGGTTCTAGGTATATCAGTAGTGCGGGGACCGACACTACTAATAAGGCGCTACAGCTAACCCGTAGTAGTAGTGCGTGCACACCCGCGCTACTGCTATACAAGTGTAGCAGTAGCGTGCTTCGTGGAAGCTCACTATTGCTAATAGCTCTAGCGCGCTTTGCCTGGACGCGCTACTGCTACTGTGGCGCTGCTGCTAACTTTTCTCCACTCGCTACTGCTAATTTTAGTAGTTTTTGTTTTTTTTCTGCATATTTGTTTTGTATTTGAACAGGCTTTATACAACAATATTTAGCAGATACAAATGTCATCATGATACACATACAAATGGCTATGAGACCACAAATGTAATCATAGCATATACATACAAATAGTCCCATCATAATCATCATCCAACACAAAGTGGTATCTCGTCATCATCTCGAAAATAGCGATACATGCAAGTCTTGAATACTTGCAACTACAACGTCATCCATCTAAACAATGGTATACGCGAGAAGAGCTATCACTATGAGTGATAGCGGAACTATTCAGTACATGAGGCGGCGGTTACGAGTCCTCTCTCGAGCTAGCGTGAACCTCAAGTAACTAGCTTCGGCTTCTTGTCTGGTTTTGAAGCCTTTATGGCTGGCGCCCGAGACCCCATTCACTTGCGCCTGACAGTCAGGCCACTCGTTGTACACCCCCGGAACCTTCCCTTTATACACAACATAGCACCGCCATCTCGCCATCAAGAAACTAGGTACCTGTTAGAGATGCATGTTCATTAAGAGGATGTACAATCATATGCAACAAAATATATTAGAGCAACACGAAAAAGAAAGGGTTAATTAGCAACTAGATGCAACATACAGTACGCAAACTAATTAACTAGAGGTACGCAGGTCATCGTACCCAAACAAACAAAGTAGTGTTACGCAAGTTCGGCAGGGACCATGGACATCACAAAGTTTCATCGCTACAGAAAGTATACAAGTTCAATCCTTCCATATCATCGAGGATGGACCCTAGCTTCTTGAATGACGTGAGGTCTTGACGTTGCATGCCTTTGCGAGTTCGGACGTCAGCTCGCGATATAGGGCCGTGGTGGAACATCCCCTTCTCATCGACGACTTCTTTCATAATGATCGTCGCAATGTCCCTTTGGATGCGAAAGAAGTCATCTCTAAGTTCATAATCCGCTTCTCCATGAGATTCTAGCCACTTGTGGATATGTTCATCATTTCTGCTTGTCATGCGAAGCTTTTGGTGATCCGTGTTGAACTCAATCATGAGATGGAGGATGTAGAATCCATCCTTCTTGTTTGGTTTTGGGACATGGATGCAACAGAAGTTAGTTTTATGCGCGAAACCCATCTTCTTGTTCTTTTGTTTCCTGATCTGCATGTGGCCACCTCTAATGCTGAAGCCTTGGAGAGCATCATCTAGATTATTCATTATGTGAGTGTAGTCCTTCTTCTCATAGTCTTTGGAAGGGTCGAAATACATGGCGTGGGAGACTCGCAGGTAAAGAACGATAAGGAGGACGTGCCCGTTGCTGCGGGGAAAAGACACCTCAAATTATTCTCCATATGAGCGAGAAGGAATGATTGAAATGTACGAAAGGGTTGTCCGGAACTGACATACTTTGGATGATAAGGCAGGAGGACAATTTCCTGGTCCTTATTCTGTACCATGAAGTTTTGGAGGTAGTCCCTAGCAGTTTCACACTCAAAGTCGCCGAGACTCAAGAAATACTCGTGCATGCAGTACAGATCCGCCACACAGATTTGCGAGACTTCTTCTCTCTTCATGACGGAGCTCATATGTAGTGCAAAAAGGCGGACGATTGTAAAATCGAGCCGCCTTGTTAGAAGCATCTCAAAGATATGGTCAAACCGCAGGAAGAACACCTCCGCGGGCCGTGTGTCGACGTAGCACTTCCCCTCAGGCACACGAGCCGCGTATGTCGGATATCCTGGATCCTTTGAGGCTAGTAGGCTTTTCTCAGTCGACAGCACATGGTCGTGCAGTCTCCTGAGATCCCCTCATAGTGCCTCCTGCGGTTTCGACGGTAGCATCAGCTCGCCCGTGAGATGGAACATGGCCGCACCTTTCACGGGTACATGCTCTTCGGAATCCATCATCTGGCTGCGATGTGCTCTAGCTTGTTTGGAGGCAGCTATCTTCCCCGATATCTTCCTCTCCTTTTTCTTGGGCACACCTTCCAGACCCTTCCTTAACCCCTTCCCCAGTGTTCCCGGGCTAAGCACTGTACGACCCTCGGCTAGTTGAGCCTGTGTTGAGGCGGCATCTTCAGGTGTGTCCTGTGAGGATTTCATGAAGAGAGACTTTTTGCAATCCCTGCTACGACCTTCCTGCCCGGGCAGATCATCCATATCCTCATTAGCATGCTGATAGCCCGATTCGTCATATGGTTGACTCATCATATCTACGTCACAGTCATACGCGTTTGTATTGAGGAAACCCATTGGGTCGACCTCCGTCTCATCATCCATTCTATGTTGTACAAGACCGATTACATTAGCTAGTACTATTGCACCCCCTTCATCACGTCATCCGCCGCTCTCACCCGACACTACATGAGCTGGTAATTGCGTAGGCGGGGTGGTGGTCTCCGCACATGGTTGTTGATGTGTGGTTATTGGTGTGCTCTCGGCCGGCTCCACATGAATAAGATTCTTCGACCATAGCAGCATCCAACCCTTGCAGTTTCCAATCCGCAGCGGGGTCTCGTCGTCCTCTCCCACAGGCTGTACTGGAGGAGGCAAATGCTCATGCCCCGATGTCACACTAGACAAGTTAACTCTGAAGTGCCCAAAGGGGATCGGGTGGTTGTGGAACATGGGTTGCAAGGGATTCATTATCATCCCCTTTCCCACGTCCACCTTTTGGCCTTTGATCAAGTAGAGTATGGTGCACGGGGTTTCTTCGGCCTACAAACACATGTTGGTGCGACATGTAATTAGTTTGAGGCCATCGAGCTCAGCCAAAGACGAAGGCCCACCTAGCGCGCCAGAGACTCAGGACGGGCTACTATGAGCGGGAGCGACTGCGAGAGGAAGCCCGGTTGCATGAGCAAGTGATGGTGCATGGTGTTGTTGTTCACGGAGTTGCTCCCGACGAAATTGGGCAACGGGAAATCATGTACCGTCTTGTCTGGATTTTCCTTCGTCCATATGATGATAGCTGGAACCAAGCTAGTAGCGAAATCATTTCTGCAGGCAGTTACAGCTGCATTGACTGCCTGTTGTAGCAACTCATTTTTCTCCTGGGCTGTTTTTTTCGCGTCCTCAGCTGCTTTTTTCTCGACCGCAAGCTTCACCTTCTCGTTGATGTCCGCCTGACTAAACTTCTTTTTCTGCTTCTTGGCCTTCGGGCCCTTGTTGTAAAACACCTTCCACGTGGTACCGTTTCCAGCGCCGTGCACACGACCATATTGCGGCCACTGGCCCAAAGGGAGTCCCTTAAGTCCGTTCAAGGCCCGGTTGAGAGGTAGGGCTTTCGGCTGCAAGCTGGTGTTGCTTCTCCTGCAGAAGGAGCGTGAACCGTTTAGGAATGTGTAGTCGACTAGATCTGGAGCTAAATGTAAGGTGGTAAAAGAATAATTACCAGTAGTCTAATCAATTTCCTTGTGATCTGGTCCATGTAAAAAACCTTCTTTTCCTTGTCCCACTTGTAGCGGGCCCTGATGAAGTCACGCTCCAAGGGGTCGGTGAACTTCGCGAAGGGGTCTGGGATACCCGCGACTTCACGTTCCGCGTCCTCCTTATCCCATATGGGCCTTTTACCGAGGTAGCCACGGCTTCCGAGGCGATGCTTCCTCGTGTTCCTTTGCTGAAGGCTCTTGAATTTAGCAGCCTTAGACTTCGATACCTCGGTAGCGCAAGTGTCCTTGAAATTTTCGATCTCCTCTTTCGTAAGTGTCGAATTTTCCTCCAAAATCTTGGACAGGGGTTCCTCAGCTCAATAGCCCATTTCACCCTCCCTTTCTAGGAGGCCAAATCATTGCTGAACATGCCCATGGCGTGATTGTTAATCTTTTTCATCTCCGGATCATCCCACGGTTCCTCTATGTTATCATCCCGGTCGGGGAATTTGAATCCCTTGTGCAACTTCATCAGGAGCAACTACGTCAAATGTTCTTTACTCCTTAAGTCATCGTCAACTTGGTTCCCATAACACTTGCGAGGTTCTTCCGGCTCTAATGGTTCAAACTTGCCAGGTGCCATCTTTGTGATCACCAGTCGTCCAATCCCTGCTTTGTTAGGTTTCCGTATCCTCTGCTTCTTCTACTTCTTCTTTTCGGTAGCGGCATCAGCACCGGTACCTTCCCTGACGGTATCTTCCTCGCCGGTATCTTCCCTGCCGGTCTTAGCGCCGCCATCGGTGCCGGCGCCATCGATGTCGATGTTGGCATCATTACCATCATCGAGGCTGACCTGGAAACCTTGACTTTGCTTTTTCTTAGCAGTTAAAAAGTCCAGGTACTCTTGTTCACCCTCATAATCCATCTCGTCTGCATCTTGGTTAGAAGGCCCAATTTCTTTGTTGTTTGACATAGTTCCTATGATTAAGTCTCCTCGTTTAATTCAAAAACTATGAAAAAAAATGAGAAATGACATAAAAAAGAAATCTATGTTTGCCGGAATGTCGTTTCCCAGCACTCGATATGCCTACTATCTAGCACAAATCATGCCAAAATTCACGAAATTTTTTGGCATGATCTTTGCTAAAAAATGGACATATCGAGCGTCTGAAATTCACCGGAACAGAAATGAATAAACATTCCGGCGTAACATAGGCCAATCAGATCAGTTACCCAGCACATAATCATCATGTCCAAATGACATGTCCAAATTTCTAAATATGACATGTCCAAAACATCACATGTCCACATATCACATGTCCACTTCAAATTTGCATATAAAAGGAAGAAAAATATAGAATTTGCAGAAAAAACCTAGCTAAATTCATAACTAAATATATAACCTAATTAACCATCTACCTAACTAAAACCTAACTAAATTAACCAAAAAATCTAGCTACCAGATAGAGGAGGAGAGGTGGGGGGCTTACAGAGGGTGCAGGCCCGACGACGGCCGAGGTTGGGAGGGGTCGGGGTCGAGCACCGGGGTCGGAGCCAGGGTCAGGGTCGGGATCGGAGCCGGGGTTGGGGTTGGGGCCGGGGCCGTGGGCGAGCGCTGGGGTCGGGGTCAGGGGCCGGAGCCAGCGCCGGGGTCGGTCGGCGTCGGGGTCGGAGGCGAGCGTAGAGGCGCGGCGAGGGCTCCCGCGGCGCGACGGGGGAAGAGAGTGTGTGGGGATTTGGGGGAAAAGAGGCGGGATGAAGAGAGGAGTGGGGATTTTCGGGGTTAAGTGGGCATAGTAGTAGCGTGTTTAGGCAAAACGCACTATAGCTACTCCAGGTAGCTATAGCAGTTTCGTGTAGAAACCGCTACTGCTACCTTGACTAGCTGTAGCTCTTTTCTCAAAAAAGCGTTGCTGCTATAACCAGTACCTATATAACAATTTTTCTGTTTGTTTCCTTCTATTTTCTTTTCCTTTATTTTCAGGAACAGTTAACGAAGGGAATTGAAGGCGATATATATTGCATCATTTGACGGTTAAATATGTATACTAAATAGGAACATATATATTACATCATTGGACATACGGTTCCTCAGCGTTGATGTTTTCATTTTTGAGTCAGCTTCTTTCCCTTCTTGTTCGTTGAAGAATAATTGAGCCCCTCATTGTGACTTTGCCTTTTCCATGGAGTACGATTTTTCTTATGTAATGTAGTATTGATTTTTCTTTTGACGTATACTTCATCATCATCTTCCCTCATTGGGTTGCCGTACTGATCGTAGTCTTTCTCGTTGGCGACCCCATCCATTCCAATGATGTTCCTTTTGCCTCTCCTCACGACAACACGGCGGGGATTACGCGGGTCGGTTATGAAGAAGCATTGTGTCACGTGCTTAGCTTGTACCCATGGCTCATTTCTTGCGATAGCGTCCACGGTAGCGCTCTTGGCATCGGGTATAGTCATGGTAGTGAAATTCCAGTTTTCTCTTTCAACATTCTTAGCCCATCTGACACAGAACATCATCGTGTTGTGCAGTCCAGAGTAGTCAAGCTCCCAGATCTCCTCGACCCTTCCGTAAAATCTTCCAGTTGCGCCGTTGTCGCTGCCGGTCATGCATTCCATTGTCACCCCTGTGTTCTGATCATCACTATCCATATCTTTGGCCTCCGTGTAGAACTTGTATCCGTTGATATCGTATGCCTGATAGGTTAGGAGGTTGGGCGAGGGGCCATGTGCTAAGGCGTATATGAGCAATCCGTCCTTAGAGCCCTCCTCCGGGGGATTAGCAATAATATGCTCTTTGAACCAATGCATGAAAGTGGAGTTGTGCTCTCTAGTAACTTTGGCGTCCGTCCTGCATACCCCCGGTCACAATACTTCTTTGCAATAATTTCTTTGTGCAGTGCCACGAAAGGATCTACCTCGTCTATGTGTTGTAGTACTACCAAGTTTGCTATGTCAAAGTCGCTGCGTCGATCTGAGTATGCCACGTGCAGTTCACTGCGACCGTTGGAGTGACCTTCTCCTTCAAGCCTCCCATCGTGCTTGTTAATGGGCAAACCATCACTAACATCAGGCGGCTGGTCTGCGCCATATAGAAAATTCTCGCAGAAAGAGATGCACTCTTGTGTCAGATAGCCCTAGACGATGCTTCCATCCGGACGGGACATGTTACGAACGAATCCTTTGATGTTCCCATTCATCCTCTCAAACGACATCTTGTTTTGCAGAAATGACAGCCCCAAGTCTATTATGTCGTCCACCATATGGACACACAGATGCACCATCACATCAAAGAATGCGGGCGGGAAGTACATCTCAAGCTCATTCAGTATCACAACGATATCTTCATGTAGCCTTTGGAGCTGCTTCAGACTGTTCAACTTTTGAGATATGACGTCGAAAAAGTTGCAGAGACCAATAAGCATGTCACAGACGTGCTTGTCCATTATCCCTCTAAGGCGACAGGTAGTATCTGCATCATCATCACATGACAGTCATGGGACTTCATCCCGTTGAACCTTTTCTTGTCCGTGTCTAGATATTTGCTTATCTTGCCACAGTAACCAGAACTAACTTTGACTCCGGTAAGGCACTTAAAGAATGGATCGATCTCAGCCTGACTTAAGGTGAAGCAAGAAGGGGGGGCAGTAATCCTCTTTCTTTATTTTCTTGCCCATCTTCTCCCGCGCCTCTCTCTCCGTCTCTATCTCGTTTGACTGTTTACAGGGCAACATGTGCAGATCTTCCCTGACATTCAAATCTTGCAAGTATTTTCTTGCCTTCGGCCCATCCTTTGTCTTATCTGGCGTGTTCATCAATGTCGCGAGCAAACTCTCAAGGACATTCTTACAGATGTGCATTTGATCAAGGCAATGAGGTGTATCGAGTTTGTGCCAGTACTCCAAGTCCAAGAACACAGACCATGTCTTCCCTACCTTCAGAAGTGGTTCCGGCGCCTTTTTCATCGTCTTTCCCGGCGCGGGGCACTCCTTCCAGTTTTTCAACAGCTCATTGATTTCGGCACCACTCCGCTTACGTGGAGGTCCTCGATGCTCAGCGTGACCATAGAATAGATCTCCACGGTTTCTCCACGGGTCGTCCTGTTCGAGCCATCTTAGATGCTCCATGTACACGATTTCCCCAGACCTACCATCTTTCCTTGATGTTAGCTGCTGAGACGTCGTATCATCCATGCACCGCGTGCATCCGCAATATCCATGGCACACCTAGCCTGTGACATATCCGTAACCGAGATAGTCGTGCACCATCGTGATCAGCGCGGCTCTCATGTAGAAATACTCGCCTTTGCTGGCGTCCCATGTCTTGGTCGGTGTTTTCCATAAAGTAGCCCAATATACAAATTAATATTATTCCCTGGTTGTTTTGGCCCTTGAATAAGCATGCTCATGTGAATGTACTTCGACTTCATGCACAACCAGGGGAGAGGTTGTACATCCTTACAAACACGGGCCATGTGCTATGGTTGGTGTTCTGGTTGCCAAACGGATTCATGCCATCGGTACACGCGCCGAGCACGATGTTCCTTGCATCACATTCGAAATACCGATAGAAGCTGTTGAACGCTCTCCACTGGCTTCCATCCTTGACGTGTCTCAGCTTCAGATCATCTCCATCGTCGGGCTTCTTCCTCTCCACGTGCCAACGCATTAGCTTTGCTTCCTTGGGATCTACGAAATACCACTAGAGACGGGGAGTGATCGGTAAGTACCATACAACTTTCTGGGGACATTTCTTCCCGGCCTTCTTGTATCGTGAAGCATTGCACACCGGACAACTTGTTTTTTCGGCGTGCTCCTTCTGATAAATTATGCAATCGTTGATGCATGCATGGTATCTAACATGCGGCAGATCAAGAGGGCACACGATCTTCTTGGCCTCATCAACACTAGTAGGACATAGATTCCCCGCGGGAAGAACATCCTTTAGGTACTTGAGATGCTCATTGAATCTAGTGTTGGTCCATTTGTTTTGAGCCTTCGTCTTCAAGAGTTGGAGCGTGAAACTCAAGCGGGTCACCTTAGGATTGCAACCATCATACAATGGAGTGTTCGAGTCTACCACCAGTTGCTCCAGCTTAGCCTCCTCTCTAGAAGCAGCTCTCTCAGTACTCGTCTCCTTGCGAAGCAGTGCTTGAACATGAGGGTCCTGCACGATTGAACTTAGTACCGACAAACTCTGCTGCGTGGAGTCCACGTTCTCTCCGCCTCCATGTCCGGCCCCATCTCCGCCGCCATGTCCCGCTTCTTCCCCACCACCATTATCGATCATCTCTTCGTCTTGCCCCGTGTCGTCATCCCCTGCCCCGTCGGCGTCCTCAACATCGTCATCATCATCTTCAATTATCCACCGAGTATAGCCATCCATGAAACCAGTCATGAGCAGGTGCGCTTCGACACGACCATCATCATAGGGGTCGAGCCAAACTATTCCTTTGCATTTTCGACACGGACATAAAACCTCTGTCCGGTTATTTTCTTTCATGTCCCGCACCGCCGACCGCAACCACTTGTCCACCATCGTTCCACTGACCATCATGAACATCTGCACAGTAATAATAAACAAATTGATTATTAAAATGCGTGCATGCATCAAATTCATACAAAAATTTGGCATGACCTTCCTAAAAATGGGACATATATAGATCTAGAGTTTTCCTGGAATTTGTCGAAACGGAAATAAATCGACATTTCGGCAAAATATAGGCAACTCAAAAGCACAATTTGGCATCAACACATGCCACACACACAATTTCCATCATATTGCCCAATTATCATATCACACACACATACACATGTTTCCATTTTGCAAAAGCATGAAATTTTAATACACAAAGCTCTTCTTGACAAAGATAGATCTAGTTAGGGGGCAAATAGGTCACTTAACTAAATGCTACATCTACCTAGCTAGCTAATTTGGGAGGAGACAACTTCAACTAGTGGAGGGGGAAGGAAAAAGAGAAAGAAGATGCATTAATGGAGGTGGTGTAGTTAGCTAGGAGTAACGAAGAGAGAGAAAGGTAGGTAGAAGAGGGAGAGTAATGGGGGGAGAAGTATTGAGGAAGAAGAAGAGTGAGAGAGGGAGGATGTGGGAGGTAGGGGAAAGGGAGGAGAGGAGATGGGGAGGCGAGGTAGGGGAAAAGGTGGTGGGGCTGCATCTTAGCAGTAGCGCGGGAGGAAAAGCGCGCTACTGCTAAGAGCATAGCAGCAGCGCGCTTTCCTCACACGCGCTACTGCTAAATGGGCCAACCGTGTGGACAATTTCAAAATTAGCAGCAGCGACGTGACTAAAAAGCGTGCTACTACTATTGCATTAGCAGTAGCGCGCTTCGTGACGCCGCGCTGATGGTAAACTTAGGTTGGTGTGTACTGTCGGTCGATTTTTGTAGCAGCGCGGTTTAGACATCACACGCTACTGCTAAATTTACATCAGTAGCACGGTTTTCCTAAGCTCGCTACTGCTAATTAGCAGTAGCATCTCTTTTTGTGCCGCGCTGCTGCTAAGATTATGTGTATAAGGTTTTCCCTAGTAGTGATCTTTTCTGTGTCAACTTAAGAGTGTGCTGAAGCTAGATTATTCCAAAGCTTGAATTTTAGGCGTAGGTGAAGTGTCGTGTTGATCACCCTCTGTCAGCACCCACTACTAGGGAAAAGCCAATACATAGAATCTTACCAACATCGTGCTTTAAAACAAGGCGCTGCTGCTACGTACCAGGAGCGCATGCCGAGAAAACGCGCTGCTAACATAGATGTAGGAGCACTGTGCCTATGATAAGCCGCACTACTGCTATAATTGCCACGACCCTGCGGTGAAGCTAGTTATAGGAGCAGCGCCTTACTAAAAGAGCGGTACTACTACAGATCATAGCAGAAGCGCATGCTCACTATAACCGCTACTGCTAATTTTACTACAAAATTTAGTCCCACCTCGCTCCGCGAACAGGGTTTTTACCATCTTAAATATGTTAGTTCTCAAACTATCACAACCACTTGGTTTTCATTGAACTCTATGTGTAGAATTTTTGGCTGCAATATGAGTCTTCTCCGGTTTCTAAAAACCGATGAGGACTCATATTAATAATTCAGATCGTACACAAAAAGATCATTGATGATCAATGTATTTTTGATGTATATTTTTACATATTTACACATAACAGTAGCGCGTTTTGCCTATAAGGCGCTACTGCTAGTACTTTTAGCAGTAGCGCATTTCTCTATAGCGTGCTACTGCTAAGTCATTCTATCTTCCCCAACCAACCGCCCATCACTCTCGTCTCTCCACTCACACTCACTCGATCTCCCGCCTCAATCCCCCCGCGCCGGTCCTCCCCCGCCGGCCGCCGTCGCCTACCCCTTCTCCCTCTGCGCCGCCGTCACCTCCTCCTTCTCCCTGGACCCGGTAATCCTTCATCGGCCGCCATCCTCCCCAACCCCTCCTCCTCCGTCCTCCCTCCACTCCTCTGTTCGCCGCCGGCCGGCCCTTCCTCGCTCCGCCTTCCTCCTCTGTCCTCCTTCCTCCTCCAGTCTCCCCTCCTTCTCCCTCCTCCCTCCTCCATCCACAACCCCTCCTCCTTGCTACATCTTGATTTAGTAGGCTAGTTCATTGCAACACTTTGATTTAGTTGATATGATTTACTTGATTTAGTAGGCTAGTTGATTTAGAACATTTTGATTTAGTAGGCTAGTTGATTTAGAACATTTTGATTTAGTTGATTTAGTAGGCTAGTTGATATGCAACATTTAGACAGAGAGATAGATAGATAGAGAGAGAGATGATAGTTGATATGATTAACTGATTAGTAAAAATTTAGACATAGTTGATAGGTTTTAGTTGATATAAGCCTCTGGCCATATATAACACTTTGATATAGGATAGTTTCTAGGGTTTAGAATAGTCGATGCTAGTTTGCTACGTTGGTTTGCATGTTGAGCTTGATGATCATCCCATGCTAAGTTATTGTTTTCTTTGCTCATATTGCTTTAGGAAAATGGCGCGACCACCACCACCACCATGTCGACTGTGCAAGTCATGGTGCGACATCAACCTTGCAACTGGGAAGCTATTCGGTATCTTCTTCCAGCCGAGTTTTCGTCATGCGGTGGTAAGAAATTATATGAAATGTAACAAGTATTTTGTTTTTAGGCCGCCGTCGCCTACCCCTTCTCCCTCTGCGCCGCCGTCACCTCCCTCTTCTCCCTGGACCCGGTAATCCTACATCGGCCGCCCTCCTCCCCACCCCCCTCCTCCGTCCTCCCTCCACTCCTCCGTTCGCCGCCGGCCGACCCCTCCTCGCTCCGCCTTCCTCCTCCGTCCTCCTTCCTCCTCCAGTCGCCCCTCCTTCTCCCTCCTCCCTCCTCCATCCACAACCCCTCCTCCTTGCTACATCTTGATTTAGTAGGCTAGTTCATTGCAACACTTTGATTTAGTTGATATGATTTACTTGATTTAGTAGGCTAGTTGATTTAGAACATTTTGATTTAGCTGATTTAGTAGGCTAGTTGATATGCAACATTTAGAGAGACACACACTGAGAGAGAGATATGATAGTTGATAGTTTTTAGTTGATATTAATTGATTAGTAAAAATTTAGACATAGTTGATAGGTTTTAGTTGATATAAGCCTCTGGCCATATATAACACTTTGATATAGGATAGTTTCTAGGGTTTAGAATAGTCGATGCTAGTTTGCTACGTTGGTTTGCATGTTGAGCTTGATGATCATCCCATGCTAAGTTATTGTTTTCTTTGCTCATATTGCTTTAAGAAAATGGCGCGACCACCACCACCATGTCGACTGTGCAAGTCATGGTGTGGCAGCAGCCTTGCAGCTGGCAAGCTATTCGGCATCTTCTTCCAACCAAGTTTTTGTCATGCGGCGGTAAGAAATTATATGAAATGTAACAAGTATTTTGTTTTTAGTGTTGGCATTAATGCATTGTGTCATTTTTGTTTTTGTACACAGATTGTCCCATGCAATGTGAGGCTCAAATTCAACAAGATGACAGGAGACAATGTGACCTTTGAGGCTCCTGGGGCCCTACACTATGGAGGTCGAGAAAGGACGCAATATGTCACAAATTGGAGGAGATGGATGGTCCCGTTTCCTCGCCCACATGTGTCTTACTGGTGGTGAGTTGGTCAGCTTCCCTTGTTTTTAGTTAAGCTCTGCGTGTTCATGACCATCGATCAATGGTAGCAGTTTGTCATTGCTTGAGTTCTGCGACCACCGAAATTTTGCACTGCACGCTGATTACCGCAATACATGGAACTGAGTTGATGCTCAGTATTTCACAGTTGACACCCGAACCACTAATCATGGATAATTTGTTTATGTAGTTAATTGCTCTTTGTGATGAATTTGATGTAGTGTTGTTTTGCATTCTAGATGGTTGCTCTCTTGGAAATGAGTGGTCCATGGTATTCATCCACCCTGAACCTTTCTCGCTTTTATATTTTGTCTGTTTTGGGTTGTTTCATACAGAGAGACCTGACATTGCGGTTTCTTTCATTATGACAGGACCTTTTAAAGGGAGGAAAACCACCCTGGAAATCACAGGCTTTGGGAGGGAAGCCCTACACATCTTGGTTCAGGTGAGTCATTGATCCCCCCTCCCCGCACCTCTATCTCTCTCTCTTGCTTTGAGATGTTCTGGCCATCAAGGCATTGATTTAGTCTTTGGATCTGTTATTTAATTGCATGTCTGGTAGTTTCAAACACAATGTTGTATGCTCTTTGTAATTTCTGGTTTCCTAACTAAGCAGTCCAAGCATGTATCTCTAATTTGTGATGGATGTGACTGAAGGAAATATGCCCCAGAGGCAATAATAAAGTTATTATTTATTTCCTTATATCATGATAAAAGTTTATTATTCATGCTATAATTGTATTAACCGGAAACATAATACATGTATGAATACATAGACAAACAGAGTGTCACTAGTATGCCTCTACTTGACTAGCTCGTTAATCAAAGATGGTTATGTTTCCTAACCATGGACAAAGAGTTGTTATTTGATTAACGGTATCACATCATTAGTTGAATGATCTGATTGACATGACCCATTCCATTAGCTTAGCACCCGATCGTTTAGTATGTTGCTATTGCTTTCTTCATGACTTATACATGTTCCTATGACTATGAGATTATGCAACTCCCGTTTGCCAGAGGAACACTTTGTGTGCTACCAAACGTCACAACGTAACTGGGTGATTATAAAGGAGCTTTACAGGTGTCTCCAAAGGTACATGTTGGGTTGGCATATTTCGAGATTAGGATTTGTCACTCCCATTGTCAGAGAGGTATCTCTGGGCCCTCTCGGTAATGCACATCACTTAAGCCTTGCAAGCATTGCAACTAATGAGTTAGTTGCGGGATGATGTATTACAGAACGAGTAAAGAGACTTGCCGGTAACAAGATTGAACTAGGTATAGGATACCGACGATCGAATCTCGGGCAAGTAACATACCGATGACAAAGGGAACAACGTATGTTGTTATGCGGTCTGACCGATAAAAGATCTTCGTAGAATATGTAGGAGCCAATATGAGCATCCAGGTTCCACACGCAGGGTCCACACGCTTAAGGTTATTGACCGGAGACGTGTCTCAGTCATGTCTACATTGTTCTCGAACCCGTAGGGTCCACACGCTTAAGGTTACGATGACAGTTATATTATGAGTTTATGCATTTTGATGTACCGAAGGTTGTTCGGAGTCCCGGATGTGATCACGGACATGACGAGGAGTCTCGAAATGGTCGAGACATAAAGATTGATACATTGGAAGCCTATGTTTGGATATCGGAAGTGTTTCGGGTGAAATCGGGATTTTACCGGAGTACCGGGAGGTTACCGGAACCCCCCGGGAGGTATATGGGCCTTAGTGGGCCTTAGTGGAAGAGAGGAGAGGTGGACAGAGATGGGCCGCGCGCCCCTCCCCCCCTTGGTCCGAATAGGACAAGGAGAGGGGGCTGGCCCCCCTTCCTCCTCTCTCTCCACTTTCCCCCCCTCCGCGAATCCTATTCCAACTAGGAAAGGGGGGGAGTCCTACTCCCGGACCAAGGGGAACAATCGTAAATCACATTCTCCCTATGATATCAAAGAGGAACAATCGTAAATCACATTAGCAACAATTGCAATATGTTGTATGGGCCGATAAATACAGCAACATAAATCAGAAAACAAAGGTCTAACCGATGAAGGACACCATGGCCATGGCAGTGTGCAATTCCTTTGCATAACTGATACAAAAATCTCTACAAGAATGTAAAGAAAGTTGTCTATTAGCCCGAAACAGACCTATCAAAATTAAACTGGACTATGGCATCTGCTATCCAATGAAAATTAACGATAGCATCCTCAAAATAAAGGCATGAAGATGAATTGATTCCAAAGCTAACAACAAATTAATCTGTACTTGAGTGTATGCAAAATAGAGAACGCAGCAGCAGTCAACATTGAGTTTCAACCATTATACTAGCACTACTTAGTTCCTAATTTAGTCTCCTGCAACTAAGCTAGAGTAGTAGAGTTTGCATACTTTTTGACGAGTTCAAACTAGCTACAAATTTACAATGTAGTTCGCTCTGATTGCATATCAATGTTCTGCACGTTTCCGATGCAAAACTCAGAGTTCAGTATGTGCATATATGAGGAAGTGCCAAGTCCTCAGATCGATGGATAGGAGACTCAGCCAATGTAGCATCGGCAGAAAGCCAAGTGAGCAGGGCAAGGGCAAATCAGCCTCAAAACTAATTAAAATCGCTACCTTGATGACCTGAGTTGGGAGCGGCTTAGGGGCAGCTTAATTTCAGTCGCCACAACCAAATTTTTCAAAAATTTGCCACCTTTTCTTCTACTCCCTCTGTAAACTAATATAAGAGTGTTTAGATCACTAAAGTAGTTATCTAAACGCTCTTACATTAGTTTACGGAGGGAGTACATCATAGCGCAGAAATCTACTGATGTGTATGTGCATGCTTGACAATTTTTGAATAAACTGAGCACAAGCATACAATCTCCTAGTATAATCAGTACACCCACGCGAGATCCAAAGCTATGAACAGAGGACAGCCACATCTAGAACATGACAGATCACTCAGGAAACCCCCTAGAATTCCGTGCAATTTGTGCAACCGTGGACAGAGTACACGCCCAGAGGGCAGGCAGCGGGGTAGATCTCGACTCAGCTTACCCGGTCGAGCTCCCGGAGGAGGGAGAGGCCGGCGACGGAGAAGTAGGCGAGGGTGAGGTGGTTGACCTCCTGCGTGGCGTAGCCGTCGGGGAGCTCGGACGACATGACCTCCAGGAACGCCGCGTGGCTCGCGCGCGAACCCGGCCGGCTCCTCCTCCTGGTCCCCCATCTCCGGCGGTCGTCGGTCGTGGAAAGTGAAGGCCTCTCTCTCTCCTCGTCGCCGCCGATTGGTCTGACCGGTGCAGGGGAACGAATCCTGGCGCGCTTGGGACTTTGGGAGGGGGCTGAGATGAGCTGACGGTCCCTCGGGGCCGCCGCGCCGCCCCACCTCCATGCCGCGGCGGGGAGCAGCCCGGGCTGGCCGTTGCGATGGGCCTTGTCGGCTGGGCGGTGGAGGATCCCGGCATGGATCGGAGAAAGGGAGAGATCCCGTCGGCAGAGGAGATGAGAGGAGGTGGAGGGGATGTGAATCAGCGGTGGGTGGGGTGCGGGAGTGGGTGGACTGGGACGGTTGACGGGCTGGGGGATGGACTGAAAGGCTAGCGGTAGCGCAGGGTATCTCACCGGCGCTACAGATATCCACTTAGCAATAGCGATTGTTTAAAACCCACGCTACTACTACGGTATGTCGGCGGGGCACGGTCGAAAATATTTACTAATAGCGTGTTATTTTTTGCCACACGCTACTAGTAAATAGTACTAGTAGCGCGGGTCATTATAGCGCGTTACTAGTAAATAGTAGTAGCGTGGGTAAATAAAGAGCGCTACTAGTAAGCGTCTGTGTATAAGCTTTTCCCTAGTAGTGGTAGTTTCAAACACAATGTTGTATGCTCTTTGTAATTTCTGGTTTCCTAACTAAGCAGTCCAAGCATGTATCTCTAATTTGTGATGGATGTGACATCCACTTTCTAATAAATTTGTGATGCTGACCAAACGAACTACACTACTAATACTAGTTGAACAAGAAGGTCGGTTCGATGCTGTTTGCTTGTACGAATGAGTCCAAGCAGTTTGTGTTAATTTGTTTGAAGTTGGCTGGTTGCACCTTTATCCCATTACAGGGTTTGAAATGGCTCCTCCACCTTTCTTGGGCTAATAAAGTGCAGGATTCTCCCATTACCTGGCTATATTCATGTTAGCTGACAATATATACTCCCTCCGTCCCAAAATAAGTGTCTCAACATTAGTGACACTGCCAAGCGCAAACACTTTGGTGTCTGTGACCATACGCTAGCTAAATGGCCGATCATCTTTGGTTCCCTCTCTCCTTTTGGTTTTTAGCATAGCATGCCGTTGTTTTTGTTGTCCCCCCTGGTAGTATAAGCCAACACTTGGGGTGTGAGATTGTCTAGTGCCTTTTTAGATTAGTCACCATAAAACATTTTGTTTGTGAAGTTGATGGTGACAGAACTTCGATTACGTGAGGGTCTGTCGTTACTTAAGGCCAGCTTATGTACAAGGGTGTCTTTTCGTTTTGGGTTCTGAGCATAGCATGTTTTTGTTTTTGTCATCTCGTTATAATAGTACCTGCCAACAGTTTTGTGTGAGATTGACTTTCTAGCTTCTTTTTTTATAACTAGCTATAGAACATTTAGTTTGTGAATCCCTTTCGGGGGTTCCTTAGGGACCGATTCCCTCTGCACAGATTGACTGAACATGTCTGGTCATTGTTTCTTTAACTTGTTGCATGTGTATTTGAAGCTCTGACTTAGAAGTTTTGTTCCTATGGTCGTCAGGTTATGTGCCATGGAATGGACGGATGATGGTGAGCGACCACTAATGGATGTGGTCGAATGCACCTTGCCAGTCTCAAGAGTCCTTGGAAGTGGACGGTGGCCCTATTGGTTGAAGGCAGGGGGAAATTGCTCGACGTATTTCAGCAATCAACAGGGCACTTTTAGGCTTGTTTGCCATTGGATGGACTGAGAGGGGTCTGTAGAGAGATCCCAATCTTATGGTCTAAGTGTCTGTACTGAATGGTGATACATTCTGAGATACAAGAAGACCCTGCCGATCTAATCTTGAAGAATACAGATTGGCATTATTGTGTTTATTTTCACTTTTCTCTCTTGTAGGCTGAGGTGTCTCAGAACTTTGTAAAATTGATGGGATGGTGATATATGTTGGCCTTGTCCCAGGGATTGTATTGTGTGGCATGGAGGGAGTTATTATTGTATTTTCGGTCAGTGTCAAGAGATTGGAATGAATGTGTGCGGCTCAAATGGTAGTAATTCTTCATGAATGATTCATTCAATAGTTATACGTACAATAATAACTTGTGCATGAAAACATATCTAGTATGTTGATGTGGAAAGCAATTGCTTTCTTGCTTTCAAATTTTCCATTAGAAAAGGAAATTGGAGTGGTTGTGCTTGTGTATGCATCAACATGTGAGCAAGCATAGTATTGCTTGGCTGGTAGTTATTGTTGTCCCCGACAATCATGTCGAAACTGGAGGGTTGGATTTGGATTCTTCTCTCTTTTGGTGCGTATTACTACTTGCAACAAGATTATGTGACAAGGAAGTAGAAGATAATTGATTTGTGGTGCATTTTAATCATGTGATGATTACTAGTTTTGATTGATGCTTGATGATGGTTCAACTTGATCATGTTCTAATATTGATGATGATCACTGGGTTGTTCTGATCATTCTTATTTCGAGCAGACAGTGTTGAATCGAATATGTGTAATGTTGTATGCTACCATATCTGTCACAAGTAACAAAACATCTTATAATTAGAAACCGAGGAATGCAAAAGAGCAACCTGTTTTCTCTTCTTAGTTATCTTCTCTAATCTACGTACTATTCCTAATAATATGTAAAATCTACTAGGGAAGATCAGTTTTTGTTTTGGGAATCAGACACTTCAAATTTGTTAGGAGGAGAGAGAAAGGAGAGATCTCTGCAAGTTTGTTAGGAGGAGAGAGAAAGGAGAGATCTATGCAAGTTTGTTAGCAGGAGAGAAAGGAGTGATCTCGACAAGTTTGTTAGGAGGAGAGACAAACTAGAGATCTGAGTGACGTGATCCTTGGATTCACATTACATATGAAAAAAAAAATTGGAAACAGCCAACCGATTTGCATCCTTGGATTCACATTATATATGAAAAAAGCTGGAAACTGCCAACCGTTTTGCAGTTAATCCTCTCGCTTATCCCTCCTCCTCGGAATCAGGCAATCCCCATTTAATTGCTACCGTTAAATATATCGCCCCTCCTCCTCCCTTTGTTCATTTGTTCCATCCATTGGTTGGCATCCATCAAAGGTCTGTCATACCTTACGCCACCTCACCGATCCGCGGCCTCCTGGTTCTTCTAAGGCCATCACTATATGTACTAGAAACAGTGATACATCTGTGTGCGGGGTGCGCGTGCGACTTAGGACTTGGGACCTTGGGCGACGGCGGTGGCGACGGGCGTGAGGAACTTGGACGCAGACAAAGCATCACAAGCCTATTAAGCTGGCAACGGGCAGCAGAAGCCCGACATTGACGACACAGATGAGGAGCCCAGCCGCTAGGGACGCGCGGATGAAAGATGAGGAGCCCTGCCGCTAGGGAGGCGCAGATGAAAGATGAGGAGGATTGAGGCCTCCGACGCCCCTCCAGTCCTGCATGCTGGCGTGGTGAGTAACGAGGAGGAGGAGGAGGAGGCATTTGTTCGTGCTCTGGCAGTGCGGAGGCACTGGCCGGCCGGAGATGAAGGGCTCGGTTGGCGGGGGTCCTGTTTACACTGGTAGAAAAAGGGCCTATAGTCCCGGTTCGTAAGGGCCTTTAGTCTCGGTTCCTGAACCAGGACTAAAGTGTCGGTACTAATGCCCTGACCCTTTAGTCCCGGTTCAATATAAAAAACTTTTTCATCCGAGTTAGTATGCAAAAGTTATGCCCATTTTTACAAATTTCAGAGAGATTTTGCAAATAAAGTCAAAATTCACATTTGCAAATTTTCCCAACAACTAGACCACATATCACATGAGAAACTTATTTTTTCTATTTTTTTGACATTTCCATTATTTTCTTTTTTTTTTTTAAAACTGAAAAGGCGATCCACCGGGGGGGGGGGGGGGGGGGAGGGGGTAGAGTTTGAAAATGGGACCTTTAGTACTGGTTCGTGGCACGAACCGAGACTAAAGGTCTCAACCCCATTAGTCCCGGTTCGTGTCTCAAACCGGGACTAAAGGTCTAATCTTTAGTCCCGGTTTGAGGCACGAACCGGGACTAAAGGTCATCGCACCCTTTAGTCCCGGTTCATGTCTTAAACCGGGACTAAAGGGTCCGAGTGAACCGGGACTAATGCCTTAGCCGCACGAACCGGGACCAATGCTCACATTAGTCCTGGTTCTAGACTGAACCGGGACTAATGGGCTGAGCCGGCCTGGACCATAGCCCTGTTTTCTACTGGTGTTATTGGCTCCCAGTCCTAGCGGTCAGCGCGCAAGGTCGGAGATGGATTTGGTCGGGTTGGGTTGGAGTGGATTGAATGGAAAGGGAAGGGAAGAACGTGTGTCTGCAAGGAGGAGGAAGAAGAAGATGTAATAAGGATGTACGGACTCGAGTTTCCTGCTGACGAAACGCGTGCGTTTGGGTGGAGATTCGCGCGCGCAGGTGTTTCATCTCCGCTAGTTACAATATCCCGCTGTTGAATAGTCTAGTACTTCGAAGTAGAAAGCCGTGTTTAATTCTAACACTCATCTTGAGGAGTCACTCTCAAAGCATACATATGCTGACTCGTGACGTGACAAAACACATACCGACTGCTTGACAAGATCTCGTCTTGGAGACTAAACATGGACAAACGATTGTGGTGGTAAATCGATGTTTGATGAGAGCAAGCTAGAGACAACGAAACGCCTAGAGACAATGAAATATGGAGAAATGATTGTGGTGGTAGATATCATGGTCTCAATATCCCGCAAAAAAATTGCTCTTTCCTCTATTGTGTACTTTTTTCTGTGCATTACTGGTCTCCCGCGTAGTAAGACCGTATGAAAGCAGCAGCGCAGAATGGTCTCTCGCCTAGGCTAGGCTACCTGTGACTGAGACGGATCTACGTTTACATATAGGATCACTTTTATCGTTACCGTCGGTCATAGCTTCATGTAAAAAGCTAAAGGTCAATTTGATTTTCTCAAGGGAAAAGTGTACTTTTAGTCCCTTAACTTTCAAACTGGACAATTTGCACCTCGTCTCTTGAAACCAGACAATTTCAGTCCCTTGTCTCGGCTGTTCCGGTTACTTCTATCCCACAAATTTAGATCAATTCTATCTAATTAACCTTTTTGGTTTTGTGAGTAATCTCACCACATAAGAGCATCTCTAGCCCCTCAAACGACCCCTCAAACCTGAACTCATTATATTTTGAAGAGTTAAATAAAAATAGTTCCTAGCCAAACTCTTAACTTAACTCCCTAAAACATTTTCCACACTAATTTATTTCAACAGATATTGAAACTACTCGATTGAAACAGAAATTTAAACAATGATTGGATAATTCAGTACATTGTATAACATCAACTTAAACTACTCGATTCAAACTTAAACTAAATAAAACTAATCTTCTTTGGCCAGGATTTTCTCCCAATCCGCGTCACCTACGCCGGACCCTCCAGAGCTGGAGTCACAGACAAAAATCTATCACTACCGTTCCATCCTCATCGCCGAGCCCCCACCGGACTGTCTAGCCTCATCGGTGATATTCTTGTAGAGCTCGCAAACCCGGAGCTCCTCAACGACGAGCTCCGAATGATTTGCTTGGAGATCGGCCATATATGCCTTTTCGGTGTGTGCGGCCTAGATCTGCTCAAAGGCCTCCTTATTATTCTACACCTCACGGAGGGAGACTACTCAGGTATGGACGAAGATGAGTTACGAGACAGCGCTACTGCTGAGATGAATCTTTATCTTCTTATGGCTGCTGTGGAGGCTAGGTCTGGTTTAACTCTTAAAAATTTAAGGACTTGTACGTTTTCTTATATCATGATAAATGTTTATTATTCATGTTAGAATTGTATTAACCTGAAACTTAGTACATGTGTGAATACATAGACAAACAGAATGTCCCTAATATGCCTCTACTAGACTAGCTCGTTAATCAAAGATGTTAAGTTTCCTAGCCATAGACATGTGTTGTCATTTAATGAACGGGATCGCATCATTAGAGAATGATGTGATGCACAAGACCCATCCGCTAGCTTAGCACTATGATCCTTTAGTCTATTGTTATTGCTTTTTTCATGACTTATACATGTTCCTATGACTATGAGATTATGCAACTCCCTAATACCGGAGGAACACTTACTGTGCTATGAAAAGTCATAACGTAACTGGGTAATTATAAAGACGCTCTACAGGTGTCTCCGATTGTATTTGTTGAGTTGGCATAGATCGAGATTAGGATTTGTCACTCCGATTGTCGGAGAGGTATCTCTGGGCACTCTCGATAATGCACATCACTATGAGCCTTGCAAGCAATGTGACTAATGAGTTAGTCATGGGGTGATGCATTACGGAACGAGTAAAGAGACTTGCCAGGACGAGATTGAACTAGGTATAATGATACCGACGACTGAATCTCGGGAAAGTAACATCCCGATGACAAAGGGAACAACGTATGTTGTTATGCGGTTTGACCGATAAAGATCTTCGTAGAATATGTAGGAACCAATATGAGCATCCAGGTTATGCTATTGGTTATTGACCGGAGATGTGTCTCGGTCATGTCTACATAGGTCTCGAACCCGTAGGGTCCGCGCGCTTAACGTTCGATGACGATTCATATTATGAGTTTATGTGATTTGATGTACCGAAGATTGTTCGGAGTACCGGATGAGATCACAGACATGACGAGGAGTCTTGAAATGGTCGAGACATAAAGATTGATATATTGGAAGGCTACATTCGGACACCGAAATGATTCGGATCGTTTCAGATAAGTTTCGGAGTACTGGGGGTCACCTCGGTCATATTGTCGTAGTGCTTAGGCGAAGCCCTGTGTCGGTAACTTCATCATCACCGTCACCACACTGTCGTGCTGCCGAAACTCTACCTCGGCCTCAACTGGATCAAGAGTTCAAGGGACGTCACCGAGCTGAATGTGTGCAGATCGTGGAGGTGCCGTGCGTTCGGTACTTGATCGGTTGGATCGCGAAGACGATCGACTACATCAACCGCGTTACTAAACGCTTCCGCTTTCAGTCTACGAGGATACGTAGACACACCCTTCCCCGCTCGTGGCTATGCTTCTCCTAGATAGATCTTGCGTGATCGTATGATTTTTTTTTTGAAAATACTACGTTTCCCAACACAAGTGCCACCCGCGCATCCGCGCCGGCATTAACCACGTCTAGGAGGTCGAGGAGCCCCTCGACCCGGCCCTCACCTACTTTAACGACGTCGCCGGTTTTGGCAGGGTCGATTCCCCCATCGCCTGACTCATTTCTGACGAGTATGATGTCGGTGGGTATGCCGTGCCATTCTTATGCCTTGGCGGGTTCCAGAACACACACGGTCTGTATGATCTCGACGAGGGCAAGGGGCTCGTGCTCGTGCTGGAGCTTGACAAGGCGCGCTTCCATCTCGACACCAACTATGAGCTGGATTGTGAGACTACGGGGCAAGCGCGCGGGGAGGGGGGGTGACGAAGCCGTAAGTGCAGGTATTTCGAGCTTGTCGCTGCCGTATACCCTAGAGAGGTGTGCAAAGAGACCTGGTTAGATTTCTTGCCCCCCACTGCTAGATGCTCCATGTCTACTCCTCCGGTTCCTTGGGCATTATTGGGTTGTCTCAATTTTCAGTTTGGAACACATAGCCGTGATTTTTTTTATTGATATAGTTGTTGGGAAGATTTGATGTATTATCGCTAAGCTCTCGGGAGCAGGCCTGAGGAAGGTCTGCTAGAGTGGTGAATTGTGTTTCTTGAAAAAGAGAGGAAGATGCTTGTTTTTGTGGTCTCGTGGAATATCATACACAATATGCATGTTTATGGTAAAAACTTGAGCAATATTTATATTCATTTGTTGGCCCGTGGCAACACACGGGCATTGAACTAGTGAGACATTATGGTACACTTTGCAATAAGAAAATAAAACCCAGCAAATTTTGTCACAACTCAAAAGATTTTGAAACGAGGAAAAAGACATGCCATTTTTATTGATTAAGAAGAAGAGAATTTTCCTGGTTAATTGACAGAAAACCGGGCTAAAACCGTTACAACACAGCCCACATGACATGGGCACCACCGGCCAACCTAGCCACCGACATGGAACAAAAGCCACGACGGCACATGCCAACAGATGACCGCACGCGCAAGCAACCGACAGCTCCGACTTTGTTGACGAGCAACGCAGGGGAAATATGCAGCACTTGCGCCGACCATGCCCCCCGCAGACGACCACTGAATGCCTGTCATCGTCACCACCTGGACTCGCTCCACCGCAGCTCTGACTTCAAAGCAACCAGCAACCACGGAAGAGCACCTCGGACACGCCGGGAAGAACAGACTACCGAAGACCACGCCGCGACCCAAGCTCCATTCGACGCCATCATCATTGCCAAATAGAAACCAGCGCTCTGCCTCAGCAGACCACGCGGCGAAGATGCCGCCCTCCACGGCAAGGATGTCGTTATCCACCAGTCTCCCAGTCGTAGCCTACTTCGAGACGATGCCCCCAAGGAGGAGAAAGACGTGAAGACGCCTCCATCGCCCGAGGAGGAGCGCACCTCCATGACGACGCTTCCAAGAAATATCGTGGCACCCGCGGGCACTGCCATCGCCGGCTCCAGTGGAGACTGGAGCAAGGATTTCTCCCGGAGATGTGCCTACCGCCCGCCACCACCGACCGCCGCCAACAAACCACGACCCCTGCCGAGGTCGACCTCACTATGGCCACGTGATCCCATGATCCACCGAGACCAGAAACGCACCACCCCCTGGCCGAAGCCACCGTCCACCACCGTGGCACCACCGTGACTACCACCACCGCATCAACCAACGCCGCATTGCGACGCGCAGCACCCAGATTGAAGAACAAGCTCCCACCAGATCCAAAGACGAGCAGGTTCTCCCTCCGCAGCACACCGCACACTCCAGAGCAGCACACCCACCACGCACAGCCGCCGGTCACCGCGCCCAGCCGTCGATTTGTGCCCCACGCGCACTCCCACAGCCGAGCTGCCACCGAGCGCATGTGTGCCGTCCACGCCTAGGCCATGCCGGGAGCCCGGACCGAGGCCGCCGCCTCGCCGCCCCTGAGGGAGTCCTGGACTAAGGAGTCCTCAGGCGTCCGGCCTGTTATCCAAGGGCCGGACTAATGGGCTTTGAAGATCAAAGATCATAATCGTGTCCATATTGGACTCTACTTGACGTGGAAGGCAAGCTAGGCAACCGAAGATTCCTTTTTATGTAACCGACTCCATGTAAACCGTAGATCCCCTCGGCGTCTATATAAACCGAAGGGGATAGTCCGGAAAGGACACCACGTATACTCATTACCATATGCATAGGCTAGACTTCTAGGGTTTAGTCATTACAATCTCGTGGTAGATCAACTCTTGTAATACTCATATTCATCAAGATCAATCAAGCAGGAAGTACGGTATTACCTCCATAGAGAGGGCCCGAACCTGGGTAAACATCGTGTCCCCTGTCTCCTGTTACCATCGATCCTAGACGCACAGTTCGGGACCCCCCCGAGATCCGCCGGTTTTGACACCGACATTGGTGCTTTCATTGAGAGTTCCACTGTTTCGTCGACAAAAGGTTCGATGGCCCCTTCAATCATCAATAACGACGTTGTCCAAGGAGAAACCTTCCTCCCCAGACAGATCTTCGTATTCGGCGGCTTCGTACTACGGGCCAACTCGTTTGGCCATCTGGAGCAGATCGACAGCTACGCCCCTGGCCATCAGGTCAAATTCGGAAGCCTAAATTACGTCATGGACGTCCGTGGAGATTTGATCTTCGACGGATCCGAGACCGCGTCAACCGCTCACCATGACCTCGACGAACATGGCTTAAACCTGTCATCAGGCTGCATCCAGGAGATAGCTCCTATAGCAGCTCTGGCCTTATATCTGGAGCAGATCAACTCGCCCGTAGTTGGGAAGCTCGACCCCATCACGGGGGATAACGATTCCGCGGCGCTAGAGCCGCACGCATATTCCACTTCATACGGTATCTGCATCAACGGAACCTCGGACTCCCCCAGGTGCAACCAAGGCACAACATGTTCTTTCTGGTTCATAAAAAATGTCGGTAAAATTTCGTGGCATTTGGACTCCGTCTGATATTGATTTCTGCGATGTAAAAAACACGGAAAAACAGGAACTGGCACTTGGCACTATGTCAATAGGTTAGTACCTAAGATTGATATAAAATGATTATAAAACATCCAAGATTGATAATATAGCGGCATGCATGGAACAATCAAAAATTATAGATATGTTAGAGACGTATCAGCATCCCTAAGCTTAACCCCTACTCGTCCTCGTGTATGTAAGTGATAAAAACAGAATTTTTTATGTGAAGTGCTGTTTAACATGTCATATTATATTTTTTTCTTTATAGCATGGACATTTGGGCTTTTATATGATTCAAAGCAATAGTTTAGTGTTGACATAATAATTTAGATACTCAAACATATCAACAAGCAACCATGTCTTTCTAAATATCAATGCTAAAATAAGTTATCCGTACAAAATCATATAGTCTTGTCATGCTTGGTCTTCTTAACACAAAGTATTTATCATGCACAACCCCGATGACAAGCCGAGCAATTGGTTCATACTTTTTAACGTGCTTTAACTTTTTCAACTCTTATGCAATACATGAGCGCAAGCCATGGGTATAGCACTACGGGTGGAATATAATATGAGGATAGGGGTAAATATAGATAAGACAAAAAAGTAAAAAAGTCTCACATCGATGTGGCTAACCAACGGGCTATGGAGATGCCCATCAATCGATATCAACGTGAGGAGTAAGGATTGCTATGCGACGAATGCACTAAGAGCTATAAGTGTATGAAAACTCAATGGGTGTGCATCTAATCCTATAATGAAAAATTCCCACCACTATATGAAAGTGACAACATAAGAGACTCTCCATATGAAAGACATGGTGCTACTTTAAAGCACAAGTGTGGTAAAGGATACTAACAATGCCCCTTCCCTCTCTCAAAATAATTGCATGTAAGATCATAATCAAATTCAACAATACAACTATCACATAAAATATTCTCTTCATGATCCACATGCATGCAAAATTGACACTCTTTTAAAATAGTGGGATTATAATTAAATAAAGTCATGACCTCTCCGAGCCCACTTTTATCAAAATTTTCATAAGATTGAACACTCTCCAAATATGTGGGATTATTTTTAGCTAAAGTTGACACTCTTCCAAACCCACTTTCAATATTATCGCAAGCATATTCATCATGAGGTTTAAATATATTTTGAAGATCATAAGAATCATTATCACCCCAATCATGGTCATTGCAATAAGTAGCGGACATGACAAAACAAGCATCCCCAAGCTTGGGGTTTTGCATATTATTAGCACAATTGACATTAATAGAATTTATAGAAAAATTATTAAAATAATGCTTTTCATTCAAGGAGCTAGCATGAATCACTTCATAAATTTCTTCATCACAATTTTCAGATTCACGATTCTCAAGCAAAACTTCATAAAGATAATCTAGTGCACTCAACTCACTAGCAATTGGTTCGTCATGATTGGATCTTTTAAAAAGATTAGCAAGTGGATGGGGATCCATATCAATACATTTTTAGCAAGCGAAGATGCAAGCATATAGAGGCACATGGCAACACAAGCAAACAAAAGATTTGACGAGACAAAGGTGAACGAAAAAGAGGACGAATAAAACTGTAAATTTTTTGAAATGGGGGAGAGGAAAACAAGAGGCAAATGGTAAATAATGTAAATTGCAAGGAGATGAGATTTTTGATTAGGAACCTGGTTATGTTGAAGATCCTCCCCGGCAACAGCGCCAGAAATACCTTTTGATTACTCTCTAACTATAGCGCCAGAAAAGCTCATGTCTGCTAGGACTACGTCGGTATTTCCCCAAAGAGGAAGGGATGATGTAGCATAGCGACGGTAGGTATTTCCCTCGGTGAAGAAACCAAGGTTATCGAGCCAGTAGGAGAACCAAACAACACAACGTAAACAGTACCTGCACACAAGTAACAACACCTCGCAACCCGACGTGTTAAAGGGCTTGTCACTAGTAGAAAAAGGGTCAAACGTGAAGCACATTAGTGCCGGTTTGTATTTGAGCCGGTACTAATGGTACCATTAGTGCCGGTTCGAACGGATTTGCATTAATGCCGGTTCGTGTTGAACCTTTAGTACCGGTTCGTGGCACGAACCGGCACTGAAGGGGTGGTGGCAGGCTGGCGTCAGACCGGGGCCCCACGATCACCTTTAGTACCGGTTCATGGCACGAACCGGTACTAAAGGTCTAACCTTTAGTAGACCTTTAGTACCGGTTCGTGCCACGAACCGGTACTAAAGGGGTCTAAACTATAGTCCCGGTTCGTGCCACGAACCGGTACTAAAGGTCCCATTTTCAAACTCTACCCCCCCCCCCGGTGGATCGCCTTTTCAGTTTTAAAAAAAATAAAAGAAAATAATGGAAATGTCAAAAAAATAAAAGAAAATAAGTTTCTCATGTGATATGTGGTCTAGTTGTTGGGAAAATTTGCAAATGTGAATTTTGACTTTATTTGCAAAATCTCTCTGAAATTTGTAAAAATGGGCATAACTTTTGCATACTAACTCGGATGAAAAAGTTTTTTATATGAAAAATCATCTACTCGAAAAGTTACATCCAAATTTAACCCGGGAACTCGTTAAACATTTTCAAAATCCTCAAAAACCTAATAGAAAAAAAGTTACGGGGCTTTTAAGATCTAGAGTGGAAAAAATCGAAAAAAATTCAAACAGTGGGCAAACTGTGGTCAAACAATGGTCAAACTAATTATTCTAGAATATTAGTGTTACTAAATAATTATTTTAGTTATTTCAATTTTGGTCAAATCTGGTCAAACTATGGTCAAACTGTGGTGAAACAATGGTCAAACTAATTATTCAAGAAATATTAGTGTTACTAAATAATTATTGTTTTTTAAAACAATAGTTCCAAACTCAAACAGTGAAATGTGTCACTTCATGCTCAAGCAAAATTCCTGAAGGTTAATAGGATTGACATCTTACTATTGTCAGGAAAACAACAAGTGCAGACTTGGAAACGAAGGAGAATAGAACCCGAAAGTTAAGCGTGCTCGGGCTGGAGTAGTGGGAGGGATGGGTTGACCGTTCGGGAAGTTAGATGATTTGGAATGATGAGGGGTGATTAGAGGATAAATTGAGAAGTGATGAGGGGTGGTGATTACAGACTAGTGGTTAAAATAGTTCAGAACTTGGGATTGAGACCTTTAGTCCCGGTTTGAGGCACGAACCGGGACTAATGGGGTTGAGACCTTTAGTCCCGGTTCGTGCCACGAACCGGTACTAAAGGTCCCATTTTCAAACTCTACCCCCTCCCCCCCCCCTGTGGATCCCCTTTTCAGTTTTAAAAAAAATAAAAGAAAATAATGGAAATGTCAAAAAAAATAAAAGAAAAGAAGTTTCTCATGTGATATGCGGTCTAGTTGTTGGGAAAATTTGCAAATGTGAATTTAGACTTTATTTGCAAAATATCTCTGAAATTTGTAAAAATGGGCATAACTTTTGCATACTAACTCGGATGAAAAAGTTTTTTATATGAAAAATCATCTACTCGAAAAGTTACATCCAAATTTAACCGGGGAACCTGTTAAACATTTTCAAAATCCTCAAAAACCTAATAGAAAAAAAGTTACGGGGCTTTTAAGATCTAGAGTGGAAAAAATCAAAAAAAATTCAAACAGTGGGCAAACTGTGGTCAAACAATGGTCAAACTAATTATTCTAGAATATCAGTGTTACTAAATAATTATTTTAGTTATTTCAATTTTGGTCAAATATGGTCAAACTGTGGTGAAACAATGGTCAAACTAATTATTCAAGAAATATTAGTGTTACTAAATAATTATTGTTTTTTAAAACAATAGTTTCACACTCAAACAGTGAAATGTGTCACTTCATGCTCAAGCAAAATTCCTGAAGGTTAATAGGATTGACATCTTACTATTGTCAGGAAAACAACAAGTGCAGACTTGGAAACGAAGGAGAATAGAACCCAAAAGTTAAGCGTGCTCGGGCTGGAGTAGTGAGAGGGATGGGTGACCGTTCGGGAAGTTAGATGATTTGGAATGATGAGGGGTGATTAGAGGATAAATTGAGAAGTGATGAGGGGTGGTGATTACAGACTAGTGGTTAAAATAATTCAGAACTTGGGATTGTGACGTTTAGTCCTGGTTTGAGGCACGAACCGGGACTAATGGGGTTGAGAACTTTAGTCCCGGTTCGTGCCACGAACCGGTACTAAAGGTCCCATTTTCAAACTCTACCCCCTCCCCCCCCCTGTGGATCGCCTTTTCAGTTTTAAAAAAAATAAAAGAAAATAATGGAAATGTCAAAAAAAATAAAAGAAAATAAGTTTCTCATGTGATATGTGGTCTAGTTGTTGGGAAAATTTGCAAATGTGAATTTTGACTTTATTCGCAAAATCTCTCTGAAATTTGTAAAAATGGGCATAACTTTTGCATACTAACTCGGATGAAAAAGTTTTTTATATGAAAAATCATCTACTCGAAAAGTTACATCCAAATTTAACCGGGGAACTCGTTAAACATTTTCAAAATCCTCAAAAACCTAATAGAAAAAAGTTACGGGGCTTTTAAGATCTAGAGTGGAAAAATCGAAAAAAAAATCAAACAGTGGGCAAACTGTGGTCAAACAATGGTCAAACTAATTATTCTAGAATATTAGTGTTACTAAATAATTATTTTAGTTATTTCAATTTTGGCAAATCTGGTCAAACTGTGGTCAAAATGTGGTGAAACAATGGTCAAACTAATTATTCAAGAAATATTAGTGTTACTAAATAATTATTGTTTTTTAAAACAATAGTTTCAAACTCAAACAGTGAAATGTGTCACTTCATGCTCAAGCAAAATTCCTGAAGGTTAATAGGATTGACATCTTACTATTGTCAGGAAAACAACAAGGGCAGACTTGGAAACGAAGGAGAATAGAACCCGAAAGTTAAGCGTGCTCGGCTGGAGTAGTGGGAGGGATGGGTGACCGTTTGGGAAGTTAGATGATTTGGAATGATGAGGGGTGATTAGAGGATAAATTGAGAAGTGATGAGGGGTGGTGATTACAGACTAGTGGTTAAAATAATTCAGAACTTGGGATTGAGACCTTTAGTCCCGGTTTCAGGCACGAACCGGGACTAATGGGGTTGAGACCTTTAGTCCCGGTTCGTGCCACGAACCGGTAGTAAAGGTCCCATTTTCAAACTCTACCCCCTCCCCCCCCTGGTGGATCGCCTTTTCAGTTTTAAAAAAAATAAAAGAAAATAATGGAAATGTCAAAAAAATAAAAGAAAATAAGTTTCTCATGTGATATGTGGTCTAGTTGTTGAGAAAATTTGCAAATGTGAATTTTGACTTTATTCGCAAAATCTATCTGAAATTTGTAAAAATGGGCATAACTTTTGCATACTAACTCAGATGAAAAAGTTTTTTATATGAAAAATCATCTACTCGAAAAGTTACATCCAAATTTAACCGGGGAACCCGTTAAACATTTTCAAAATCCTCAAAAACCTAATAGAAAAAAGTTACAGGGCTTTTAAGATCTAGAGTGGAAAAAATCGAAAAAAATTCAAACAGTGGGCAAACTGTGGTCAAACAATGGTCAAACTAATTATTCTAGAATATTAGTGTTACTAAATAATTATTTTAGTTATTTCAATTTTGGTCAAATATGGTCAAACTGTGGTGAAACAATGGTCAAACTAATTATTCAAGAAATATTAGTGTTACTAAATAATTATTGTTTTTTAAAACAATAGTTTCACACTCAAACAGTGAAATGTGTCACTTCATGCTCAAGCAAAATTCCTGAAGGTTAATAGGATTGACATCTTACTATTGTCAGGAAAACAACAAGTGCAGACTTGGAAACGAAGGAGAATAGAACCCGAAAGTTAAGCGTGCTCGGGCTGGAGTAGTGAGAGGGATGGGTGACCGTTCGGGAAGTTAGATGATTTGGAATGATGAGGGGTGATTAGAGGATAAATTGAGAAGTGATGAGGGGTGGTGATTACAGAGTAGTGGTTAAAATAATTCAGAACTTGGGATTGAGACCTTTAGTCCTGGTTTGAGGCACGAACCGGGACTAATGGGGTTGAGACCTTTAGTCCCGGTTCGTGCCACGAACCGGTACTAAAGGTCCCATTTTCAAACTCTACCCCCTCCCCCCCTGTGGATCGCCTTTTCAGTTTTAAAAAAAATAAAAGAAAATAATGGAAATGTCAAAAAAATAAAAGAAAATAAGTTTCTCATGTGATATGTGGTCTAGTTGTTGGGAAAATTTGCAAATGTGAATTTTGACTTTATTCGCAAAATCTCTCTGAAATTTGTAAAAATGGGCATAACTTTTGCATACTAACTCGGATGAAAAAGTTTTTTATATGAAAAATCATCTACTCGAAAAGTTACATACAAATTTAACCGGGGAACTCGTTAAACATTTTCAAAATCCTCAAAAACCTAATAGAAAAAAGTTACGGGGCTTTTAAGATCTAGAGTGGAAAAATCGAAAAAAAAAATCAAACAGTGGGCAAACTGTGGTCAAACAATGGTCAAACTAATTATTCTAGAATATTAGTGTTACTAAATAATTATTTTAGTTATTTCAATTTTGGTCAAATCTGGTCAAACTGTGGTCAAACTGTGGTGAAACAATGGTCAAACTAATTATTCAAGAAATATTAGTGTTACTAAATAATTATTGTTTTTTAAAACAATAGTTTCAAACTCAAACAGTGAAATGTGTCACTTCATGCTCAAGCAAAATTCCTGAAGGTTAATAGGATTGACATCTTACTATTGTCAGGAAAACAACAAGGGCAGACTTGGAAACGAAGGAGAATAGAACCCGAAAGTTAAGCGTGCTCGGCTGGAGTAGTGGGAGGGATGGGTGACCGTTTGGGAAGTTAGATGATTTGGAATGATGAGGGGTGATTAGAGGATAAATTGAGAAGTGATGAGGGGTGGTGATTACAGACTAGTGGTTAAAATAATTCAGAACTTGGGATTGAGACCTTTAGTCCCGGTTTCAGGCACAAACCGGGACTAATGGGGTTGAGACCTTTAGTCCCGGTTCGTGCCACGAACCGGTACTAAAGGTCCCATTTTCAAAATCTACCCCCTCCCCCCCCTGGTGGATCGCCTTTTCAGTTTTAAAAAAAATAAAAGAAAATAATGGAAATGTCAAAAAATAAAAGAAAATAAGTTTCTCATGTGATATGTGGTCTAGTTGTTGAGAAAATTTGCAAATGTGAATTTTGACTTTATTTGCAAAATCTCTCTGAAATTTGTAAAAATGGGCATAACTTTTGCATACTAACTCGGATGAAAAAGTTTTTTATATGAAAAATCATCTACTCGAAAAGTTACATCCAAATTTAACCGGGGAACCCGTTAAACATTTTCAAAATCCTCAAAAACCTAATAGAAAAAAGTTACGGGGCTTTTAAGATCTAGAGTGGAAAAAATCGAAAAAAATTCAAACAGTGGGCAAACTGTGGTCAAACAATGGTCAAACTAATTATTCTAGAATATTAGTGTTACTAAATAATTATTTTAGTTATTTCAATTTTGGTCAAATATGGTCAAACCGTGGTGAAACAATGGTCAAACTAATTATTCAAGAAATATTAGTGTTACTAAATAATTATTGTTTTTTAAAACAATAGTTTCACACTCAAACAGTGAAATGTGTCACTTCATGCTCAAGCAAAATTCCTGAAGGTTAATAGGATTGACATCTTACTATTGTCAGGAAAACAACAAGTGCAGACTTGGAAACGAAGGAGAATAGAACCCGAAAGTTAAGCGTGCTCGGGCTGGAGTAGTGAGAGGGATGGGTGACCGTTCGGGAAGTTAGATGATTTGGAATGATGAGGGGTGATTAGAGGATAAATTGAGAAGTGATGAGGGGTGGTGATTACAGACTAGTGGTTAAAATAATTCAGAACTTGGGATTGAGACCTTTAGTCCTGGTTTGAGGCACGAACCGGGACTAATGGGGTTGAGACCTTTAGTCCCGGTTCGTGCCACGAACCGGTACTAAAGGTCCCATTTTCAAACTCTACCCCCTCCCCCCCTGTGGATCGCCTTTTCAGTTTTAAAAAAAATAAAAGAAAATAATGGAAATGTCAAAAAAATAAAAGAAAATAAGTTTCTCATGTGATATGTGGTCTAGTTGTTGGGAAAATTTGCAAATGTGAATTTTGACTTTATTTGCAAAATCTCTCTGAAATTTGTAAAAATGGGCATAACTTTTGCATACTAACTCGGATGAAAAAGTTTTTTATATGAAAAATCATCTACTCGAAAAGTTTCATCCAAATTTAACTAGGGAACCCGTTAAACATTTTCAAAATCCTCAAAAACCTAATAGAAAAAAAGTTACGGGGCTTTTAAGATCTAGAGTGGAAAAAATCGAAAAAAATTCAAACAGTGGGCAAACTGTGGTCAAACAATGGTCAAACTAATTATTCTAGAATATTAGTGTTACTAAATAATTATTTTAGTTATTTCAATTTTGGTCAAATCTGGTCAAACTGTGGTCAAACTGTGGTGAAACAATGGTCAAACTAATTATTCAAGAAATATTAGTGTTACTAAATAATTATTGTTTTTTAAAACAACAATTTCAAACTTAAACAGTGAAATGTGTCACTTCATGCTGAAGCAAAATTCCTGAAGGTTAATAGGATTGACATCTTACTATTGTCAGGAAAACAACAGGTGCAGACTTGGAAACGAAGGAGAATAGAACCCGAAAGTTAAGCGTGCTCGGGCTGGAGTAGTGAGAAGGATGGGTGACCGCTCGGGAAGTTAGATGATTTGGAATGATGAGGGGTGATTAGAGGATAAATTGAGAAGTGATGAGGGGTGGTGATGACAGACTAGTGGTTAAAATAATTCAGAACTTGGGATTGAGACCTTTAGTCCCGGTTTGAGGCACGAACCGGGACTAATGGGGTTGGGTTGAGACCTTTAGTCCCGGTTTGTACCACGAACCGGTACTAAAGGTCCCATTTTCAAACTCTACCCCCTCCCCCCCGGTGGATCGCCTTTTCAGTTTTAAAAAAAATAAAAGAAAATAATGGAAATGTCAAAAAAATAAAAGAAAATAAGTTTCTCATGTCATATGTGGTCTAGTTGTTGAGAAAATTTGCAAATGTGAATTTTGACTTTATTTGCAAAATATCTCTGAAATTTGTAAAAATGGGCATAACTTTTGCATACTAACTCAGATGAAAAAGTTTTTTATATGAAAAATCATCTACTCGAAAAGTTACATCCAAATTTAACCGGGGAACTCGTTAAACATTTTCAAAATCCTCAAAAACCTAATAGAAAAAAGTTACGGGGCTTTTAAGATCTAGAGTGGAAAAAATCGAAAAAAATTCAAACAGTGGGCAAACTGTGGTCAAACAATGGTCAAACTAATTATTCTAGAATATTAGTGTTACTAAATAATTATCTTAGTTATTTCAATTTTGGTCAAATATGGTCAAACTGTGGTGAAACAATGGTCAAACTAATTATTCAAGAAATATTAGTGTTACTAAATAATTATTGTTTTTTAAAACAATAGTTTCACACTCAAACAGTGAAATGTGTCACTTCATGCTCAAGCAAAATTCCTGAAGGTTAATAGGATTGACATCTTACTATTGTCAGGAAAACAACAAGTGCAGACTTGGAAACGAAGGAGAATAGAACCCGAAAGTTAAGCGTGCTCGGGCTGGAGTAGTGAGAGGGATGGGTGACCATTCGGGAAGTTAGATGATTTGGTATGATGAGGGGTGATTAGAGGATAAATTGAGAAGTGATGAGGGGTGGTGATTACAGACTAGTGGTTAAAATAATTCAGAACTTGGGATTGAGACCTTTAGTCCTGGTTTGAGGCACGAACCGGGACTAATGGGGTTGAGACCTTTAGTCCCGGTTCGTGCCACGAACCGGTACTAAAGGTCCCATTTTCAAACTCTACCCCCTCCCCCCGTGTGGATCGCCTTATCAGTTTTAAAAAAAATAAAAGAAAATAATGGAAATGTCAAAAAAATAAAAGAAAATAAGTTTCTCATGTGATATGTGGTCTAATTGTTGACAAAATTTGCAAATGTGAATTTTGACTTTATTCGCAAAATCTCTCTGAAATTTTTAAAAATGGGCATAACTTTTGCATACTAACTCGGATGAAAAAGTTTTTTATATGAAAAATCATCTACTCGAAAAGTTACATCCAAATTTAACCGGGGAACACGTTAAACATTTTCAAAATCCTCAAAAACCTAATAGAAAAAAGTTACGGGGCTTTTAAGATCTAGAGTGGAAAAAATCGAAAAAAATTCAAACAGTGGGCAAACTGTGGTCAAACAATTGTCAAACTAATTATTCTAGAATATTAGTGTTACTAAATAATTATTTTAGTTATTTCAATTTTGGTCAAATCTGGTCAAACTGTGGTCAAACAATGGTCAAACTAATTATTCAAGAAATATTAGTGTTACTAAATAATTATTGTTTTTTAAAACAATAGTTTCAAACTCAAACAGTGAAATGTGTCACTTCATGCTCAAGCAAAATTCCTGAAGGTTAATAGGATTGACATCTTACTATTGTCAGGAAAACAACAAGTGCAGACTTGGAAACGAAGGAGAATAGAACCCGAAAGTTAAGCGTGCTCGAGCTGGAGTAGTGGGAGGGATGGGTGACCGTTCGAGCTGGAGTAGTGGGAGGGATGGGTGACCGTTCGGGAAGTTAGATGATTTGGAATGATGAGGGGTGATTAGAGGATAAATTGAGAAGTGATGAGGGGTGATGATTACAGACTAGTGGTTAAAATAATTCAGAACTTGGGATTGAGACCTTTAGTCCCGGTTTGAGGCATGAACCGGGACTAATGGGGTTGAGACCTTTAGTCCCGGTTCGTGCCACGAACCGGTAGTAAAGGTCCCATTTTCAAACTCTACCCCCTCCCCCCCCCGGTGGATCGCCTTTTCAGTTTTAAAAAAAATAAAAGAAAATAATGGAAATGTCAAAAAAATAAAAGAAAATAAGTTTCTCATGTGATATGTGGTCTAGTTGTTGAGAAAATTTGCAAATGTGAATTTTGACTTTATTTGCAAAATCTCTCTGAAATTTGTAAAAATGGGCATAACTTTTGCATACTAACTCGGATGAAAAAGTTTTTTATATGAAAAATCATCTACTCGAAAAGTTACATCCAAATTTAACCGGGGAACCCGTTAAACATTTTCAAAATCCTCAAAAACCTAATAGAAAAAAGTTATAGGGCTTTTAAGATCTAGAGTGGAAAAAATCGAAAAAAGTTCAAAAAGTGGGCAAACTGTGGTCAAAGAATGGTCAAACTAATTATTCTAGAATATTAGTGTTACTAAATAATTATTTTAGTTATTTCAATTTTGGTCAAATCTGGTCAAACTGTGGTCAAACAATGGTCAAACTAATTATTCAAGAAATATTAGTGTTACTAAATAATTATTGTTTTTTAAAACAATAGTTTCAAACTCAAACAATGAAATGTGTCACTTCATGCTCAAGCAAAATTCCTGAAGGTTAATAGGATTGACATCTTACTATTGTCAGGAAAACAACAAGTGCAGACTTGGAAACGAAGAAGAATAGAACCCGAAAGTTAAGCGTGCTCGGGCTGGAGTAGTGAGAGGGATGGGTGACCGTTCGGGAAGTTAGATGATTTGGAATGATGAGGGGTGATTAGAGGATAAATTGAGAAGTGATGAGGGGTGGTGATTACAGACTAGTGGTTAAAATAATTCAGAACTTGGGATTGAGACCTTTAGTCCCGGTTTGAGGCACGAACCGGGACTAATGGGGTTGAGACCTTTAGTCCCGGTTCGTGCCACGAACCAGTACTAAAGGTCCCATTTTCAAACTCTATCCCCTCCCCCCCTGTGGATCGCCTTTTCAGTTTTAAAAAAAATAAAAGAAAATAATGGAAATGTCAAAAAAATAAAAGAAAATAAGTTTCTCATGTGATATGTGGTCTAGTTGTTGGGAAAATCCTCAAACAGTGGGCAAACTGTGGTCAAACAATGGTCAAACTAATTATTCTAGAATATTAGTGTTACTAAATAATTATTTTAGTTATTTCAATTTTGGTCAAATCTGGTGAAACTGTGGTGAAACAATGGTCAAACTAATTATTCAAGAAATATTAGTGTTACTAAATAATTATTGTTATTTAAAACAATAGTTTCAAACTCAAATAGTGAAATGTGTCACTTCATGCTCAAGCAAAATTCCTGAAGGTTAATAGGATTGACATCTTACTATTGTCAGGAAAACAACAAGTGCAGACTTGGAAACGAAGGAGAATAGAACCCGAAAGTTAAGCGTGCTCGGGCTGGAGTAGTGGGAGGGATGGGTGACCGTTCGGGAAGTTAGATGATTTGGAATGATGAGGAGTGATTAGAGGATAAATTGAGAAGTGATGAGGGGTGGTGATTACAGACTAGTGGTTAAAATAATTCAGAACTTGGGATTGAGACCTTTAGTCCCGGTTTGAGGCACGAACCGGGACTAATGGGTTTGAGACCTTTAGTCCCGGTTCGTGCCACGAACCGGTACTAAAGGTCCCATTTTCAAACTCTACCCCCTCCCCCCCCCTAGGTGGATCGCCTTTTCAGTTTTAAAAAAAATAAAAGAAAATAATGGAAATGTCAAAAAAATAAAAGAAAATAAGTTTCTCATGTGATATGTGGTCTAGTTGTTGGGAAAATTTGCAAATGTGAATTTTGACTTTATTTGCAAAATCTCTCTGAAATTTGTAAAAATGGGCATAACTTTTGCATACTAACTCGGATGAAAAAGTTTTTTATATGAAAAATCATCTACTCGAAAAGTTACATCCAAATTTAAGGGGGGGAACTCGTTAAACATTTTCAAAATCCTCAAAAACCTAATAGAAAAAAAGTTACGGGGCTTTTAAGATCTAGAGTGGAAAAAATCGAAAAAAATTCAAACAGTGGGCAAACTGTGGTCAAACAATGGTCAAACTAATTATTCTAGAATATTAGTGTTACTAAATAATTATTTTAGTTATTTCAATTTTGGTCAAATCTGGTCAAACTATGGTCAAACTGTGGTGAAACAATGGTCAAACTAATTATTCAAGAAATATTAGTGTTACTAAATAATTATTGTTTTTTAAAACAATAGTTTCAAACTCAAACAGTGAAATGTGTCACTTCATGCTCAAGCAAAATTCCTGAAGGTTAATAGGATTGACATCTTACTATTGTCAGGAAAACAACAAGTGCAGACTTGGAAACGAAGGAGAATAGAACCCGAAAGTTAAGCGTGCTCGGGCTGGAGTAGTGAGAGGGATGGGTGACCGTTCGGGAAGTTAGATGATTTGGAATGATGAGGGTGATTAGAGGATAAATTGAGAAGTGATGAGGGGTGGTGATTACAGACTAGTGGTTAAAATAATTCAGAACTTGGGATTGAGACCTTTAGTCCCGGTTTGAGGCACGAACCGGGACTAATGGGGTTGAGACCCTACCTCCTCCCCCCTGGATCGCCTTTTCAGTTTTAAAAAAAATAAAAGAAAATAATGGAAATGTCAAAAAAAATTAAAAGAAAATAAGTTTCTCATGTGATATGTGGTCTAGTTGTTGGGAAAATTTGCAAATGTGAATTTTGACTTTATTTGCAAAATCTCTCTGAAATTTGTAAAAATGGGCATAACTTTTGCATACTAACTCGGATGAAAAAGTTTTTTATATGAAAAATCATCTACTCGAAAAGTTACATCCAAATTTAACGGGGGGAACCCGTTAAACATTTTCAAAATCCTCAAAAACCTAATAGAAAAAAGTTACGGGGCTTTTAAGATCTAGAGTGGAAAAAATCGAAAAAAATTCAAACAGTGGGCAAACTGTGGTCAAACAATGGTCAAACTAATTATTCTAGAATATTAGTGTTACTAAATAATTATTTTAGTTATTTCAATTTTGGTCAAATCTGGTCAAACTATGGTCAAACTGTGGTGAAACAATGGTCAAACTAATTATTCAAGAAATATTAGTGTTACTAAATAATTATTGTTTTTTAAAACAATAGTTTCAAACTCAAACAGTGAAATGTGTCACTTCATGCTCAAGCAAAATTCCTGAAGGTTAATAGGATTGACATCTTACTATTGTCAGGAAAACAACAAGTGCAGACTTGGAAACGAAGGAGAATAGAACCCGAAAGTTAAGCGTGCTCGGGCTGGAGTAGTGAGAGGGATGGGTGACCGTTCGGGAAGTTAGATGATTTGGAATGATGAGGGTGATTAGAGGATAAATTGAGAAGTGATGAGGGGTGGTACAGACTAGTGGTTAAAATAATTCAGAACTTGGGATTGAGACCTTTAGTCCCGGTTTGAGGCACGAACCGGGACTAATGGGGTTGAGACCCTACCTCCTCCCCCCTGGATCGCCTTTTCAGTTTTAAAAAAAATAAAAGAAAATAATGGAAATGTCAAAAAAAATTAAAAGAAAATAAGTTTCTCATGTGATATGTGGTCTAGTTGTTGGGAAAATTTGCAAATGTGAATTTTGACTTTATTTGCAAAATCTCTCTGAAATTTGTAAAAATGGGCATAACTTTTGCATACTAACTCGGATGAAAAAGTTTTTTATATGAAAAATCATCTACTCGAAAAGTTACATCCAAATTTAACGGGGGGAACCCGTTAAACATTTTCAAAATCCTCAAAAACCTAATAGAAAAAAGTTACGGGGCTTTTAAGATCTAGAGTGGAAAAAATCGAAAAAAATTCAAACAGTGGGTAAACTGTGGTCAAACAATGGTCAAACTAATCATTCTAGAATATTAGTGTTACTAAATAATTATTTTAGTTATTTCAATTTTGGTCAAATCTGGTCAAACTGTGGTCAAACTATGGTGAAACAATGGTCAAACTAATTATTCAAGAAATATTAGTGTTACTAAATAATTATTGTTTTTTAAAACAATAGTTTCAAACTCAAACAGTCCCGGTTTGAGGCACGAACCGGGACTAATGGGGTTGAGACCCTACCTCCTCCCCCCTGGATCGCCTTTTCAGTTTTAAAAAAAATAAAAGAAAATAATGGAAATGTCAAAAAAATAAAAGAAAATAAGTTTCTCATGTGATATGTGGTCTAGTTGTTGGGAAAAATTTGCAAATGTGAATTTTGACTTTATTTGCAAAATCTCTCTGAAATTTGTAAAAATGGGCATAACTTTTGCATACTAACTCGGATGAAAAAGTTTTTTATATGAAAAATCATCTACTCGAAAAGTTACATCCAAATTTAACGGGGGGAACCCGTTAAACATTTTCAAAATCCTCAAAAACCTAATAGAAAAAAGTTACGGGGCTTTTAAGATCTAGAGTGGAAAAAATCGAAAAAAATTCAAACAGTGGGCAAACTGTGGTCAAACAATGGTCAAACTAATCATTCTAGAATATTAGTGTTACTAAATAATTATTTTAGTTATTTCAATTTTGGTCAAATCTGGTCAAACTGTGGTCAAACTGTGGTGAAACAATGGTCAAACTAATTATTCAAGAAATATTAGTGTTACTAAATAATTATTGTTTTTTAAAACAATAGTTTCAAACTCAAACAGTGAAATGTGTCACTTCATGCTCAAGCAAAATTCCTGAAGGTTAATAGGATTGACATCTTACTATTGTTAGGAAAACAACAAGTGCAGACTTGGAAACGAAGGAGAATAGAACCCGAAAGTTAAGCGTGCTCGGGATGGAGTAGTGACAGGGATGGGTGACCGTTCGGGAAGTTAGATGATTTGGAATGATGAGGGGTGATTAGAGGATAAATTGAGAAGTGATGAGGGGTGGTGATTACAGACTAGTGGTTAAAATAATTCAGAACTTGGGATTGAGACCTTTAGTCCCGGTTTGAGGCACGAACCGGGACTAATGGGGTTGAGACCCTACCTCCTCCCCCCTAGATCGCCTTTTCAGTTTTAAAAAAAATAAAAGAAAATAATGGAAATGTCAAAAGAAAATAAGTTTCTCATGTGATATGTGGTCTAGTTGTTGGGAAAATTTGCAAATGTGAATTTTGACTTTATTTGCAAAATCTCTTTGAAATTTGTAAAAATGGGCATAACTTTTGCATACTAACTCGGATGAAAAAGTTTTTTATATGAAAAATCATCTACTCGAAAAGTTACATCCAAATTTAACGGGGGGAACCCGTTAAACATTTTCAAAATCCTCAAAAACCTAATAGAAAAAAGTTACGGGGCTTTTAAGATCTAGAGTGGAAAAAATCGAAAAAAATTCAAACAGTGGGCAAACTGTGGTCAAACAATGGTCAAACTAATTATTCTAGAATATTAGTGTTACTAAATAATTATTTTAGTTATTTCAATTTTGGTCAAATCTGGTCAAACTGTGGTCAAACTGTGGTGAAACAATGGTCAAACTAATTATTCAAGAAATATTAGTGTTACTAAATAATTATTGTTTTTTAAAACAATAGTTTCAAACTCAAACAGTGAAATGTGTCACTTCATCCTCAAGCGAAATTCATGAAGGTTAATAGGATTGACATCTTACTATTGTCAGGAAAACAACAAGTGTAGACTTGGAAACGAAGGAGAATAGAACCCGAAAGTTAAGCGTGCTCGGGCTGGAGTAGTGAGAGGGATGGGTGACCGTTCGGGAAGTTAGATGATTTGGAATGATGAGGGGTGATTAGAGGATAAATTGAAAAGTGATGAGGGGTGGTGATTACACACTAATGGTTAAAATAATTCAGAACTTGGGATTGAGACCTTTAGTCCCGGTTTGAGGCATGAACCGGGACTAATGGGGTTGAGACCTTTAGTCCCGGTTCGTGCCACGAACCGGTACTAAAGGTCCCATTTTCAAACTCTACCCCCTCCCCCCCCGGTGGATCGCCTTTTCAGTTTTAAAAAAATAAAACAAAATAATGGAAATGTCAAAAAAATAAAAGAAAATAAGTTTCTCATGTGATATGTGGTCTAGTTGTTGGGAAAATTTGCAAATGTGAATTTTGACTTTATTTGCAAAATCTCTCTGAAATTTGTAAAAATGGGCATAACTTTTGCATACTAACTCGGATGAAAAAGTTTTTTATATGAAAAATCATCTACTCGAAAAGTTACATCCAAATTTAACGGGGGGAACTTGTTAAACATTTTCAAAATCCTCAAAAACCTAATAGAAAAAAGTTACGGGGCTTTTAAGATCTAGAGTGGAAAAAATCGAAAAAAATTCAAAAGTGGGCAAACTGTGGTCAAACAATGGTCAAACTAATTATTCTAGAATATTAGTGTTACTAAATAATTATTGTTTTTTAAAACAATAGTTTCAAACTCAAACAGTGAAATGTGTCACTTCATGCTCAAGCAAAATTCCTGAAGGTTAATAGGATTGACATCTTACTATTGTCAGGAAAACAACAAGTGCAGACTTGGAAACGAAGGAGAATAGAACCCGAAAGTTAAGCGTGCTCGGGCTGGAGTAGTGAGAGGGATGGGTGACCGTTCGGGAAGTTAGATGATTTGGAATGATGAGGGGTGATTAGAGGATAAATTGAGAAGTGATGAGGGGTGGTGATTACAGACTAGTGGTTAAAATAATTCAGAACTTGGGATTGAGACCTTTAGTACCGGTTCGTGGCACGAACCGGGACTAAAGGTCATAAAAGAAAATAAGTTTCTCATGTGATATGTGGTCTAGTTGTTGGAAAAATTTGCAAATGTGAATTTTGACTATATTTGCAAAATCTCTCTGAAATTTGTAAAAATGGGCATAACTTTTGCATACTAACTCGGATGAAAAAGTTTTTTATATGAAAAATCATCTACTCGAAAAGTTACATCCAAATTTAACGGGGGGAACCCGTTAAACATTTTCAAAATCCTCAAAAACCTAATAGAAAAAAGTTACGGGGCTTTTAAGATCTAGAGTGGAAAAAATCGAAAAAAATTCAAACAGTGGGCAAACTGTGGTCAAACAATGGTCAAACTAATTATTCTATAATATTAGTGTTACTAAATAATTATTTTAGTTATTTCAATTTTGGTCAAATTTGGTCAAACTGTGGTCAAACTGTGGTGAAACAATGGTCAAACTAATTATTCAAGAAATATTAGTGTTACTAAATAATTATTGTTTTTTAAAACAATAGTTTCAAACTCAAACAGTGAAATGTGTCACTTCATGCTCAAGCAAAATTCCTGAAGGTTAATAGGATTGACATCTTACTATTGTCACGAAAACAACAAGTGCAGACTTGGAAACGAAGGAGAATAGAACCCGAAAGTTAAGCGTGCTCGGGCTGGAGTAGTGAGAGGGATGGGTGACCATTCGGGAAGTTAGATGATTTGGAATGATGAGGGGTGATTAGAGGATAAATTGAGAAGTGATGAGGGGTGGTGATTACAGACTAGTGGTTAAAATAATTCAGAACTTGGGATTGAGACCTTTAGTACCGGTTCGTGGCACGAACCGGGACTAAAGGTCATAAAAGAAAATAAGTTTCTCATGTGATATGTGGTCTAGTTGTTGGGAAAATTTGCAAATGTGAATTTTGACTTTATTTGCAAAATCTCTCTGAAATTTGTAAAAATGGGCATAACTTTTGCATACTAACTCGGATGAAAAAAAAATTATATGAAAAATCATCTACTCGAAAAGTTACATCCAAATTTAACAAGGGGAACCCGTTAAACATTTTCAAAATCCTCAAAAACCTAATAGAAAAAAAGTTACGGGGCTTTTAAGATCTAGAGTGGAAAAAATCGAAAAAAATTCAAACAGTGGGCAAACTGTGGTCAAACAATGGTCAAACTAATTATTCTAGAATATTAGTGTTACTAAATAATTATTTTAGTTATTTCAATTTTGGTCAAATCTGGTCAAACTGTGGTGAAACAATGGTCAAACTAATTATTCAAGAAATATTAGTGTTACTAAATAATTATTGTTTTTTAAAACAATAGTTTCAAACTCAAACAGTGAAATGTGTCACTTCATGCTCAAGCAAAATTCCTGAAGGTTAATAGGATTGACATCTTACTATTGTCAGGAAAACAACAAGTACAGACTTGGAAACGAAGGAGAATAGAACCCGAAAGTTAAGCGTGCTTGGGCTGGAGTAGTGAGAGGGATGGGTGACCGATCGGGAAGTTAGATGATTTGGAATGATGAGGGGTGGTGATTACAGACTAGTGGTTAAAATAATTCAGAACTTGGGATTGAGACCTTTAGTACCGGTTCGTGGCACGAACCGGAACTAAAGGTCATAAAAGAAAATAAGTTTCTCATGTGATATGTGGTCTAGTTGTTGGGAAAATTTGCAAATGTGAATTTTGACTTTATTTGCAAAATCTCTCTGAAATTTGTAAAAATGGGCATAACTTTTGCATTCTAACTCGGATGAAAAAGTTTTTTATATGAAAAATCATCTACTCGAAAAGTTACACCCAAATTTAACGGGGGGAACCCGTTAAACATTTTCAAAATCCTCAAAAACCTAATAGAAAAAAGTTACGGGGCTTTTAAGATCTAGAGTGGAAAAAATCGAAAAAAATTCAAACAGTGGGCAAACTGTGGTCAAACAATGGTCAAACTAATTATTCTAGAATATTAGTGTTACTAAATAATTATTTTAGTTATTTCAAGTTTGGTCAAATCTGGTCAAACTGTGGTCAAACTATGGTGAAACAATGGTCAAACTTATTATTCAAGAAATATTAGTGTTACTAAATAATTATTGTTTTTTAAAACAATAGTTTCAAACTCAAACAGTGAAATGTGTCACTTCATGCTCAAGCAAAATTCCTGAAGGTTAATAGGATTGACATCTTACTATTGTCAGGAAAACAACAAGTGCAGACTTAGAAACGAAGGAGAATAGAACCCGAAAGTTAAGCGTGCTCGGGCTGGAGTAGTGAGAGGGATGGGTGACCGTTCGAGAAGTTAGATGATTTGGAATGATGAGGGGTGATTAGAGGATAAATTGAGAAGTGATGAGGGGTGGTGATTACAGACTAGTGGTTAAAATAATTCAGAACTCTGGATTGAGACCTTTAGTACCGGTTCGTGGCACGAACCGGGACTAAAGGTCATAAAAGAAAATAAGTTTCTCATGTGATATGTGGTCTAGTTGTTGGGAAAATTTGCAAATGTGAATTTTGATTTATTTGCAAAATCTCTCTGAAATTTGTAAAAATGGGCATAACTTTTGCATACTAACTCGGATGAAAAAAATATTTATATGAAAAATCATCTACTCGAAAAGTTACATCCAAATTTAACAAGGGGAACTCGTTAAACATTTTCAAAATCCTCAAAAACCTAATAGAAAAAAAGTTACGGGGCTTTTAAGATCTAGAGTGGAAAAAATCGAAAAAAATTCAAACAGTGGGCAAACTGTGGTCAAACAATGGTCAAACTAATTATTCTAGAATATTAGTGTTACTAAATAATTATTTTAGTTATTTCAATTTTGGTCAAATCTGGTCAAACTGTGGTGAAACAATGGTCAAACTAATTATTCAAGAAATATTAGTGTTACTAAATAATTATTCTTTTTTAAAACAATAGTTTCAAACTCAAACAGTGAAATGTGTCACTTCATGCTCAAGCAAAATTCCTGAAGGTTAATCGGATTGACATCTTACTATTATCAGGAAAACAACAAGTACAGACTTGGAAACGAAGGAGAATAGAACCCGAAAGTTAAGCGTGCTCGGGCTGGAGTAGTGAGAGGGATGGGTGACCATTCGGGAAGTTAGATGATTTGGAATGATGAGAGGTGATTAGAGGATAAATTGAGAAGTGATGAGGGGTGGTGATTACAGACTAGTGGTTAAAATAATTCAGAACTTGGGATTGAGACCTTTAGTACCGGTTCGTGGCACGAACCGGGACTAAAGGTCATAAAAGAAAATAAGTTTCTCATGTGATATGTGGTCTAGTTGTTGGGAAAATTTGCAAATGTGAATTTTGACTTTATTTGCAAAATCTCTCTGAAATTTGTAAAAATGGGCATAACTTTTGCATACTAACTCGGATGAAAAAGTTTTTTATATGAAAAATCATCTACTCGAAAAGTTACATCCAAATTTAAGGGGGGGAACTCGTTAAACATTTTCAAAATCCTCAAAAACCTAATAGAAAAAAAGTTACGGGGCTTTTAAGATCTAGAGTGGAAAAAATCGAAACAAATTCAAACAGTGGGCAAACTGTGGTCAAACAATGGTCAAACTAATTATTCTAGAATATTAGTGTTACTAAATAATTATTTTAGTTATTTCAATTTTGGTCAAATCTGGTCAAACTATGGTCAAACTGTGGTGAAACAATGGTCAAACTAATTATTCAAGAAATATTAGTGTTACTAAATAATTATTGTTTTTTAAAACAATAATTCAAACTCAAACAGTGAAATGTGTCACTTCATGCTCAAGCAAAATTCCTGAAGGTTAATAGGATTGACATCTTACTATTGTCAGGAAAACAACAAGTGTAGACTTGGAAACGAAGGAGAATAGAACCCGAAAGTTAAGCGTGCTCGGGCTGGAGTAGTGAGAGGGATGGGTGACCGTTCGGGAAGTTAGATGATTTGGAATGATGAGGGGTGATTAGAGGATAAATTGAGAAGTGATGAGGGGTGGTGATTACAGACTAGTGGTTAAAATAATTCAGAACATGGGATTGAGACCTTTAGTACCGGTTCGTGGCACGAACCGGGACTAAAGGTCATAAAAGAAAATAAGTTTCTCATGTGATATGTGGTCTAGTTGTTGGGAAATTTTGCAAATGTGAATTTTGACTTTATTTGCAAAATCTCTCTGAAATTTGTAAAAATGGGCATAACTTTTGCATACTAACTCGGATGAAAAAGTTTTTTATAAGAAAAATCATCTACTCGAAAAGTTACATCCAAATTTAACGGGGGTACCCGTTAAACATTTTCAAAATCCTCAAAAACCTAACAGAAAAAAAGTTACAGGGCTTTTAAGATCTAGAGTGGAAAAAATCGAAAAAATTCAAACAGTGGGCAAACTGTGGTCAAACAATGGTCAAACTAATTATTCTAGAATATTAGTGTTACTAAATAATTATTTTAGTTATTTCAATTTTGGTCAAATCTGGTCAAACTGTGGTCAAACTGTGGTGAAACAATGGTCAAACTAATTATTCAAGAAATATTAGTGTTACTAAATAATTATTGTTTTTTAAAACAATAGTTTCAAACTCAAACGGTGAAATGGGTCACTTCATGCTCAAGCGAAATTCCTGAAGGTTAATAGGATTGACATCTTACTATTGTCAGGAAAACAACAAGTGCAGACTTGGAAACGAAGGAGAATAGAACCCGAAAGTTAAGCGTGCTCGGGCTGGAGTAGTGAGAGGGATGGGTGACCATTCGGGAAGTTGATTTGGAATGATGAGGGGTGATTAGAGGATAAATTGAGAAGTGATGAGGGGTGGTGATTGCAGACTAGTGGTTAAAATAATTCAGAACTTGGGATTGAGACCTTTAGTACCGGTTCGTGGCACGAACCGGGACTAAAGGTCATAAAAGAAAATAAGTTTCTCATGTGATATGTGGTCTAGTTGTTGGGAAAATTTGCAAATGTGAATTTTGACTTTATTTGCAAAATCTCTGAGAAATTTGTAAAAATGGGCATAACTTTTGCATACTAACTCGGATGAAAAAGTTTTTTATATGAAAAATCATCTACTCGAAAAGTTACATCCAAATTTAACGGGCGAACGCGTTAAACATTTTCAAAATCCTCAAAAACCTAATAGAAAAAAAGTTACGGGGCTTTTAAGATCTAGAGTGGAAAAAATCGAAAAAAATTCAAACAGTGGGCAAACTGTGGTCAAACAATGGTCAAACTAATTATTCTAGAATATTAGTGTTACTAAATAATTATTTTAGTTATTTCAATTTTGGTCAAATCTGGTCAAATTGTGGTGAAACAATGGTCAAACTAATTATTCAAAAATATTAGTGTTACTAAATAATTATTGTTTTTTAAAACAATAGTTCAAACTCAAACAGTGAAATGTGTCACTTCATGCTCAAGCATAATTCCTGAAGGTTAATAGGATTGACATCTTACTATTGTCAGGAAAACAACAAGTGCAGACTTGGAAACGAAGGAGAATAGAACCCAAAAGTTAAGCGTGCTCGGGGTGGAGTAGTGAGAGGGATGGGTGACCGTTCGGGAAGTTAGATGATTTGGAATGATGAGGGGTGATTAGAGGATAAATTGAGAAGTGATGAGGGGTGGTGATTACAGACTTGTGGTTAAAATAATTCAGAACTTGGGATTAAGACCTTTAGTACCGGTTCGTGGCACGAATCGGGACTAAAGGTCATAAAAGAAAATAAGTTTCTCATGTGATATGTGGTCTAGTTGTTGGGAAAATTTGCAAATGTGAATTTTGACATTATTTGCAAAATCTCTCTGAAATTTGTAAAAATGGGCATAACTTTTGCATACTAACTCGGATGAAAAAGTTTTTTATATGAAAAATCATCTACTCGAAAAGTTACATCCAAATTTAACGGGGGGAACACGTTAAACATTTTCAAAATCCTCAAAAACCTAATAGAAAAAAAGTTACGGGGCTTTTAAGATCTAGAGTGGAAAAAATCGAAACAAATTCAAACAGTGGGCAAACTGTGGTCAAACAATGGTCAAACTAATTATTCTAGAATATTAGTGTTACTAAATAATTATTTTAGTTATTTCAATTTTGGTCAAATCTGGTCAAACTATGGTCAAACTGTGGTGAAACAATGGTCAAACTAATTATTCAAGAAATATTAGTGTTACTAAATAATTATTGTTTTTTAAAACAATAGTTTCAAACTCAAATAGTGAAATGTGTCACTTCATGCTCAAGCAAAATTCCTGAAGGTTAATAGGATTGACATCTTATTATTGTCAGGAAAACAACAAGTGCAGACTTGGAAACGAAGGAGAATAGAACCCGAAAGTTAAGCGTGCTCGGGCTGGAGTAGTGAGAGGGATGGGTGACCGTTCGGGAAGTTAGATGATTTGGAATGATGAGGGGTGATTAGAGGATAAATTGAGAAGTGATGAGGGGTGGTGATTACAGACTAGTGGTTAAAATAATTCAGAACTTGGGATTGAGACTTTAGTACTGGTTCGTGGCACGAACCGGGACTAAAGGTCATAAAAGAAAATAAGTTTCTCATGTGATATGTGGTCTAGTTGTTGGGAAAATTTGCAAATGTGAATTTTGACTTTATTTGCAAAATCTCTGTGAAATTTGTAAAAATGGGCATAACTTTTGCATACTAACTCGGATGAAAAAGTTTTTTATATGAAAAACCATCTACTCGAAAAGTTACATCCAAATTTAACGGGGGAACCCGTTAAACATTTTCAAAATCCTCAAAAACCTAATAGAAAAAAGTTACGGGGCTTTTAAGATCTAGAGTGGAAAAAATCGAAAAAAATTCAAACAGTGGGCAAACTGTGGTCAAACAATGGTCAAACTAATTATTCTAGAATATTAGTGTTACTAAATAATTATTTTAGTTATTTCAATTTTGGTCAAATCTGGTCAAACTGTGGTGAAACAATGGTCAAACTAATTATTCAAAAATATTAGTGTTACTAAATAATTAATGTTTTTTAAAACAATAGTTCAAACTCAAACAGTGAAATGTGTCACTTCATGCTCAAGCAAAATTCCTGAAGGTTAATAGGATTGACATCTTACTATTGTCAGGAAAACAACAAGTGCAGACTTGCAAACGAAGGAGAATAGAACCCAAAAGTTAAGCGTGCTCGGGCTGGAGTAGTGAGAGGGATGGGTGACCGTTCGGGAAGTTAGATGATTTGGAATGATGAGGGGTGATTAGAGGATAAATTGAGAAGTGATGAGGGGTGGTGATTACAGACTTGTGGTTAAAATAATTCAGAACTTGGGATTGAGACCTTTAGTACCGGTTCGTGGCACGAACCGGGACTAAAGGTCATAAAAGAAAATAAGTTTCTCATGTGATATGTGGTCTAGTTGTTGGGAAAATTTGCAAATGTGAATTTTGACATTATTTGCAAAATCTCTCTGAAATTTGTAAAAATGGGCATAACTTTTGCATCCTAACTCGGATGAAAAAGTTTTTTATATGAAAAATCATCTACTCGAAAAGTTACATCCAAATTTAAGGGGGGGAACTCGTTAAACATTTTCAAAATCCTCAAAAACCTAATAGAAAAAAAGTTACGGGGCTTTTAAGATCTAGAGTGGAAAAAATCGAAACAAATTCAAACAGTGGGCAAACTGTGGTCAAACAATGGTCAAACTAATTAATCTAGAATATTAGTGTTACTAAATAATTATTTTAGTTATTTCAATTTTGGTCAAATCTGGTCAAACTATGGTCAAACTGTGGTGAAACAATGGTCAAACTAATTATTCAAGAAATATTAGTGTTACTAAATAATTATTGTTTTTTAAAACAATAGTTTCAAACTCAAACAGTGAAATGTGTCACTTCATGCTCAAGCAAAATTCCTGAAGGTTAATAGGATTGACATCTTACTATTGTCAGGAAAACAACAAGTGCAGACTTGGAAACGAAGGAGAATAGAACCCGAAAGTTAAGCGTGCTCGGGCTGGAGTAGTGAGAGGGATGGGTGACCGTTCGGGAAGTTAGATGATTTGGAATGATGAGGGGTGATTAGAGGATAAATTGAGAAGTGATGAGGGGTGGTGATTACAGACTAGTGGTTAAAATAATTCAAAACTTGGGATTGAGACCTTTAGTCCCGGTTTGAGGCACGAACCGGGACTAATGGGGTTGAGACCTTTTGTCCCGGTTCGTGCCACGAACCGGTACTACAGGTCCCATTTTCAAACTCTACCCCCCCCGGTGGATCGCCTTTTTAGTTTTAAAAAAAATAAAAGAAAATAATGGAAATGCCAAAAAAAGAAAAGAAAATAAGTTTCTCATGTGATATGTGGTCTAGTTGTTGGGAAAATTTGCAAATGTGAATTTTGACTTTATTTGCAAAATCTCTCTGAAATTTGTAAAAATGGGCATAACTTTTGCATACTAACTCGGATGAAAAAGTTTTTTATATGAAAAATCATCTACTCGAAAAGTTACATCCAAATTTAACGAGGGGAACCCGTTAAACATTTGCAAAATCCTCAAAAACCTAATAGAAAAAAAGTTACGGGGCTTTTAAGATCTAGAGTGGAAAAATCGAAAAAATTTCAAACAGTGGGCAAACTGTGGTCAAACAATGGTCAAACTAATTATTCTAGAATATTAGTGTTACTAAATAATTATTTTAGTTATTTCAATTTTGGTCAAATCTGGTCAAACTATGGTCAAACTATGGTGAAACAATGGTCAAACTAATTATTCAAGAAATATTAGTGTTACTAAATAATTATTGTTTTTGAAAACAATAGTTTCAAACTCAAAGAGTGAAATGTGTCACTTCATGCTCAAGCAAAATTCCTGAAGGTTAATAGGATTGACATCTTACTATTGTCAGGAAAACAACAAGTGCAGACTTGGAAACGAAGGAGAATAGAACCCGAAAGTTAAGCGTGCTCGGGCTGGAGTAGTGAGAGGGATGGGTGACCGTTCGGGAAGTTAGATGATTTGGAATGATGAGGGGTGATTAGAGGATAAATTGAGAAGTGATGAGGGGTGGTGATTACAGACTAGTGGTTAAAATAATTCAGAACATGGGATTGAGACCTTTAGTACCGGTTCGTGGCACGAACCGGGACTAAAGGTCATAAAAGAAAATAAGTTTCTCATGTGATATGTGGTCTAGTTGTTGGGAAATTTTGCAAATGTGAATTTTGACTTTATTTGCAAAATCTCTCTGAAATTTGTAAAAATGGGCATAACTTTTGCATACTAACTCGGATGAAAAAGTTTTTTATAAGAAAAATCATCTACTCGAAAAGTTACATCCAAATTTAACGGGGGTACCCGTTAAACATTTTCAAAATCCTCAAAAACCTAACAGAAAAAAAGTTACAGGGCTTTTAAGATCTAGAGTGGAAAAAATCGAAAAAAATTCAAACAGTGGGCAAACTGTGGTCAAACAATGGTCAAACTAATTATTCTAGAATATTAGTGTTACTAAATAATTATTTTAGTTATTTCAATTTTGGTCAAATCTGGTCAAACTGTGGTGAAACAATGGTCAAACTAATTATTCAAAAATATTAGTGTTACTAAATAATTATTGTTTTTTAAAACAATAGTTCAAACTCAAACAGTGAAATGTGTCACTTCATGCTCAAGCAAAATTCCTGAAGGTTAATAGGATTGACATCTTACTATTGTCAGGAAAACAACAAGTGCAGACTTGGAAACGAAGGAGAATAGAACCCAAAAGTTAAGCGTGCTCGGGGTGGAGTAGTGAGAGGGATGGGTGACCGTTCGGGAAGTTAGATGATTTGGAATGATGAGGGGTGATTAGAGGATAAATTGAGAAGTGATGAGGGGTGGTGATTACAGACTTGTGGTTAAAATAATTCAGAACTTGGGATTAAGACCTTTAGTACCGGTTCGTGGCACGAATCGGGACTAAAGGTCATAAAAGAAAATAAGTTTCTCATGTGATATGTGGTCTAGTTGTTGGGAAAATTTGCAAATGTGAATTTTGACATTATTTGCAAAATCTCTCTGAAATTTGTAAAAATGGGCATAACTTTTGCATACTAACTCGGATGAAAAAGTTTTTTATATGAAAAATCATCTACTCGAAAAGTTACATCCAAATTTAACGGGGGGAACTCGTTAAACATTTTCAAAATCCTCAAAAACCTAATAGAAAAAAAGTTACGGGGCTTTTAAGATCTAGAGTGGAAAAAATCGAAACAAATTCAAACAGTGGGCAAACTGTGGTCAAACAATGGTCAAACTAATTATTCTAGAATATTAGTGTTACTAAATAATTATTTTAGTTATTTCAATTTTGGTCAAATCTGGTCAAACTATGGTCAAACTGTGGTGAAACAATGGTCAAACTAATTATTCAAGAAATATTAGTGTTACTAAATAATTATTGTTTTTTAAAACAATAGTTTCAAACTCAAATAGTGAAATGTGTCACTTCATGCTCAAGCAAAATTCCTGAAGGTTAATAGGATTGACATCTTATTATTATCAGGAAAACAACAAGTGCAGACTTGGAAACGAAGGAGAATAGAACCCGAAAGTTAAGCGTGCTCGGGCTGGAGTAGTGAGAGGGATGGGTGACCGTTCGGGAAGTTAGATGATTTGGAATGATGAGGGGTGATTAGAGGATAAATTGAGAAGTGATGAGGGGTGGTGATTACAGACTAGTGGTTAAAATAATTCAGAACTTGGGATTGAGACTTTAGTACTGGTTCGTGGCACGAACCGGGACTAAAGGTCATAAAAGAAAATAAGTTTCTCATGTGATATGTGGTCTAGTTGTTGGGAAAATTTGCAAATGTGAATTTTGACTTTATTTGCAAAATCTCTGTGAAATTTGTAAAAATGGGCATAACTTTTGCATACTAACTCGGATGAAAAAGTTTTTTATATGAAAAACCATCTACTCGAAAAGTTACATCCAAATTTAACGGGGGAACCCGTTAAACATTTTCAAAATCCTCAAAAACCTAATAGAAAAAAGTTACGGGGCTTTTAAGATCTAGAGTGGAAAAAATCGAAAAAAATTCAAACAGTGGGCAAACTGTGGTCAAACAATGGTCAAACTAATTATTCTAGAATATTAGTGTTACTAAATAATTATTTTAGTTATTTCAATTTTGGTCAAATCTGGTCAAACTGTGGTGAAACAATGGTCAAACTAATTATTCAAAAATATTAGTGTTACTAAATAATTAATGTTTTTTAAAACAATAGTTCAAACTCAAACAGTGAAATGTGTCACTTCATGCTCAAGCAAAATTCCTGAAGGTTAATAGGATTGACATCTTACTATTGTCAGGAAAACAACAAGTGCAGACTTGCAAACGAAGGAGAATAGAACCCAAAAGTTAAGCGTGCTCGGGCTGGAGTAGTGAGAGGGATGGGTGACCGTTCGGGAAGTTAGATGATTTGGAATGATGAGGGGTGATTAGAGGATAAATTGAGAAGTGATGAGGGGTGGTGATTACAGACTTGTGGTTAAAATAATTCAGAACTTGGGATTGAGACCTTTAGTACCGGTTCGTGGCACGAACCGGGACTAAAGGTCATAAAAGAAAATAAGTTTCTCATGTGATATGTGGTCTAGTTGTTGGGAAAATTTGCAAATGTGAATTTTGACATTATTTGCAAAATCTCTCTGAAATTTGTAAAAATGGGCATAACTTTTGCATCCTAACTCGGATGAAAAAGTTTTTTATATGAAAAATCATCTACTCGAAAAGTTACATCCAAATTTAAGGGGGGGAACTCGTTAAACATTTTCAAAATCCTCAAAAACCTAATAGAAAAAAAGTTACGGGGCTTTTAAGATCTAGAGTGGAAAAAATCGAAACAAATTCAAACAGTGGGCAAACTGTGGTCAAACAATGGTCAAACTAATTAATCTAGAATATTAGTGTTACTAAATAATTATTTTAGTTATTTCAATTTTGGTCAAATCTGGTCAAACTATGGTCAAACTGTGGTGAAACAATGGTCAAACTAATTATTCAAGAAATATTAGTGTTACTAAATAATTATTGTTTTTTAAAACAATAGTTTCAAACTCAAACAGTGAAATGTGTCACTTCATGCTCAAGCAAAATTCCTGAAGGTTAATAGGATTGACATCTTACTATTGTCAGGAAAACAACAAGTGCAGACTTGGAAACGAAGGAGAATAGAACCCGAAAGTTAAGCATGCTCGGGCTGGAGTAGTGAGAGGGATGGGTGACCGTTCGGGAAGTTAGATGATTTGGAATGATGAGGGGTGATTAGAGGATAAATTGAGAAGTGATGAGGGGTGGTGATTACAGACTAGTGGTTAAAATAATTCAAAACTTGGGATTGAGACCTTTAGTCCCGGTTTGAGGCACGAACCGGGACTAATGGGGTTGAGACCTTTTGTCCCGGTTCGTGCCACGAACCGGTACTACAGGTCCCATTTTCAAACTCTACCCCCCCCGGTGGATCGCCTTTTCAGTTTTAAAAAAAATAAAAGAAAATAATGGAAATGCCAAAAAAAGAAAAGAAAATAAGTTTCTCATGTGATATGTGGTCTAGTTGTTGGGAAAATTTGCAAATGTGAATTTTGACTTTATTTGCAAAATCTCTCTGAAATTTGTAAAAATGGGCATAACTTTTGCATACTAACTCGGATGAAAAAGTTTTTTATATGAAAAATCATCTACTCGAAAAGTTACATCCAAATTTAACGAGGGGAACCCGTTAAACATTTGCAAAATCCTCAAAAACCTAATAGAAAAAAAGTTACGGGGCTTTTAAGATCTAGAGTGGAAAAATCGAAAAAATTTCAAACAGTGGGCAAACTGTGGTCAAACAATGGTCAAACTAATTATTCTAGAATATTAGTGTTACTAAATAATTATTTTAGTTATTTCAATTTTGGTCAAATCTGGTCAAACTATGGTCAAACTATGGTGAAACAATGGTCAAACTAATTATTCAAGAAATATTAGTGTTACTAAATAATTATTGTTTTTGAAAACAATAGTTTCAAACTCAAAGAGTGAAATGTGTCACTTCATGCTCAAGCAAAATTCCTGAAGGTTAATAGGATTGACATCTTACTATTGTCAGGAAAACAACAAGTGCAGACTTGGAAACGAAGGAGAATAGAACCCGAAAGTTAAGCGTGCTCGGGCTGGAGTAGTGAGAGGGATGGGTGACCGTTCGGGAAGTTAGATGATTTGGAATGATGAGGGGTGATTAGAGGATAAATTGAGAAGTGATGAGGGGTGGTGATTACAGACTAGTGGTTAAAATAATTCAGAACATGGGATTGAGACCTTTAGTACCGGTTCGTGGCACGAACCGGGACTAAAGGTCATAAAAGAAAATAAGTTTCTCATGTGATATGTGGTCTAGTTGTTGGGAAATTTTGCAAATGTGAATTTTGACTTTATTTGCAAAATCTCTCTGAAATTTGTAAAAATGGGCATAACTTTTGCATACTAACTCGGATGAAAAAGTTTTTTATAAGAAAAATCATCTACTCGAAAAGTTACATCCAAATTTAACGGGGGTACCCGTTAAACATTTTCAAAATCCTCAAAAACCTAACAGAAAAAAAGTTACAGGGCTTTTAAGATCTAGAGTGGAAAAAATCGAAAAAATTCAAACAGTGGGCAAACTGTGGTCAAACAATGGTCAAACTAATTATTCTAGAATATTAGTGTTACTAAATAATTATTTTAGTTATTTCAATTTTGGTCAAATCTGGTCAAACTGTGGTCAAACTGTGGTGAAACAATGGTCAAACTAATTATTCAAGAAATATTAGTGTTACTAAATAATTATTGTTTTTTAAAACAATAGTTTCAAACTCAAACGGTGAAATGGGTCACTTCATGCTCAAGCGAAATTCCTGAAGGTTAATAGGATTGACATCTTATTATTGTCAGGAAAACAACAAGTGCAGACTTGGAAACGAAGGAGAATAGAACCCGAAAGTTAAGCGTGCTCGGGCTGGAGTAGTGAGAGGGATGGGTGACCGTTCGGGAAGTTGATTTGGAATGATGAGGGGTGATTAGAGGATAAATTGAGAAGTGATGAGGGGTGGTGATTGCAGACTAGTGGTTAAAATAATTCAGAACTTGGGATTGAGACCTTTAGTACCGGTTCGTGGCACGAACCGGGACTAAAGGTCATAAAAGAAAATAAGTTTCTCATGTGATATGTGGTCTAGTTGTTGGGAAAATTTGCAAATGTGAATTTTGACTTTATTTGCAAAATCTCTGAGAAATTTGTAAAAATGGGCATAACTTTTGCATACTAACTCGGATGAAAAAGTTTTTTATATGAAAAATCATCTACTCGAAAAGTTACATCCAAATTTAACGGGCGAACCCGTTAAACATTTTCAAAATCCTCAAAAACCTAATAGAAAAAAAGTTACGGGGCTTTTAAGATCTAGAGTGGAAAAAATCGAAAAAAATTCAAACAGTGGGCAAACTGTGGTCAAACAATGGTCAAACTAATTATTCTAGAATATTAGTGTTACTAAATAATTATTTTAGTTATTTCAATTTTGGTCAAATCTGGTCAAACTGTGGTGAAACAATGGTCAAACTAATTATTCAAAAATATTAGTGTTACTAAATAATTATTGTTTTTTAAAACAATAGTTCAAACTCAAACAGTGAAATGTGTCACTTCATGCTCAAGCAAAATTCCTGAAGGTTAATAGGATTGACATCTTACTATTGTCAGGAAAACAACAAGTGCAGACTTGGAAACGAAGGAGAATAGAACCCAAAAGTTAAGCGTGCTCGGGCTGGAGTACTGAGAGGGATGGGTGACCGTTCGGGAAGTTAGATGATTTGGAATGATGAGGGGTGATTAGAGGATAAATTGAGAAGTGATGAGGGGTGGTGATTACAGACTTGTGGTTAAAATAATTCAGAACTTGGGATTGAGACCTTTAGTACCGGTTCGTGGCACGAACCGGGACTAAAGGTCATAAAAGAAAATAAGTTTCTCATGTGATATGTGGTCTAGTTGTTGGGAAAATTTGCAAATGTGAATTTTGACATTATTTGCAAAATCTCTCTGAAATTTGTAAAAATGGGCATAACTTTTGCATACTAACTCGGATGAAAAAGTTTTTTATATGAAAAATCATCTACTCGAAAAGTTACATCCAAATTTAAGGGGGGGAACTTGTTAAACATTTTCAAAATCCTCAAAAACCTAATAGAAAAAAAGTTACGGGGCTTTTAAGATCTAGAGTGGAAAAAATCGAAACAAATTCAAACAGTGGGCAAACTGTGGTCAAACAATGGTCAAGCTAATTATTCTAGAATATTAGTGTTACTAAATAATTATTTTAGTTATTTCAATTTTGGTCAAATCTGGTCAAACTATGGTCAAACTGTGGTGAAACAATGGTCAAACTAATTATTCAAGAAATATTAGTGTTACTAAATAATTATTGTTTTTTAAAACAAAATTTTCAAACTCAAACAGTGAAATGTGTCACTTCATGCTCAAGCAAAATTCCTGAAGGTTAATAGGATTGACATCTTACTATTGTCAGGAAAACAACAAGTGCAGACTTGGAAACGAAGGAGAATAGAACCCGAAAGTTAAGCGTGCTCGGGCTGGAGTAGTGAGAGGGATGGGTGACCGTTCGGGAAGTTAGATGATTTGGAATGATGAGGGGTGATTAGAGGATAAATTGAGAAGTGATGAGGGGTGGTGATTACAGACTAGTGGTTAAAATAATTCAAAACTTGGGATTGAGACCTTTAGTCCCGGTTTGAGGCACGAACCGGGACTAATGGGGTTGAGACCTTTTGTCCCGGTTCGTGCCACGAACCGGTACTACAGGTCCCATTTTCAAACTCTACCCCCCCCGGTGGATCGCCTTTTCAGTTTTAAAAAAAATAAAAGAAAATAATGGAAATGCCAAAAAAAGAAAAGAAAATAAGTTTCTCATGTGATATGTGGTCTAGTTGTTGGGAAAATTTGCAAATGTGAATTTTGACTTTATTTGCAAAATCTCTCTGAAATTTGTAAAAATGGGCATAACTTTTGCATACTAACTCGGATGAAAAAGTTTTTTATATGAAAAATCATCTACTCGAAAAGTTACATCCAAATTTAACGAGGGGAACCCGTTAAACATTTGCAAAATCCTCAAAAACCTAATAGAAAAAAAGTTACGGGGCTTTTAAGATCTAGAGTGGAAAAATCGAAAAATTTTCAAACAGTGGGCAAACTGTGGTCAAACAATGGTCAAACTAATTATTCTAGAATATTAGTGTTACTAAATAATTATTTTAGTTATTTCAATTTTGGTCAAATCTGGTCAAACTATGGTCAAACTGTGGTGAAACAATGGTCAAACTAATTATTCAAGAAATATTAGTGTTACTAAATAATTATTGTTTTTTAAAACAATAGTTTCAAACTCAAACAATGAAATGTGTCACTTCACGCTCAAGCAAAATTCCTGAAGGTTAATAGGATTGACATCTTACTATTGTCAGGAAAACAACAAGTGCAGACTTGGAAACGAAGGAGAATAGAACCCGAAAGTTAAGCGTGCTCGGGCTGGAGTAGTGAGAGGGATGGGTGACCGTTTGGGAAGTTAGATGATTTGGAATGATGAGGGGTGATTAGAGGATAAATTGAGAAGTGATGAGGGGTGGTGATTACAGACTAGTGGTTAAAATAATTCAGAACTTGGGATTGAGACCTTTAGTACCGGTTCGTGGCACGAACCGGGACTAAAGGTCATAAAAGAAAATAAGTTTCTCATGTGATATGTGGTCTATTTGTTGGGAAAATTTGCAAATGTGAATTTTGACTTTATTTGCAAAATCTCTCTGAAATTTGTAAAAATGGGCATAACTTTTGCATACTAACTCGGATGAAAAAGTTTTTTATATGAAAAATCATCTACTCGAAAAGTTACATCCAAATTTAACGGGGGGAACCCGTTAAACATTTTCAAAATCCTCAAAAACATAATAGAAAAAAGTTACGGGGCTTTTAAGATCTAGAGTGGAAAAAATCGAAAAAAATTCAAACAGTGGGCAAACTGTGGTCAAACAATGGTCAAACTAATTATTCTAGAATATTAGTGTTACTAAATAATTATTTTAGTTATTTCAATTTTGGTCAAATTTGGTCAAACTGTGGTGAAACAATGGTCAAACTAATTATTCAAGAAATAATAATGTTACTAAATAATTTTTTTTAAAACAATAGTTTCAAACTCAAACAGTGCAATGTGTCACTTCATGCTCAAGCAAAATTCATGAAGGTTAATAGGATTGACATCTTACTATTGTCAGGAAAACAACAAGTGCAGACTTGGAAACGAAGGAGAATAGAACCCGAAAGTTAAGCGTGCTCGGGCTGGAGTAGTGAGAGGGATGGGTGACCGTTCGGGAAGTTAGATGATTTGGAATGATGAGGGGTGATTAGAGGATAAATTGAGAAGTGATGAGGGGTGGTGATTACAGACTAGTGGTTAAAATAATTCAAAACATGGGATTGAGACCTTTAGTCCCGGTTTGAGGCACGAACCGGGACTAATGGGGTTGAGACCTTTTGTCCCGGTTCGTGCCACGAACCGGTACTACAGGTCCCATTTTCAAACTCTACCCCCTCCCCCCCTGGTGGATCGCCTTTTCAGTTTTTAAAAAAAATAAAAGAAAATAATGGAAATGTCAAAAAAAGAAAAGAAAATAAGTTTCTCATGTGATATGTGGTCTAGTTGTTGGGAAATTTGCAAATGTGAATTTTGACTTTATTTGCAAAATCTCTCTGAAATTTGTAAAAATGGGCATAACTTTTGCATACTAACTCGGATGAAAAAGTTTTTTATATGAAAAATCATCTACTCGAAAAGTTACACCCAAATTTATTGGGGGGAACCCGTTAAACATTTTCAAAATCCTCAAAAACCTAATAGAAAAAAAGTTACGGGGCTTTTAAGATCTAGAGTGGAAAAAATCGAAAAAATTCAAACAGTGGGCAAACTGTGGTCAAACAATGGTCAAACTAATTATTCTAGAATATTAGTGTTACTAAATAATTATTTTAGTTATTTCAATTTTGGTCAAATCTGGTCAAACTGTGGTCAAACTGTGGTGAAACAATGGTCAAACTAATTATTCAAGAAATATTAGTGTTACTAAATAATTATTGTTTTTTAAAACAATAGTTTCAAACTCAAACAATGAAATGTGTCACTTCACGCTCAAGCAAAATTCCTGAAGGTTAATAGGATTGACATCTTACTATTGTCAGGAAAACAACAAGTGCAGACTTGGAAACGAAGGAGAATAGAAGTCGAAAGTTAAGCGTGCTCGGGCTGGAGTAGTGAGAGGGATGGGTGACCGTTCGGGAAGTTAGATGATTTGGAATGATGATGGGTGATTAGAGGATAAATTGAGAAGTGATGAGGGGTGGTGATTACAGACTAGTGGTAAAAATAATTCAGAACTTGGGATTGAGACCTTTAGTACCGGTTCGTGGCACGAACCGGGACTAAAGGTCATAAAAGAAAATAAGTTTCTCATGTGATATGTGGTCTAGTTGTTGGGAAAATTTGCAAATGTGAATTTTGACTTTATTTGCAAAATCTCTCTGAAATTTGTAAAAATGGGCATAACTTCTGCATACTAACTCGGATGAAAAAGTTTTTTATATGAAAAATCATCTACTCGAAAAGTTACACCCAAATTTAACGGGGGGAACCCGTTAAACATTTTCAAAATCCTCAAAAACCTAATAGAAAAAAAGTTACGGGGCTTTTAAGATCTAGAGTGGAAAATATCGAAAAAATTCAAATAGTGGGCAAACTGTGGTCAAACAATAGTCAAACTAATTATTCTAGAATATTAGTGTTACTAAGTAATTATTTTAGTTATTTCAATTTTGGTCAAATCTGGTCAAACTATGGTCAAACTGTGGTGAAACAATGGTCAAACTAATTATTCAAGAAATATTAGTGTTACTAAATAATTATTGTTTTTTAAAACAATAGTTTCAAACTCAAACAGTGAAATGTGTCACTTCACGCTCAAGCAAAATTCCTGAAGGTTAATAGGATTGACATCTTACTATTGTCAGGAAAACAACAAGTGCAGACTTGGAAACGAAGGAGAATAGAAGTCGAAAGTTAAGCGTGCTCGGGCTGGAGTAGTGAGAGGGATGGGTGACCGTTCGGGAAGTTAGATGATTTGGAATGATGATGGGTGATTAGAGGATAAATTGAGAAGTGATGAGGGGTGGTGATTACAGACTAGTGGTTAAAATAATTCAGAACTTGGGATTGAGACCTTTAGTACCGGTTCGTGGCACGAACCGGGACTAAAGGTCATAAAAGAAAATAAGTTTCTCATGTGATATGTGGTCTAGTTGTTGGGAAAATTTGCAAATGTGAATTTTGACTTTATTTGCAAAATCTCTCTGAAATTTGTAATAATGGGCATAACTTTTGCATACTAACTCGGATGAAAAAGTTTTTTATATGAAAAATCATCTACTCGAAAAGCTACATCCAAATTTAACGAGGGGAACCCGTTAAACATTTGCAAAATCCTCAAAAACCTAATAGAAAAAAAGTTACGGGGCTTTTAAGATCTAGAGTGGAAAAATCGAAAAAAATTCAAACAGTGGGCAAACTGTGGTCAAACAATGGTCAAACTAATTATTCTAGAATATTAGTGTTACTAAATAATTATTTTAGTTATTTCAATTTTGGTCAAATCTGGTCAAACTATGGTCAAACTGTGGTGAAACAATGGTCAAACTAATTATTCAAGAAATATTAGTGTTACTAAATAATTATTGTTTTTTAAAACAATAGTTTCAAACTCAAACAATGAAATGTGTCACTTCACGCTCAAGCAAAATTCCTGAAGGTTAATAGGATTGACATCTTACTATTGTCAGGAAAACAACAAGTGCAGACTTGGAAACGAAGGAGAATAGAACCCGAAAGTTAAGCGTGCTCGGGCTGGAGTAGTGAGAGGGATGGGTGACCGTTTGGGAAGTTAGATGATTTGGAATGATGAGGGGTGATTAGAGGATAAATTGAGAAGTGATGAGGGGTGGTGATTACAGACTAGTGGTTAAAATAATTCAGAACTTGGGATTGAGACCTTTAGTACCGGTTCGTCGCACGAACCGGGACTAAAGGTCATAAAAGAAAATAAGTTCCTCATGTGATATGTGGTCTATTTGTTGGGAAAATTTGCAAATGTGAATTTTGACTTTATTTGCAAAATCTCTCTGAAATTTGTAAAAATGGGCATAACTTTTGCATACTAACTCGGATGAAAAAGTTTTTTATATGAAAAATCATCTACTCGAAAAGTTACATCCAAATTTAACGGGGGGAACCCGTTAAACATTTTCAAAATCCTCAAAAACGTAATAGAAAAAAGTTACGGGGCTTTTATGATCTAGAGTGGAAAAAATCAAAAAAAATTCAAACAGTGGGCAAACTGTGGTCAAACAATGGTCAAACCAATTATTCTAGAATATTAGTGTTACTAAATAATTATTTTAGTTATTTCAATTTTGGTCAAATCTGGTCAAACTGTGGTCAAACTGTGGTGAAACAATGGTCAAACTAATTATTCAAGAAATATTAGTGTTACTAAATAATTATTGTTTTTTAAAACAATAGTTTCAAACTCAAACAATCAAATGTGTCACTTCACGCTCAAGCAAAATTCCTGAAGGTTAATAGGATTGACATCTTACTATTGTCAGGAAAACAACAAGTGCAGACTTGGAAACGAAGGAGAATAGAACCCGAAAGTTAAGCGTGCTCGGGCTGGAGTAGTGAGAGGGATGGGTGACCGTTCGGGAAGTTAGATGATTTGGAATGATGAGGGGTGATTAGAGGATGAATTGAGAAGTGATGAGGGGTGGTGATTACAGACTAGTGGTTAAAATAATTCAGAAATTGGGATTGAGACCTTTAGTACCGGTTCGTGGCACGAACCGGGACTAAAGGTCATAAAAGAAAATAAGTTTCTCATGTGATATGTGGTCTAGTTGTTGGGAAAATTTGCAAATGTGAATTTTGACTTTATTTGCAAAATCTCTCTGAAATTTGTAAAAATGGGCATAACTTTTGCATACTAACTCGGATGAAAAAGTTTTTTATATGAAAAATTATCTACTCGAAAAGTTACATCCAAATTTAACGGGGGGAACCCGTTAAACATTTTCAAACTCCTCAAAAACCTAATAGAAAAAAAGTTACGGGGCTTTTAAGATCTAGAGTGGAAAAAATCGAAAAAAATTCAAACAGTGGGCAAACTGTGGTCAAACAATGGTCAAACTAATTATTCTAGAATATTAGTGTTACTAAATAATTATTTTAGTTATTTCAATTTTTGTCAAATCTGGTCAAACTGTGGTGAAACAATGGTCAAACTAATTATTCAAGAAATATTAGTGTTACTAAATAATATTTTTTTAAAACAATAGTTTCAAACTCAAATAGTGCAATGTGTCACTTCATGCTTAAGCAAAATTCATGAAGGTTAATAGGATTGACATCTTACTATTGTCAGGAAAACAACAAGTGCAGACTTGGAAACGAAGGAGAATAGAACCCGAAAGTTAAGTGTGCTCGGGCTGGAGTAGTGAGAGGGATGGGTGACCGTTCGGGAAGTTAGATGATTTGGAATGATGAGGGGTGATTAGAGGATAAATTGAGAAGTGATGAGGGGTGGTGATTACAGACTAGTGGTTAAAATAATTCAGAACTTGGGATTTAGACCTTTAGTACCGGTTCGTGGCACGAACCGGGACTAAAGGTCATAAAAGAAAATAAGTTTCTCATGTGATATGTGGTCTAGTTGTTGGGAAAATTTGCAAATGTGAATTTTGACTTTATTTGCAAAATCTCTCTGAAATTTGTAAAAATGGGCATAACTTTTGCATACTAACTCGGATGAAAAAGTTTTTTATATGAAAAATCATCTACTCGAAAAGTTACATCCAAATTTAACGGGGGATACCCGTTAAACATTTTCAAAATCCTCAAAAACCTAATAGAAAAAAAGTTACGGGGCTTTTAAGATCTAGAGTGGAAAAAATCGAAAAAAATTCAAACAGTGGGCAAACTGTGGTCAAACAATGGCCAAACTAATTATTCTAGAATATTAGTGTTACTAAATAATTATTTTAGTTATTTCAATTTTGGTCAAATCTGGTCAAACTGTGGTCAAACTGTGGCGCAACAATGGTCAAACTAATTATTCAAGAAATATTAGTGTTACTAAATAGTTATTGTTTTTTAAAACAATAGTTTCAAACTCAAACAGTAAAATGTGTCACTTCATGCTCAAGCAAAATTCCTGAAGGTTAATAGGATTGACATCTTACTATTGTCAGGAAAACAGCAAGTGCAGACTTGGAAACGAAGGAGAATAGAACCCAAAAGTTAAGCGTGCTCGGGCTGGAGTAGTGAGAGGGATGGGTGACCGTTCGGGAAGTTAGATGGTTTGGAATGATGAGGGGTGATTAGAGGATAAATTGAGAAGTGATGAGGGGTGGTGATTACAGACTAGTGGTTAAAATAATTCAAAACTTGGGATTGAGACCTTTAGTCCCGGTTTGAGGCACGAACCGGGACTAATGGGGTTGAGACCTTTTGTCCCGGTTCGTGCCACGAACCGGTACTAAAGGTCCCATTTTCAAACTCTACCCCCTCCGCCCCGGTGGATCGCCTTTTTAGTTTTATAAAAAATAAAAGAAAATAATGGAAATGTCAAAAAAAGAAAAGAAAATAAGTTTCTCATGTGATATGTGGTCTAGTTGTTGGGAAAATTTGCAAATGTGAATTTTGACTTTATTTGGAAAATCTCTCTGAAATTTGTAAAAATGGGCATAACTTTTGCATACTAACTCGGATGAAAAAGTTTTTTATATGAAAAATCATCTACTCGAAAAGTTACATCCAAATTTAACGGGGCAAACCCGTTAAACATTTTCAAAATCCTTAAAAACCTAATAGAAAAAAAGTTACGGGGCTTTTAAGATCTAGAGTGGAAAAAATCGAAAAAAATTCAAACAGTGGGCAAACTGTGGTCAAACAATGGTCAAACTAATTATTCTAGAATATTAGTGTTACTAAATAATTATTTTAGTTATTTCAATTTTGGTCAAATCTGGTCAAACTGTGGTGAAACAATGGTCAAACTAATTATTCAAGAAATATTAGTGTTACTAAATAATTATTGTTTTTTAAAACAATAGTTTCAAACTCAAACAGTGAAATGTGTCACTTCATGCTCAAGCAAAATTCCTGAAGGTTAATAGGATTGACATCTTACTATTGTCAGGAAAACAACAAGTGCAGACTTGGAAACGAAGGAGAATAGAACCCGAAAGTTAAGCGTGCTCGGGCTGGAGTAGTGAGAGGGATGGGTGACCGTTCGGGAAGTTAGATGATTTGGAATGATGAGGGGTGACTAGAGGATAAATTGAGAAGTGATGAGGGGTCGTGATTACAGACTAGTGGTTAAAATAATTCAGAACTTGGGATTGAGACCTTTAGTACCGGTTCGTGGCATGAACCGGGACTGAAGGTCATAAAAGAAAATAAGTTTCTCATGTGATATGTGGTCTAGTTGTTGGGAAAATTTGCAAATGTGAATTTTGACTTTATTTGCAAAATCTCTCTGAAATTTGTAACAATGGGCATAACTTTTGCATACTAACTCGGATGAAAATGTTTTTTATATGAAAAATCATCTACTCGAAAAGTTACATCCAAATTTAACGGGGTTACCCGTTAAACATTTTCAAAATCCTCAAAAACCTAATAGAAAAAAAGTTACAGGGCTTTTAAGATCTAGAGTGGAAAAAATCGAAAAAAATTCAAACAGTGGGCAAACTGTGGTCAAACAATGGTCAAACTAATTATTCTAGAATATTAGTGTTACTAAATAATTATTTTAGTTATTTCAATTTTGGTCAAATCTGGTCAAACTGTGGTGAAACAATGGTCAAACTAATTATTCAAGAAATATTAGTGTTACTAAATAATTATTGTTTTTTAAAACAATAGTTTCAAACTCAAACAGTGAAATGTGTCACTTCATGCTCAAGCAAAATTCCTGAAGGTTAATAGGATTGACATCTTACTATTGTCAGGAAAACAACAAGTGCAGACTTGGAAACGAAGGAGAATAGAACCCGAAAGTTAAGCGTGCTCGGGCTGGAGTAGTGAGAGGGATGGGTGACCGTTCGGGAAGTTAGATGATTTGAAATGATGAGGGGTGATTAGAGGATAAATTGAGAAGTGATGAGGGGTGGTGATTACAGACTAGTGGTTAAAATAATTCAGAACTTGGGATTGAGACCTTTAGTACCGGTTCGTGGCACGAACCGGGACTGAAGGTCATAAAAGAAAATAAGTTTCTCATGTGATATGTGGTCTAGTTGTTGGGAAAATTTGCGAATGTGAATTTTGACTTTATTTGCAAAATCTCTCTGAAATTTGTAAAAATGGGCATAACTTTTGCATACTAACTCGGATGAAAACGTTTTTTATATGAAAAATCATCTACTCGAAAAGTTACATCCAAATTTAACGGGAGGAACCCGTTAAACATTTTCAAAATCCTCAAAAACCTAATAGAAAAAAAGTTACGGGGCTTTTAAGATCTAGAGTGGAAAAAATCGAAAAAAAGTCAAACAGTGGGCAAACTATTGTCAAACAATGGTCAAACTAATTATTCTAGAATATTAGTGTTACTAAATAATTATTTTATTTATTTCAATTTTGGTCAAATCTGGTCAAACTGTGGTCAAACAATGGTCAAACTAATTATTCAAGAAATATTAGTGTTACTAAATAATTATTGTTTTTTAAAACAATAGTTTCAAACTCAAACAGTGAAATGTGTCACTTCATGCTCAAGCAAAATTCCTGAAGGTTAATAGGATTGACATCTTACTATTGTCAGGAAAACAACAAGTGCAGACTTGGAAACGAAGGAGAATAGAACCCGAAAGTTAAGCGTGCTCGGGCTGGAGTAGTGAGAGGGATGGGTGACCGTTCGGGAAGTTAGATGATTTGGAATGATGAGGGGAGATTAGAAGATAAATTGAGAAGTGATGAGGGGTGGTGATTACAGACTAGTGGTTAAAATAATTCAGAACTTGGGATTGAGACCTTTAGTCCCGGTTTGAGGCACGAACCGGTACTAAAGGTCCCATTTTCAAACTCTACCCCCCCTTTGGATCGCCTTTTCAGTTTTAAAAAAAATAAAAGAAAATAATGGAAATGTCAAAAAAATAAAAGAAAATAAGTTTCTCATGTGATACGTGGTCTAGTTGTTGGGAAAATTTGCAAATGTGAATTTTGACTTTATTTGCAAAATCTCTCTGAAATTTGTAAAAATGGGCATAACTTTTGCATACTAACTCGGATGAAAAAGTTTTTTATATGAAAAATCATCTACTCGAAAAGTTACATCCAAATTTTACGGGGGGAACCTGTTAAACATTTTCAAAATCCTCAAAAACCTAATAGAAAAAAGTTACGGGGCTTTTAAGATCTAGAGTGGAAAAAATCGAAAAAAATTCAAACAGTGGGCAAACTGTGGTCAAATAATGGTCAAACTAATTATTCAAGAATATTAGTGTTACTAAATAATTATTTTAGTTATTTCAATTTTGGTCAAATCTGGTCAAACTGTGGTGAAACAATGGTCAAACTAATTATTCAAGAAATATTAGTGTTACTAAATAATTTTTTTTAAAACAATAGTTTCAAACTCAAACAGTGAAATGTGTCACTTCATGCTCAAGCAAAATTCCTGAAGGTTAATAGGATTGACATCTTACTATTGTCAGGAAAACAACAAGTGCAGACTTGGAAACGAAGGAGAATAGAACCCGAAAGTTAAGCGTGCTCGGGCTGGAGTAGTGAGAGGGATGGGTGACCGTTCGGGAAGTTAGATGATTTGGAATGATGAGGGGTGATTAGAGGATAAATTGAGAAGTGATGAGGGGTGGTGATTACAGACTAGTGGTTAAAATAATTCAGAACTTGGGGTTGAGACCTTTAGTCCCGGTTCGTGCCACGAACCGGTACTAAAGGTCCCATTTTCAAACTCTACCCCCTCCCCCCCGGTGGATCGCCTTTTCAGTTTTAAAAAAAATAAAAGAAAATAATGGAAATGTCAAAAAAATAAAAGAAAATAAGTTTCTCATGTGATATGTGGTCTAGTTGTTGGGAAAATTTGCAAATGTGAATTTTGACTTTATTTGCAAAATCTCTCTGAAATTTGTAAAAATGGGCATAACTTTTGCATACTAACTCGGATGAAAAAGTTTTTTATATGAAAAATCATCTACTCGAAAAGTTACATCCAAATTTAACGGGATGAACCCGTTAAACATTTTCAAAATCCTCAAAAACCTAATAGAAAAAAAGTTACGGGGCTTTTAAGATCTAGAGTGGAGAAAATCGAAAAAAATTCAAACAGTGGGCAAACTGTGGTCAAACAATGGTCAAACTAATTATTCTAGAATATTAGTGTTACTAAATAATTATTTTAGTTATTTCAATTTTGGTCAAATCTGGTCAAACTGTGGTGAAACAATGGTCAAACTAATTATTCAAGAAATATTAGTGTTACTAAATAATTATTGTTTTTTAAAACAATAGTTTCAAACTCAAACAGTGAAATGTGTCACTTCATGCTCAAGCAAAATTCCTGAAGGTTAATAGGATTGACATCTTACTATTGTCAGGAAAACAACAAGTGCAGACTTGGAAACGAAGGAGAATAGAACCCGAAAGTTAAGCGTGCTCGGGCTGGAGTAGTGAGAGGGATGGGTGACCGTTCGGGAAGTTAGATGATTTGGAATGATGAGGGGTGATTAGAGGATAAATTGAGAAGTGATGAGGGGTGGTGATTACAGACTAGTGGTTAAAATAATTCAGAACTTGGGATTGAGACCTTTAGTCCCGGTTTGAGGCACGAACCGGGACTAATGGGGTTGAGACCTTTAGTCCCGGTTCGTGCAACGAACCGGTACTAAAGGTCCCATTTTCAAACTCTACCCCCTCCCCCCCGGTGGATCGCCTTTTCAGTTTTAAAAAAAATAAAAGAAAATAATGGAAATGTCAAAAAAATAAAAGAAAATAAGTTTCTCATGTGATATGTGGTCTAGTTGTTGGGAAAATTTGCAAATGTGAATTTTGACTTTATTTGCAAAATCTCTCTGAAATTTGTAAAAATGGGCATAACTTTTGCATACTAACTCGGATGAAAAAGTTTTTTATATGAAAAATCATCTACTCGAAAAGTTACATCCAAATTTAACGGGGGGAACCCGTTAAACATTTTCAAAATCCTCAAAAACCTAATAGAAAAAAAAGTTACGGGGCTTTTAAGATCTAGAGTGGAAAAATCAAAAAAAATTCAAACAGTGGGCAAACTGTGGTCAAACAATGGTCAAACTAATTATTCGAGAATATTAGTGTTACTAAATAATTATTTTAGTTATTTCAATTTTGGTCAAATCTGGTCAAACTGTGGTCAAACTGTGGTGAAACAATGGTCAAACTAATTATTCAAGAAATATTAGTGTTACTAAATAATTTTTTTTAAAACAATAGTTTCAAACTCAAACAGTGAAATGTGTCACTTCATGCTCAAGCAAAATTCCTGAAGGTTAATAGGATTGACATCTTACTATTGTCAGGAAAACAACAAGTGCAGACTTGTAAACGAAGGAGAATAGAACCCGAAAGTTAAGCGTGCTCGGGATGGAGTAGTGAGAGGGATGGGTGACCGTTCGGGAAGTTAGATGATTTGGAATGATGAGGGGTGATTAGAGGATAAATTGAGAAGTGATGAGGGGTGGTGATTACAGATTAGTGGTTAAAATAATTCAGAACTTGGGATTGAGACCTTTAGTCCCGGTTTGAGGCACGAACCGGGACTAATGGGGTTGAGACCTTTAGTCCCGGTTCGTGCCACGAACCGGTACTAAAGGTCCCATTTTCAAACTCTACCCCCTCTCCCCCCGGTGGATCGCCTTTTCAATTTAAAAAAAAATAAAAGAAAATAATGGAAATGTCAAAAAAATAAAAGAAAATAAGTTTCTCATGTGATATGTTGTTTAGTTGTTGGGAAAATTTGCAAATGTGAATTTTGACTTTATTTGCAAAATTTCTCTGAAATTTGTAAAAATGGGCATAACTTTTGCATACTAACTCGGATGAAAAGTTTTTTATATGAAAAATCATCTACTCGAAAAGTTACATCCAAATTTAACCGGGGAACCCGTTAAACATTTTCAAAATCCTCAAAAACCTAATAGAAAAAAAGTTACGGGGCTTTTAAGATCTAGAGTGGAAAAAATCGAAAAAAATTCAAACAGCGGGCAAACTGTGGTCAAATAATGGTCAAACTAATTATTCTAGAATATTAGTGTTACTAAATAATTATTTTAGTTATGTCAATTTTGGTCAAATCTGGTCAAACTGTGGTCAAACTGTGGTGAAACAATGGTCAAACTAATTATTCAAGAAATATTAGTGTTACTAAATAATTATTGTTTTTTAAAACAATAGTTTCAAACTCAAACAGTGAAATGTGTCACTTCATGCTGAAGCAAAATTCCTGAAGGTTAATAGGATTGACATCTTACTATTGTCAGGAAAACAACAAGTGCAGACTTGGAAACGAAGGAGAATAGAACCCGAAAGTTAAGCGTGCTCGGGCTGGAGTAGTGAGAGGGATGGGTGACTGTTCGGGAAATTAGATGATTTGGAATGATGAGGGGTGATTAGAGGATAAATTAAGAAGTGATGAGGGGTGGTGATTACAGACTAGTGGTTAAAATAATTCAGAACTTGGGATTGAGACCTTTAGTCCCGGTTTGAGGCACGAACCGGGACTAATGGGGTTGAGACCTTTAGTCCCGGTTCGTGCCACGAACCGGTAATAAAGGTCCCATTTTCAAACTCTACCCCTTCCCACCCCCCCGGTGGATCGCCTTTTCAGTTTTAAAAAAAATAAAAGAAAATAATGGAAATGTCAAAAGAATAAAAGAAAATAAGTTTCTCATGTGATATGTGGTCTAGTTGTTGGGAAAATTTGCAAATGTGAATTTTGATTTTATTTGCAAAATCTCTCTGAAATTTGTAAAAATGGGCATAACTTTTGCATACTAACTCGGATGAAAAAGTTTTTTATATGAAAAATCATCTACTCGAAAAGTTACATCCAAATTTAACGGGGGGGAACCCGTTAAACATTTTCAAAATCCTCAAAAACCTAATAGAAAAAAAGTTACGGGGCTTTTAAGATCTAGAGTTGAAAAAATCGAAAAAAATTCAAACAGTGGGCAAACAGTGGTCAAACAATGGTCAAACTAATTATTCTAGAATATTAGTGTTACTAAATAATTATTTTAGTTATTTCAATTTTGGTCAAATCTGGTCAAACTGTGGTCAAACTGTGGTGAAACAATGGCCAAACTAATTATTCAAGAAATATTAGTGTTACTAAATAATTATTGTTTTTTAAAACAATAGTTTCAAACTCAAACAGTGAAATGTGTCACTTCTTGCTCAAGCAAAATTCCTGAAGGTTAATAGGATTGACATCTTACTATTGTCACGAAAACAACAAGTGCAGACTTGGAAACGAAGGAGAATAGAACCCGAAAATTAAGCGTGCTCGGGCTGGAGTAGTGAGAGGGATGGGTGACCGTTCGGGAAGTTAGATGATTTGGAATGATGAGGGGTGATTAGAGGATAAATTGAGAAGTGATGAGGGGTGGTGATTACAGACTAGTGGTTAAAATAATTCAGAACTTGGGATTGAGACCTTTAGTCCCGGTTTGAGGCACGAACGGGGACTAATGGGGTTGAGACCTTTAGTCCCGGTTCGTGCCACGAACCGGTACTAAAGGTCCCATTTTCAAACTCTACCCCCTCTCCCCCCGGCGGATCGCCTTTTTAGTTTTAAAAAAAATAAAAGAAAATAATGGAAATGTCAAAAAAATAAAAGAAAATAAGTTTCTCATGTGATATGTTGTTTAGTTGTTGGGAAAATTTGCAAATGTGAATTTTGACTTTATTTGCAAAATCTCTCTGAAATTTGTAAAAATGGGCATAACTTTTGCATACTAACTCGGATGAAAAAGTTTTTTATATGAAAAATCATCTACTCGAAAAGTTACATCCAAATTTAACGGGGGGAACCCATTAAACATTTTCAAAATCCTCAAAAACCTAATAGAAAAAAAGTTACGGGGCTTTTAAGATCTAGAGTGGAGAAAATCGAAAAAAATTCAAACAGTGGGCAAACTGTGGTCAAACAATGGTCAAACTAATTATTCTAGAATATTAGTGTTACTAAATAATTATTTTAGTTATTTCAATTTTGGTCAAATCTGGTCAAACTATGGTGAAACAATGGTCAAACTAATTATTCAAGAAATATTAGTGTTACTAAATAATTATTGTTTTTTAAAACAATAGTTTCAAACTCAAACAGTGAAATGTGTCACTTCTTGCTCAAGCAAAATTCCTGAAGGTTAATAGGAGTAACATCTTACTATTGTCAGGAAACAACAAGTGCAGACTTGGAAACGAAGGAGAATAGAACCCGAAAGTTAAGCGTGCTCGGGCTGGAGTAGTGAGAGGGATGGGTGACCGTTCGGGAAGTTAGATGATTTGGAATGATGAGGGGTGATTAGAGGATAAATTGAGAAGTGATGAGGGGTGGTGATTACAGACTAGTGGTTAAATTAATTCAGAACTTGGGATTGAGACCTTTAGTCCCGGTTTGAGGCACGGACTGGGACTAATGGGGTTGAGACCTTTAGTCCCGGTTCGTGCCACGAACCGGTACTAAAGGTCCCATTTTCAAACTCTACCCCCTCTCCCCCCGGTGGATCGCCTTTTTCAGTTTTAAAAAAAATAAAAGAAAATAATGGAAATGTCAAAAAAATAAAAGAAAATAAGTTTCTCATGTGATATGTTGTTTAGTTGTTGGGAAAATTTGCAAATGTGAATTTTGACTTTATTTGCAAAATCTCTCTGAAATTTGTAAAAATGGGCATAACTTTTGCATACTAACTCGGATGAAAAAGTTTTTTATATGAAAAATCATCTACTCGAAAAGTTACATCCAAATTTAACCGGGGGAACCCGTTAAACATTTTCAAAATCCTCAAAAACCTAATAGAAAAAAAATTTACGGGGCTTTTAAGATCTAGAGTGGAAAAAATCGAAAAAAATTCAAACAGTGGGCAAACTGTGGTCAAACAATGGTCAAACTAATTATTCTAGAATATTAGTGTTACTAAATAATTATTTTAGTTATTTCAATTTTGGTCAAATCTGGTCAAACTGTGGTCAAACTGTGGTGAAACAATGGTCAAACTAATTATTCAAGAAATATTAGTGTTACTAAATAATTTTTTTTTAAAACAATAGTTTCAAACTCAAACAGTGAAATGTGTCACTTCATGCTCAAGCAAAATTCCTGAAGGTTAATAGGATTGACATCTTACTATTGTCAGGAAAACAACAAGTGTAGACTTGGAAACGAAGGAGAATAGAACCCGAAAGTTAAGCGTGCTCGAGCTGGAGTAGTTAGAGGGATGGGTGACCGTTCGGGAAGTTAGATGATTTGGAATGATGAGGGGTGATTAGAGGATACATTGAGAAGTGATGAGGGGTGGTGATTACAGACTAGTGGTTAAAATAATTCAGAACTTGGGATTGAGACCTTTAGTCTCGGTTTGAGGCACGAACCGGGACTAATGGGGTTGAGACCTTTAGTCCCGGTTCGTGCCACGAACCGGTACTAAAGGTCCCATTTTCAAACTCTACCCCCTCCCCCCCTGGTGGATCGCCTTTTCAGTTTTAAAAAAAATAAAAGAAAATAATGGAAATGTCAAAAAAATAAAAGAAAATAAGTTTCTCATGTGATATGTGGTCTAGTTGTTGGGAAAATTTGCAAATGTGAATTTTGACTTTATTTGCAAAATCTCTCTGAAATTTGTAAAAATGGGCATAACTTTTGCATACTAACTCGAATGAAAAAGTTTCTTATATGAAAAATCATCTACTCGAAAAGTTACATCCAAATTTTACGGGGGGAACCCGTTAAACATTTTCAAAATCCTCAAAAACCTAATAGAAAAAAGTTACGGGGCTTTTAAGATCTAGAGTGGAAAAAATCGAAAAAAATTCAAACAGTGGGCAAACTGTGGTCAAACAATGGTCAAACTAATTATTCTAGAATATTAGTGTTACTAAATAATTATTTTAGTTATTTCAATTTTGGTCAAATCTGGTCAAACTGTGGTCAAACTGTGGTGAAACAATGGTCAAACTAATTATTCAAGAAATATTAGTGTTACTAAATAATTATTGATTTTTAAAACAATAGTTTCAAACTCAAACAGTGAAATGTGTCACTTCATGCTCAAGCAAAATTCCTGAAGGTTAATAGGATTGACATCTTACTATTGTCAGGAAAACAACAAGTGCAGACTTGGAAACGAAGGAGAATAGAACCCGAAAGTTAAGCGTGCTCGGGCTGGAGTAGTGAGAGGGATGGGTGACCGTTCGGGAAGTTAGATGATTTGGAATTATGAGGGGTGATTAGAGGATAAATTGAGAAGTGATGAGGGGTGGTGATTACAGGCTAGTGGTTAAAATAATTCAGAACTTGGGATTGAGACCTTTAGTCCCGGTTTGAGGCACGAACCGGGACTAATGGGGTTGAGACCTTTAGTCCCGGTTCGTGCCACGAACCGGTACTAAAGGTCCCATTTTCAAACTCTACCCCCTCCCCCCCGGTGGATCGCCTTTTCAGTTTTAAAAAAAATAAAAGAAAATAATGGAAATGTCAAAAAAATAAAAGAAAATAAGTTTCTCATGTGATATGTGGTCTAGTTGTTGGGAAAATTTGCAAATGTGAATTTTGACTTTATTTGCAAAATCTCTCTGAAATTTGTAAAAATGGGCATAACTTTTGCATACTAACTCGAATGAAAAAGTTTTTTATATGAAAAATCATCTACTCGAAAAGTTACATCCAAATTTAACGGGGGGAACCCGTTAAACATTTTCAAAATCCTCAAAAACCTAATAGAAAAAAGTTACGGGGCTTTTAAGATCTAGAGTGGAGAAAATCGAAAAAAAGTCAAACAGTGGGCAAACTGTGGTCAAACAATGGTCAAACTAATTATTCTAGAATATTAGTGTTACTAAATAATTATTTTAGTTATTTCAATTTTGGTCAAATCTGGTCAAACTGTGGTGAAACAATGGTCAAACTAATTATTCAAGAAATATTAGTGTTACTAAATAATTATTGTTTTTTAAAACAATAGTTTCAAACTCAAGCAGTGAAATGTGTCACTTCATGCTCAAGCAAAATTCCTGAAGGTTAATAGGATTGACATCTTACTATTGTCAGGAAAACAACAAGTGCAGACTTGGAAACGAAGGAGAATAGAACCCGAAAGTTAATCGTGCTCGGGCTGGAGTAGTGAGAGGGATGGGTGACCGTTCGGGAAGTTAGATGATTTGGAATGATGAGGGGTGATTAGAGGATAAATTGAGAAGTGATGAGGGGTGGTGATTACAGACTAGTGGTTAAAATAATTCAGAACTTGGGATTGAGACCTTTAGTCCCGGTTTGAGGCACGAACCGGGACTAATGGGGTTGAGACCTTTAGTCCCGGTTCGTGCAACGAACCGGTACTAAAGGTCCCATTTTCAAACTCTACCCCCTCCCCCCTGGTGGATCGCCTTTTCAGTTTTAAAAAAAATAAAAGAAAATAATGGACATGTCAAAAAAATAAAAGAAAATAAGTTTCTCGTGTGATATGTGGTCTAGTTGTTGGGAAAATTTACAAATGTGAATTTTGACTTTATTTGCAAAATCTCTCTGAAATTTGTAAAAATGGGCATAACTTTTGCATACTAACTCGGATGAAAAAGTTTTTTATATGAAAAATCATCTACTCGAAAAGTTACATCCAAATTTAACGGGGGAAACCCGTTAAACATTTTCAAAATCCTCAAAAACCTAATAGAAAAAAAGTTACGGGGCTTTTAAGATCTAGAGTGGAAAAAATCGAAAAAAATTCAAACAGTGGGCAAACTGTGGTCAAACAATGGTCAAACTAATTATTCTAGAATATTAGTGTTACTAAATAATTATTTTAGTTATTTCAATTTTGGTCAAATCTGGTCAAACTGTGGTGAAACAATGGTCAAACTAATTATTCAAGAAATATTAGTGTTACTAAATAATTATTGTTTTTTGAAACAATAGTTTCAAACTCAAACAGTGAAATGTGTCACTTCATGCTCAAGCAAAATTCCTGAAGGTTAATAGGATTGACATCTTACTATTGTCAGGAAAACAACAAGTGCAGACTTGGAAACGAAGGAGAATAGAACCCGAAAGTTAAGCGTGCTCGGGCTGGAGTAGTGAGAGGGATGGGTGACCGTTCGGGAAGTTAGATGATTTGGAATGATGAGGTGTGATTAGAGGATAAATTGAGAAGTGATGAGGGGTGGTGATTACAGACTAGTGGTTAAAATAATTCAGAACTTGGGATTGAGACCTTTAGTCCCGGTTTGAGGCACGAACCGGGACTAATGGGGTTGAGACCTTTAGTCCCGGTTCGTGCATCGAACCGGTACTAAAGGTCCCATTTTCAAACTCTACCCCCTCCCCCCCTTGGATCGCCTTTTCAGTTTTAAAAAAAATAAAAGAAAATAATGGAAATGTCAAGAAAATAAGTTTCTCATGTGATATGTTGTTTAGTTGTTGGGAAAATTTGCAAATGTGAATTTTGACTTTATTTGCAAAATCTCTCTGAAATTTGTAAAAATGGGCATAACTTTTGCATACTAACTCGGATGAAAAAGTTTTTTATATGAAAAATCATCTACTCGAAAAGTTACATCCAAATTTAACGGGGGGAACCCGTTAAACATTTTCAAAATCCTCAAAAACCTAATAGAAAAAAAAGTTACGGGGCTTTTAAGATCTAAAGTGGAAAAAATCGAAAAAATTCAAACAGTGGGCAAACTGTGGTCAAACAATGGTCAAACTAATTATTCGAGAATATTAGTGTTACTAAATAATTATTTTAGTTATTTCAATTTTGGTCAAATCTGGTCAAACTGTGGTCAAACTGTGGTGAAACAATGGTCAAACTAATTATTCAAGAAATATTAGTGTTACTAAATATTTTTTTTTAAAACAATAGTTTCAAACTCAAACAGTGAAATGTGTCACTTCATGCTCAAGCAAAATTCCTGAAGGTTAATAGGATTGACATCTTACTATTGTCAGGAAAACAACAAGTGCAGACTTGGAAACGAAGGAGAATAGAACCCGAAAGTTAAGCGTGCTCGGGCTGGAGTAGTGAGAGGGATGGGTGACCGTTCGGGAAGTTAGATGATTTGGAATGATGAGGGGTGATTAGAGGATAAATTGAGAAGTGATGAGGGGTGGTGATTACAGACTAGTGGTTAAAATAATTCAGAACTTGGGATTGAGACCTTTAGTCCCGGTTTGAGGCACGAACCGGGACTAATGGGGTTGAGACCTTTAGTCCCGGTTCGTGCCACGAACCGGTACTAAAGGTCCCATTTTCAAACTCTACCCCCTCTCCCCCCGGTGGATCGCCTTTTCAATTTTAAAAAAAATAAAAGAAAATAATGGAAATGTCAAAAAAATAAAAGAAAATAAGTTTCTCATGTGATATGTTGTTTAGTTGTTGGGAAAATTTGCAAATGTGAATTTTGACTTTATTTGCAAAATCTCTCTGAAATTTGTAAAAATGGGCATAACTTTTGCATACTAACTCGGATGAAAAAGTTTTTTATATGAAAAATCATCTACTCGAAAAGTTACATCCAAATTTAACTGGGGGAACCCGTTAAACATTTTCAAAATCCTCAAAAACCTAATAGAAAAAAAGTTACGGGGCTTTTAAGATCTAGAGTGGAGAAAATCGAAAAAATTCAAACAGTGGGCAAACTGTGGTCAAACAATGGTCAAACTAATTAATCTAGAATATTAGTGTTACTAAATAATTATTTTAGTTATTTCAATTTTGGTCAAATCTGGTCAAACTGTGGTGAAACAATGGTCAAACTAATTATTCAAGAAATATTAGTGTTACTAAATAATTATTGTTTTTTAAAACAATAGTTTCAAACTCTAACAGTGAAATGTGTCACTTCATGCTCAAGCAAAATTCCTGAAGGTTAATAGGATTGACATCTTACTATTGTCAGGAAAACAACAAGTGCAGACTTGGAAACGAAGGAGAATAGAACCCGAAAGTTAAGCGTGCTCGGGCTGGAGTAGTGAGAGGGATGGGTGACCGTTTGGGAAGTTAGATGATTTGGAATGATGAGGGGTGATTAGAGGATAAATTAAGAAGTGATGAGGGGTGGTGATTACAGACTAGTGGTTAAAATAATTCAGAACTTGGGATTGAGACCTTTAGTCCCGGTTTGAGGCACGAACCGGGACTAATGGGGTTGAGACCTTTAGTCCCGGTTATTCTACCCCCTCCCCCCTGGTGGATCGCCTTTTCAATTTTAAAAAAAATAAAAGAAAATAATGGAAATGTCAAAAAAATAAAAGAAAATAAGTTTCTCATGTGATATGTGGTCTAGTTGTTGGGAAAATTTGCAAATGTGAATTTTGACTTTATTTGCAAAATCTCTCTGAAATTTGTAAAAATTGGCATAACTTTTGCATACTAACTCGGATGAAAAAGTTTTTTATATGAAAAATCATCTACTCGAAAAGTTACATCCAAATTTAACGGGAGGAACCCGTTAAACATTTTCAAAATCCTCAAAAACCTAATAGAAAAAAAGTTACGGGGCTTTTAAGATCTAGAGTGGAAAAAATCGAAAAAAATTCAAACAGTGGGCAAACTGTGGTCAAACAATGGTCAAACTAATTAATCTAGAATATTAGTGTTACTAAATAATTATTTTAGTTATTTCAATTTTGGTCAAATCTGGTCAAACTGTGGTGAAACAATGGTCAAACTAATTATTCAAGAAATATTAGTGTTACTAAATAATTATTGTTTTTTAAAACAATAGTTTCAAACTCTAACAGTGAAATGTGTCACTTCATGCTCAAGCAAAATTCCTGAAGGTTAATAGGATTGACATCTTACTATTGTCAGGAAAACAACAAGTGCAGACTTGGAAACGAAGGAGAATAGAACCCGAAAGTTAAGCGTGCTCGGGCTGGAGTAGTGAGAGGGATGGGTGACCGTTTGGGAAGTTAGATGATTTGGAATGATGAGGGGTGATTAGAGGATAAATTAAGAAGTGATGAGGGGTGGTGATTACAGACTAGTGGTTAAAATAATTCAGAACTTGGGATTGAGACCTTTAGTCCCGGTTTGAGGCACGAACCGGGACTAATGGGGTTGAGACCTTTAGTCCCGGTTATTCTACCCCCTCCCCCCTGGTGGATCGCCTTTTCAATTTTAAAAAAAATAAAAGAAAATAATGGAAATGTCAAAAAAATAAAAGAAAATAAGTTTCTCATGTGATATGTGGTCTAGTTGTTGGGAAAATTTGCAAATGTGAATTTTGACTTTATTTGCAAAATCTCTCTGAAATTTGTAAAAATTGGCATAACTTTTGCATACTAACTCGGATGAAAAAGTTTTTTATATGAAAAATCATCTACTCGAAAAGTTACATCCAAATTTAACGGGAGGAACCCGTTAAACATTTTCAAAATCCTCAAAAACCTAATAGAAAAAAAGTTACGGGGCTTTTAAGATCTAGAGTGGAAAAAATCGAAAAAAATTCAAACAGTGGGCAAACTGTGGTCAAACAATGGTCAAACTAATTAATCTAGAATATTAGTGTTACTAAATAATTATTTTAGTTATTTCAATTTTGGTCAAATCTGGTCAAACTGTGGTCAAACTTTGGTGAAACAATGGTCAAACTAATTATTCAAGAAATATTAGTGTTACTAAATAATTATTGTTTTTTAAAACAATAGTTTCAAACTCAAACAGTGAAATGTGTCACTTCATGCTCAAGCAAAATTCCTGAAGGTTAATAGATTGACATCTTACTATTGTCAGGAAAACAACAAGTGCAGACTTGGAAACGAAGGAGAATAGAACCCGAAAGTTAAGCGTGCTCGGGCTGGAGTAGTGAGAGGGATGGGTGACCGTTCGGGAAGTTAGATGATTTGGAATGATGAGGGGTGATTAGAGGATAAATTGAGAAGTGATGAGGGGTGGTGATTACAGACTAGTGTTTAAAATAATTCAGAACTTGGGATTGAGACCTTTAGTCCCGGTTTGAGGCACGAACCGGGACTAATGGGGTTGAGACCTTTAGTCCCGTTTCGTGCCACGAACCGGTACTAAAGATCCCATTTTCAAACTCTACCCCCTCCCCCCCTGTGGATCGCCTTTTCAGTTTTAAAAAAAATAAAAGAAAATAATGGAAATGTCAAAAAAAATAAAAGAAAATAAGTTTCTCATGTGATATGTGGTCTAGTTGTTGGGAAAATTTGCAAATGTGAATTTTGACTTTATTTGCAAAATCTCTCTGAAATTTGTAAAAATGGGCATAACTTTTGCATACTAACTCGGATGAAAAAGTTTTTTATATGAAAAATCATCTACTTGAAAAATTACATCCAAATTTAACGGGGGGAACCCGTTAAACATTTTCAAAATCCTCAAAAACCTAATAGAAAAAAGTTACGGGGCTTTTAAGATCTAGAGTGGAAAAAATCGAAAAAAATTCAAACAGTGGGCAAACTGTGGTCAAGCAATGGTCAAACTAATTATTCTAGAATATTAGTGTTACAAAATAATTTTTTTAGTTATTTCAATTTTGGTCAAATCTGGTCAAACTGTGGTGAAACAATGGTCAACTAATTATTCAAGAAATATTAGTGTTACTAAATAATTATTATTTTTTAAAACAATAGTTTCAAACTCAAATGGTGAAATGTGTCACTTCATGCTCAAGCAAAATTCCTGAAGGTTAATAGGATTGACATCTTACTATTGTCAGGAAAACAACAAGTGCAGACTTGGAAACGAAGGAGAATAGAACCCGAAAGTTAAGCGTGCTCGGGCTGGAGTAGTGAGAGGGATGGGTGACCGTTCGGGAAGTTAGATGATTTGGAATGATGAGGGGTGATTAGAGGATAAATTGAGAAGTGATGAGGGGTGGTGATTACAGACTAGTGGTTAAAATAATTCAGAACTTGGGATTGAGACCTTTAGTCCCGGTTTGAGGCACGAACCGGGACTAATGGGGTTGAGACCTTTAGTCCCGGTTCGTGCCACGAACCGGTACTGAAGGTCCCATTTTCAAACTCTACCCCCCCTCCCGTGGAATTCCTTTTCAGTTTTAAAAAAAATAAAAGAAAATAATGGAAATGTCAAAAAAAAATAAAAGAAAATAAGTTTCTCATGTGATATGTGGTCTAGTTGTTGGGAAAATTTGCAAATGTGAATTTTGACTTTATTTGCAAAATATCTCTGAAATTTGTAAAAATGGGCATAACTTTTCCATACTAACTCGGATGAAAAAGTTTTTTATATGAAAAATCATCTACTCGAAAAGTTACACCCAAATTTAACGAGGGAACTCGTTAAACATTTTCAAAATCCTCAAAAACCTAATAGAGAAAAAGTTACGGGGCTTTTAAGATCTAGAGTGGAGAAAATCGAAAAAAATTCAAACAGTGGGCAAACTGTGGTCAAACAATGGTCAAACTAATTATTCTAGAATATTAGTGTTACTAAATAATTATTTTAGTTATTTCAATTTTGGTCAAATCTGGTCAAACTGTGGTCAAACTGTGGTGAAACAATGGTCAAAGCAATTATTCAAGAAATATTAGTGTTACTAAATAATTATTGTTTTTTAAAACAATAGTTTCAAACTCAAACAGTGAAATGTGTCACTTCATGCTCAAGCAAAATTCCTGAAGGTTAATAGGATTGACATCTTACTATTGTCAGGAAAACAACAAGTGCAGACTTGGAAACGAAGGAGAATAGAACCCGAAAGTTAAGCGTGCTCGGGCTGGAGTAGTGAGAGGGATGGGTGACCGTTCGGGAAGTTAGATGATTTGGAATGATGAGGGGTGATTAGAGGATAAATTGAGAAGTGATGAGGGGTGGTGATTACAGACTAGTGGTTAAAATAATTCAGAACTTGGGATTGAGACCTTTAGTCCCGGTTTGAGGCACGAACCGGGACTAATGGGGTTGAGACCTTTAGTCCCGGTTCGTGCCACGAACCGGTACTAAAGGTCCCATTTTCAAACTCTACCTCCCCCCCGTGGAATTCCTTTTCAGTTTTAAAAAAAATAAAAGAAAATAATGGAAATGTCAAAAAAATAAAAGAAAATAAGTTTCTCATGTGATATGTGGTCTAGTTGTTGGGAAAATTTGCAAATGTGAATTTTGACTTTATTTGCAAAATCTCTCTGAAATTTGTAAAAATGGGTATAACTTTTGCATACTAACTCGGATGAAAAAGATGATTTTATATGAAAAATCATCTACTCGAAAAGTTACATCCAAATTTAACGGGTGACCCGTTAAACAATTTCAAAATCCTCAAAAACCTAATAGAGAAAAAGTTACGGGGCTTTTAAGATCTAGAGTGGAGAAAATCAAAAAAAATTCAAACAGTGGGCAAACTGTGGTCAAACAATGGTCAAACTAATTATTCTAGAATATTAGTGTTACTAAATAATTATTTTAGTTATTTCAATTTTTGTCAAATCTGGTCAAACTGTGGTGAAACAATGGTCAAACTAATTATTCAAGAAATATTAGTGTTACTAAATAATTATTGTTTTTTAAAACAATAGTTTCAAACTCAAACAGTGAAATGTGTCACTTCATGCTCAAGCAAAATTCCTGAAGGTTAATAGGATTGACATCTTACTATTGTCAGGAAAACAACAAGTGCAGACTTGGAAACGAAGGAGAATAGAACCCGAAAGTTAAGCGTGCTCGGGCTGGAGTAGTGAGAGGGATGGGTGACCGTTCGGGAAGTTAGATGATTTGGAATGATGAGGGGTGATTAGAGGATAAATTGAGAAGTGATGAGGGGTGGTGATTACAGACTAGTGGTTAAAATAATTCAGAACTTGGGATTGAGACCTTTAGTCCCGGTTTGAGGCACGAACCGGGACTAATGGGGTTGAGACCTTTAGTCCCGGTTCGTGCCACGAACCGGTACTAAAGGTCCCATTTTCAAACTCTACCCCCTCCCCCCCGGTGGATCGCCTTTTCAGTATTAAAAAAAATAAAAGAAAATAATGGAAATGTCAAAAAAATAAAAGAAAATAAGTTTCTCATGTGATATGTGGTCTAGTTGTTGGGAAAATTTGCAAATGTGAATTTTGACTTTATTTGCAAAATCTCTCTGAAATTTGTAAAAATGGGTATAACTTTTGCATACTAACTCGGATGAAAAAGATGATTTTATATGAAAAATCATCTACTCGAAATGTTACATCCAAATTTAACGGTGACCCGTTAAACAATTTCAAAATCCTCAAAAACCTAATAGAGAAAAAGTTACGGGGCTTTTAAGATCTAGAGTGGAGAAAATCGAAAAAAATTCAAACAGTGGGCAAACAGTGGTCAAACAATGGTCAAACTAATTATTCTAGAATATTAGTGTTACTAAATAATTATTTTAGTTATTTCAATTTTTGTCAAATCTGGTCAAACTGTGGTGAAACAATGGTCAAACTAATTATTCAAGAAATATTAGTGTTACTAAATAATTATTGTTTTTTAAAACAATAGTTTCAAACTCAAACAGTGAAATGTGTCACTTCATGCTCAAGCAAAATTCCTGAAGGTTAATAGGATTGACATCTTACTATTGTCAGGAAAACAACAAGTGCAGACTTGGAAACGAAGGAGAATAGAACCCGAAAGTTAAGCGTGCTCGGGCTGGAGTAGTGAGAGGGATGGGTGACCGTTCGGGAAGTTAGATGATTTGGAATGATGAGGGGTGATTAGAGGATAAATTGAGAAGTGATGAGGGGTGGTGATTACAGACTAGTGGTTAAAATAATTCAGAACTTGGGATTGAGACCTTTAGTCCCGGTTTGAGGCACGAACCGGGACTAATGGGGTTGAGACCTTTAGTCCCGGTTCGTGCCACGAACCGGTACTAAAGGTCCCATTTTCAAACTCTACCCCCTCCCCCCCCGGTGGATCGCCTTTTCAGTATTAAAAAAAATAAAAGAAAATAATGGAAATGTCAAAAAAATAAAAGAAAATAAGTTTCTCATGTGATATGTGGTCTAGTTGTTGGGAAAATTTGCAAATGTGAATTTTGACTTTATTTGCAAAATCTCTCTGAAATTTGTAAAAATGGGCATAACTTTTGCATACTAACTCGGATGAAAAAGTCTTTTATATGAAAAATCATCTACTCGAAAAGTTACACCCAAATTTAACGGGGGAAACCCGTTAAACATTTTCAAAATCCTCAAAAACCTAATAGAGAAAAAGTTACGGGGCTTTTAAGATCTAGAGTGGAGAAAATCGAAAAAAATTCAAACAGTGGGCAAACTGTGGTCAAACAATGGTGAAACTAATTATTCTAGAATATTAGTGTTACTAAATAATTATTTTAGTTATTTCAATTTTTGTCAAATCTGGTCAAACTGTGGTGAAACAATGGTCAAACTAATTATTCAAGAAATATTAGTGTTACTAAATAATTATTGTTTTTTAAAACAATAGTTTCAAACTCAAACAGTGAAATGTGTCACTTCATGCTCAAGCAAAATTCCTGAAGGTTAATAGGATTGACATCTTACTATTGTCAGGAAAACAACAAGTGCAGACTTGGAAACGAAGGAGAATAGAACCCGAAAGTTAAGCGTGCTCGGGCTGGAGTAGTGAGAGGGATGGGTGACCGTTCGGGAAGTTAGATGATTTGGAATGATGAGGGGTGATTAGAGGCTAAATTGAGAAGTGATGAGGGGTGGTGATTACAGACTAGTGGTTAAAATAATTCAGAACTTGGGATTGAGACCTTTAGTACCGGTTCGTGGCACGAACCGGGACTAAAGGTCATAAAAGAAAATAAGTTTCTCATGTGATATGTGGTCTAGTTGTTGGGAAAATTTGCAAATGTGAATTTTGACTTTATTTGCAAAATCTCTCTGAAATTTGTAAAAATGGGCATAACTTTTGCATACTAACTCGGATGAAAAAGTTTTTTATATGAAAAATCATCTACTCGAAAAGTTACATCCAAATTTAACCAGGGAACCCGTTAAACATTTCCAAAATCCTCAAAAACCTAATAGAAAAAAAGTTACGGGGCTTTTAAGATCTAGAGTGGAAAAAATCGAAAAAAAATTCAAACAGTGGGCAAACTTTGGTCAAACAATGGTCAAACTAATTATTCTAGAATATTAGTGTTACTAAGTAATTATTTTAGTTATTTCAATTTTGGTCAAATCTGGTCAAACTATGGTCAAACTGTGGTGAAACAATGGTCAAACTAATTATTCAAGAAATATTAGTGTTACTAAATAATTATTGTTTTTTAAAACAATAGTTTCAAACTCAAACAGTGAAATGTGTCACTTCATGCTCAAGCAAAATTCCTGAAGGTTAATAGGATTGACATCTTACTATTGTCAGGAAAACAACAAGTGCAGACTTGGAAACGAAGGAGAATAGAATCCGAAAGTTAAGCGTGCTCGGGCTGGAGTAGTGAGAGGGATGGGTGACCGTTCGGGAAGTTAGATGATTTGGAATGATGAGGGGTGATTAGAGGATAAATTGAGAAGTGATGAGGGGTGGTGATTACAGACTAGTGGTTAAAATAATTCAGAACTTGGGATTGAGACCTTTAGTCCCGGTTTGAGGCACGAACCGGGACTAATGGGGTTGAGACCTTTAGTCCCGGTTCGTGCAACGAACCGGTACTAAAGGTCCCATTTTCAAACTCTACCCCCTCCCCCCGGTGGATCGCCTTTTCAGTTTTAAAAAAAATAAAAGAAAATAATGGAAATGTCAAAAAAATAAAAGAAAATAAGTTTCTCATGTGATATGTGGTCTGGTTGTTGGGAAAATTTGCAAATGTGAATTTTGACTTTATTTGCAAAATCTCTCTGAAATTTGTAAAAATGGGCATAACTTTTGCATACTAACTCGGATGAAAAAGTTTTTTATATGAAAAATCATGTACTCGAAAAGTTACATCCAAATTTAACGGGGGGAACCCATTAAACATTTTCAAAATCCTCAAAAACCTAATGGAAAAAAGTTACGGGGCTTTTAAGATCTAGAGTGGAAAAAATCGAAAAAAATTCAAACAGTGGGCAAACTGTGGTCAAACAATGGTCAAACTAATTATTCTAGAATATTAGTGTTACTAAATAATTATTTTAGTTATTTCAATTTTGGTCAAATCTGGTCAAACTGTGGTGAAACAATGGTCAAACTAATTATTCAAGAAATATTAGTGTTACTAAATAATTATTGTTTTTTAAAACAATAGTTTCAAACTCAAACAGTGAAATGTGTCACTTCATGCTCAAGCAAAATTCCTGAAGGTTAATAGGATTGACATCTTACTATTGTCAGGAAAACAACAAGTGCAGACTTGGAAACGAAGGAGAATAGAACCCGAAAGTTAAGCGTGCTCGGGCTGGAGTAGTGAGATGGATGGGTGACCGTTCGGGAAGTTAGATGATTTGGAATGATGAGGGGTGATTAGAGGATAAATTGAGAAGTGATGAGGGGTGGTGATTACAGACTAGTGGTTAAAATAATTCAGAACTTGGGATTGAGACCTTTAGTCCCGGTTTGAGGCACGAACCGGGACTAATGGGGTTGAGACCTTTAGTCCCGGTTCGTGCATCGAACCGGTACTAAAGGTCCCATTTTCAAACTCTACCCCCTCCCCCCCTTGGATCGCCTTTTCAGTTTTTAAAAAAATAAAAGAAAATAATGGAAATGTCAAAAAAATAAGAGAAAATAAGTTTCTCATGTGATATGTGGTCTAGTTGTTGGAAAAATTTGCAAATGTGAATTTTGACTTTATTTGCAAAATCTCTCTGAAATTTGTAAAAATGGGCATAACTTTTGCATACTAACTCGGATGAAAAAGTTTTTTATATGAAAAATCATCTACTCGGAAAATTACATCCAAATTTAATGGGGGGAACCCGTTAAACATTTTCAAAATCCTCAAAAACCTAATAGAAAAAAAGTTACGGGGCTTTTAAGATCTAGAGTGGAAAAAATCGAAAAAAATTCAAACAGTGGGCAAACTGTGGTCAAACAATGGTCAAACTAATTATTCTAGAATATTAGTGTTACAAAATAATTATTTTAGTTATTTCAATTTTGGTCAAATCTGGTCAAACTGTGGTGAAACAATGGTCAAACTAATTATTCAAGAAATATTAGTGTTACTAAATAATTATTGTTTTTTAAAACAATAGTTTCAAACTCAAACAGTGAAATGTGTCACTTCATGCTCAAGCAAAATTCCTGAAGGTTAATAGGATTGACATCTTACTATTGTCAGGAAAACAACAAGTGCAGACTTGGAAACGAAGGAGAATAGAACCCGAAAGTTAAGCGTGCTCGGGCTGGAGTAGTGAGAGGGATGGGTGACCGTTCGGGAAGTTAGATGATTTGGAATGATGAGGGGTGATTAGAGGATAAATTGAGAAGTGATGAGGGGTGGTGATTACAGACTAGTGGTTAAAATAATTCAGAACTTGGGTTGAGACCTTTAGTCCCGGTTTGAGGCACGAACCGGGACTAATGGGGTTGAGACCTTTAGTCCCGGTTCGTGCCACGAACCGGTACTAAAGGTCCCATTTTCAAACTCTACCCCCCCCCCCCCCCCCCGTGGAATTCCTTTTCAGTTTTAAAAAAAATAAAAGAAAATAATGGAAATGTCAAAAAAATAAAAGAAAATAAGTTTCTCATGTGATATGTGGTCTAGTTGTTGGGAAAATTTGCAAATGTGAATTTTGACTTTATTTGCAAAATCTCTCTGAAATTTGTAAAAATGGGCATAACTTTTGCATACTAACTCGGATGAAAAAGTTTTTTATATGAAAAATCATCTACTCGAAAAGTTACACCCAAATTTAACGGGGGGAACCCGTTAAACATTTTCAAAATCCTCAAAAACCTAAAAGAGAAAAAGTTACGGGGCTTTTAAGATCTAGAGTGGAGAAAATCAAAAAAAATTCAAACAGTGGGCAAACTGTGGTCAAACAATGGTCAAACTAATTATTCTAGAATATTAGTGTTACTAAATAATTATTTTAGTTATTTCAATTTTTGTCAAATCTGGTCAAACTGTGGTGAAACAATGGTCAAACTAATTATTCAAGAAATACTAGTGTTACTAGATAATTATTGTTTTTTAAAACAATAGTTTCAAACTCAAACAGTGAAATGTGTCACTTCGTGCTCAAGCAAAATTCCTGAAGGTTAATAGGATTGACATCTTACTATTGTCAGGAAAACAACAAGTGCAGACTTGGAAACGAAGGAGAATAGAACCCGAAAGTTAAGCGTGCTCGGGCTGGAGTAGTGAGAGGGATGGGTGACCGTTCGGGAAGTTAGATGATTTGGAATGATGAGGGGTGATTAGAGGATAAATTAAGAAGTGATGAGGGGTGGTGATTACAGACTAGTGGTTGAAATAATTCAGAACTTGGGATTGAGACCTTTAGTCCCGGTTTGAGGCACGAACCGGGACTAATGGGGTTGAGACCTTTAGTCCCGGTTCATGCAACGAACCGGTACTAAAGGTCCCATTTTCAAACTCTACCCCCTCCCCCCAAGTGGATCGCCTTTTCAGTTTAAAAAAAAAATAAAAGAAAATAATGGAAATGTCAAAAAAATAAAAGAAAATAAGTTTCTCATGTGATATGTGGTCTAGTTGTTGGGAAAATTTGCAAATGTGAATTTTGACTTTATTTGCAAAATCTCTCTGAAATTTGTAAAAATGGGCATAACTTTTGCATACTAACTCGGATGAAAAAGTTTTTTATATGAAAAATCATGTACTCGAAAAGTTACATCCAAATTTAACGGGGGGAACCCATTAAACATTTTCAAAATCCTCAAAAACCTAATGGAAAAAAAGTTACGGGGCTTTTAAGATCTAGAGTGGAAAAAATAAAAAAAAATTCAAACAGTGGGCAAACTGTGGTCAAACAATGGTCAAACTAATTATTCTAGAATATTAGTGTTACTAAATAATTATTTTAGTTATTTCAATTTTGGTCAAATCTGGTCAAACTGTGGTCAAACTGTGGTGAAACAATGGTCAAACTAATTATTCAAGAAATATTAGTGTTACTAAATAATTATTGTTTTTTAAAACAATAGTTTCAAACTCAAACAGTGAAATGTGTCACTTCATGCTGAAGCAAAATTCCTGAAGGTTAAAAGGATTGACATCTTACTATTGTCAGGAAAACAACAAGTGCAGACTTGGAAACGAAGGAGAATAGAACCCGAAAGTTAAGCGTGCTCGGGCTGGAGTAGTGAGAGGGATGGGTGACCGTTCGGGAAGTTAGATGATTTGGAATGATGAGGGGTAATTAGAGGATAAATTGAGAAGTGATGAGGGGTGGTGATTACAGACTAGTGGTTAAAATAATTCAGAACTTGGGATTGAGACCTTTAGTCCCGGTTTGAGGCACGAACCAGGACTAATGGGGTTGAGACCTTTAGTCCCGGTTCGTGCATCGAACCGGTACTAAAGGTCCCATTTTCAAACTCTACCCCCTCCCCCCCTTGGATCGCCTTTTCGGTTTTAACAAAAATAAAAGAAAATAATGGAAATGTCAAAAAAATAAGAGAAAATAAGTTTCTCATGTGATATGTGGTCTAGTTGTTGGGAAAATTTGCAAATGTGAATTTTGACTTTATTTGCAAAATCTCTCTGAAATTTGTAAAAATGGGCATAACTTTTGCATACTAACTCGGATGAAAAAGTTTTTTATATGAAAAATCATCTACTTGAAAAATTACATCCAAATTTAACGGGGGGAACCCGTTAAACATTTTCAAAATCCTCAAAAACCTAATAGAAAAAAGTTACGGGGCTTTTAAGATCTAGAGTGGAAAAAATCGAAAAAAATTCAAACAGTGGGCAAACTGTGGTCAAAAATGGTCAAACTAATTATTCTAGAATATTAGTGTTACTAAATAATTATTTTAGTTATTTCAATTTTGGTCAAATCTGGTCAAACTGTGGTCAAACTGTGGTGAAACAATGGTCAAACTAATTATTCAAGAAATATTAGTGTTACTAAATAATTATTGTTTTTTAAAACAATAGTTTCAAACTCAAACAGTGAAATGTGTCACTTCATGCTGAAGCAAAATTCCTGAAGGTTAATAGGATTGACATCTTACTATTGTCAGGAAAACAACAAGTGCAGACTTGGAAACGAAGGAGAATAGAATCCGAAAGTTAAGCGTGCTCGGGCTGGAGTAGTGAGAGGGATGGGTGACCGTTCGGGAAGTTAGATGATTTGGAATGATGAGGGTGATTAGAGGATAAATTGAGAAGTGATGAGGGGTGGTGATTACAGACTAGTGGTTAAAATAATTCAAAACTTGGGATTGAGACCTTTAGTCCCGGTTTGAGGCACGAACCTGGACTAATGGGGTTGAGACCTTTAGTCCCGGTTCGTGCCACGAACCGGTACTAAAGGTCCCATTTTCAAACTCTACCCCCTCCCCTCCTGGTGGATCGCCTTTTCAGTTTTAAAAAAAATAAAAGAAAATAATGGAAATGTCAAAAAAATAAAAGAAAATAAGTGTCTCATGTGATGTGTGGTCTATTTGTTGGGAAAATTTGCAAATGTGAATTTTGACTTTATTTGCAAAATCTCTCTGAAATTTGTAAAAATGGGCATAACTTTTGCATACTAACTCGGATGAAAAAGTTTTTTATATGAAAAATCATCTACTCGAAAAGTTGCTTCCAAATTTAACCGGGGAACTCGTTAAACATTTTCAAAATCCTCAAAAACCTAATAGAAAAGAAAGTTACGGGGCTTTTAAGATCTAGAGTGGAAAAAATCAAAAAAAATTCAAACAGTGGGCAAACTGTGGTCAAACAATGGTCAAACTAATTATTCTAGAATATTAGTGTTACTAAATAATTATTTTAGTTATTTCAATTTTGGTCAAATCTGGTCAAACTGTGGTCAAACTGTGGTGAAACAATGGTCAAACTAATTATTCAAGAAATATTAGTGTTACTAAATAATTATTGTTTTTTAAAACAATAGTTTCAAACTCAAACAGTGAAATGTGTCACTTCATGCTCAAGCAAAATTCCTGAAGGTTGATAGGATTGACATCTTACTATTGTCAGGAAAACAACAAGTGCAGACTTGGAAGCGAAGGAGAATAGAATCCGAAAGTTAAGCGTGCTCGGGCTGGAGTAGTGAGAGGGATGGGTGACCGTTCGGGAAGTTAGATGATTTGGAATGATGAGGGTGATTAGAGGATAAATTGAGAAGTGATGAGGGGTGGTGATTACAGACTAGTGGTTAAAATAATTCAGAACTTGGGATTGAGACCTTTAGTCCCGGTTTGAGGCACGAACCAGGACTAATGGGGTTGAGACCTTTAGTCCCGGTTCGTGCTACGAACCGGTACTAAATGTCCCATTTTCAAACTCTACCCCCTCCCCCCCTCCCTGTGGATCGCCTTTTCAGTTTTAAAAAAAATAAAAGAAAATAATGGAAATGTCAAAAAAATAAAGGAAAATAAGTTTCTCATGTGATATGTGGTCTAGTTGTTGGGAAAATTTGCAAATGTGAATTTTGACTTTATTTGCAAAATCTCTCTGAAATTTGTAAAAATGGGCATAACTTTTGCATACTAACTCGGATGAAAAAGTTTTTTATATGAAAAATCATCTACTCGAAAAGTTACACCCAAAATTAACCGGGGAACTCGTTAAACATTTTCAAAATCCTCAAAAACCTAATAGAAAAAAAGTTACGGGGCTTTTAAGATCTAGAGTGGTAAAAATCGAAAAAAATTCAAACAGTGGGCAAACTGTGGTCAAACAATGGTCAAACTAATTATTGTAGAATATTAGTGTTACTAAATAATTATTTTAGTTATTTCAATTTTGGTCAAATCTGGTCAAACTGTGGTCAAACTGTGGTGAAACAATGGTCAAACTAATTATTCAAGAAATATTAGTGTTACTAAATAATTATTGTTTTTTAAAACAATAGTTTCAAACTCAAACAGTGAAATGTGTCACTTCATGCTGAAGCAAAATTCCTGAAGGTTAATAGGATTGACATCTTACTATTGTCAGGAAAACAACAAGTGCAGACTTGGAAACGAAGGAGAATAGAACCCGAAAGTTAAGCGTGCTCGGGCTGGAGTAGTGAGAGGGATGGGTGACCGTTCGGGAAGTTAGATGATTTGGAATGATGAGGGTGATTAGAGGATAAATTAAGAAGTGTGAGGGGTGGTGATTACAGACTAGTGGTTAAAATAATTCAAAACTTGGGATTGAGACCTTTAGTCCCGGTTTGAGGCACGAACCGGGACTAATGGGGTTGAGACCTTTAGTCCCGGTTCGTGCCACGAACCAGTACTAAAGGTCCCATTTTCAAACTCTACCCCCTCCCCCCCTGGTGGATCGCCTTTTCAGTTTTAAAAAAAAATAAAAGAATATAATGGAAATGTCAAAAAAATAAAAGAAAATAAGTGTCTCATGTGATGTGTGGTCTAGTTGTTGGGAAAATTTGCAAATGTGAATTTTGACTTTATTTGCAAAATTTCTCTGAAATTTGTAAAAATGGGCATAACTTTTGCATACTAACTCGGATGAAAAAGTTTTTTATATGAAAAATCATCTACTCGAAAAGTTACATCCAAATTTAACTGGGGAACTTGTTAAACATTTTCAAAATCCTCAAAAACCTAATAGAAAAAAAGTTACGGGGCTTTTAAGATCTAGAGTGGAAAAAATCGAAAAAAATTCAAACAGCGGGCAAACTGTGGTCAAACAATGGTCAAACTAATTATTCTAGAATATTAGTGTTACTAAATAATTATTTTAGTTATGTCAATTTTGGTCAAATCTGGTCAAACTGTGGTCAAACTCTCGTGAAACAATGGTCAAACTAATTATTCAAGAAATATTAGTGTTACTAAATAATTATTGTTTTTTCAAACGATAGTTTCAAACTCAAACAGTGAAATGTGTCACTTCATGCTGAAGCAAAATTCCTGAAGGTTAATAGGATTGACAGCTTACTATTGTCAGGAAAACAACAAGTGCAGACTTGGAAACGAAGGAGAATAGAACCCGAAAGTTAAGCGTGCTCGGGCTGGAGTAGTGAGAGGGATGGGTGACCGTTCGGGAAGTTAGATGATTTGGAATGATGAGGGTGATTAGAGGATAAATTGAGAAGTGATGAGGGGTGGTGATTACAGACTAGTGGTTAAAATAATTCAGAACTTGGGATTGAGACCTTTAGTCCCGGTTTGAGGCATGAACCGGGACTAATGGGGTTGAGACCTTTAGTCCCGGTTCGTGCCACGAACCGGTACTAAAGGTCCCATTTTCAAACTCTACCCCCTCCCCACCTGGTGGGTCGCCTTTTCAGTTTAAAAAAAAAAGAAAATAATGGAAATGTCAAAAAATAAAAGAAAATAAGTTTCTCATGTGATATGTGGTCTAGTTGTTGGGAAAATTTGCAAATGTGAATTTTGACTTTATTTGCAAAATCTCTCTGAAATTTGTAAAAATGGGCATATCTTTTGCATACTAACACGGACGAAAAAGTTTTTTATATGAAAAATCATCTACTCGAAAAGTTACATCCAAATTTAACGGGGCAACCCGTTAAACATTTTCAAAATCCTCAAAAACCTAATAGAAAAAAGTTACGGGGCTTTTAAGATCTAGAGTGGAAAAAATCGAAAAAAATTCAAACAGTGGGCAAACTGTGGTCAAACAATGGTCAAACTAATTATTCTAGAATATTAGTGTTACTAAATAATTATTTTAGTTATTTCAATTTTGGTTAAATCTGGTCAAACTGTGGTCAAACTGTGGTGAAACAATGGTCAAACTAATTATTCAAGAAATATTAGTGTTACTAAATAATTATTGTTTTTTAAAACAATAGTTTCAAACTCAAACAGTATAATGTGTCACTTCATGCTGAAGCAAAATTCCTGAAGGTTAATAGGATTGACATCTTACTATTGTCAGAAAAACAACAAGTGCAGACTTGGAAACGAAGGAGAATAGAACCCGAAAGTTAAGCGTGCAAGGACTGGAGTAGTGAGAGGGATGGGTGACCGTTCGGGAAGTTAGATGATTTGGAATGATGAGGGTGATTAGAGGATAAATTGAGAAGTGATGAGGGGTGGTGATTACAGACTAGTGGTTAAAATAATTCAGAACTTGGTATTGAGACCTTTAGTCCCGGTTTGAGGCACGAACCGAGACTAATGGGGTTGAGACCTTTAGTCCCGGTTCGTGCCACGAACCGGTACTAAAGGTCCCATTTTCAAACTCTACTCCCTCCCCCCTGGTGGATCGCCTTTTCAGTTTTAAAAAAAATAAAAGAAAATAATGGAAATGTCAAAAAAATAAAAGAAAATAAGTGTCTCATGTGATGTGTGGTCTAGTTGTTGGGAAAATTTGCAAATGTGAATTTTGACTTTATTTGCAAAATCTCTCTGAAATTTGTAAAAATGGGCATAACTTTTGCATACTAACTCGGATGAAAAAGTTTTTTATATGAAAAATCATCTACTCGAAAAGTTACATCCAAATTTAACCGGGGAACTTGTTAAACATTTTCAAAATCCTCAAAAACCTAATAGAAAAAAAGTTACGGGGCTTTTAAGATCTAGAGTGGAAAAAATCGAAAAAAATTCAAACAGTGGGCAAACTGTGGTCAAACAATGGTCAAACTAATTATTCTAGAATATTAGTGTTATTAAATAATTATTTTAGTTATTTCAATTTTGGTCAAATCTGGTCAAACTGTGGTGAAACAATGGTCAAACTAATTATTCAAGAAATATTAGTGTTACTAAATAATTATTGTTTTTTAAAACAATAGTTTCAAACTCAAACAGTGAAATGTGTCACTTCATGCCGAAGCAAAATTCCTGAAGGTTAATAGGATTGACATCTTACTATTGTTAGGAAAACAACAAGTGCAGACTTGGAAACGAAGGAGAATAGAACCCGAAAGTTAAGCGTGCTCGGGCTGGAGTAGTGAGAGGGATGGGTGACCGTTCGGGAAGTTAGATGATTTGGAATGATGAGGGTGATTAGAGGATAAATTGAGAAGTGATGAGGGCTGGTGATTACAGACTAGTGGTTAAAATAATTCAAAACTTGGGATTGAGACCTTTAGTCCCGGTTTGAGGCACGAACCGGGACTAATGGGGTTGAGACCTTTAGTCCCGGTTCGTGCCACGAACCGGTACTAAAGGTCCCATTTTCAAACTCTACGCCCTCCCCCCCCGGTGGATCGCCTTTTCAGTTTTAAAAAAAATAAAAGAAAATAATGGAAATGTCAAAAAAAAAAGAAAATAAGTGTCTCATGTGATGTGTGGTCTAGTTGTTGGGAAAATTTGCAAATGTGAATTTTGACTTTATTTGCAAAATCTCTCTGAAATTTGTAAAAATGAGCATAACTTTTGCATACTAACTCGGATGAAAAAATTTTTTATATGAAAAATCATCTACTCGAAAAGTTACATCCAAATTTAACCGGGGAACTTGTTAAACATTTTCAAAATCCTCAAAAACCTAATAGAAAAAAAGTTACAGGGCTTTTAAGATCTAGAGTGGAAAAATCGAAAAAAATTCAAACAGTGAACAAACTGTGGTCAAACAATGGTGAAACTAATTATTCTAGAATATTAGTGTTACTAAATAATTATTTTAGTTATTTCAATTTTGGTCAAATCTGGTCAAACTGTGGTCAAACTGTGGTGAAACAATGGTCAAACTAATTATTCAAGAAATATTAGTGTTACTAAATAATTATTGTTTTTTAAAACAATAATTTCAAACTCAAACAGTGAAATGTGTCACTTCATGCTGAAGCAAAATTCCTGAAGGTTAATAGGATTGACATCTTACTATTGTCAGGAAAACAACAAGTGCAGACTTGGAAATGAAGGAGAATAGAACCCGAAAGTTAAGCGTGCTCGGGCTGGAGTAGTGAGAGGGATGGGTGACCGTTCGGGAAGTTAGATGATTTGGAATGATGAGGGTGATTAGAGGATAAATTGAGAAGTGATGAGGGGTGGTGATTACAGACTAGTGGTTAAAATAATTCAAAACTTGGGATTGAGACCTTTAGTCCCGGTTTGAGGCACGAACTGGGACTAATGGGGTTGAGACCTTTAGTCCCGGTTCATGCCACGAACCGGTACTAAAGGTCCCATTTTCAAACTCTACCCCCTCCCCACCCGGTGGATCGACTTTTCAGTTTTAAAAAAAATAAAAGAAAATAATGGAAATGTCAAAAAAATAAAAGAAAATAAGTGTCTCATGTGATGTGTGGTCTAGTTGTTGGGAAAATTTGCAAATGTGAATTTTGACTTTATTTGAAAAATCTCTCTGAAATTTGTAAAAATGGGCATAACTTTTGCATACTAACTCGGATGAAAAAGTTTTTTATATGAAAAATCATCTACTCGAAAAGTTACATCCAAATTTAACCAGGGAACTCGTTAAACATTTTCAAAATCCTCAAAAACCTAATAGAAAAAAATTTACGGGGCTTTTAAGATCTAGAGTGGAAAAAATCGAAAAAAATTCAAACAGTGGGCAAACCGTGGTCAAACAATGGTCAAACTAATTATTCTAGAATATTAGTGTTACTAAATAATTATTTTAGTTATTTCAATTTTGGTCAAATCTGGTCAAACTGTGGTCAAACTGTGGTGAAACAATGGTCAAACTAATTATTCAAGAAATATTAGTGTTACTAAATAATTATTGTTTTTTAAAACAATAGTTTCAAACTCAAACAGTGAAATGTGTCACTTCATGCTGAAGCAAAATTCCTGAAGGTTAATAGGATTGACATCTTACTATTGTCAGGAAAACAACAAGTGCAGACTTGGAAACGAAGGAGAATAGAACCCGAAAGTTAAGCGTGCTCGGGCTGGAGTAGTGAGAGAGATGGGTGACCGATCGGGAAGTTAGATGATTTGGAATGATGAGGGTGATTAGAGGATAAATTGAGAAGTGATGAGGGGTGGTGATTACAGACTAGTGGTTAAAATAATTCAAAACTTGGGATTGAGACCTTTAGTCCCGGTTTGAGGCACGAACCGGGACTAATGGGGTTGAGACCTTTAGTCCCGGTTCGTGCCACGAACCGGTACTAAAGGTCCCATTTTCAAACTCTACGCCCTCCCCCCCCGGTGGATCGCCTTTTCAGTTTTAAAAAAAATAAAAGAAAATAATGGAAATGTCAAAAAAATAAAAGAAAATAACTGTCTCATGTGATGTGTGGTCTAGTTGTTGAGAAAATTTGCAAATGTGAATTTTGACTTTATTTGCAAAATCTCTCTGAAATTTGTAAAAATGGGCATAACTTTTGCATACTAACTCGGATGAAAAAGTTTTTTATATGAAAAATCATCTACTCGAAAAGTTGCTTCCAAATTTAACCGGGGAACTCGTTAAACATTTTCAAAATCCTCAAAAACCTAATAGAAAAAAAAGTTACGGGGCTTTTAAGATCTAGAGTGGAAAAAATAAAAAAAATTCAAACAGTGGGCAAACTGTGGTCAAACAATGGTCAAACTAATTATTCTAGAATATTAGTGTTACTAAATAATTATTTTAGTTATTTCAATTTTGGTCAAATCTGGTCAAACTGTGGTCAAACTGTGGTGAAACAATGGTCAAACTAATTATTCAAGAAATATTAGTGTTACTAAATAATTATTGTTTTTTAAAACAATAGTTTCAAACTCAAACAGTGAAATGTGTCACTTCATGCTCAAGCAAAATTCCTGAAGGTTGATAGGATTGACATCTTACTATTGTCAGGAAAACAACAAGTGCAGACTTGGAAGCGAAGGAGAATAGAATCCGAAAGTTAAGCGTGCTCGGGCTGGAGTAGTGAGAGGGATGGGTGACCGTTCGGGAAGTTAGATGATTTGGAATGATGAGGGTGATTAGAGGATAAATTGAGAAGTGATGAGGGGTGGTGATTACAGACTAGTGGTTAAAATAATTCAGAACTTGGGATTGAGACCTTTAGTCCCGGTTTGAGGCACGAACCAGGACTAATGGGGTTGAGACCTTTAGTCCCGGTTCGTGCTACGAACCGGTACTAAATGTCCCATTTTCAAACTCTACCCCCTCCCCCCCTCCCTGTGGATCGCCTTTTCAGTTTTAAAAAAAATAAAAGAAAATAATGGAAATGTCAAAAAAATAAAGGAAAATAAGTTTCTCATGTGATATGTGGTCTAGTTGTTGGGAAAATTTGCAAATGTGAATTTTGACTTTATTTGCAAAATCTCTCTGAAATTTGTAAAAATGGGCATAACTTTTGCATACTAACTCGGATGAAAAAGTTTTTTATATGAAAAATCATCTACTCGAAAAGTTACACCCAAAATTAACCGGGGAACTCGTTAAACATTTTCAAAATCCTCAAAAACCTAATAGAAAAAAAAGTTACGGGGCTTTTAAGATCTAGAGTGGTAAAAATCGAAAAAAATTCAAACAGTGGGCAAACTGTGGTCAAACAATGGTCAAACTAATTATTGTAGAATATTAGTGTTACTAAATAATTATTTTAGTTATTTCAATTTTGGTCAAATCTGGTCAAACTGTGGTCAAACTGTGGTGAAACAATGGTCAAACTAATTATTCAAGAAATATTAGTGTTACTAAATAATTATTGTTTTTTAAAACAATAGTTTCAAACTCAAACAGTGAAATGTGTCACTTCATGCTGAAGCAAAATTCCTGAAGGTTAATAGGATTGACATCTTACTATTGTCAGGAAAACAACAAGTGCAGACTTGGAAACGAAGGAGAATAGAACCCGAAAGTTAAGCGTGCTCGGGCTGGAGTAGTGAGAGGGATGGGTGACCGTTCGGGAAGTTAGATGATTTGGAATGATGAGGGTGATTAGAGGATAAATTGAGAAGTGTGAGGGGTGGTGATTACAGACTAGTGGTTAAAATAATTCAAAACTTGGGATTGAGACCTTTAGTCCCGGTTTGAGGCACGAACCGGGACTAATGGGGTTGAGACCTTTAGTCCCGGTTCGTGCCACGAACCAGTACTAAAGGTCCCATTTTCAAACTCTACCCCCTCCCCCCCTGGTGGATCGCCTTTTCAGTTTTAAAAAAAATAAAAGAATATAATGGAAATGTCAAAAAAATAAAAGAAAATAAGTGTCTCATGTGATGTGTGGTCTAGTTGTTGGGAAAATTTGCAAATGTGAATTTTGACTTTATTTGCAAAATTTCTCTGAAATTTGTAAAAATGGGCATAACTTTTGCATACTAACTCGGATGAAAAAGTTTTTTATATGAAAAATCATCTACTCGAAAAGTTACATCCAAATTTAACCGGGGAACTCGTTAAACATTTTCAAAATCCTCAAAAACCTAATAGAAAAAAAGTTACGGGGCTTTTAAGATCTAGAGTGGAAAAAATCGAAAAAAATTCAAACAGCGGGCAAACTGTGGTCAAACAATGGTCAAACTAATTATTCTAGAATATTAGTGTTACTAAATAATTATTTTAGTTATGTCAATTTTGGTCAAATCTGGTCAAACTGTGGTCAAACTCTCGTGAAACAATGGTCAAACTAATTATTCATGAAATATTAGTGTTACTAAATAATTATTGTTTTTTCAAACGATAGTTTCAAACTCAAACAGTGAAATGTGTCACTTCATGCTGAAGCAAAATTCCTGAAGGTTAATAGGATTGACATCTTACTATTGTCAGGAAAACAACAAGTGCAGACTTGGAAACGAAGGAGAATAGAACCCGAAAGTTAAGCGTGCTCGGGCTGGAGTAGTGAGAGGGATGGGTGACCGTTCGGGAAGTTAGATGATTTGGAATGATGAGGGTGATTAGAGGATAAATTGAGAAGTGATGAGGGGTGGTGATTACAGACTAGTGGTTAAAATAATTCAGAACTTGGGATTGAGACCTTTAGTCCCGGTTTGAGGCACGAACCGGGACTAATGGGGTTGAGACCTTTAGTCCCGGTTCGTGCCACGAACCGGTACTAAAGGTCCCATTTTCGAACTCTACCCCCTCCCCACCTGGTGGGTCGCCTTTTCAGTTTAAAAAAAAAAGAAAATAATGGAAATGTCAAAAAATAAAATAAAATTAGTTTCTCATGTGATATGTGGTCTAGTTGTTGGGAAAATTTGCAAATGTGAATTTTGACTTTATTTGCAAAATCTCTCTGAAATTTGTAAAAATGGGCATATCTTTTGCATACTAACACGGACGAAAAAGTTTTTTATATGAAAAATCATCTACTCGAAAAGTTACATCCAAATTTAACGGGGCAACCCGTTAAACATTTTCAAAATCCTCAAAAACCTAATAGAAAAAAGTTACGGGGCTTTTAAGATCTAGAGTGGAAAAAATCGAAAAAAATTCAAACAGTGGGCAAACTGTGGTCAAACAATGGTCAAACTAATTATTCTAGAATATTAGTGTTACTAAATAATTCTTTTAGTTATTTCAATTTTGGTTAAATCTGGTCAAACTGTGGTCAAACTGTGGTGAAACAATGGTCAAACTAATTATTCAAGAAATATTAGTGTTACTAAATAATTATTGTTTTTTAAAACAATAGTTTCAAACTCAAACAGTATAATGTGTCACTTCATGCTGAAGCAAAATTCCTGAAGGTTAATAGGATTGACATCTTACTATTGTCAGAAAAACAACAAGTGCAGACTTGGAAACGAAGGAGAATAGAACCCGAAAGTTAAGCGTGCAAGGACTGGAGTAGTGAGAGGGATGGGTGACCGTTCGGGAAGTTAGATGATTTGGAATGATGAGGGTGATTAGAGGATAAATTGAGAAGTGATGAGGGGTGGTGATTACAGACTAGTGGTTAAAATAATTCAGAACTTGGTATTGAGACCTTTAGTCCCGGTTTGAGGCACGAACCGAGACTAATGGGGTTGAGACCTTTAGTCCCGGTTCGTGCCACGAACCGGTACTAAAGGTCCCATTTTCAAACTCTACGCCCTCCCCCCTGGTGGATCGCCTTTTCAGTTTTAAAAAAAATAAAAGAAAATAATGGAAATGTCAAAAAAATAAAAGAAAATAAGTGTCTCATGTGATGTGTGGTCTAGTTGTTGGGAAAATTTGCAAATGTGAATTTTGACTTTATTTGCAAAATCTCTCTGAAATTTGTAAAAATGGGCATAACTTTTGCATACTAACTCGGATGAAAAAGTTTTTTATATGAAAAATCATCTACTCGAAAAGTTACATCCAAATTTAACCGGGGAACTTGTTAAACATTTTCAAAATCCTCAAAAACCTAATAGAAAAAAAGTTACGGGGCTTTTAAGATCTAGAGTGGAAAAAATCGAAAAAAATTCAAACAGTGGGCAAACTGTGGTCAAACAATGGTCAAACTAATTATTCTAGAATATTAGTGTTATTAAATAATTATTTTAGTTATTTCAATTTTGGTCAAATCTGGTCAAACTGTGGTGAAACAATGGTCAAACTAATTATTCAAGAAATATTAGTGTTACTAAATAATTATTGTTTTTTAAAACAATAGTTTCAAACTCAAACAGTGAAATGTGTCACTTCATGCCGAAGCAAAATTCCTGAAGGTTAATAGGATTGACATCTTACTATTGTTAGGAAAACAACAAGTGCAGACTTGGAAACGAAGGAGAATAGAACCCGAAAGTTAAGCGTGCTCGGGCTGGAGTAGTGAGAGGGATGGGTGACCGTTCGGGAAGTTAGATGATTTGGAATGATGAGGGTGATTAGAGGATAAATTGAGAAGTGATGAGGGCTGGTGATTACAGACTAGTGGTTAAAATAATTCAAAACTTGGGATTGAGACCTTTAGTCCCGGTTTGAGGCACGAACCGGGACTAATGGGGTTGAGACCTTTAGTCCCGGTTCGTGCCACGAACCGGTACTAAAGGTCCCATTTTCAAACTCTACGCCCTCCCCCCCCGGTGGATCGCCTTTTCAGTTTTAAAAAAAATAAAAGAAAATAATGGAAATGTCAAAAAAAAAAAGAAAATAAGTGTCTCATGTGATGTGTGGTCTAGTTGTTGGGAAAATTTGCAAATGTGAATTTTGACTTTATTTGCAAAATCTCTCTGAAATTTGTAAAAATGAGCATAACTTTTGCATACTAACTCGGATGAAAAAGTTTTTTATATGAAAAATCATCTACTCGAAAAGTTACATCCAAATTTAACCGGGGAACTTGTTAAACATTTTCAAAATCCTCAAAAACCTAATAGAAAAAAAGTTACAGGGCTTTTAAGATCTAGAGTGGAAAAATCGAAAAAAATTCAAACAGTGAACAAACTGTGGTCAAACAATGGTGAAACTAATTATTCTAGAATATTAGTGTTACTAAATAATTATTTTAGTTATTTCAATTTTGGTCAAATCTGGTCAAACTGTGGTCAAACTGTGGTGAAACAATGGTCAAACTAATTATTCAAGAAATATTAGTGTTACTAAATAATTATTGTTTTTTAAAACAATAATTTCAAACTCAAACAGTGAAATGTGTCACTTCATGCTGAAGCAAAATTCCTGAAGGTTAATAGGATTGACATCTTACTATTGTCAGGAAAACAACAAGTGCAGACTTGGAAACGAAGGAGAATAGAACCCGAAAGTTAAGCGTGCTCGGGCTGGAGTAGTGAGAGGGATGGGTGACCGTTCGGGAAGTTAGATGATTTGGAATGATGAGGGTGATTAGAGGATAAATTGAGAAGTGATGAGGGGTGGTGATTACAGACTAGTGGTTAAAATAATTCAAAACTTGGGATTGAGACCTTTAGTCCCGGTTTGAGGCACGAACTGGGACTAATGGGGTTGAGACCTTTAGTCCCGGTTCATGCCACGAACCGGTACTAAAGGTCCCATTTTCAAACTCTACCCCCTCCCCACCCGGTGGATCGACTTTTCAGTTTTAAAAAAAATAAAAGAAAATAATGGAAATGTCAAAAAAATAAAAGAAAATAAGTGTCTCATGTGATGTGTGGTCTAGTTGTTGGGAAAATTTGCAAATGTGAATTTTGACTTTATTTGAAAAATCTCTCTAAAATTTGTAAAAATGGGCATAACTTTTGCATACTAACTCGGATGAAAAAGTTTTTTATATGAAAAATCATCTACTCGAAAAGTTACATCCAAATTTAACCAGGGAACTCGTTAAACATTTTCAAAATCCTCAAAAACCTAATAGAAAAAAATTTACGGGGCTTTTAAGATCTAGAGTGGAAAAAATCGAAAAAAATTCAAACAGTGGGCAAACCGTGGTCAAACAATGGTCAAACTAATTATTCTAGAATATTAGTGTTACTAAATAATTATTTTAGTTATTTCAATTTTGGTCAAATCTGGTCAAACTGTGGTCAAACTGTGGTGAAACAATGGTCAAACTAATTATTCAAGAAATATTAGTGTTACTAAATAATTATTGTTTTTTAAAACAATAGTTTCAAACTCAAACAGTGAAATGTGTCACTTCATGCTGAAGCAAAATTCCTGAAGGTTAATAGGATTGACATCTTACTATTGTCAGGAAAACAACAAGTGCAGACTTGGAAACGAAGGAGAATAGAACCCGAAAGTTAAGCGTGCTCGGGCTGGAGTAGTGAGAGGGATGGGTGACCGCTCGGGAAGTTAGATGATTTGGAATGATGAGGGGTGATTAGAGGATAAATTGAGAAGTGATGAGGGGTGGTGATTACAGACTAGTGGTTAAAATAATTCAGAACTTGGGATTGAGACCTTTAGTCCCGGTTTGAGGCACGAACCGGGACTAATGGGGTTGAGACCTTTAGTCCCGGTTCGTGCCACGAACCGGTACTAAAGGTCCCATTTTCAAACTCTACCCCCTCCCACCCCGGTGGATCGCCTTTTCAGTTTTAAAAGAAATAAAAGAAAATAATGGAAATGTCAAAAAAATAAAAGAAAATAAGTTTCTCATGTGATGTGTGGTCTAGTTGTTGGGAAAATTTGCAAATGTGAATTTTGACTTTATTTGCAAAATCTCTCTGAAATTTGTAAAAATGGGCATAACTTTTGCATACTAACTCGGATGAAAAAGTTTTTTATATGAAAAATCATCTACTCGAAAAGTTACATCCAAATTTAACCGGGGAACCCGTTAAACATTTTCAAAATCCTCAAAAACCTAATAGAAAAAAAGTTACGGGGCTTTTAAGATCTAGAGTGGAAAAAATCGAAAAAAATTCAAACAGTGGGCAAACTGTGGTCAAACAATGGTCAAACTAATTATTCTAGAATATTAGTGTTACTAAATAATTATTTTAGTTATTTCAATTTTGGTCAAATCTGGTCAAACTGTGGTCAAACTATGGTGAAACAATGGTCAAACTAATTATTCAAGAAATATTAGTGTTACTAAATAATTATTGTTTTTTAAAACAATAGTTTCAAACTCAAACAGTGAAATGTGTCACTTCATGCTGAAGCAAAATTCCTGAAGGTTAATAGGATTGACATCTTACTATTGTCAGGAAAACAACAAGTGCAGACTTGGAAACGAAGGAGAATAGAACCCGAAAGTTAAGCGTGCTCGGGCTGGAGTAGTGAGAGAGATGGGTGACCGATCGGGAAGTTAGATGATTTGGAATGATGAGGGTGATTAGAGGATAAATTGAGAAGTGATAAGGGGTGCTGATTACAGACTAGTGGTTAAAATAATTCAAAACTTGGGATTGAGACCTTTAGTCCCGGTTTGAGGCACGAACCGGGACTAATGGGGTTGAGACCTTTAGTCCCGGTTTGTGCCATGAACCGGTACTAGAGGATAAATTGAGAAGTGATAAGGGGTGCTGATTACAGACTAGTGGTTAAAATAATTCAAAACTTGGGATTGAGACCTTTAGTCCCGGTTTGAGGCACGAACCGGGACTAATGGGGTTGAGACCTTTAGTCCCGGTTTGTGCCATGAACCGGTACTAAAGGTCCCATTTTCAAACTCTACCCCCTCCCCCCCCTGGTGGATCGCCTTTTCAGTTTTTAAAAAAATAAAAGAAAATAATGGAAATGTCAAAAAAATAAAAGAAAATAAGTGTCTCATGTGATGTGTGGTCTAGTTGTTGGGAAAATTTGCAAATGTGAGTTTTGACTTTATTTGCAAAATCTCTCTGAAATTTGTAAAAATGGGCATAACTTTTGCATACTAACTCGGATGAAAAAGTTTTTTATATGAAAAATCATCTACTCGAAAAGTTACATCCAAATTTAACCGGGGAACTCGTTAAACATTTTCAAAATCATCAAAAACCTAATAGAAAAAAAATTTACAGGGCTTTTAAGATCTAGAGTGGAAAAAATCGAAAAAAATTCAAACAGTGGGCAAACTGTGGTCAAACAATGGTCAAACTAATTATTCTAGAATATTAGTGTTACTAAATAATTATTTTAGTTATTTCAATTTTGGTCAAATCTGGTCAAACTGTGGTCAAACTATGGTGAAACAATGGTCAAACTAATTATTCAAGAAATATTAGTGTTACTAAATAATTATTGTTTTTTAAAACAATAGTTTCAAACTCAAACAGTGAAATGTGTCAGTTCATGCTGAAGCAAAATTCCTGAAGGTTAATAGGATTGACATCTTACTATTGTCAGGAAAACAACAAGTGCAGACTTGGAAACGAAGGAGAATAGAACCCGAAAGTTAAGCGTGCTCAGGCTGGAGTAGTGAGAGGGATGGGTGACCGATCGGGAAGTTAGATGATTTGGAATGATGAGGGTGATTAGAGGATAAATTGAGAAGTGATGAGGGGTGCTGATTACAAACTAGTGGTTAAAATAATTCAAAACATGGGATTGAGACCTTTAGTCCCGGTTTGAGGCACGAACCGGGACTAATGGGGTTGAGACCTTTAGTCCCGGTTCGTGCCACGAACCGGTACTAAAGGTTCCATTTTCAAACTCTACCCCCTCCCCCCCGGTGGATCGCCTTTTCAGTTTTAAAAAAAATAAAAGAAAATAATGGAAATGTCAAAAAAAATAAAAGAAAATAAGTGTCTCATGTGATGTGTGGTCTAGTTGTTGGGAAAATTTGCAAATGTGAAATTTGACTTTATTTGCAAAATCTCTCTGAAATTTGTAAAAATGAGCATAACTTTTGCATACTAACTCGGATGAAAAAGTTTTTTATATGAAAAATCATCTACTCGAAAAGTTACATCCAAATTAAATCGGGGAACTCGTTAAACATTTTCAAAATCCTCAAAAACCTAATAGAAAAAAAGTTACGGGGCTTTTAAGATCTAGAGTGCAAAAAATCGAAAAAAATTCAAACAGTGGGCAAACTGTGGTCAAACAATGGTCAAACTAATTATTCTAGAATATTAGTGTTACTAAATAATTATTTTAGTTATTTCAATTTTGGTCAAATCTGGTCAAACTGTGGTCAAACTGTGGTGAAACAATGGTCAAACTAATTATTCAAGAAATATTAGTGTTACTAAATAATTATTGTTTTTTAAAACAATAGTTTCAAACTCAAACAGTGAAATGTGTCACTTCATGCTGAAGCAAAATTCCTGAAGGTTAATAGGATTGACATCTTACTATTGTCAGGAAAACAACAAGTGCAGACTTGGAAACGAAGGAGAATAGAACCCGAAAGTTAAGCGTGCTCGGGCTGGAGTAGTGAGAGGGATGGGTGACCGTTCGGGAAGTTAGATGATTTGGAATGATGAGGGTGATTAGAGGATAAATTGAGAAGTGATGAGGGTGCTGATTACAGACTAGTGGTTAAAATAATTCAAAACTTGGGATTGAGACCTTTAGTCCCGGTTTGAGGCATGAACCGGGACTAATGGGGTTGAGACCTTTAGTCCCGGTTCGTGCCACGAACCGGTACTAAAGGTCCCATTTTCAAACTCTACCCCCTCCCCTCCCCGGTGGATCGCCTTTTCAGTTTTAAAAAAAATAAAAGAAAATAATAGAAATGTCAAAAAAATAAAAGAAAATAAGTGTCTGATGTGATGTGTGGTCTAGTTGTTGGGAAAATTTGCAAATGTGAATTTTGACTTTATTTGCAAAATCTCTCTGAAATTTGTAAAAATGGGCATAACTTTTGCATACTAACTCGGATGAAAAAAAATTTTATATGAAAAATCATCTACTCAAAAAGTTACATCCAAATTTAACCGGGGAACTTGTTAAACATTTTCAAAATCCTCAAAAACCTAATAGAAAAAAAGTTACGGGGCTTTTAAGATCTAGAGTGGAAAAAATCGAAAAAAATTCAAACAGTGGGCAAACTTTGGTCAAACAATGGTCAAACTAATTATTCTAGAATATTAGTGTTACTAAATAATTATTTTAGTTATTTCAATTTTGGTCAAATCTGGTCAAACTGTGGTCAAACTGTGGTGAAACAATGGTCAAACTAATTATTCAAGAAATATTAGTGTTACTAAATAATTATTGTTTTTTAAAACAATAGTTTCAAACTCAAACAGTGAAATGTGTCACTTCATGCTGAAGCAAAATTCCTGAAGGTTAATAGGATTGACATCTTACTATTGTCAGGAAAACAACAAGTGCAGACTTGGAAACGAAGGAGAATAGAACCCGAAAGTTAAGCGTGCTCGGGCTGGAGTAGTGAGAGGGATGGGTGACCGTTCGGGAAGTTAGATGATTTGGAATGATGAGGGTGATTAGAGAATAAATTGAGAAGTGATGAGGGGTGGTGATTACAGACTAGTGGTTAAAATAATTCAAAACTTGGGATTGAGACCTTTAGTCTCGGTTTGAGGCACGAACCGGGACTAATGGGGTTGAGACCTTTAGTCCGGTTCGTGCCACGAACCGGTACTAAAGGTCCCATTTTCAAACTCTACCCCCTCCCCCCGGTGGATTGCCTTTTCAGTTTTAAAAAAAATAAAAGAAAATAATGGAAATGGCAAAAAAATAAAAGAAAATAAGTGTCTCATGTGATGTGTGGTCTAGTTGTTGGGAAAATTTGCAAATGTGAATTTTGACTTTATTTGCAAAATCTCTCTGAAATTTGTAAAAATGGGCATAACTTTTGCGGGGTGATGAGGGGTGGTGATTACAGACTAGTGGTTAAAATAATTCAAAACTTGGGATTGAGACCTTTAGTCCCGGTTTGAGGCACGAACCGGGACTAATGGGGTTGAGACCTTTAGTCCGGTTCGTGCCACGAACCGGTACTAAAGGTCCCATTTTCAAACTCTACCCCCTCCCCCCGGTGGATTGCCTTTTCAGTTTTTAAAAAAATAAAAGAAAATAATGGAAATGTCAAAAAAATATAAGAAAATAATTGTCTCATGTGATGTGTGGTCTAGTTGTTGGGAAAATTTGCAAATGTGAATTTTGACTTTATTTGCAAAATCTCTCTGAAATTTGTAAAAATGGGCATAACTTTTGCATACTAACTCGGATGAAAAAGTTTTTTATATGAAAAATCATCTACTCGAAAAGTTACATCCAAATTTAACCGGGGAACCCGTTAAACATTTTCAAAATCCTCAAAAACCTAATAGAAAAAAGTTACGGGGCTTTTAAGATCTAGAGTGGAAAAAATCGAAAAAAAATTCAAACAGTGGACAAACTGTGGTCAAACAATGGTCAAACTAATTATTCTAGAATATTAGTGTTACTAAATAATTATTTTAGTTATTTCAATTTTGGTCAAATCTGGTGGTGAAACAATGGTCAAACTAATTATTCAAGAAATATTAGTGTTACTAAATAATTATTGTTTTTTAAAACAATAATTTCAAACTCAAACAGTGAAATGTGTCACTTCATGCTGAAGCGAAATTCCTGAAGGTTAATAGGATTGACATCTTACTATTGTTAGAAAAACAACAATTGCAGACTTGGAAATGAAGGAGAATAGAACCCAAAAGTTAAGCGTGCTCGGGCTGGAGTAGTGAGAGGGATGGGTGACCGTTCGAGAAGTTAGATGATTTGGAATGATGAGGGTGATTAGAGGATAAATTGAGAAGTGATGAGGGGTGGTGATTACAGACTAGTGGTTAAAATAATTCAAAACTTGGGATTGAGACCTTTAGTCCCGGTTTGAGGCACGAACCGGGACTAATGGGGTTGAGACCTTTAGTCCCGGTTCGTGCCACGAACCGGTACTAAAGGTCCCATTTTCAAACTCTACCCCCTCCCCCCTGGTGGATCGCCTTTTCAGTTTTAAAAAAAATAAAAGAAAATAATGGAAATGTCAAAAAAATAAAAGAAAATAAGTGTCTGATTTTATGTGTGGTCTAGTTGTTGGGAAAATTTGCAAATGTGAATTTTGACTTTATTTGCAAAATCTCTATGAAATTTGTAAAAATGGGCATAACTTTTGCATACTAACTCGGATGAAAAAGTTTTTTATATGAAAAATCATCTACTCAAAAAGTTACATCCAAATTTAACCGGGGAACTTGTTAAACATTTTCAAAATCCTCAAAAACCTAATAGAAAAAAAGTTACGGGGCTTTTAAGATCTAGAGTGGAAAAAATCGAAAAAAATTCAAACAGTGGGCAAACTTTGGTCAAACAATGGTCAAACTAATTATTCTAGAATATTAGTGTTACTAAATAATTATTTTAGTTATTTCAATTTTGGTCAAATCTGGTCAAACTGTGGTCAAACTGTGGTGAAACAATGGTCAAACTAATTATTCAAGAAATATTAGTGTTACTAAATAATTATTGTTTTTTAAAACAATAGTTTCAAACTCAAACAGTGAAATGTGTCACTTCATGCTCAAGCAAAATTCCTGAAGGTTAATAGGATTGGCATCTTACTATTGTCAGGAAAACAACAAGTGCAGACTTGGAAACGAAGGAGAATAGAACCCGAAAGTTAAGCGTGCTCGGGCTGGAGTAGTGAGAGGGATGGGTGACCGTTCGGGAAGTTAGATGATTTGGAATGATGAGGGGTGATTAGAGGATAAATTGAGAAGTGATGAGGGGTGGTGATTACAGACTAGTGGTTAAAATAATTCAGAACTTGGGATTGAGACCTTTAGTCCCGGTTTGAGGCACGAACCGGGACTAATGGGGTTGAGACCTTTAGTCCCGGTTCGTGCCACGAACCGGTACTAAAGGTCCCATTTTCAAACTCTACCCCCTCTCCCCCGGTGGATTGCCTTTTCAGTTTTTAAAAAAATAAAAGAAAATAATGGAAATGTCAAAAAAATAAAAGAAAATAAGTGTCTCATGTGATGTGTGGTCTAGTTGTTGGGAAAATTTGCAAATGTGAATTTTGACTTTATTTGCAAAATCTCTCTGAAATTTGTAAAAATGGGCATAACTTTTGCATACTAACTCGGATGAAAAAGTTTTTTATATGAAAAATCATCTACTCGAAAAGTTACATCCAAATTTAACCGGGGAACTTGTTAAACATTTTCAAAATCCTCAAAAACCTAATAGAAAAAAAGTTACGGGGCTTTTAAGATCTAGAGTGGAAAAAATCGAAAAAAATTCAAACAGTGGGCAAACTGTGGTCAAACAATGGTCAAACTAATTATTCTAGAATATTAGTGTTACTAAATAATTATTTTAGTTACTTCAATTTTGGTCAAATCTGGTCAAACTGTGGTGAAACAATGGTCAAACTAATTATTCAAGAAATATTAGTGTTACTAAATAATTATTGTTTTTTAAAACAATAGTTTCAAACTCAAATAGTGAAATGTGTCACTTCATGCTGAAGCAAAATTCCTGAAGGTTAATAGGATTGACATCTTACTATTGTCAGGAAAACAACAAGTGCAGACTTGGAAACGAAGGAGAATAGAACCCGAAAGTTAAGCGTGCTCGGGCTGGAGTAGTGAGAGGGATGGGTGACCGTTCGGGAAGTTAGATGATTTGGAATGATGAGGGTGATTAGAGGATAAATTGAGAAGTGATGAGGGGTGGTGATTACAGACTAGTGGTTAATATAATTCAAAACTTGGGATTGAGACCTTTAGTCCCGGTTTGAGGCACGAACCGGGACTAATGGGGTTGAGACCTTTAGTCCCGGTTCGTGCCACGAACCGGTACTAAAGGTCCCATTTTCAAACTCTACCCCCTCCCCTCCCCGGTGGATCGCCTTTTCAGTTTTAAAAAAAATAAAAGAAAATAATGGAAATGTCAAAAAAATAAAAGAAAATAAGTGTCTCATGTGATGTGTGGTCTAGTTGTTGGGAAAATTTGCAAATGTGAATTTTGACTTTATTTGCAAAATCTCTATGAAATTTGTAAAAATGGGCATAACTTTTCCATACTAACTCGGATGAAAAAGTTTTTTATATGAAAAATCATCTACTCGAAAAGTTACATCCAAATTTAACCGGGGAACTCGTTAAACATTTTCAAAATCCTCAAAAACCTAATAGAAAAAAAGTTACGGGGCTTTTAAGATCTAGAGCGGAAAAAATCGAAAAAAATTCAAACAGTGGGCAAACTGTGGTCAAACAATGGTCAAACTAATTATTCTAAAATATTAGTGTTACTAAATAATTATTTTAGTTATTTCAATTTTGGTCAAATCTGGTCAAACTGTGGTCAAACTGTGGTGAAACAATGGTCAAACTAATTATTCAAGAAATATTAGTGTTACTAAATAATTATTGTTGTTTAAAACAATAGTTTCAAACTCAAACAGTGAAATGTGTCACTTCATGCTGAAGCAAAATTCCTGAAGGTTAATAGGATTGACATCTTACTATTGTCAGGAAAACAACAAGTGCAGACTTGGAAACGAAGGAGAATAGAACCCGAAAGTTAAGCGTGCTCGGGCTGGAGTAGTGAGAGGGATGGGTGACCGTTCGGGAAGTTAGATGATTTGGAATGATGAGGGTGATTAGAGGATAAATTGAGAAGTGATGAGGGGTGGTGATTACAGACTAGTGGTTAAAATAATTCAAAACTTGGGATTGAGACCTTTAGTCCCGGTTTGAGGCACGAACCGGGACTAATGGGGTTGAGACCTTTAGTCCCGGTTCGTGCACGAACCGGTACTAAAGGTCCCATTTTCAAACTCTACCCCCTCCCACCCCGGTGGATCGCCTTTTCAGTTTTAAAAGAAATAAAAGAAAATAATGGAAATGTCAAAAAATAAAAGAAAATAAGTGTCTCATGTGATGTGTGGTCTAGTTGTTGGGAAAATTTGCAAATGTGAATTTTGACTTTATTTGCAAAATCTCTCTGAAATTTGTAAAAATGGGCATAACTTTTGCATACTAACTCGGATGAAAAAGTTTTTTATATGAAAAATCATCTACTCGAAAAGTTACATCCAAATTTAACCGGGGAACAAGTTAAACATTTTCAAAATCCTCAAAAACCTAATAGAAAAAAAGTTACGGGGCTTTTAAGATCTAGAGCGGAAAAAATCGAAAAAAATTCAAACAGTGGGCAAACTGTGGTCAAACAATGGTCAAACTAATTATTCTAGAATATTAGTGTTACTAAATAATTATTTTAGTTATTTCAGTTTTGGTCAAATCTGGTCAAACTGTGGTCAAACTGTGGTGAAACAATGGTCAAACTAATTATTCAAGAAATATTAGTGTTACTAAATAATTATTGTTTTTTAAAACAATAGTTTCAAACTCAAACAGTGAAATGTGTCACTTCATGCTGAAGCAAAATTCCTGAAGGTTAATAGGATTGACATCTTACGATTGTCAGGAAAACAACAAGTGCAGACTTGGAAACGAAGGAGAATAGAACCCGAAAGTTAAGCGTGCTCGGGCTGGAGTAGTGAGAGGGATGGGTGACCGTTCGGGAAGTTAGATGATTTGGAATGATGAGGGTGATTAGAGGATAAATTGAGAAGTGATGAGGGGTGGTGATTACAGACTAGTGGTTAAAATAATTCAAAACATGGGATTGAGACCTTTAGTCCCGGTTTGAGGCACGAACCGGGACTAATGGGGTTGAGACCTTTAGTCCAGAACTTTAGTCCCGGTTCATGCCACGAACCGGTACTAAAGGTCCCATTTTCAAACTCTACCCCCTCCCCCCCGGTGGATCGCCTTTTCAGTTTTAAAAAAAATAAAAGAAAATAATGGAAATGTCAAAAAAATAAAAGAAAATAAGTGTCTCATGTGATGTGTGGTCTAGTTGTTGGGAAAATTTGCAAATGTGAATTTTGACTTTATTTGCAAAATCTCTCTGAAATTTGTAAAAATGGGCATAACTTTTGCATACTAACTCGGATGAAAAAGTTTTTTATATGAAAAATCATCTACTCGAAAAGTTACATCCAAATTTAACCGGGGAACTCGTTAAACATTTTCAAAATCCTCAAAAACCTAATAGAAAAAAAGTTACGGGGCTTTTAAGATCTAGAGTGGAAAAAATTGAAAAAAATTCAAACAGTGGGCAAACTGTGGTCAAACAATGGTCAAACTAATTATTCTAAAATATTAGTGTTACTAAATAATTATTTTAGTTATTTCAATTTTGGTCAAATCTGGTCAAACTGTGGTGAAACAATGGTCAAACTAATTATTCAAGAAATATTAGTGTTACTAAATAATTATTGTTTTTTAAAACAATAGTTTCAAACTCAAACAATGAAATGTGTCACTTCATGCTGAAGCAAAATTCCTGAAGGTTAATAGGATTGACGTCTTACTATTGTCATGAAAACAACAAGTGCAGACTTGGAAACGAAGGAGAATAGAACCCGAAAGTTAAGCGTGCTCGGGCTGGAGTAGTGAGAGGGATGGGTGACCGTTCGGGAAGTTAGATGATTTGGAATGATGAGGGTGATTAGAGGATAAATTGAGAAGTGATGATGGGTGGTGATTACAGACTAGTGGTTAAAATAATTCTAAACTTGGGATTGAGACCTTTAGTCCCGGTTTGAGGCACGAACCGGGACTAATGGGGTTGAGACCTTTAGTCCCGGTTCGTGCCATGAACCGGTACTAAAGGTCCCATTTTCAAACTCTACCCCCTCCCCCCGGTGGATCGCCTTTTCAGTTTTAAAAAAAATAAAAGAAAATAAGTGTCTCATGTGATGTGTGGTCTAGTTGTTGGGAAAATTTGCAAATGTGAATTTTGACTTTATTTGCAAAATCTCTCTGAAATTTGTAAAAATGGGCATAACTTTTACATACTAACTCGGATGAAAAAGTTTTTTATATGAAAAATCATCTACTCGAAAAGTTACATCCAAATTTAACTGGGGTACCCGTTAAACATTTTCAAAATCCTCAAAAACCTAATAGAAAAAAAGTTACGGGGTTTTTAAGATCTAGAGTGGAAAAAATCGAAAAAAATTCAAACAGTGGGCAAACTGTGGTCAAACAATGGTCAAACTAATTATTCTAGAATATTAGTGTTACTAAATAATTATTTTAGTTATTTCAATTTTGGTCAAATCTGGTCAAACTGTGGTGAAACAATGGTCAAACTAATTATTCAAGAAATATTAGTGTTACTAAATAATTATTGTTTTTTAAAACAATAGTTTCAAACTCAAACAGTGAAATGTGTCACTTCATGCTGAAGCAAAATTCCTGAAGGTTAATAGGATTGACATCTTACTATTGTCAGGAAAACAACAAGTGCAGACTTGGAAACGAAGGAGAATAGAACCCGAAAGTTAAGCGTGCTCGGGCTGGAGTAGTGAGAGGGATGGGTGACCGTTCGGGAAGTTAGATGATTTGGAATGATGAGGGTGATTAGAGGATAAATTGAGAAGTGATGAGGAGTGGTGATTACAGACTAGTGGTTAAAATAATTCAAAACTTGGGATTGAGACCTTTAGTCCCGGTTTGAGGCACGAACCGGGACTAATGGGGTTGAGACCTTTAGTCCCGGTTCGTGCCACGAACCGGTACTAAAGGTCCCATTTTCAAACTCTACCCCCTCCTCCCCTGGATCGCCTTTTCAGTTTTTTAAAAAAATAAAAGAAAATAATGGAAATGTCAAAAAAATAAAAGAAAATAAGTTTCTCATGTGATATGTGGTCTAGTTGTTGGGAAAATTTGCAAATGTGAATTTTGACTTTATTTGCAAAATCTCTCTGAAATTTGTAAAAATGGGCATAACTTTTGCATACTAACTCGGATGAAAAAGTTTTTTATATGAAAAATCATCTACTCGAAAAGTTTCATCCAAATTTAACTAGGGAACCCGTTAAACATTTTCAAAATCCTCAAAAACCTAATAGAAAAAAAGTTACGGGGCTTTTAAGATCTAGAGTGGAAAAAATCGAAAAAAATTCAAACAGTGGGCAAATTGTGGTCAAACAATGGTCAAACTAATTATTCTACAATATTAGTGTTACTAAATAATTATTTTAGTTATTTCAATTTTGGTCAAATCTGGTCAAACTGTGGTCAAACTGTGGTGAAACAATGGTCAAACTAATTATTCAAGAAATATTAGTGTTACTAAATAATTATTGTTTTTTAAAACAACAATTTCAAACTCAAACAGTGAAATGTGTCACTTCATGCTGAAGCAAAATTCCTGAAGGTTAATAGGATTGACATCTTACTATTGTCAGGAAAACAACAAGTGCAGACTTGGAAACGAAGGAGAATAGAACCCGAAAGTTAAGCGTGCTCGGGCTGGAGTAGTGAGAGGGATGGGTGACCGCTCGGGAAGTTAGATGATTTGGAATGATGAGGGGTGATTAGAGGATAAATTGAGAAGTGATGAGGGGTGGTGATTACAGACTAGTGGTTAAAATAATTCAGAACTTGGGATTGAGACCTTTAGTCCCGGTTTGAGGCACGAACCGGGACTAATGGGATTGAGACCTTTAGTCCCGGTTCGGGCCACGAACCGGTACTAAAGGTCCCATTTTCAAACTCTACCCCCTCCCACCCCGGTGGATCGCCTTTTTAGTTTTAAAAAAAATAAAAGAAAATAATGGAAATGTCAAAAAAATCAAAGAAAATAAGTTTCTCATGTGATGTGTGGTCTAGTTGTTGGGAAAATTTGCAAATGTGAATTTTGACTTTATTTGCAAAATCTCTCTGAAATTTGTAAAAATGGGCATAACTTTTGCATACTAACTCGGATGAAAAAGTTTTTTATATGAAAAATCATCTACTCGAAAAGTTACATCCAAATTTAACCGGGGAACCCGTTAAACATTTTCAAAATCCTCAAAAACCTAATAGAAAAAAGTTACGGGGCTTTTAAGATCTAGAGTGGAAAAAATCGAAAAAAATTCAAACAGTGGGCAAACTGTGGTCAAACAATGGTCAAACTAATTATTCTAGAATATTAGTGTTACTAAATAATTATTTTAGTTATTCTAGAATATTAGTTACTAAATATTAGTGTTCAAAAAAAATTTCAAAAAAAAACCTTTAGTACCGGTTGGTAACACCAACCGGTACTAAAGGTCCTCCGTACCAGGGCGCGAGCTCACGCCACGTGGTGGCACTTTAGCGCCGGTTCGTGCCGAACCGGTACTAAAGGGGGGGGCCTTTAGTGCCGAAACCTTAGTGCCGGTTCCATAACCGGCACTAAAGTCCCTTGCAAACCGGTACTAATGGTCCGTTTTCTACTAGTGTGTCAATCCCTTTCGGATAACGATGCCAGAGATTGTAATAGATTGAAATAATAGATCACAAATAAAATAAAGTGCAACAAAGTATTTTTGTATTTTTGGTTTAATAGATCTGAATAAAAATGCAAAGGAAAAGTAGATCGCAAGAAAATATATGAGAAAGAAGACCGGGGGGCCATATGTTTCACTAGTGGCTTCTCTCGAGAAAGATAGCAAACGATGAGTAAACAAATTACTGTTGGGCAATTGATAGAACTTCAAATAATTATGACGATATCCAGGCAATGATCATTACATAGGCATCATATCCAAGACTAGTAGACTGACTCCTGCCTGCATCTACTACTATTACTCCACAAATCGACCGCTATCCAACATGCATCTAGTGTATTAAGTTCATGGAAAATCGGAGTAATGCAATAAGAACGATGGCATGATGTACACAAGATCCGTTTATCTATTGCGTAGATATAGATCTCATCATTTTATCCTTAGTAGCAACGATACATACGTGTCGGTTCCCTTTCTGTCACTGGGATCAAGCACCGTAAGATCGAACCCACTACCGGGCACCACTTCCATTACAAGATAAATAGATCAAGTTTGCAAAACAAAACCCAAATATCGAAGAAGAAATACGAGGCTATAAGAGATCAAAGAAACTCAAATAATTTTCATGGATATAAAAAGATATGACTGATCATAAACTCAAAGTTCATTAGATCCCCACAAACACAAAGCAAAAAGAGTTACATCATATGGATCTCCAAGAGACTATTGTATTGAGAATCAAGAGAGAGAGAGAGAGAGATAGAGAGAGAGATGAAGCCATCTAGCTACTAACTACGGACCTGAAGGTCTACAAAGAACTACTCACGCATCAGCGGAGAAGCACCAATGGAGGTGGTGAACCCCATCTGAGATGGTGTTTAGATTGGATCTGGTGATTCTAGACTCTCCGGCGGCTGGATGAATATTTCGTCGACCCCCTAGGGTTTTGGTATTTTTGGGGTATTTATAGAGCAAAGACACGGTTAGGGGGCACCCGCGGTGGGCACTACCCACCAGGGCGCGCCTGGCCTCCTGGTACGACCTGGTGGGTTGTCCCCTCCTTGGGACTCCCCACAGTTGCAACCAGGGCCCAACATGTTCTTTCTGGTCCATAAAAAATCTATGTAAAGTTTCGTGGCATTTGGACTCCGTCTGATATTGATTCTCTATGATGTAAAAAACATGGAAAAAACAGGAACTGGCAGTTGAAACTATCTCAATAGGTTAGTACCAAAAAAGATATAAAATAATTACTCCCTCTGTTCACTTTTGTAAGTCATTTAGGATAACTGAAATTGAACAATTTTAGGTGATGTCTTAAATGTCTAAAAGGTCTTACAAAAGTGAACGGAGGGAGTATAAAACATCCAAGATTGATAATATAACAGCATGGAACAATAAAAAATTATAAATATGTTGGAGACGTATCACACCCAGGCTTGCCGAGGAGAAATGATGGCAACGAGAAGCGAGCTGCCTCTCCACCTTGCGCAGCCTGTCCAGACGTACATACATGTTGCTTTGATTAAATCTGGCTTGAAGTTCTTGCTTTGATTCCGATCGAAAACGAGGGAGGAGGAGCGAGGCTCCATCAATGGATAGATGCGCAAAACAAATCAAACAAGGTTTTCCATAGGACCGACCGAGGCACACATGCATGCGAGCATGCGTGTGTTGTCCCGGTGGTACAAGCGAGCAAGAGAAGCATGCATGCACTCATGTTCTTGTTTAGATAGAAAAAGGCACACACAAAAATTTAAGGTTTATTGACAAACAAACCTGCTTCTCTCCTAAACTATAAGCCAAAGTTTTCTCCCCCAACTAGGCTTGTCTTTGCTTGTTGAACTTCTGAACAAATCTTGCAGAAAATTCAAAACCTTGAGATTTTGTGACTCTAGTCTAGTGTGAACTTCAGTAAATGAATCAATGATAAAGCCAGCTAATATGTAGTATGAATCAACGCAGATGCTAGTGTTTAGCAATCACTGGTTCTTGAATTCATGCACTAAAATGTATGGGGCGTTTGTAATATGCCGCATGACAATAATGTTACCAGTACATTTGTCATCAATAGTGCTTTCATCATTTCATATTTTACCATGTGTGTTAAATGAAGAGAGTTCATGCCCGATGCTCTAACTTGGAGATGTTGTCAAGGCAAAACAACAGTTAATTACCAAAATATAGCTGCTCCGTTGACATAATATTAGTATCTCAATTCTCAAGAGGGATAAGTTGATAATCCACTAGTCAAATCATAGTAGTGTTGATTTGCAGATTACTAAATTTATGGATTGTTTCGAAGAGAAGGAATTGAAGGAATTTCTTCAATTTCATCTGTGTATGCTTTCATTTGATTTTTATTGGCAGACCATCGTGGTCTAGTTTTGACTTACATATTCACATCAACACAATGCAGATACATAACCATCAACATACCTTTTCTCCTTACTGTTTTGACATGGTTCCGTAGCTCCTGGCAATTCCTCTAGTATAAGGTTTGCTATTTCCATAGCATTGCGATTGAAGTGTCTCTATTCAATATTTCTATACTTAACAATTCCATTCAGATTTATGATGCTGCTTCATCTAGCATTGTAGCTTTATTTTTTCCTGACCAGATTACCTTTTGTATGCAATATGCAACCAAACTATGTTGTATATATTCATTAGTAAATACCTTAAGTGTGTATTGAAGCTAGATAATTTCAGATGACCAATTTTAGGCTTTTTCCATGGTTGAGATGAATTATGCAAAGCTATGTTTACTTTAAAGTACATTTGAATGTCTCATTTCAGCTACTCCCTCTGGCCCATAATATAAGAGCGTTTTTGACACTACATAGTGTAAAAAACGCGCTCTTATATTATGGGATGGAGGGAGTAGTAGATATCAGCCACATTCCAGTATGGTATCAGGATCTTGAGTAAAACATTTAGCTAGTAGATATTGAGCTATGCGATTAAAGTGTCTCTTTCAGCATTTCTATACTCAACAATTTCACTCAGAATTATGATACTACTTGGCCTAGCATTGTAGCTATATTTTTACATGACCAGACTACCTTCTGTATGCAATATCGAGCCAAACTATTATGTATATCTTCAGTATTAAAAATAAAGGGTCTGTTTTGTGTCACCTAAGAGTGTATTGAAGCTGGATTATTCTCTGCTCAACAAGCGATCCCTGCTGGTTTCTTCGCAGAGCACTGATTATGGCCTTGTTTCCATCTTGTGGGACTTGGAAGGGGGCCGAGCTGCCAGAGCGGGCAAAGCGAGACAAGAACTACTCCTGAGGTGGAGCGAAAAGGGAAAGCAGAGAAACGAGGTTTGCCCCGTGTCTTTCTCTTCCATATTTGTTGTTTCCAGATGATCTCTTCGATACTTGCCAACTGTTTCTTCCAAGAATTCGAGGGCTCACTCATCCCACCGCAGCCAGTTTATAGCTTTACAGTAGTAGTATGTTTAACAAGTAGTAGTACATTGAACAGTAAAATTGAGATCTCCTGACATTGGTGGTCGTAGTTTTATTAAGTGTAAACATGATTTGTTTGGGCTAAGAACACCCTGCAGCCAAAGTACCTGACTAAAGGCATGCACACGAAATTAAGGTTTAGTGATGAACAAACCTGCTGCTCTCCTAAACTGCAAGCAATGTTTTCTCCGTGAACTAGGCTTGTCTTCGCTTGATGAACTGCTGAACAAAGCTTGCCACCAGGACCTTGAGATTTTTGTGACTCTAATATGAAATTCAGAAAATGAATCCACGGAAAAGCCATGTAGGAGTAAATGCAGATGCTAGAGTTTTGCAACCAGTGTTCTCTGAATTCACACAATTAAATATATATGGGGTGTTTGTGGCTTGCTGCATGACAATAATGTTAGTACTTAGTACATTTTCGATCAATATTGCTTTGATTGCCTTATATTTTGCACGTGTATTAAATGAAGATAGTTCATGTGTACTAAATGAAGATACTTCGTGGCCGGTGTGCTAAGTTGTAGAAGATGTCATTGTTAAGATAACAGCTACTCCCTTCATCCCATAATGTAAGATGTTTTAGCTTGCAAAAACATCTTATATTGTGGGACGGAGGGAGTATTGCGGAAATATAGTTGTTTCGTTGATATGATATTACTAATATCTCAATGCTTTAAAAGGAATAAATTGAAAATCCAGCAGTCAACTTATAGTTGTGTTGACATACAGATTACTAAGTTCATGGAATGTGTTGAACGGAAAGAATTTCATCAACGTCATCTGGATATGTTTTTATTTTTATTGATAAACCATCATGATCTAGTTTTGACTGGCAGATTCAATAGAATTTTGTGGTATAATAACACGTCAACACAACAAGTTGATCCAGTGAAGGTGAGAAAACTTGAGCCCTGCTTTTAAGAAGATTGGCTCTGCTGCTGCTGGCAATTCCTCTAGTAAAACTTTTGCTATTTTCATACCCCTTGCTACTTGTTTACTATCTTAGATGGAAACCTTGCAGAATAGTTAACACAACCACATTCCAGTATGGTATCAAAATCTTGAATAAGACATTTAGCTAGTACATATTCAGCTATGATTGAAGTGTCCCTATTTGTATTTCTAAACTTAACAACTTCATTCAGATATGCGATATGTGATATGCAACTTCGTTGAGGCCTAGCATTGTAGCTTTATTTTCACATGACCAGACTACCTTCCATATGCAATATGCAGCCAAATTATGTCGTATATCTTCAATAGTAGAAACCAAGGATCTGTTCTGTGTCAACTTAAGAGTGTGCTGAAGCTAGATTATTTCAAAGCTTGAATTTTAGGCGTAGGTCAAGTGTCGTGTTGATCACCCTTTGTCAACACTCACTACTAGGAAAAAGCCTATATATAGAATCTTACCAACAACGCGCTTTAAAACAAGGCGCTGCTGCTACATACCAGGAGCGTGTGCCGACGAAACATGCTGCTGACATAGATGTAGGAGTAGTGTGCCTATGATAAGCCGCACTACTGCTATAATTGCCACGACCCCATCGCGAAGCTAGTTATAATAGCAGCGCCTTAATACAAAGAGCGGTACTGCTACAGATCATAGCAATAGTGCATTCTCACTATAACCGCTACTGCTAAGTTTAGTACAAAATTTAGTCCCACCTCGCTCCACGAACAGGGTTTTTACCACCTTAAATATGTTAGTTCTCAAACTATCACAACCACTTGGTTTTCATTGAACTCTACGTGTAGAATTTTTGGCTGCAATATGAGTCTTCTCTGGTTTCTAAAAACCGGTGAGGACTCATATTGACAATTCAGATTGTACACAAAAAGATCATTGATGATCAATGTATTTTTGATGTATATTTTTACATGTTTACACATAAGAGTAGCGCGTTTTGCCTATAAGGCGCTATTGCTAGGTCTTTTAGCAGTAGCGCATTTCTCTATAGCGTGCTACTGCTAAGCCATTCTATCTTCCCTAACCGGCCGCCCATCACTCTCATCTCTCCACTCAAACTCACTCGATCTCCCCCCTCAACCCCCCCCGCGCTGGTCCTCCCCCGCCGGCCGCCCTCGCCCCTGCCGGCCGCCGTCGCCTACCCCTTCTCCCTCTGCGCCGCCGTCACCTCCTCCTTCTCCCTGGACTCTGTAATCCTTCGTCGGCCGCCCTCCTCCCGCCCCCTCCTCCTCCGTCCTCCCTCCACTCATCCGTTTGCCGCCAGCCAGCCCCTCCTCGTTCCGCCTTACTCCTCCAGTCACCCCTCCTTCTCCCTCCTCCCTCCTCCATACACAACCCCTCCTCCCTGCTACATCTTCATTTAGTAGGCTAGTTCATTGCAACATTTTGATTTAGTTGATCTGATTTACTTGATTTAGTAGGCTAGTTGATTTAGAACATTTTGATTAGTAGGCTAGTTGATTTAGAACATTTTGATTTAGTTGATTTAGTAGGCTAGTTGATATGCAACATTTAGACAGAGAGAGAGATAGATAGAGAGAGAGAGAGATGATAGTTGATATGATTAACTGATTAGTAAAAATTTAGACATAGTTGATAGGTTTTAGTTGATATAAGCCTCTAGCCATATATAACACTTTGATATAGGATAGTTTCTAGGGTTTAGAATAGTCGATGCTAGTTTGCTACGTTGGTTTGCATGTTGAGCTTGATGATCATCCCATGCTAAGTTATTGTTTTCTTTGCTCATATTGCTTTAGGAAAATGGCGCGACCACCACCACCACCATGTCGACTGTGCAAGTCATGGTGCGACATCAACCTTGCAACTGGGAAGCTATTCGGTATCTTCTTCCAGCCGAGTTTTCGTCATGCGGTGGTAAGAAATTATATGAAATGTAACAAGTATTTTGTTTTTAGTGTTGGCATTAATGCATTGTGTCATTTTTATTTTTGTACACAGATCGTCCCATGCAATGTGAGGTTGAAATTCAACAAGCTGACAGGAGACACTGTGTCCTTTGAGGCTCCTGGGGGGCCCTACACTATGGAGGTCAAGAAAGGACGTAGTATGTCGCAAATTGGAGGAGATGGATGGTCTCGTTTCCTCGCCCACATGTGTCTTACTGGTGGTGAGTTGGTCAGCATCCCCTATTTTTAGTTAAATTCTGCGTGTCCACGGCCATCGATCAATGGTAGCAGTTTGTTATTGCTTGAGTTCTGCGACCACAGAAATTTCACATTGCATGCTGATTACCGCAATACATGGAACTGAGTTGATGCTCAGTATTTCACAGTTGACACCTGAACCACTAATCATGGATAATTTGTTTATGCAGTTAATTGCTCTTTGTGATGAATTTGATGTAGTGTTGTTTTGCATTCTAGATGGTTGCTCTCTTGGAAATGAGTGGTCCATGGTATGCATCTACCCTGAACCTTTCTCTCTTTTACAGTTTGTCTGTTTTGGGTTGTGTCATACAGAGAGACCTGACATGGCGGTTTGTTTCAATATGAAGGACCTTCTAAAGGGAGGAAAACCACCCTGGAAGTCACAGGCTTTGGGAGGGGAAGCCCTACACATCTTGGTTCAGGTGAGTCATTGACCCCCCCTGCCGCCCTCTATCTCTCTCTCTCTCTCTCTCTCTCTCCCTCTTGCTCTGAGATGTTCTGGCCATCAAGCCATTGATTTAGTGTTTGGATCTGTTATTTAATTGCATGTCTGGTAGTTTCAACTTTCAAGCACAATGTTGTATGCACTTTGTAATTTCTGGTTTCCTAACTAAGCAGTCCAAGCATGTATCTCTACTTTGTGATGGATGTGGCGTCCACTTTCTAGTAAATTTGTGATGCTAACCAAACGAACTACACTACTAATACTAGTTGAACAAGAAGGTCGGTTCAACGCTGTTTGCTTGTACGAATGAGTCCAAGCAGTTTGTGTTAATTTGTTTGAACTTGGCGGCTTGTACCTTCATCCAATTACAGGGTTTGAAATGGATCCTCCGCCTTTCTTGGGCTAATAAAGTGCAGGATTCTCCCATTACCTATATTCATGTTAGCTGACAATATATACTCCCTCCGTCCCAAAATAAGTGTTTCAACTTTAGTGACACTGCCAAGCGCGAACACTTTTGTGTATGTGACCATACGCTAGCTAAATGGCCGATCATCTTTGGTTCCCTCTCTCCTTTTTCATTTTTAGCATAGCATGCCGTTGTTTTTGTTGTCCCCCTGGTAGTATAAGCCAACACTTGGGGTGTGAGATTGTCTAGTGCCTTTTTAGATTAGTCACCATAAAACATTTTTTTGTGAAGTTGATGCTGCCAGAACTTGGATTACGTGAGGGTCTGTCATTATTTAAGGCCAGCTTATGTACAAGGGTGTCTTTTCGTTTTGGGTTTTGAGCATAGCATGTTTTTGTTTTTATCATCTCCTCATGATAGTAGCAGCTAATAGTTTTGTGTGAGATTGACTTTCTAGCTTCTTCTTTTTTATAACTGGTTATAGAACATTTAGTTTGTGAAGCCCTTTCGGGGGTTCCTTAAAGACCGATTCCCTCTGCACAGATTGACTGAACATGTCTGGTCACTGTTTCTTTAACTTGTTGCATGTGTATTTGAAGCTCTGACTTAGAAGTTTTGTTCATATGGTCGTCAGGTTATGTGCCATGGAATGGACGGATGATGGTGAGTGACCACCAATGGATCTGGTCGAATGCACCTTGCCAGTCTAGAGAATCCTTGAAAGTGGACGGTGGCCCTATTGGTTGAAGGCAGGGGGAAATCGCTCGACGTACTTCAGTAATCAACACGGCACTTTTAGGCTTGGTTGCCATTGGATGGACTGAGAGGGGTCTGTAGAGAGATCCCAATCTTATGGTCTAAGTGTCTGTGCTGAATGGTGATACATTCTGAGATACAAGAAGACCCTGCCGATCTAATCTTGAAGAAAGAATACAGATTGGCATTATTGTGTTTATTTTCACTTTTCTCTCTTGTAGGCTGAGGTATCTCGGAACTTTGTAAAATTGATGGGATGGTGATATATGTTGGCCTTGTCCCAGGGATTGTATTGTGTGGCAAGGAGGGAGTTATTATTGTATTTTCGGTCAGTGTCAAGAGATTGGAATGAATGTGTGCGGCTCATATGGTAGTAATTCTTCATGAATGATTCATTCAATAGTTATATGTACAATAATAACTTGTGCATGAAAATATATCTAGTATGTTGATGTGGAAAGCAATTTCTTTCTTGGTTTCAAATTTTACATTAGAAAAGGAAATTGGAGTGGTTGTGCTTGTGTATGCATCAACATGTGAGCAAGCATAGGATTGCTTGGCTGGTAGTTATTGTTGTCCCTGACAATCATGTCGAAACTGGAGGTTTGGATTTGGATTCTTCTCTCTTTTGGTGCGTATTACTATTTGCAACAAGATTATGTGACAAGGATGTAGAAGATAATTGATTTGTGGTGCATTTTAATCATGTGATGATTACTAGTTTTGATTGATGCCTGATGATGGTTCAACTTGATCATGTTGTAATATTGATGATGATCACTAGGTTGTTCTGATCATTCTTATTTCTAGCAGACAGTGTTGAATCGAATATGTGTAATGTTATATGCTACCATATCTGTCACAAGTAACAAAATATCTTATAATTAGAAACCGAGGAATGCAAAAGAGCAACCTGTTTTTTCTTCTTAGTTATCTTCTCTAATCTACGTACTATTCCTAATAATATGTAAAATCTACTAGGGAAGATCAGTTTTTGTTTTGGGAATCAGACACTTCAACTTTGTTAGGAGGAGAGAGAAAGGAGAGATCTCTGCAAGTTTGTTAGGAGGAGAGAGAAAGGAGAGATCTCTGCAAGTTTGTTAGCAGGAGAGAAAGAAGGGATCTCGGCAAGTTTGTTAGCAGGAGAGACAAAGTAGAGATCTGAGTGACGTGATCCTTGAATTCACATTACATATGAAAAAAAATTGGAAACTGCCAACCGATTTGCATCCTTGGATTCACATTATATATGAAGAAAGCTAGAAACTGCCAACCGATTTGCACTTAATCCTCTCGCTTATCCCTCCTCCTTGGAATCAAGCAATCCCCATTTAATTGCTACCGTTAAGTATATCGCCCCTCCTCCTCCCTTTCTTCATTTGTTCCATCCATTGGTTGGCAACCATCAAAGGTTTGTCTTACGCCACCTCACCGATCCGGGGCCTCCTGGTTCTTCTAAGGCCATCACTATATGTACTAGAAACAGTGATACATCTGTGTGCGGGGTGCGCGTGCGACTTAGGACTTGGGACCTTGGGTGATGGCGGCGGCGACGGGCGTGAGGGACTTGGACGCCAACAAAGCATCACAAGCCTATTAAGCTGGCAACGGGCAGCAGAAGCCCGACATTGACGACGCAGATGAGGAGCCCTGCCGCTAGGGACGCGCGGATGAAAGATGAGGAGCCCTGCCGCTAGCGAGGCGCAGATGAAAGATGAGGAGCCCTGCCGCTAGGGAGGCGCAGATGAAAGATGAGGAGGATTGAGGCCTCTGACGCCCCTCCAGTCCAATCCGCGGCTTCCTGGTTCTTCTAAGGCCATCACTATATGTACTAGAAACAGTGATACATGTTAACATGTTTTTTTGTCTGTGTAGTGCGCATGACGCCTCCTTGTATGTAGGATCTGAACCGACTCCCTGGGCCTGCGTGCAAGCGTCATGGGGCATATATATTTGTAAATCACTAATGTGATGTGTGATCTATCAATCGAGAGAGCAAGTATACTCTCCAACTTGGAGGAGCCCTGCCGCTAGGGAGGCGCAGATGAAAGATGAGGAGGATTGAGGCCTCTGACGCCCCTCCAGTCCAATCCGCGGCTTCCTGGTTCTTCTAAGGCCATCACTATATGTACTAGAAACAGTGCTACATGTTAACATGTTTTTTTGTCTGTGTAGTGCGCATGACGCCTCCTTGTATGTAGGATCTGAACCGACTCCCTGGGCTGCGTGCAAGCGTCATGGGGCATATATATTTGTAAATCACTAATGTAATGTGTGATCTATCAATCGAGAGAGCAAGTATACTCTCCAACTTGGTATCAGTAGTCTCCAGGCCGCCGCCATGTTGGAGCAGCACTCTTCTTCCTCCTCCGCGGCGACCCTCTCCTCCACCTTGTCGCCCCTCTTCCCCTCCGCGGCTCCTTCCTCGGCCATCTCTGGTACAACCACCTCTCCCCCGCTCATCTTCGGCACTTTCCCCACCAACCCTAGCACCACTGCCCCTGCCTCCTCCGAGTTCGCCCCTCTCTTCAACTCCACTGCGCCGCCGCCGCTGCCACCGGCTCCTCCGGCCAAACACCCCATTCTCAACGTCGACATCACCAACCACATCAAGTTCCTTCTCAACCCCGCCGAACACAATTACCACAAGAGGAAATCGTTCTTCCTCATGGTCTTGATCCGGTATGGTGTCCAGTACCTCATCGAGCACCCACCCCCACCCAACGCCGACAACCAGTATCGTGAGCTCGACATCCACGTCGCCCTTGCCATGTACACCACCCTCTCCGATCAGATCGTCGACCACGTGATCGGCGCCACCACCACTTTCGATCTCTAGACTCAGATCTGGGACTACATTCTCGCCAATCGCGCGGCTCAGTACATGATGCTCAATCGCCAATACCGCAATCTCAAACAGGGCGATATCTCCGTCGACGAATATGTGCACCGCATGAAGCTGCTCACCGCGGGTCTCGCCGCCATCGACCACGCGGTCTCCTAGGTGGATCTCACCACGCAGTTCCTCCGCGGCATTGATGGTCGTCTCGACACCATCCGGGTCGTGCTGGGGGACACGGTTCCCTTGCCCCCATTCGAGACCGTCTTCTTGCGCCTGAAGCTCGCCGAGGAGAAGCTCGCTCAGCGCACCACCGAGGCCCCGGCCACGGTCCTTGCCGTTCATGGGCTCGGTGGCCCGTCCAGCGCCTCCGGTTCCAGCAGCGGTGCGGGCTCCACTTCCTGCTCGGGCGATCGGGTGGATCGGCCTCTGGATCGGGTGGATCGCGCTCCTGGGCGCGACTACAACACTCGCGGTGACGGTGGTGACCACGGTGGCGATCGCGGTGGTGACCGCAGACGCGGGTGTGGACATGGCCGTGGCCGTGGACGCGGCGGACAGCACGATCGTGGCGGCTCGTCTTCCGCGCCGTTCAACCCTTACATGGGGTTCTTCGCCCTGTACGGCATGGCCATCCCTCGACCGCGCCCTGGTTGGGTGCCACCAAACGCCGCTGGTGTCCTTGGTCCCCGTCCGAGGTCTCATGCTCGATGCAATACGCGTCCTACGCCGCGCCCTCTTCGTACCAGCAACCTTCGTGGGATCACCTGGCTCTTCTTCACACCGCCTACAACAACCAGGGATTCAACAACACCGCTCCCTCCAACGAGTGGTACCTCGACAGTGGCGCCTCCAACCACATCACCGGCAACCCTGGTAACCTCACTCGTCCCAATTCTTCTTTACAGCGTAAATTCTCTAGCATTGTAGTAGACAATGGCCATCATCTACCCATTCATGCCACCGGCTCCACCTCGCTCCCTCCCCACAATTTCCAACTCCGCAACATTCTTTTCTCTCCCTCCGTCTCCACTAGCCTTATCTCTGCTCGTCAGTTCGCAAAAGATAACTTTTCTTCCATCGAATTTTACCCATTTGGCTTTCTTGTGAAGGATCTTCACACATGGAGGGTAATCTTGATCTCCGCTAGCTCCGGCGACCTCTACCCATTCTTCGGCACCAACACGACGCGATGCACTGCTCTCTCCGCTACGACCTCCGACGGTGATGTGTGGCACCGTCGCCTCGGCCACCCAAGAAACCAAGCCTTTCAATCCATTTCTAGTACTTTTTCCTTCCCGTGTAATAAGCCATACAATGGCCCGTGTACTGCATGTCAACTAGGGCACCAACCTAGACTCCCTTTCTCTTCTTCGTCTAGCGGCACTTATGCGCCATTTAAACTTATTCATTGTGATTTATGGACCTCGCCGGTTGTGAGTTTCTCCGGCTATGAATATTGCTTGATTGTTCTCGATGATTACTCACACTTCTCTTGGTCCTTCCCCCTACGGCGCAAATCGGACACGTCCCTCACCTTGCAATGCTTCTTTGCTCATGTGCGTACCCAATACAACGTGGTCATCAAAGCCATCCAATGTGACAATGGTGGAGAGTTCATCAACTCAACCCTCCACTCCTTCTTCTCCACCCACGGCGTCTCCTACCGATTCTCGTGTCCTCACACTTCCCCCCAGAATGGCAAGGCCGAACGCCTCCTACGCACCACAAATGACGTCGTGCGAACCCTCGTTTTTCAAGCCAAACTTACTCCACCGTTTTGGGCTGAGGCTCTCCACACAACTACCTGCCTTCTAAACCGTCGACCCGCACGTGCCATTCATGGTTCCACGCCCTACTTTCGTCTCCACGGCGTTCATCCCTCCTACGATCATCTTCGAGTATTTGGGTGCCTTTGCTTCCCCAATTTATACGCCACCTCTTCTCACAAACTTGCCCCACGGTCGACCAGGTGCATTTTCCTAGGCTACACACTTGAGCACAAAGGATACCGTTGTTACGACTTGGATTCACGCCGTGTAATAGTCTCTCGCCACGTCGGTTTTGATGAGTCCGTTTTCCCGTACGTGTCTGCCACACCGTCGCCCACCTAGTCTCTTGCCACAAACAATCCCACCAACCAAATCCAGCTGCAGCTGCCCCGCTCCGATCTCGACATACCACCTGGTTCCCCCCACTCGTGTGCATCCGCACCAACCAGCGCCACGTCAATCCCGTCGCCCCAATCGTCGGCCCACCAATCCTCACGCTTCACGCGCTCCCCACGCTTCGCCAGCCCCATCAAATCGTCCTTGTCTTCCGGGTCGTCCCCACCTGCAGGATCACCGTGCACTCCCCCTGGTTCGTTTCCTCGCGGGCCCAGTCCATCTACCTCGGATCACGCCTCCACCTCGCATGCTGCACCCCTGACCGAATCTACTCCGTATCCCGCGCCACCTTCCAGTCCCAGCGACTCTGCCTCCACCTACCAGACTCCGCCACGTCGCCCCCACATGCAATAACGATTCAGCTCCTGTTAATGCGCACAAAATGCGCACCCGCGCCAAATCGGGTTTTTGCCAACCCAAAAGACTTTTTCTCACCACCACCACGGTGCCCACCATATCACCCATCCCAGCCACCTATCGCTCCGCCCTCAAAGACCCAAATTGGCTACTTGCAATGCAAGATGAATTTATTTCTTTAATCAAGAATTCGACGTGGTCTTTGGTTCCCAAACCTGCAGGTGTTAACGTGGTCACTGGCAAGTGGATATATCGTCAAAAATTCCACCCCGATGGCTCCTTGGCGCGGTACAAAGCTCGGCGGGTCGTTCGCGGATTCACTCAGAAGGAAGGCATGGACTATGATGAGACATTCAGGCTGGTGGTGAAACCGGCCAGCATTCTTGTGGTCCTCAGCATTGCCACTTCTTGCTCTTGGCCGATCCATCAACTTGATGTCAAGAACGCTTTTCTTCATGGAGAGCTCAAGGAGACTGTCTACTATGCTCAACCATCCGGCTTCATCGATCCCTCTCATCCGGATCATGTTTTCCTCCTTCGTAAGTCCCTTCACGGCTTGAAACAAGCACCCCGTACTTGGTTTCATCGCTTCAAGTCGTTTTTGCTCTCCCGTGGTTTTCATGCCTCTCGAAGTGATTCTTCCCTATATTCATTTTGTCACACGGGTCATCTCTTGCATATCTTCTAGTGCACGTTGATGACATCATTCTTACAGCCAGTACACCTCACATCCTACATTCCATCATTACCTCTCTCAAGGCGGAATTCTCCATGTCCGACCTTGGTGAGTTGCATCACTTCCTCGGCATTAATGTCACCCCCAACACCTCCGGGTTGTTCTTGAGTCAGCAACAGTACACTCTCGAGGTCCTCGACCGCGCCAACATCCTCAATTGCAAATCTGTTTCCACACCCATAGACACCACTGCCAAACTTTCCGCTACCGACGGCCGTCTTCTTTCCAACCCCACTACATACCGGAGTCTTGCTGGAGCATTGCAATACCTCACCCTTACCCGACCAGACATCTCCTACGCAGTGCAACAAATTTGCCTCTTCATGCATCAACCACGGGACAGTCACATGCAGCTCATCAAGTGTGTCCTTCGCTATCTCCGGGGCATCACTCACTTCGGCCTTCAACTCTTCAAGTCTGCCTCACTTGATCTCGTGTCTTACATGTATGCCGATTGGGCCAGCTGCCCTGATACACATAAATCCACGTCGGGGTTCTGTGTTTTATTGGGCAATAGTTTGATCTCTTGGTCGTCCAAACGATAACCGACCGTCTCCCGTTCGAGTGCCGAGGCGGAATATCGTGGCGTTGCCAACTGCGTGGCCGAGTCCTGTTGGGTCCGACAGCTTCTCCACGAGCTCCAGCGGCCTCCCTCTCGGGCCACCATTGTCTATTGTGACAACATCAGTGCATCCTATCTCTCTTCCAATCCGGTTCAGCACCAGCGCACTAAACACATAGAGATTGATCTACACTTCGCTGGAAATCGTGTGGCACTCGGTGAAGTTCGAGTTCTCCATGTCCCCTCCAGCTCTCAGTTTGCAGACTTGTTCACCAATGGACTTCCCTCGCAGATCTTCACCGAGTTTCGGTCCAGGTTGAACGTCCTCCCACACGGTGTTCCATCTGAGGGGGGGGTGTTAACATGTATTTGTGTAGTGCGCATGAGGCCTCCTTGTATGTAGGATCTGAACCGACTCCCCGGGCCTGCGTGCCCACGTCATGGGGCACATATATTTGTAAATCACTGATGTAATGTGTGATCTATCAATCAAGAGAGCAAGTTTACTCTCCAACTATACATCTGTGTGCCGGGTGCGCGTGCGACTTAAGACTTGGGACCTTGGGCGACGGCGACGGCGACGGGCGTGAGGGACTTGGACGCTGACAAAGCATCACAAGCCTATTAAGCTGGCAACGGGCAGAAGAAGCTCGACATTGACGACACAGATGAGGAGCCCTGCCGCTAGGGAGGTGTGGATGAAACATGAGGAGCCCTGCCGCTAGGGAGGCGCAGATGAAAGATGAGGAGCATTGAGGCTTCCGACGCCCCTCCAGTCCTGCATGCTGGCGTGGTGTGTAACGAGGAGGAGGAGGAGGAGGAGGCATTTGTTTGTGCTCTGGCAGTGCGGGGGCACTGGCCGGCCGGAGATGAAGGGCTTGGTTGGCGGGGGTTGCCTGCTGTGCATTACTGTGCGGAGGCACTGTGCATTTATTGGCTCCCAGTCCTAGCGGCGAGCGCGCAAGGTCGGAGATGGATTTGGTTGGGTTGGGTTGGATTGGATTGAATAGAAAGGGAAGGGAAGAACGTGTGTCGGCAAGGAGGAAGAAGAAGATGTAATAAGGATGTACGGACTCGAGTTGCCTGCTGACGAAACGCGTGCGTTTGGGTGGAGATTCGCGCGCGCAGGTGTTTCATCTCCGCTAGTTACAAGATCCTGCTATTGAATAGTCTAGTACTTCGAAGTAGAAAGCCGTGTTTAATTCTAACACTCATCTTGAGGAGTCACTCTCAAAGCATACATATGCTGACTCGTGACGTGACAAAACACATACCGACTGCTTGACAAGATCTCGTCTTGGAGACTAAACATGGACAAACGATTGTGGTGGTAAATCGATGTTTGATGAGAGCAAGCTAGAGACAACGAAACGCCTAGAGACAACGAAACATGGAGAAATGATTGTGGTGGTAGATATCATGGTTTCAATATCCCGCAAAAAACATTGCCCTTTCCTCTATTGTGTACTTTTTTCTGTGCATTACTGGTCTCCCGCCTAGTAAGACCGTATGAAAGCAGGAGCGCAGAATGGTCTCTCGCCTAGGCTAGGCTACCTATGACTGAGACGGATCTACGTTTACATATAGGATCACTTTTATCGGTACCGTCTGTCATAGCTTCATGTAAAAAGCTAAAGGTCAATTTGATTTTCTCAAGGGAAAAGTGTACTTTTAGTCCCTTAACTTTCAAACTGGACAAGTTGCACCTCCGCCTCTTGAAACCGGACAATTTCAGTCCCTTGTCTCGGCTGTTCCGGTTACTTCTACCCCACAAATTTAGATCAATTCTATCTAATTAACCTTTTTGGTTTTGGGAGTAATCTCACCACATAAGAGCATCTCTAGCCCCTCAAACGACCCCTCAAACCTGAAGTCATTATATTTTGAAGAGTTAAATAAAAATAGTTCCTAGCCAAACTCTTAACTTAACTCCCTAAAACATTTTCCACACTAATTTATTTCAACATATATTGAAACTACTCGATTGAAACAGAAATTTAAACAATGATAGGATAATTTAGTACATATATTGAAACTACTCGATTCAAACTTAAACTAAATAAAACTAATCTTCTTTGGCCAGGATTTTCTCCCAATCCGCGTCACCTACGCTGGACCCTCCAGAGCTGGAGTCACAGACAAAAATCTATCACTACCGTTCCATCCCCATCGCCGAGCCCCCACCGGACTGTCTAGCCTCATCGGAGATATTCTTGTAGAGCTCGCAAACCAGGAGCTCCTCAACGATGAGCTCCGAATGATTTGCTTGGAGATCGGCCATATATGCCTTTTCGGTGTGTGCGGCCTAGATCTGCTCAAAGGCCTCCTTATTATTCTGCACCTCACGGAGGGAGACTACTCAGGCATGGGCGAAGATGAGTTACGAGACATCGCTACTGCTGAGACGAATCTTTATCTTCTTATGGCTGCTGTGGAGGCTAGGTCTGGTTTAACTCTTAAAAATTTAAGGACTTGTACGTTTTCTTATATCATGATAAATGTTTATTATTCATGTTAGAATTGTATTAACCCGAAACTTAGTACATGTGTGAATACATAGACAAACAGAGTGTCCCTAATATGCCTCTACTAGACTAGCTCATTAATCTAAAATGTTAAGTTTCCTAGCCATATACATGTGTTGTCATTTAATGAACGGGATCACATCATTAGAGAATGATGTGATGCACAAGACCCATCCGTTAGCTTAGCACTATGATCCTTTAGTTTATTGTCATTGCTTTTTTCATGACTTATACATGTCCTATGACAATGAGATTATGAAACTCCCTAATACCGGAGGAACACTTACTGTGCTATCAAAAGTCACAACGTAACTGGGCAATTATAAAGATGCTCTACAGGTGTCTCCGATGGTATTTGTTGAGTTGGCATAGATCGAGATTAGGATTTGTAACTCCGATTGTTGGAGAGGTATCTCTGGGCCCTCTCGATAATGCACATCACTATGAGCCTTGCAAGCAATGTGACTAATGAGTTAGTCATGGGGTGATGCAATAAGGAACGAGTAAAGAGACTTGCCGGTGACGAGATTGAACTAGGTATGATGATACCGACGACTGAATCTCGGGAAACTAACATACCGATGACAAAGGGAACAACATATATTGTTATGCGGTTTGACCGATAGAGATCTTTGTAGAATATGTAGGAACCAATATGAGCATCCAGGTTCTGCTATTGGTTATTGACAAGAGATGTGTCTCGGTCATGTCTACATAGGTCTCGAACCCGTAGGGTCCGCGCGCTTAACGTTCGATGACGATTCATATTATGAGTTTATGTGATTTGATGTACCGAAGGTTGTTTAGAGTACCGGATGAGATCACGGACATGACGAGGAGTCTTGAAATGATCGAGACATAAAGATTCATATATTGGAAGGCTACATTCGGACACCAAAATGATTCGGGTCGTTTCGGATAAATTTTGGAGTACCTGGGGTTACCGGAGCCTCCACCCCCTGAGAAGTTATTGCACCTCATGGGCCTAATGGTGGAAGAGACGAGGCTGGCCAAGGTGTGGCGCGCGCCCCCCTAGCCCAAATTGAATTGGACTAGGGCTAGGGGGGCCTCCCCCCCTTTCCTTCTCTTCTTCCTCTCCTTCCTTCTTCTCCTACTAGGACTAGGAAAGGGGGGAACCTACTCCTACTAGGAGTAGAATTCCCCCCTTGGGCGCGCCCCTTGTGGCCGGCTCTCCTCCTCCTGCCCTCCTCTATATATGGGGGAGGGGTGCACCCCATAGACACACAAGTTGATCTTAGCTATGTGTGGTGCCCCCCTCCACAGTTTTACACCTCGGTCATATTGTCGCAGTGCTTAGGCGAAGCCTTGCGTCGGTAACTTCATCATCACCGTCACCACGCTGTCGTGCTGACGAAACTCTCCCTCGGCCTCAACTAGATCAAGAGTTCAAGGGACGTCACCGAGCTGAATGTGTGCAGATCGCGGAGGTGTCGTGCGTTCGGTACTTGATCGGTTGGATCGCGAAGACGTTCGACTACATCAACCGCGTTACTAAATGCTTCCGCTTTCAGTCTACGAGGGTACGTAGACACACCCTTCCCCGCTCGTTGCTATGCTTCTCCTAGATAGATCTTGCATGATCGTATGATTTTTTTTTGAAAATACTGCGTTTCCCAATACAGGTGCCACCCGCGCATCCACGCCGACGTTAACCACGTCTAGGAGGTCGAGGAGCCCATCGACCCGGCCCTCACCTGCTTTAACGACCTCGCCGGTTTTGGCAGGGTTGATTCCCCCATCGCCTGACTCGTTTCCAGCGAGTACGACGTCGGTGGGTATGCCGTGCCATTCGTATGCCTTGGCGGGTTCCAGAACACACGCGGTCTGTATGATCTCGACGAGGGCAAGGGGCTCGTGCTCGTGCTAGAGCTTGATAAGGCGTGCTTCCATCTCGACACCAACTATGAGCTGGATTGTGAGACTGCGGGGCAAGTGCGGGGGGGGGGGGGGGGGGGTTGACGAAGCCGGAAGTGCAGGTATTTCGAGCTTGTCGCTGCCGTATACCCTGGAGAGGTGCGCGAAGAGACCTGGTTAGATTTGTTACCCCCCACTGCTAGATGCTCCATGTCTACTCCTCCGGTTCCTTGGGCATTATTGGGTTGTCTCAATTTTCAGTTTGGAACACATAGCCATGAATTTTTTTATTGATATAGTTGTTGGGAAGATTTGATGTATTATCGCTAAGCTCTCGCGAGCAGGCCTAAGGAAGGTCTGCTAGAGTGGTGAATTGTGTTTCTTGAAAAAGAGAGGAAGATGCTTGTTTTAGTGGTCTCGTGGAATATCATACACAATATGCATGTTTAGGGTAAAAACTTGAGCAATATTTATATTCATTTGTTGGCCCGTGGCAACTCACGGGCATTGAACTAGTGAGACATTATGGTACACTTTGCAATAAGAAAATAAAACCCAGCAAATTTTGTCACAACTCAAAAGATTTTGAAACGAGGCAAAAGACTTACCATTTTCATTGATTAAGAAGAAGAGAATTTGCCTGGTTAATTGACGGAAAACCAGGCTAAAACCGTTACAACACAGCCCACATGACATGGGCACCACCTGCTAACCTAGCCACCGACATGGAACAAAAGCCACGACGGCACATGACAATAGATGACCACACGCGCAAGCAACCGACAGCTCCGACTTTGTCGACGAGCAACGCAAGGGAAATATGCAGCACTTGCGCTGACCATGCCCCCCGCAGACGACCACTGAATGCCTGTCATCGTCACCACCTCGACTCGCTCCACCGTAGCTCTGACTTCAAAGCAACCAGCAACCACGGAAGTGCACCTCGGACACGCCGGGAAGAACCGAATACCGAAGACCACGCCGCGAACCAAGCTCCATTGGACGCCATCATAATTGCCAAACAGAAACCAGCGCCCTGCCTCAGTAGACCACGCGGCGAAGATGCCGCCCTCCACGGCAAGGATGCCGTTATCCACCAGTCTCCTAGTCGTAGCCTACTTCGAGACGATGCCCCCAAGGAGGAGAAAGAGGTGAAGATGCCTCCATCGCCCGATCCGGAGGATCTGAGGTTTCCATCCGGAGCCAAAGCTATGGGGAGGAGGAGCGCACCTCCACGACGACGCTTCCATGAAAGATCGCGGCACCCGTGGGCACCACCGTCACCAGCTCCAGTGGAGACCGGAGCAAGGATTTCTCTCGGAGATATGCCTACCGCCCGCCACCACCGGCCGCCACCAACAAACCACGACCCCTGCTGAGGCCGACCTCACTCTAGCCACATGATCCCACGATCCACCCCGACCAGAAACGCACCACCCCCTGGCGAAGCCACCATCCACCACCGCGGCACCACCGTGACTACCACCACCGCATCAACCAACGCCGCATTGCGACGCGCAGCACCCAGATTGAAGCACAAGCTCCCACCAGATCCAAAGACGAGTAGGTTCTCCCTCCACAGCATAGCGCACACTCCAGAGCAGCACACCCACCACGCGCAGCCGCCGGTCGCCGCGCCCAGCCGTCGATTTGTGCCCCACGCACACTCCCAGAGCCGAGCCACTGTCGAGCGCATGCGTGCCGTCCACGCCCAGGCCATGCCGGGAGCCCGAACCGAGGCCGCCGCCCCGGCGCCTCTAAGGGAGTCCTGGACTAAGGAGTCCTCGGGTGTCCGGCCTGTTATCCAAGGGCCGGACTAATGGGCTGTGAAGATCAAAGATCATAATCGTGTCCGTATTGGACTCTCCTTGACGTGGAAGGCAAGCTAGGCGACCGAAGATTCCTTTTGATGTAACCGACTCCATGTAAACCCTAGATCCCCTCGGCGTCTATATAAATCGAAGGGGATAGTCCGGAAAGGACACCACGTATACTCATTACCATATGCATAGGCTAGACTTCTAGGGTATAGTCATTACGATCTCGTGGTAGATCAACTCTTGTAATACTCATATTCATCAAGATCAATCAAGAAGGAAGTAGGGTATTACCTCCATAGAGAGGGCCCAAACCTGGGTAAACATCGTGTCCCCTGTTACCATCGATCCTAGACACACAGTTCGGGAGCCCCTACCCGAGATCCGCCGGTTTTGACACCGACATTGGTGCTTTCATTGAGACTTCCACTGTGTCGTCGACAAAAGGTTCGATGGCCCCTTCAATCGTCAATAACGACGTTGTCCAAGGAGAAACCTTCCTTCCCAGACAGATCTTCGTATTCGGCGGCTTCGTACTACGGGCCAACTCGTTTGGCCATTTGGAGCAGATCGACAGCTACGCCCCTGGCCGTCAGGTCAGATTCGGAAGCCTAAATTACGCCGCGGACGTCCATGGAGATTTGATCTTCGACGGATCTGAGACCGCGGCAACCGCTCCCCATCACCTCGACGAACATGGCTTAAACATGTCACCAGGCCGCATCTAGGAGATAGCTCCTGTAGCAGCTCTGGCCTTAAATCCGGAGCAGATCAAGTCGCCCGTAGTTGGGAAGCTCGACCCCATGATGGGGGCTAACGATTCCGTGGCGCTAGAGCCGCACGCAGATTCCACTTCATACGGCATCTGCATCAACGGAACCTCGGACTCACCTCCGATGTCAAACTCTGAACCCTGCGAGCCCGCATATACCGAACTCAATCGGTTATCGATCTTCAAGTTCAGCGCCGCAGGCATCTTCCAATAGTCGCCCATGGCTGACATGCTAAACACGCTAAAAAACCTATCCCTGGCAGACGACCCGTTGCCGAACTATGTTTAGTTCGAACTTTCGGCGGATGATGGAGAATTTTGTTTCCCACCCGCCACCCACTCCATAGCCACTTTTGAAGACCTAACCAACACGCCCGACCCCCGCTCCGAAGTAATCGACGGTGTGGACGACGATGAGGGGCAGGGCCAGAGCTTACTACCTACTCGACACGGGATGACCACTTCCTGGTATGACGTGTGTATGTTAGACACACCTTACGGCACTCTCGACAATGATAAGGAGGATCCGGTCAAGAATAAACTGCCTGGTACACATCCCGGACACCTGCACCCTAGTTCACATCGCCCAAGAGAAAACACTGCCAGCACCAGAGAAGACGACACTGAACAGGAAGACGGGCAAGACAACTCTAATGAACAGACCACATATGGGGACTCGGAGGACAGCAATTATCTCCCACTATCCGAGGAAGAGGAGATCCTCGACAATGAAGACTTTATCATGCCCAAGGAACCTCTCGAGTAGGAGCGCTTTAAACGCCAGCTTATAGCCACTTCAAGGAGCCTAAGAAAGAAGGAGCTGCAGCTTCAAGCAAGCCAAGATTTGCTCAATGATAGATGGACCGAGGTCTTGGACGCCGAAGAATATGACCTTAGCAGCCCAGCCAAAAGCCGCCCCAAGAATAGGCGGCTCCCTCAATACGATGGCAGGGCGATGGAGCCCATACCACCATCGAACAATACGACGGGCCGACCATATATAGTTCGGTCCAGACAAAGCAGCAGGCCAAGCAGAATACCATACCAACCCATCCGACTGTCAAAACAAAACAGCTCGGGGGAATACCCGCGATATCAACCACTACACGGAGGGCAGAGCAGGACACACACGATCGACGTATATATCACGAAGATATACCCCGATCGACGATGATGGTCACCTATTACGCTATAAAGCCGACCATGCCCGGACCGAACACCATAAATGGAACCTGCCGGAGGTGCTCCATAGTGTGGCCCAACATAGAGGAGCCGCACACCCTCTCTGCCTCACTAAGGAAGTAATGGAGCACGCATTTGTAGACATGTCTAAACCCATCAACATCAAATCATACGATGGAACAATAGATCCCGCGGTATGGATCGAGGATTACCTCCTTCATATTCACATGGCCCGTGGAGACGACCTCCATGCCATTAAATATCTACCTCTCAAGCTTAAAGGGCCAGCTCGGTACTAGCTAAACAGTTTGCTAGAAAATTCCATTGGCAACTGGGAAGATTTGGAAGACGCCTTTTGAGGCAACTTCCAGGGAACATATGTCCGGCCATTATATGCCGACGACTTAAGTCACATTGTCCAGGAGCCCGACGAGTCAGCCAGGGAGCTCTGGACCAGGTTCTTAGTCAAAAAGAACCAAATTGTCGACTGTCCGGACGCAGAAGCCCTTGCGGCCTTCAGACATAGCATCCGGGATGAATGGTTAGCGCGCCACCTCGGCTAGGAAGGACCCAAATCCATGGCAGCCCTTACCGCTCTAATGACCCACTTCTGCGCGGGAGAAGACAACTGGCTTGCTCGTAAAAGCAGTGATGCCAGCGGCCCAGGCACTTCCGAAATCCGAGATGGCAACGGCAAGCCACGACGAACCAAACACAACAGTCGCAGTAACATACGCGGCACAGTGGTGAACGCCGGATTTCACAATCCGAAGCCCGGTCAACGGAAGAAGCCACTAAAGGCAAACCAGGATGGACCATCCACCCTTGACAGGATACTGGACCGACCTTGTCAGATTCACGGTCACCCTGATATGCCAGCTAATCATACCAACCGAAACTGTTGGATCTTCATGCAAGCAGGCAAGCTTAACGCTGATCACAAGGGGAGGAGGCCACCAGGCGATAAAGACGATGGATCGGCTCGCTAGCAGAACGCCAGGGGCCAGAAACAGTTTCCCTCCGACGTTCGACCACTCCGGGAACGCGAATAGCAGTTCGTCTTCCGCCACCCACGTACTATACTGGCAAAGTTTGCACCACGCGCACATCACTACGCACTCAAGATACCATGGGCATCGGCGGAAGCACAATACGGACAATCCTGCAAGCATTCCCATAACGTTTTCTATCTGCTTACTTTATTCTTTCTGTATCATCCCTAAAGAATAGGTGACTAGCTGGACAACATCTACAACAGACTCTATCGGAGTTCGGATCCCTATGCTCACCTAAGGGGCTACTTCCATTAAGGATTCCCCTCCCCGAGGATGGGCGACGCAGACGTGCAACAGGAGGTCCAAAATAACTTTTCGTGGACCATACTCTTTATTCCGAGCCTGTAATATGCCCTTGTTCCTCTGATCCCGACCCCGAGCATGTCAAATAGTCGGGTTCACGTTTTTATTATTATTATATACATAAATTTATCATTGGCACATCGCTCCATTCTCAGTAAGTCTCATCAGAACCAATCTTTCATACTATTTCAACAATGAGTAGGGCCTTAACAGCTGCTCTGAAGATACACCTCGGCATACCCTGCCAGGGGCTCGACATGGGAACGAGTGAGCTGCCAGTAAAAGTCCGAACAGCTCTATAGCGTACTTCGGCATCGCAAGTTTGGCCTTATATGCATCAGCTCCGAATCATTGTCTTGGGTCAATAGTTGGGTTGCCCGGCTCCTGTGTTTGCTACCCTACGTTCCGCTCTATCGGCTAGGGTAGTAAAGGGAGAACTACTGCGATTGTGCCCTGGCCTAGACCGGATGAGCACCTCAGTAGATAAAGCCGAAAACTGACTGTCATGATGCGGCGAGAGCTGGTCAACCACTTGACGACTTATTGGAATCCTTAGCGATTCTCCGTGTAGCACGAAGGATCTTTTTCAGATCAGATATGCAAGGCACCACATGCTTCATACACGCCAGGGGCTATGTCGTAGCCCCACCATAAAACTCCTATGGGTAAGTGAAAGTGTTAACGACTTATAGTCCGAGTGCCTGGTTCGCTGCATTATCACCTCCTTCATGGACCAAGACATTGGATAAAGAGTGATTAAATGCTTTTCCGAACACCACCGTACTTCTTACGAGGGGGATGAAGCCAACGACTGGAAAACTTTCAGATTATATTAAAACAACCGCACAAGAGGAATTCAAGCTTTCTAGCAAAACATAAATAGATTAACCATAAATTTGTCTTTTACAATCATCATACACCTCACTCGAACATTATGTTTTATGAGCATTGACCCTCTATCAAGCAGGTGGCCTCTAGGACATCTTCAAAATAGCTCTCCGGTTCCGGACGGTCCCTACCTCCAGGCAGACCCTTCATGGCAACGTCGATGGCCTTCATCTTTCCCCAGAATGTCTTGACTTGGGCAAGGTCCATCCGTGCACCTTCAATGCACGTCGATCGCTTCGCAGCATCGATTCACGGCACCACGCCGACAAGCTTCTGCACCAAACCAAAATAGCTACCCGGCATAGGCTTAGTTGGCCACAGCCGGATTATAACATCCTTCATGGCAGCGCCAGATACCCTATAAAGTTTGGCCCATTGGGAGATCTGTTCATTGAGCAGCAGCGGGCGCTTCGACGCACCAAACTGCGACCAAAAAAGCTTCTCCGTCGCATATCCAGCTCGCGCTTGGTAATACCACGCCGCATCGGAAGAACTCTTCGGCAAGTCCAAGTACTCGTCCGGAGAACTCCATACTTGGTTCAGCTGAGCATAGTCCGGGTCACCAAACTTAGTCTGCAGAAGAAAAGGCTTTCTAGCCACTATCTCTTTGGCCTACCGAACCTCCTCAAGGAGTGCTCTGGACTCTGATCGCGCTTCTCTTGCCTCCTGTCGGGCCTTGTCCAGTTCAGCCGTTAAGGCTTCATTCTCCTTCGCAAGAAATTCGCAGCGGCCAGTCGCATTCTCCAAAGCAAGTGCCATCATGGATACCTTCTCCTCGCCCTGGCATCATGCAGCTTGTTCGGCCTTCAGCTCAACTGATGCCTCTTCAGCAGCAGCATCACTAAGCCGGACCCGCTCGTTGGCCCGTACTAGCTCCGCCCAAAGAGCCTCCACGGCGGCAGCACCATCTGCATTTTACGCGCATTTAATATAAAGCACTTTCCCGCGTCAAGCACACTGGTGTAAAGAATGCTCGAAATACATACCTTGTGAGTCGTCAAGACGCCTGTTGATCAATGTAATGTCATCCTCCGCAATGTCCAGCTTTTGCTGTAGTTCGGCCACTTCCTATTCCGGGCAGCCATAGGAGGGGAAGCAGCCTGTATTTCAAATTAAACCAAGGTTAATACCTGAGCATATCTCTTTGATCCTCCGATCGCTTCCTTCGAAATCCAATCCGAGTCTCAGGGGCTACTGCATATACAACAGGTGCATTCTGATTCAATTGACAAAACTACATCACAAACCTCAAAACCTCTTAGAAGGCTCATGAAGGCCTCGTCCAATCCACTCTTCGCGGATAGAACCCTTTTGACCACCGTAGCCATCAAGGTACGATGCTCTTCTGAAATGGATGCCCATCGTAGCAAGCCCGTCAGCATGTCCGGCGCTCCTGGGTCTTCAGAAACCGCCGCCGGAGTACGATATTCCTGTGAGGGACCCGCTTACTTGCCTCCAGAATCGTCTCCGGCTATAAACCGTACGGTTCGGAGACGCCAGTATTAATCCCGGGACCCTGACTGACAGAGGCACCGCCTTCGGGTAACACCTCCTTCCCTTTCTGTACTACTTGATGTTCAGGAGGAGCCCGTCGGGATGATACCTCGGTATCATCTCCCCTGTTGGGCGATGTGGCCGGAGGAGGCATGTCACTCTCCATCATCAGAAGATCTCCCGAGGAGGAGGATGATTGAGAAGCACCAGGCGTTAACCTGCGTGGATGAACATATATCGGATGATTACTGCACTAATAGGAAAAGAATGAGGTGCGTTCAAAGTACCCTAGCCTCGCTTACGGTCTGCCTTGAGGCTCGTCCTCGTCATCAAACTCTACGGCAGCCTCGCTCGCCCGGCCCAAGCCGCTCGACGATGGTGTTTTTCCTCTCTTGGAAGGCTTCCCCTCCTGATCTTAGGACAAAGCCCAGGACAAAGCCCTCTTCTTGCCCTGGAGGTCCCCCTATGCACTCTTGCCCTTGGGCAAAAGGACTTCGGTTTCCCCGAACGCAACCACCTGGTACGGTGTCGGAATCAGCATTCTTGTCAGCAGGTCGGTCGCATGGCCTTCGGGAAGAGGCGCCGGACACCAGATTAGTACCGCTCTCTTTATCCAGTCCTGTATAGGGATGGATTGTTCAGTATCTTGATTAACAGATACCTGAATGGAAGGTGCTCGGATATCGAGTACTTACCGAAGTTCCCAGATGATTCGAGTCAAGGCCAGCGTCTTCGGTGGTGTCCGGCCATTGCTCTTGTTCCCCGAAATATAATTTCCACATTCCTTCATGTCTAGTGCCAAAGAAGTGTTGTAGAGTTCGTCGCCCTTCTGGGTTAAATTCCCACATATGAAGAGGCCGCCACTGACATGGCAGGATCCGGCGGACCAGCATTATTTGAACGATGTTCGCAAGATCGATGCCCTTCTCGGTAAGGCTTCAGATGCGACTTTGCAGAGTCTGCACTTCATTGACGGATCCCCAGTCCAATCCCTTATTGACCCACGAAGCAAGCTGAATTGGAGGGCCGGGTCGGAACGCATGTGTTGCCGCCCACTCGGGGCCCCGCGGCTCGTTGATATAAAGCCACCCCTGCTGCCATGGGTTGGAAGATTTGGCGAAAGACCCTTCAGGCCAAACAGCGCCGGCCAGCTTGCCTATTATGACACTGCCGCACTCTGCTTGCTCCTCTTCTGCCACCTGCGCCCTCACATCAAAGGTCTTGAGCCACAAACCAAAGTGTGGAGGAGTCCGGAGTAAGGCCTCACACATGACGATAAATGCCGAGATGAGGAGAATAGAGTTCGGGGCCAGATCGTGAAAATCTAGCCCATGTAGAACATGAGCCCCCGAACAAAGGGGTTAAGTGCGAACCCTAGCCTGTGAAGAAAGTGGGATAAAAATACTACCCTCTCACCAGATCTGGGGGTCGGTATGACTTGCCCTTGTGCTGGAAGCCGATGAAAGATTTCCGAGGTCAGATACCTCGTCGCGCGGAGCTTCGCAATATCCTCCTCCGTGACAAAAGAAGCCACCCACCGGCCCTGATGGTTGGATCCGGACATGACTAGGGCTAGTGGCGATTGGAACTCGAGGGTTGGAACTTGGGGTGGCCGGGGTTGAGGAAGGAGCAAGCGCAAGGGAAGAAAACGAGACTGGGTCTCTATATAAAGGCCCCGAATATTGGGCGTCTCCCCCAGGGTCTCTAAAATTACCTATCACCAAGGAGTTGTACCCAGGGGACGGTTGGGTTACCCATGCCTGCATTAATGAAAATCTCGTAAATAAAGGGACACGATCTCTACCCTGGCAAGACGTGCCAGTAAAACCGGGCAGGCATGATACGGTGTCATGAACAGTTATCAAGAAGTTGGGCTCGTGGGGTGTTATATTTTCTGCCATTATATACGAAGGTCCGGATATACTTACTTCGTCCAAAGACTATTCTGGAGTTCGGAAGGATGGAACCCGCCTTGCAATGCCGAAGACAAATCTGCGCGCGAGACTCCTCGTCATTGAAGCCAGGTTCAGGGGCTACTGAGGGAGTCCTGGACTAAGAGGTCCTCGGGCGTCCGGCCTGTTATCCATGGGCCGGACTAATGGGCTGTGAAGATCAAAGATCATACTCGTGTCTGGAATGGACTCTACTTGACGTGGAAGGCAAGCTTGGCGACCGAAGATTCCTTTTTATGTAACTGACTCCATGTAAACCCTAGATCCCCTCGGTGTCTATATAAACCGAAGAGGATAGTCCGGAAAGGACACCACATATACTCATTACCATATGCATAGGCTAGACTTCTAGGGTTTAGTCATTACGATCTCGTGGTAGATCAACTCTTGTAATACTCATATTCATCAAGATCAATCAAGAAGGAAGTAAGGTATTACCTCCATAGAGAGGACCCAAACCTGGGTAAACTGAAGGAAATATGCCCTAGAGGCAATAATAAAGTTATTATTTATTTCCTTATAATCATGATAAATGCTTATTATTCATGCTAGAATTGTATTAACCGGAAACATAATACACGTGTGAATACATAGACAAACAAAGTGTCACTAGTATGCCTCTACTTGACTAGCTCGTTAATCAAAGATGGTTATGTTTCCTAACCATGAACAATGAGTTGTTATTTGATTAACGGGATCACATCATTAAGAGAACGATCTGATTGACATGACCCATTCCATTAGCTTAGCACCCGATCGTTTAGTATGTTGCTATTGCTTTCTTCATGACTTATACATGTTCCTATAACTATGAGATTATGCAACTCCCGTTTACCGGAGGAACACTTTGTGTACTACCAAATGTCACAACGTAACTGGGTGATTATAAAGGAGTACTACAGGTGTCTCCAAAGGTACATGTTGGGTTGGCGTATTTCGAGATTAGGTTTTGTCACTCCGATTGTCGGAGAGGTATCTCTGGGCCCTCTCGGTAATGCACATCACTTAAGCCTTGCAAGCATTGCAACTAAATGAGTTAGTTGCGGGATGATGTATTACAGAACGAGTAAAGAGACTTACTGGCAACGAGATTGAACTAGGTATTGAATATCGACGATCAAATCTCGGGCAAGTAACATACCGATGACAAAGGGAACGACGTATGTTGTTATGCGGTCTGACCGATAAAGATCTTCGTAGAATATGTAGGAGCCAATATGGGCATCCAGGTCCCGCTATTGGTTATTGACCGGAGACATGTCTCGGTCATGTCTACATTGTTCTCGAACCCGTAGGGTCCGCACGCTTAAGGTTACGATGACAGTTATATTATGAGTTTATGCATTTTTGATGTACCTAAGTTTGTTTGGAGTCCCGGATGTGATCACGGACATGACGAGGAGTCTCGAAATGGTCGAGACATAAAGATTGATGTATTGGAAGCCTATGTTTGGATACCGGAAGTGTTCCGGGTGAGATCGGGATTTTACCGGAGTACCGGGAGGTAACCGGAACCCCTCGGGAGCTAAATGGGCCATAATGGGCCTTAGTGGAAAAGAGAAGAGGCAGCCCTACATGGGCCGCGCGCCCCTCCCCTCCCTTGGTCCGAATAGGACAAGGAGAGGGGGCCGGCCCCGCTCTCTCTTTTCCCCCTCCGCGAATCCTATTCCATCTAGGATTGGGGGGGGGGGGGTATCCTACTCCCAGAGGGAGTAGGACTCTCCTGGCGCGCCCTCCTTGGCCGGCCGCCTCCCCCCTCTAGTCCTTTATATATGGAGGCAGGGGCACCCCAGAGAGACACAAGTTGATCCACGTGATCTTTTCCTTAGCCCTGTGCGGCGCCCCCAGCCACCATAGTCCTCGATAATATTGTAGCGGAGTTTAGGCGAAGCCGTGCTGCAGTAGTACATCAAGATCGTCACCACGCCGTCGTGCTAACGGAACTCTTCCCCGACACTTTGCTGGATCGGAGTCCGGGGATCGTCATCGAGCTGAACATGTGCTAGAACTCGGAGGTGCCGTAGTTTCGGTGCTTGATCGGTCGGATCGTGAAGACGTATGACTACATCAACCAAACGCTTCCGTTGTCGATCTACTAGGTATGTAGATCACACTCCCCCCCGCTCGTTGCTATGCGTCACATGATCTTGCGTGTGCGTAGGAAATTTTTTGAAATTACTACGTTCCCGAAAAATTGCATCCGAGCCTAGGTTTTATATGTTGATGTTTTATGCACGAGTAGAACACAAGTGAGTTGTGGGCGATATAAGTCATACTGCTTACCAGCATGTCATACTTTGGTTCGGCGGTATTGTTGGATGAAGTGGCCCAGACCGACATTACGCGTACGCTTACGCGAGACCGGTTCTCCCGACGTGCTTTGCACAGAGGTGGCTTGTGGGTGACAGTTTCTCCAACTTTAGTTGAACTGAGTGTGGCTACGCCCGGTCCTTGCGAAGGTTAAAACAGCACCAACTTGACAAACTATCGTTGTGGTTTTGATGTGTAGGTAAGATTGGTTCTTGCTTAAGCCCGTAGCAGCCACGTAAAACTTGCAACAACAAAGTAGAGGACGCCTAACTTGTTTTTGCAGGGCATGTTGTGATGTGATATGGTCAAGACATGATGCTGAATTTTATTGTATGAGATGATCATGTTTTGTAACCGAGTTATCGGCAACTGGCAGGAGCCATATGGTTGTCGCTTTATTGTATGCAATGAAATCGCGATGTAATGCTTTACTTTATCACTAAACGGTAGCGATAGTCGTGGAAGCACAAGCTTGGCGAGGCAACAATGATGCTACGATGGAGATCAAGGTGGCACGCCGGTGACGATGGTGATCACGACGGTGCTTCGAAGATGGAGATCACAAGCACAAGATGATGATGGCCATATCATATCACTTATATTGATTGCATGTGATGTTTATCTTTTATGCAGCTTATCTTGCTTTGATTGACGGTAGCATTATAAGATGATCTCTCACTAATTATCAAGAAGTGTTCTCCCTGAGTATGCACCGTTGCGAAAGTTCTTCGTGCTGAGACACCACGTGATGATCGGGTGTGATAGGTTCTACGTTCAAATACAACGGGTGCAAAATAGTTGCACACGCGGAATACTCAGGTTATACTTGACGAGCCAAGCATATACAGATATGGCCTCGGAACACGGAGACCGAAAGGTCGAGCGTGAATCATATAGTAGATATGATCAACATAATGATGTTCACCAATGAAACTACTCCATCTCACGTGATGATCGGACATGGTTTAGTTGATTTGGATCACGTAATCACTTAGAGGATTAAGAGGGATGTCTATCTAAGTGGGAGTTCTTTAAGTAAATTAACTGAACTTAAATTTATCATGAAACTTAGTACCTGATTAGTATCTTGCTTGTTTATGCTTGTTTCTAGATAGATGGCTCGTGCTGTTGTTCCGTTGAATTTTAATGTGTTCCTTGAGAAAGCATAGTTGAATGATGATGGTAGCAATTACACGGACTGGGTCCGTAACTTGAGGATTATCCTCATTGCTGCACAGAAGAATTACATCCTGGAAGCACCGCTAGGTGCCAGGCCTGCTGCAGGAGCAACGCCGGATGTTATGAACGTCTGGTAGAGCAAAGCTGATGACTACTCGATAGTTCAGTGTGCCATGCTTTACGGCTTAGAATCGGGACTTCAACGACGTTTTGAACGTCATGGAGCATATGAGATGTTCCAGGAGTTGAAGTTAATATTTCAAGCAAATTCCCGGATTGAGAGATATGAAGTCTCCAATAAGTTCTATAGCTGCAAGATGGAGGAGAACAGTTCTGTCAGTGAGCATATACTCAAAATGTCTGGGTATAATAATCACTTGATTCAATTGGGAGTTAATCTTCCAGATGATTGCGTCATTGACAGAATTCTCCAATCACTGCCACCAAGCTACAAGAGCTTCGTGATGAACTATAATATGCAAGGGATGAATAAGACTATTCCCGAGCTCTTCGCAATGCTGAAAGCTGCGGAGGTAGAAATCAAGAAGGAGCATCAAGTGTTGATGGTCAACAAAACCACTAGTTTCAAGAAAAAGGGCAAAGGGAAGAAGAAGGGGAACTTCAAAAGAACGGCAAGCAAGTTGCTACTCAAGAGAAGAAACCCAAACCTGGACCTAAGCCTGAAACTGAGTGCTTCTATTGCAAGCAGACTGGTCACTGGAAGCGGAACTGCCCCAAGTATTTGGCGGATAAGAAGGATGGCAAGGTGAACAAAGGTATATGTGATATACATGTTATTGATGTGTACCTTACTAATGCTCGCAGTAGCACCTGGGTATTTGATACTGGTTCTGTTGCTAATATTTGCAACTCGAAACAGGGACTACGGATCAAGCGAAGATTGGTTAAGGACGAGGTGACGATGCATGTGGGAAACGGTTCCAAAGTCGATGTGATCGCAGTCGGCACGCTACCTCCAAATCTACCTTCGGGATTAATATTAGACCTAAATAATTGTTATTTGGTGCCAGCGTTAAGCATGAACATTATTTCTGGATCTTGTTTGATGCGAGACGGTTATTCATTTAAATCAGAGAATAATGGTTGTTCTATTTATATGAGTAATATCTTTTATGGTCATGCACCCATGAAGAGTGGTCTATTCTTGTTGAATCTTGATAGTAGTAACACACATATTCATAATGTTGAAGCCAAAAGATGCAGAGTTGATGATGATAGTGCAACTTATTTGTGGCACTACCGTTTAGGTCATATCGGTGTAAAGCGCATGAAGAAACTCCATACTGATGGACTTTTGGAACCACTTGATTATGAATCACTTGGTACTTGCGAACCATGCCTCATGGGCAAGATGACAAAAACGCCGTTCTCCGGTACTATGGAGAGAGCAACAGATTTGTTGGAAATCATACATACAGATGTATGTGGTCCGATGAATATTGAGGCTCGTGGCGGATATCGTTATTTTCTCACCTTCACAGATGATTTGAGCAGATATGGGTATATCTACTTAATGAAACATAAGTCTGAAACATTTGAAGAGTTCAAAGAATTTCAGAGTGAAGTTGAAAATCATCGTAACAAGAAAATAAAGTTTCTACGATCTGATCGTGGAGGAGAATATTTGAGTTACGAGTTTGGTGTACATTTGAAAAATTGTGGAATAGTTTCACAACTCACGCCACCCGGAACACCACAGCGTAATGGTGTGTCCGAACGTCGTAATCATACTTTACAAGATATGGTGCGATCTATGATGTCTCTTACTGATTTACCGCTATCGTTTTGGGGATACGCTCTAGAGACGGCCGCATTCACGTTAAATAGGGCACCATCAAAATCCGTTGAGACGACGCCTTATGAACTGTGGTTTGGCAAGAAACCAAAGTTGTCATTTCTAAAAGTTTGGGGCTGCGATGCATATGTGAAAAACCTTCAACCTGATAAGCTCGAACCCAAATCGGAGAAATGTGTCTTCATAGGATATCCAAAGGAGACTATTGGATACACCTTCTATCACAGATCCGAAGGCAAGACTTTTGTTGCTAAATTCGGAAACTTTCTGGAGAAGGAGTTTCTCTCGAAAGAAGTGAGTGGGAGGAAAGTAGAACTTGACGAGGTAACTGTACCTGCTCCCTTATTGGAAAGTAGTACACCACAGAAAACTGTTTCTGCGACACCTACACCAGTTAGTGAGGAAGTTAATGATAATGATCATGAAACTTCAGAACAAGATACTGCTGAACCCCGTAGATCAACCAGAGTAAGATCCGCGCCAGAGTGGTACGGTAATCCTATTCTGGAAGTCATGCTACTAGATCATGATGAACCTACGAACTATGAAGAAGCGATGATGAGCCCAGATTCCGCAAAGTGGCTTGAAGCCATGAAATCTGAGATGGGATCCATGTATGAGAACAAAGTATGGACTTTGGTTGACTTGCCCGATGATCGGCAAGCAATTGAGAATAAATGGATCTTCAAGAAGAAGACTGACGCTGACAGTAATATTACTGTCTACAAAGCTCGACTTGTCGCAAAAGGTTTTCGGCAAGTTCAAGGGATTGACTACGATGAGACCTTCTCACCCGTAGCGATGCTTATGTCTGTCCGAATCATGTTAGCAATTGCCGCATTTTATGATTATGAAATTTGGCAGATGGATGTCAAAACTGCATTCCTGAATGGATTTCTGGAAGAAGAGTTGTATATGATGCAACCAGAAGGTTTTGTCGATCCAAAGGGAGCTAACAAAGTGTACAAGCTCCAGCGACCATTTATGGACTGGTGCAAGCCTCTCGGAGTTGGAATAAACGTTTTGATAGTGTGATCAAAGCATTTGGTTTTATGCAGACTTTTGGAGAAGCCTGTATTTACAAGAAAGTGAGTGGGAGCTCTGTAGCATTTCTGATATTATATGTGGATGACATATTACTAATTGGAAATGATGTAGAATTTCTGGATAGCATAAAGGGATACTTGAATAAGAGTTTTTCAATGAAAGACCTCGGTGAAGCTGCTTACATATTAGGCATTAAGATCTATAGAGATAGATCAAGACGCTTAATTGGACTTTCACAAACCACATACCTTGACAAAGTTTTGAAAAAGTTCAAAATGGATCAAGCAAAGAAAGGGTTCTTGCCTATGTTACAAGGTGTGAAGTTGAGTAAGACTCAATGCCCGACCACTGCAGAAGATAGAGAGAATATGAAAGATGTTCCCTATGCATCAGCCATAGGATCTATCATGTATGCAATGTTGTGTACCAGACCTGATGTGTGCCTTGCTATAAGTCTAGCAGGGAGGTACCAAAGTAATCTAGGAGTGGATCACTGGACAGCGGTCAAGAACATCCTGAAATACCTGAAAAGGACTAAGGATATGCTTCTCGTGTATGGAGGTGACAAAGAGCTCATCGTAAAAGGTTACGTTGATGCAAGCTTTGACACTGATCCGGACGATTCTAAATCGCAAACCGGATACATGTTTACATTAAACGGTGGGGCTGTAAGTTGGTGCAGTTCTAAACAAAGCATTGTAGTGGGATCTACATGTGAAGAGGAGTACATAGCTGCTTCGGAAGCAGCAAATGAAGGAGTCTGGATGAAGGAGTTCATATCCGATCTAGGTGTCATACCTAGTGCATCGGGTCCAATGAAAATCTTTTGTGACAATACTGGTGCAATTGCCTTGGCAAAGGAATCCAGATTTCACAAGAGAACCAAGCACATCAAGAGACGCTTCAATTCCATCCGGGATCTAGTCCAGGTGGGAGACATAGAGATTTGCAAGATACATACGGATCTGAATATTGCAGACCCGTTGACTAAACCTCTTCCACGAGCAAAACATGATCAGCACCAAGGCTCCATGGGTGTTAGAATCATTACTGTATAATCTAGATTATTGACTCTAGTGCAAGTGGAAGACTGAAGGAAATATGCCCTAGAGGCAATAATAAAGTTATTATTTATTTCCTTATAATCATGATAAATGTTTATTATTCATGCTAGAATTGTATTAACCGGAAACATAATACACGTGTGAATACATAGACAAACAAAGTGTCACTAGTATGCCTCTACTTGACTAGCTCGTTAATCAAAGATGGTTATGTTTCCTAACCATGAACAATGAGTTGTTATTTGATTAACGGGATCACATCATTAAGAGAATGATCTGATTGACATGACCCATTCCATTAGCTTAGCACCCGATCGTTTAGTATGTTGCTATTGCTTTCTTCATGACTTATACATGTTCCTATGACTATGAGATTATGCAACTCCCGTTTACCGGAGGAACACTTTGGGTACTACCAAACGTCACAACGTAACTGGGTGATTATAAAGGAGTACTACAGGTGTCTCCAAAGGTACAAGTTGGGTTGGCGTATTTCGAGATTAGGTTTTGTCACTCCGATTGTCGGAGAGGTATCTCTGCGCCCTCTCGGTAATGCACATCACTTAAACCTTGCAAGCATTGCAACTAAATGAGTTAGTTGTGGGATGATGTATTACAGAACGAGTAAAGAGACTTACCGGCAACGAGATTGAACTAGGTATTGGAATACCGACGATCAAATCTCGGGCAAGTAACATACCGATGACAAAGGGAATGACGTATGTTGTTATGCGGTCTGACCGATAAAGATCTTCATAGAATATGTAGGAGCCAATATGGGCATCCAGGTCCCGCTATTGGTTATTGACCGGAGACATGTCTCGGTCATGTCTACATTGTTCTCGAACCCGTAGGGTCCGCACGCTTAAGGTTACGATGACAGTTATATTATGAGTTTATGCATTTTTGATGTACCGAAGTTTGTTCGGAGTCCCGGATGTGATCACGGACATGACGGGGAGTCTCGAAATGGTCGAGACATAAAGATTGATATATTGGAAGCCTATGTTTGGATACCAGAAGTGTTCCGGGTGAAATCGGGATTTTACCGGAGTACCGAGAGGTTACCGGAACCCCCAGGGAGCTAAATGGGCCATGATGGGCCTTAGTGGAAAAGAGAAGAGGCAGCCCTACATGGGCCGCGCGCCCCTCCCCTCCCTTGGTCCGAATAGGACAAGGAGAGGGGGCCGGCCCCTCTCTCTCTTTTCCCCCCTCCGCGAATCCTATTCCAACTAGGATTGGGGGGGGGGAATCCTACTCCCAGAGGGAGTAGGACTCTCCTGGCGCGCCCTCCTTGGCCGGCCGCCTCCCCCCTCTAGTCCTTTATATATGGAGGCAGGGGCACCCCAGAGAGACACAAGTTGATCCACATGATCTTTTCCTTAGCCCTGTGCGGCGCCCCCAGCCACCATAGTCCTCGATAATATTGTAGCGGAGTTTAGGCGAAGCCGTGCTGCAGTAGTACATCAAGATCGTCACCACGCCGTCGTGCTGACGGAACTCTTCCCCGACACTTTGCTGGATCGGAGTCCGGGGATCGTCATCGAGCTGAACGTGTGCTAGAACTCGGAGGTGCCGTAGTTTCGGTGCTTGATCGGTCGGATCGTGAAGACGTACGACTACATCAACCAAACGCTTCCGTTGTCGATCTACTAGGTATGTAGATCACACTCCCCCCCGCTCGTTGCTATGCGTCACATGATCTTGCGTGTGCGTAGGAATTTTTTTGAAATTACTACGTTCCCCAACATAAACATCGTGTCCCCTGTCTCCTGTTACCATCGATCCTAGGCGCACAGATCGGGACTCCCTACCCTAGATCCGCCGGTTTTGACACCGACAGCCCCACCCGCCAAGCACAACTTTTGGATCTGACGGTAGAACAGACGGCAAGCCAGGCAGCCCCGATGCCAACGAAGGCTGACTGGAGGTCAACAACCACAGACGCGAAGGGAGGAGGTGAAGGGATGGACGAGACACCACCCAAACGGAAGCCGGAGTAGCCTAGATGTCGCCAGTCCGGTCCACTCCCCGAGGGATCGATCTGGAGCATGAGGCCCAGATCCGCGATGCCCGCGCTGGGGGAACCCCAGCCATCGCCGCACCTAGCTGAAGCAATCGCCGAGCATTGCCACTCCAGCCATCGCTCCACACTGCCCCTAGGACCAGCAGCACGTGGCCCGGGCTCGCCTCCAAACACCGCGGCACGAGCAGGAAGTGCCCCGTCGCCGCCATCTGCCACGCAGGCTTCGCCTGGCGACCTCCTTCGGAGGCGGCGAGGTGGCCGGCGGATCTGGTGGGGCGAGCTACGGTGGGGAAGGGGGCCGCCCGTGCCTACGATGGGGAAAGGGGCCGCGGGCCAATTGGGCTAGTGCATGCCGCGCACGGCCCAGGATGTCCGTCCCGAGGTGCAAGGGGTGCGGGCGGAGGTGGGCTGCTCTGTGAGGCCCAGGCCTGGCCCGTCTGTGGCGCGGCTAGTAATTAAGTGGCTTTGGATCCGCTAGGGCGCCTTAGACAGCTCGTTAGGGTTTCCAGCCACTCCATCGGAGGTGTGGCACTTCGGCGGATCCGCACGCTCTCTCTCCCCCCTCTCCTCCCCCACATATCGAACGATCCTTCGCCGAGGTCGTCGCAATGAGTTCCAAGGCGGATCGGCGTGCGGACAAGCGGGCGGAGCCGGATCCAGAGGTGGAGCGGCATCGCGAGCGAGATCTGCGTGCCCAAGCGAAGGCGCGCGCGGCGGAGCACCCTGGTGAGGAGGGTGGCTGGGGGCCTCCGCCTCCCTGGTGGCTCAAGGAGAAGGAGTGAAAGAAGAAAAAGAAGAAGGAATACAAGAAGAAGGGGTTGGAGCTCAAGCGCAAGGAATCGCTCCAACCCCACAGCGGCAACCGCGTCGGCGATCCCTTCACCAAGCAGAAGCAGAAGAAGCACAAGCCGGCGGTGGCGACGGCCTCCAAGCCCTCCTCCTACAAGGGCACGGCGGCGGAGCCCATCTCCGTCGAGGAGGCGGAGGGGCCGGAGTGCTTTAGATGTGGGCGTACGGGCCACTACCAGAACGAGTGCTCCTTCAAGCAGCTATGCGTGCTCTACAGCAAGGAGGGCCACGCATCGGCCTACTACCCCACTTGTGGCAAGCAGTTGGTGCTCCAAACCATGGGCCACGCGTTCGCTGGTGGTGGCTTCTTCTGCCTGCAGTACCCCGAGGAGGCGGATGCGGTGGAGGCGGGTCTGCTGGGGGCTAACGCTGCCCTGGTGTCGGCGGCGCCTGGCATGCTGACCAAGGAGATCCCGGAGGCGGAACTCCCTCATCTCTTCGAGGGCGAGTGGGACTGGCAGGTGGCACCTTTCGACGTGGACTATTTCTCCGTGGCCTTCCTAAATCCGGTCATGCTGAGGATGGAGACACGCAGTGGTAAACTTGTCCTCTCCATCAACAACATCACGGCTGACATCCGCGACACGATCCTCGCTGAGCCAAGGTGATGTCCATGCCGGAAGTGTGGGTGAAGATGTGGGGCATCCCCCTGAAGCAGCGACGCGTGGAGCGTCTGATGGTGGCCACAACCATGATTGGCCGGCCCCTGGTGGTGGATGAGCTATCTCTGATCCGCTCGGGCCCGGTGCACATGCGTTTTGCGTGTCGTGCGCCAGCCAAGCTTCGTGGATCCGTGCAGATCTGGTTAAATAGCCAGGGCTACAACATCAAGCTTGAGCCGGAGATGGACCAACCTCGCCAGGTGGCTCCTGCCCTCCCACCCCCTCCCCCTCCTCCCAGCGGTCGGGGTCCGGGTGACCAAGATAAGGACAAGCACAAAGACAAGGACAAAGAGCATGATGCCAGCATGGAGGAGGACGACTCTGTTGGGGAACATTGCAGAAAAACAAAAATTTTCCTACGGTTTCACCAAGATCCATCTATGAGTTCATCTAGCAACGATTGATCGGATTGCATCTACATACCTTTCTAGATCACGCGCGGAAGCGTTCAAAGAACGGGTATGAGGAAGTCGTACTCGACGTGATCCAAATCACCGGGGATCCTAGCGCCGAACAGACGACACCTCCGCGTTCAACACACGTATGGTCAGCGTGACATCTCCTCCTTCTTGATACAGCAAGGGGGAAGGAGAGGTTGATGAAGATCCAGCAGCACGACGGCGTGGTGGTGGATGCAGGGGGTCAGCGCAGCAGGGCTTCGCCGTTATACTGCGCGAGGGAGAGGTGTAGCAGGGGAGAGGGAGGCGCCAAGACTCAAGGGTGTGGCTGCCCCCTCCCTCCCCCCCTTTATATAGGACCCCTAGGGGGTGCGCCGGCCCTAGGAGATGGGATCTCCTAGGGGGGCGGCGGCCAAGGGGTGGAGTGCCCCCCAAGCCAGGTGGGGCGCGCCCCCACCCTAGGGTTCCCAACCCTAGGCGCATGGGTGGCCCAAGGGGGGCGCACCAGCCCACTATGGGCTGGTTCCCCTCCCCACTTTGGCCCATGGGGCCCTCCGGGATGGGTGGCCCCACCCGGTGGACCCCCGGGACCCTTCCGGTGGTCCCGGTACAATACCGGTGACCCCCGAAACTCTCCGGATGGCCGAAACTTCACTTCCTATATATAATTCTTCACCTCCGGATCATTCCGGAACTCCTCGTGACATCCAGGATCTCATCCGGGACTCCAAACAACTTTCGGTTTACTACATATTCATATCTCTACAACCCTAGCATCACCAAACCTTAAGTGTGTAGACCCTACAGGTTCGGGAGACATGTAGACATGACCGAGACGGCTCTCCGGTCAATAACCAACACCGGGATCTGGATACCCATGTTGGCTCCCACATGCTCCTCGATGATCTCATCGAATGAACCACGATGTCGAGGATTCAAGCAACCCCGTATACAATTCCCTTTGTCAATCGGTACGTTACTTGCCCGAGATTCGATCATCGGTATCCCAATACCTCGTTCAATCTCGTTACCGGCAAGTCACTTTACTCGTACCGTAATGCATGATCCCGTGACCAGACACTTGGTCACTTTGAGCTCATTATGATGATGCATTACCGAGTGGGCCCAGAGATACCTCTCCGTCATACGGAGTGAAAAATCGCAGTCTTGATCCATGTCAACCCAACAGACACTTTCGGAGATACCCGTAGTATACCTTTATAGTCACCCAGTTATGTTGTGACGTTTGGTACACCCAGAGCACTCCTACGGTATTCGGGAGTTACACGATCTCATGGTCTAAGGAAAAAATACTTGACATTGGAAAAACTCTAGCAAACAAACTATACGATCTTGTACTATGTTTAGGATTGGGTCTTGTCCATCACATCATTCTCCTAACGATGTGATTGAAGGAAATATGCCCTAGAGGCAATAATAAAGTTATTATTTATTTCCTTATAATCATGATAAATGTTTATTATTCATGCTAGAATTGTATTAACCGGAAACATAATACACGTGTGAATACATAGACAAACAAAGTGTCACTAGTATGCCTCTACTTGACTAGCTCGTTAATCAAAGATGGTTATGTTTCCTAACTATGAACAATGAGTTGTTATTTGATTAACGGGATCACATCATTAAGAGAATGATCTGATTGACATGACCCATTCCATTAGCTTAGCACCCGATCGTTTAGTATGTTGCTATTGCTTTCTTCATGACTTATACATGTTCCTATAACTATGAGATTATGCAACTCCTGTTTACCGGAGGAACACTTTGGGTACTACCAAACGTCACAACGTAACTGGGTGATTATAAAGGAGTACTACAGGTGTCTCCAAAGGTACATGTTGGGTTGGCGTACTTCGAGATTAGGTTTTGTCACTCCGATTGTCGGAGAGGTATCTCTGGGCCCTCTTGGTAATGCACATCACTTAAGCCTTGCAAGCATTGCAACTAAATGAGTTAGTTGCGGGATGATGTATTACAGAACGAGTAAAGAGACTTACCGGCAACGAGATTGAACTAGGTATTGGAATACCGACGATCAAATCTCAGGCAAGTAACATACCGATGACAAAGGGAACGACGTATGTTGTTATGCGGTCTGACCGATAAAGATCTTCGTAGAATATGTAGGAGCCAATATGGCCATCCAGGTCCCGCTATTGGTTATTGACCGGAGACATGTCTCGGTCATGTCTACATTGTTCTCGAACCCGTAGGGTCCGCACGCTTAAGGTTACGATGACAGTTATATTATGAGTTTATGCATTTTGATGTACCGAAGTTTGTTTGGAGTCCCGGATGTGATCACGGACATGACGAGGAGTCTCGAAATGGTCGAGACATAAATATTGATATATTGGAAGCCTATGTTTGGATACCGGAAGTGTTCCGGGTGAAATTGGGATTTTACCGGAGTACCGGGTGGTTACCGGAACCCCCCGGGAGCTAAATGGGCCATGATGGGCCTTAGTGGAAAAGAGAAGAGGCAGCCCTACATGGGCCGCGTGCCCCTCCCCTCCCTTGGTCCGAATAGGACAAGGAGAGGGGGCCGGCCCCTCTCTCTCTTTTCCCCCCTCCGCGAATCCTATTCCAACTAGGATTGGGGGGGGGGGGAATCCTACTCCCAGAGAGAGTAGGACTCTCCTGGCGCGCCCTCCTTGGCCGGCCGCCTCCCCCCTCTAGTCCTTTATATACGGAGGCAGGGGCACCCCAGAGAGACAGAAGTTGATCCACGTGATCTTTTCCTTAGCCGTGTGCGGCGCCCCCAGCCACCATAGTCCTCGATAATATTGTAGCAGAGTTTAGGCGAAGCCCTGCTGCAGTAGTACATCAAGATCGTCACCACGCCGTCGTGCTGACGGAACTCTTCCCCGACACTTTGCTGGATCGGAGTCCGGGGATCGTCATCGAGCTGAACGTGTGCTAGAACTCGGAGGTGCCGTAGTTTCGGTGCTTGATCGGTCGGATCATGAAGATGTACGACTACATCAACCAAACGCTTCCGTTGTCGATCTACTAGGTATGTAGATCACACTCCCCCCCCGCTCGTTGCTATGCGTCACATGATCTTGCGTGTGCGTAGGAATTTTTTTGAAATTACTACGTTCCCCAACAGTGATCCCGTTATCAATGACATCCCCATGTCCATAGCTAGGAAACCATGACTATCTGTTGATCAACGAGCTAGTCAACTAGAGGCTCACTAGGGACACATTGTGTTCTATGTATTCACACATGTATTACGATTTCCGGATAATACAATTATAGCATGAATAATAGACAATTATCTTGAACAAGGAAATATAATAATCATTTTATTATTGCCTCTAGGGCATATTTCCAACAGACTCCATCGACACGGTGGCGTGAGACAAGCTTGGGATTTCTGCGCCGGTGGAGGGGGCGGCAGTGCTGCGGGCTGATGTGGAGTTGGGGTCTGTGGGGAAGACGCTCTCGATCCCCAACAAGTACGGGTCAAACCTGGGGTCGGTATCTTCACCTCCCATGTGTGCGGCCCCTGCTGCATCTGCGGGTGCGGGCGGTGGCCGATCCCCGCTCGATCATTCCCCCAACCCCTCGTGTCTCCGCCCGGACGGGTCCCCTGCCTCTGGTGGCCGCGGCTCCACCCTGAGCGGCTCGGTGAAGCCGATGAAGAAGATGGCGGTGCGCAAGGTCAGCGCGGCAGCGGTGCGTGTGATGGAATCTCTGGGGGCACCCCCCACTCCACGACAGTCTGTCATGGCGTTGGCGGCCCCGACTGCGCCTCCCACCACCGACCCGCTGCTGCAAGAGGCCGCCAAGACGATGATAATCTCCAAGGCCAAGCGCACCAAGACGGTCGCTGCAGCGGGCGGTGAGCACTAGCTCGCGCTCCAAGGGAGCAAAGGGCAACATGACGTCGCTGCAGCGGGCGCAACTCCTTCAAGCGCAGAAGAATATGAAGATCTCAGGTAATCCACTGCCCCGCTTCACAGTTCTTGATTCCTTTTCGGATGATCATTTACATGAGGTGTTGGATGCGAGTGGAGTTGACCCTTCGTGTGTGGGGGGGTCAGAGAGCTGATTTCGCTCGTTCGCGCCAAGGAGTCGGCGCAGGCAGCGCTCGCGGCTACTGCGGCAACGCGTGCTGAACAGAGGTCCGGTGAACCCGTGGGAGGGGGCACCGCTGCTCTATCTAGTTACATTGTGATGAATCGAACACCCATGGAATTCTAGTGTTGATCATGTTTTGCTCTAGGGAGAGGTTTAGTCAACGGATCTGCTACATTCAGGTCCATATGTACCTTACAAATCTCTATGTCTCCATTTTGAACACTTTCATGAATGGAGTTTAAGCGACGCTTGATATGCCTGGTCTTCCTGTGAAACCTGGGCTCCTTGGCAAGGGCAATAGCTGCAGTGTTGTCACAGAAGAGAGTCATCGGGCCCGACGCATTGGGTATGACTCCTAGGTCGGTAATGAACTCCTTCACCCAGACTGCTTCGTGTGTTGCCTCCGAGACTGCCATGTACTCCGCTTCACATGTAGATCCCGCCACAACGCTTTGCTTGCAACTGCACCAGCTTACTGGCCCACCATTCAAAATATACACGTATCCGGTTTGTGACTTAGAGTCATCCAGATCTGTGTCGAAGCTAGCGTCGACGTAACCCTTTACGACGTGCTCTTCGTCACCTTCATAAACGAGAAACATTTCCTTAGTCCTTTTCAGGTACTTCAGGATATTCTTGACCGCTGTCCAGTGTTCCTTGCCGGGATTACTTTGGTATCTACCTACCAAACTTACGGCAAGGTTTACATCAGGTCTAGTACACAGCATGGCATACATAATAGACCCTATGGCTGAGGCATAGGGGATGACACTCATCTCTTCTATATCTTCTGCCGTGGTCGGACATTGAGCTGAGCTCAATTTCATACCTTGCAACACAGGCAAGAACCCCTTCTTAGACTGATCCATATTGAACTTCTTCAATATCTTATGAAGGTATGTGCTTTGCGAAAGACCTATGAGGCGTCTTGATCTATCTCTATAGATCTTGATGCCTAATATATACGCAGCTTCTCCAAGGTCCTTCATTGAAAAACTCTTATTCTAGTAGGCCTTAATGTTGTCCAAAAGTTCTATATCATTTCCCATCAAAAGTATGCCATCTACATATAATATGAGAAATGCTACAGAGCTCCCACTCACTTTCTTGTAAACGCAGGCTTCTCCATAAGTTTGCATAAAACCAAACGCTTTGATCATCTCATCAAAGCGAATGTTCCAACTCCGAGATGCTTGCACCAGCCCATAAATGGATCGCTGGAGCTTGCATATCTTGTTAGCATTCTTAGGGTCGACAAAACCTTCCGGCTGCATCATATACAGTTCTTCCTTAAGATAACCGTTAAGGAATGCCGTTTTGAGGTCCATTTTCCATATCTCATAATCATAGTATGCGGCAATTGCTAACATGATTCGGACGGACTTCAGCTTCGCTACGGGAGAGAAAGTCTCATCGTAGTCAACCCCTTGAACTTGTCGATAACCCTTAGCGACAAGCCTAGCTTTATAGATGGTCACATTACCATCCGCGTCTGTCTTCTTCTTAAAGATACATTTATTTTCTATGGCTCGCCGATCATCGGGCAAGTTAGTCAAAGTCCATACTTCGTTTTCATACATGGATCCTATCTCGGATTTCATGGCTTCCATCCATTTGTCGGAATCCGGGCCCGCCATCGCTTCTTCATAGTTCGAAGGTTCACCGTTGTCTAAAAACATGATTTCCAAGACAGGGTTGCCGTACCACTCTGGTGCGGAACGTGTCCTTGTGGACCTTTGAAGTTCAGTAGGAGCTTGATCAGAAGTATCTTGATCATCATCATTAACTTCCTCTCTAATTGGTGCAGGCACCACAGGAACATTTTCCTGAGTTGCGCTACTTTCCGGTTCAAGAGGTAATACTTCATCAAGTTCTACTTTCCTCCCACTTACTTCTTTCGAGAGAAACTCCTTATCTAGAAAGGATCCATTCTTGGCAACAAAGATCTTGCCTTCGGATCTGAGGTAGAAGGTATACCCAATAGTTTCCTTAGGGTATCCTATGAAGACGCATTTTTCCGACTTGGGTTCGAGCTTTTCAGGATGAAGTTTCTTGAGATAAGCATCGCATCCCCAAACTTTTAGAAACGACAGCTTAGGCTTCTTCCCAAACCATAATTCATACGGTGTCGTCTCAATGGATTTCGACGGAGCCCTATTTAAAGTGAATGCGGCAGTCTCTAAAGCATAGCCCCAAAATGACAGCGGTAAATCGGTAAGAGACATCATAGATCGCACCATATCCAATAGAGTGCGATTACGATGTTCGGACACACCATTACGCTGAGGTGTTCCAGGCGGCGTGAGTTGTGAAACTATTCCACATTTTCTTAAGTGTGTGCCAAATTCGTGACTCAAGTATTCTCCTCCACGATCTGATCGCAAAAACTTGATTTTTCTGTCACGTTGATTCTCAATCTCACTCTGAAATTCCTTGAACTTTTCAAAGGTTTCAGACTTGTGTTTCATTAAGTAGACATACCCATATCTACTCAAGTCATCAGTGAGGGTGAGAACATAACGATAGCCACCACGAGCCTCAACACTCATTGGACCACACACATCAGTATGTATGATTTCCAATAGGTTGGTTGCTCGCTCCATTGTTCCTGAGAACGGAGTCTTGGTCATCTTACCCATGAGGCATGGTTCGCACGTGTCAAATGATTCGTAATCAAGAGACCCTAAAAGTCCATCTGCATGGAGCTTCTTCATGCGTTTGACACCTATGTGACCAAGGCGGCAGTGCCACAAGTATGTGGGACTATCATTATCAACCTTACATCTTTTGGTATTCACACTATGAATATGTGTAGCATTACGCTCGAGATTCATTAAGAATAAACCATTCACCATAGGAGCATGACCATAAAACATATCTCTCATATAAATAGAACAACCATTATTCTCGGATTTAAATGAGTAGCCATCTCGAATTAAACAAGATCCTGATACAATGTTCATGCTCAAAGCTGGTACTAAATAACAATTATTGAGGTTTAAAACTAATCCCGTGGGTAAATGTAGAGGTAGCGTGCCGACGGCGATCACATCGACCTTGGAACCATTCCCGACGTGCATCGTCACCTTGTTCTTCGCCAGTCTCCGTTTATTCCGCAGCTCCTGCTTTGAGTTACAAATGTGAGCAACTGCACCGGTATCAAATACCCAGGAGCTACTACGAGTACTGGTAAGGTACACATCAATGACATGTATATCACATATACCTTTCGTTTTGCCGGCCTTCTTGTCCGCTAAGTATTTGGGGCAGTTCCGCTTCCAGTGACCACTTCCTTTGCAATAAAAACACTCAGTCTCGGGCTTGGGTCCATTCTTTGGCTTCTTCCCGGCAGCTTGCTTACCGGGCGCGGCAACTCCCTTGCCGTCCTTCTTGAAGTTCTTCTTACCCTTGCCTTTCTTGAACTTAGTGGTTTTATTCACCATCAACACTTGATGTTCCTTTTGACTTCTACCTCTGTTGATTTCAGCATTGCAAATACCTCAGGAATGGTCTTTTCCATCCCCTGCATATTGTAAGTTCATCACAAAGCTCTTGTAGTTCGGTGGAAGCGACTGAAGGATTCTGTCAATGACCGCGTCATCCGGGAGATTAACTCCCAGCTGAGTTAAGCGGTTATGTAATCCAGACATAGTGAGTATGTGCTCACTGACAGAACTATTTTCCTCCATCTTACAGCTGAAGAACTTGTCGGAGACTTCATATCTCTCGACCCGGGCATGAGCTTGGAAAACCATTTTCAGCTCTTTGAACATCTCATATGCTTCGTGTCGCTCAAAACGCTTTTGGAGCCCCGGTTCTAAGCTGTAAAGCATGCCGCACTGAACGAGGGAGTAATATCAGCACGTGTCTGCCAAGCGTTCATAACGTCTTGGTTCTGTGGGACGGGTGCGTCACCTAGCGGTGCTTGTAGGACATAATCTTTCTTGGCAGCTATGAGGATGATCCTCAGGTTCCGGACCCAGTCCATATAATTGCTGCCATCGTCTTTCAGCTTGGTTTTCTCTAGGAACGCGTTGAAGTTGAGGACAACGTGGGCCATTTGATCTACAAGACATATTGTAAAGATTTTAGACTAAGTTCATGATAATTAAGTTCATCTAATCAAATTATATAATGAACTCCCACTCAGATAGACATCCCTCCAGTCATCTAAGTATAACATGATCCGAGTTAACTAGGCCGTGTCCGATCATCACGTGAGAGGGACTAGTCAACATCGGTGAACATCTTCATGTTGATCGTATCTTCTATACGACTCATGCTCGACCTTTCGGTCTTCTGTGTTCCGAGGCCATGTCTGTACATGCTAGGCTCGTCAAGTCAACCTAAGTGTTTGCATGTGTAAATCTGTCTTACACCCGTTGTATGTGAACGTTGGAATCTATCACACCCGATCATCACGTGGTGCTTCGAAACAACGAACTGTCGCAACGGTGCACAGTTAGGGGAAACACTTTCTTGAAATTATTATGAGGGATCATCTTATTTACTACCGTCGTTCTAAGTAAACAAGATGCAAAAACATGATAAACATCACATGCAATCAAATAATAATAGTGACATGATATGGCCAATATCACATAGCTCTTTTGATCTCCATCTTGGGGCTCCATGATCATCTTGTCACCGACATGACACCATGATCTCCATCATCATGATCTCCATCATCGTGTCTCCATGAAGTTGCTCGCCAACTATTACTTCTACTACTATGGCTAACATGTTTAGCAATAAAGTAAAGTAATTTACATGGCGTTTCTCAATGACACGCAGGTCATACAAAAAATAAAGACAACTCCTATGGCTCCTGCCGGTTGTCATACTCATCGACATGCAAGTCGTGATTCCTATTACAAGAACATGATCTCATACATCACATATATATCATTCATCATTCATCACAACTTTGGCCATATCACATCACAAAGCACTTGCTGCAAAAACAAGTTAGACGTCCTCTAATTGTTGTTGCAAGTTTTACGTGGCTGCAAAAGGGTTCTAGCAAGAACGTTTTCTTACCTACGTAAAAGCCACAACGTGATTTTTCAACTTCTATTTACCCTTCATAAGGACCCTTTTCATCGAATCCACTCCAACTAAAGTGGGAGAGACAGACACCCGCTAGCCACCTTATGCAACTAGTGCATGTCAGTCGGTGGAACCAGTCTCACGTAAGCATACGTGTAAGGTCGGTCCGGGCCGCTTCATCCCACAATACCGCTGAAGCAAAATAAGACTAGTAGCGGCAAGAAAGTTGACAACATCTACGCCCACAAGAAAGTAGACACACGTACGGTCAGCGTGATGTCTCCTCCTTCTTGATCCAGCAAGGGGGAAGGAGAGGTTGATGAAGATCCAACAGCACGACGGCGTGGTGGTGGATGCAGGGGGTCACCGCAGCAGGGCTTCGCCATTATACTGCGCGAGGGAGAGGTGTAGCAGGGGAGAGGGAGGCGCCAAGACTCAAGGGTGTGGCTGCCCCCTCCCTCCCCCCCTTTATATAGTCCCCCTAGGGGGTGCGCCGGCCCTAGGAGATGGGATCTCCTAGGGGGGCGGCGGCCAAGGGGTGGAGTGCCCCCCAAGCCAGGTGGGGCGCCCCCCCCACCCTAGGGTTCCCAACCCTAGGCGCATGGGGTGGGCCAAGGGGGGCGCACCAGCCCACTATGGGCTGGTTCCCCTCCCCACTTTGGCCCATGGGGCCCTCCGGGATGGGTGGCCCCACCCGGTGGACCCCCAGGACCCTCCCGGTGGTCCCGGTACAATACCGGTGACCCCCGAAACTCTCCCGATGGCCGAAACTTCACTTCCTATATATAATTCTTCACCTCCGGATCATTCCGGAACTCCTCGTGACTTCCAGGATTTCATCCGGGACTCCGACCAACTTTTGGGTTACTGCATATTCATATCTCTACAACCCTAGCGTCACCGAACCTTAAGTGTGTAGACCCTACGGGTTCGGGAGACATGTAGACATGACCGAGACGGCTCTCCGGTCAATAACCAACAGTGGGATCTGGATACCCATGTTGGCTCCCACATGCTCCTCGACGATCTCATCGGATGAACCATGATGTCGAGGAGCAACCCCGTATACAATTCCCTTTGTCAATCGGTATGTTACTTGCCCGAGATTCGATCGTCGGTATCCCAATACCTCGTTCAATCTCGTTACCGGCAAGTCACTTTACTCGTACCGTAATGCATGATTCCATGACCAGACACTTGGTCACTTTGAGCTCATTATGATGATGCATTACCGAGTGGGCCCAGAGACACCTCTCCGTCATACGGAGTGACAAATCCCAGTCCTGATCGATGTCAACCCAACAGACACTTTCGGAGATACCCGTAGTATACCTTTATAGTCACCCAGTTACGTTGTGACGTTTGGTACACCCAGAGCACTCCTACGGTATCCGGGAGTTACACGATCTCATGGTCTAAGGAAAAAATACTTGACATTGGAAAAACTCTAGCAAACGAACTATACGATCTTGTACTATGTTTAGGATTGGGTCTTGTCCATGACATCATTCTCCTAATGATGTGATCCCGTTATCAATAACATCCCCATGTCCATAGCCAGGAAACCATGACTATCTGTTGATCAACGAGCTAGTCAACTAGAGGCTCACTAGGGACACATTGTGGTCTATGTATTCACACATGTATTACGATTTCCGGATAATACAATTATAGCATGAATAATAGACAATTATCATGAACAAGGAAATATAATAATCATTTTATTATTGCCTCTAGGGCATATTTCCAACAGACTCCATCGACACGGTGGCGTGAGACAAGCTTGGGATTTCTACGCCGGTGGAGGGGGCGGCAGTGCTGTGGGCTGATGTGGAGTTGGGGTCTGTGGGGAAGACGCTCTCGATCCCCAACAAGTACGGGTCAAACCTGGGGTCGGTATCTTCACCTCCCATGTGTGCGGCCCCTGCTGCGTCTGCGGGTGCGGGCGGTGGCCGATCCCCGCTCGATCTCTCCCCCAACCCCTCGCGTCTCCGCCCGGACGGGTCCCCTGCCTCTGGTGGCCGCGGCTCCACCCTGAGCGGTCGGTGAAGCCCATGAAGAAGATGGCGGTGCGCAAGGTCAGCGCGGCAGCGGTGCGCGTGATGGAATCTCTGGGGGCACCTCCCCACTCCACGACAGTCTGTCATGGCGTTGGTGGCCCCGACTGCGCCTCCCTCCACCGACCTGCTGCTGCAAGAGGCCGCCAAGACGACGATAATCTCCAAGGCCAAGCGCACCAAGACGGTCGCTGCAGCGGGCGGTGAGCACTAGCTCGCGCTCCAAGGGAGCCAAGGGCAACATGACGTCGCTGCAGCGGGCGCAACTCCTTCAAGCGCAGAAGAATATGGAGATCTCAGGTAATCCACTGCCCCGCTTCACGGTTCTTGATTCCTTTTCGGATGATCATTTGCATGAGGTGTTGGATGCGAGTGGAGTTGACCTTCGTGTGTGGGGGGGTCAGAGAGCTGATTTCGCTCGTTCGCGCCAAGGAGTCGGCGCAGGCAGCGCTCGCGGCTGCTGCGGTAGCGCGTGCTGAACAGAGGTCCGGTGAACCCGTGGGAGGGGGCACCGCTGCTCTATCTGTGCCCGAAGAGGGGGTGGTCAGGCAATAGTGGTTGCTCCCTCTCCCTCGCCTTGCAGGGGCAAGGTGAGACGCGTGGCAAAGGCGGTCACCTCGAGGGGTGTCCGGCTATGTAATCGCGTCATCTAGATGCGAGCCCTGTTCTGGAATATTCGTGGTTTCGGCCACGCGGGGCGAGATACCCAACTTAAGGAAGATATGTGCAGAGAGGACGTCAATATCGTAGGGTACAAGAAACGATCAAGGCAGACTTTCGTTTTCATGAGTTGCTCTCTCTAGACCCGTTAGAACGATTCGAGTGGCGGCATGTTCCTGTAGTTGGGCACTCGGGTGGCATGCTGTTGGGCTTAAGTCGCGCCTTGTATGAGATTATCAACTGGGATATTGGTTCATTTTTCATTGCTGCGCACTTTCGCATTCGGGCTTCGCTTCGCGAGTTGGTAGTCATACAGGTCTACGGACTGGCCGATCAATCGCGATCAGCGGAGTTCTTGGGAGAACTCCAAGCCAAAGTCACCACGGTGACCGCGGTGGCGCTCCCTATCCTGGTGGGAGGGGATTTCAACCTGATTAGGTCGGGAGTGGATAAGAATAATAGTAACATAAACTGGCCTCGGGTGGCCATGTTTAATACTGCTATTGCGTATATGGCACTAAGGGAGGTGGCCAGGTGAGGCGCAAGGTTCACATGGACAAACAAACAACTAGACCCAGTCCGTTCGGTGCTGGATCGAGTGTTCATGTCACCAGAGTGGGAAATGGGCTTCCCCCTCTGTACTTTGGTTGCAGAGACTCGCATTGGCTCTGACCATCTACCGCTTGTCTACTCCTCGGGGGAGGATAGGTTGCAGCGCAGCCCACGCTTTTTCTTCGAAACGCCAGGCTTCGAGGAGCTCTTTAGGGAGAAATGGTGGGAGTGCGTTAATCAAATTGGGCCCCAGAGGGGCCCGATGGAGTTCTGGAACGCTTTCGGGGGACGGCTCAGGGCTAGCCTCAAGGGATGGGGTGTTAACCTAGGGAGGACTGATTAACAGCACAGAGCCGCGATCCTAGCGGAAATCGCAAGGATTGATGTGCAGGCCGATGCCCGGGTCTTTTTAGAGCAGGAATGGGCCCACCGGTATGACCTAGAGGGGTAGGTCGAGGCGTCCCTACGTGTGGAGGAAGAATAATGGCGCCACCGTAGTGGTCTGAAATGGACACTTAAAGGCGACGCCAATACCAAGTATTTCCACGCCTACGCTAATGGCCAACGTCGGAAGTGCATAATTCTTAGGTTGCAATCGGAACATGTGCTTCTGTTGTGACAAGAAGACATCTCTCGCCACATATATGAGTTTTACATCAACTTGATGGGGACGTGCGAGGCCGAGAGGGTTGGTCTGCACGCGGACGTGTGGGATGTCTCACAACGGGGTTTTGGAGTGTGAGAACGACGAGCTGGGCTCACGTTCCTCCCCGAAGAAATTGACGCCGCTCTGATGGGTATGAAAGTGGACACGGCACCGGGCCCGGATGGGTGGCCGGTTGCTATGTTTAAGCATTTCTGGCCTCTTCTTAGAGGCCCAATTTTTGAGATCTGCAATGGGTTCATGCATGGGACTGTAGATATAGCGCACCTTAATTTTGGAGTTTTATCACTCTTCGAAGGTCCAAGGGGCCGACAACATTAGACAGTTCCATCCTATTGCGCTCATTAATGTGCCGTTTAAGATTTGTGCCAAAGCGTGTCCTACACGGCTAGGACCGATCGCTCACCGTTCAATTCACCATAACCAATCTGTGTTCATTCACGGTCGTAAAATACTAGAGGGCTAGCTTGCCCTCCAGGAGATAGTCCACGAACTAAAGCGCACGAAGGAACTGGCGGTTTTGTTGAAGCCAGACTTTGAAAAGGCATACGAAGTAAATTGGGATTTCCTCCGCCAGGTGCTTATTAGCAGTGGATTTTCCGCTGTCTGGGTTCACCGCCTTATGCAATTGGTCTCGGGAGGCCAAACTGCGGTCTCTGTGAACGGAGAAGTTGGGCACTTCTTCCGGAACAAACGCGGTCTCAGACAGGGGGACCCGATGTCCCCTCTCATGTTCAACTTTGTTGTTGACGCGTTGTCCGCTATGCTTCGGAAAGCGGCGACGGCTGGCCATATCCAAGGGTTGGTAGGCCACATCATTCCAGGGGGAGTGACACATTTGCAATATGCGGATGACACGCTATTGCTGTTTTGCCCAGACCTACATACTATTGCTACGGTCAAGGCGATCCTCCTTACCTTTGAGATCATGTCGGGCCTCAAAATAAACTTCCACAAATGAGAGGTGATCTCGATGGGGGTAGAGCCGGAGGAGGGAAGGCACATTCCTGATTTGCTCAACTGCAAAGTGGGAAAATTCCCGTTTACTTACCTCGGCCTCCCGGTAGACACCAAAATGCCCACGATAGAGGATTGGGAACCTCTGTGTGACAAGGTGAGGGGTAGGGTTTGCCCTAGGAGGGGAAAATTCCTGTCAAAAGCGACGAGGCTAGTACTCACGAACTCGAGTCTATCCTCCTTGCCAATGTTTGCCATGGGCCTGCTTCTGCTCACAGAAGGGGTTCATGCAAAGTTTGACATGCCCCGCGCCGAGTTCTTTTGGGAAGGAACTAGCCCGAACCGTAAGTATCATATGGTTAAATGGTCCTAGGTGTGTCGACCCAAGGACATGGGGGGCCTTGGGATCACCAACTCTAGATGGCTAAACATCGCGATGATGTGTAAATGGATCTGGAAAATTGCCGTGGGGGCCACCGGGCTGTGGGTTGACCTCCTAAGGGCCAAATATTTCCCTAATGGGAACTTCCTTGAGGGGAGGACAAGGGGCTCACCTTTATGGAATGATCTACAAGCGATCAAACCAGCGTTTGCCATAGCGAACGGTAGGTCGGCGTGATTCTGGACAGATTTTTTGATAGGAACCCAACCCCTATGGGCTGAATTTCGGGATCTATATGCTATCGCTGTCGACCCAGCAATGTCGGTGGCAAATGCGCTCGTGGGAACACCACCGGAGATTCATTTTAAATGAGAACTTAATGGGCAAGAGCAATCTAGCCTCGTGGCCTTGCTGCAGTTGATTGACCCAGTGGGTCTCTCGGACCAACCTAACACGGTGAGCTGGGTGCTCACCAGCTCAGGGAAGTTCTCGGTTAACTCCTTATACCGCAAGATGTGTCGAGGGCCGGCGCAACTTGTGATTGCAGGGCTGTGGAGAGCGCAGTTGCCTCTGAAGATCAAACTCTTTCTGTAGCAACTGTTCCGTGATAAATTGCCCACTTCCTTGAACGTGGCCAAATGTAATGGACCGGCCACCGGCCCGTGTGTGTTGTGCGGGGACCCAGAGGATGCCAATCATGTGTTCTTTCGATGCCCTCTTTCGAGGTTTGCATGGAGCGGTGTCCGGACCACGGCGGGTGTCCAATGGGACCCGCGCTCGGCTTCGGAGCTCATTCACCTCTTAGATGCAATTCAGGGTCCTGCGAATTGGGTTATGTGGAGTTGTGTAGGGGCATTACTCTGGACCATGTAGCTAACTAGAAACAAATTCACTATCGAGGGAAGCTTTCCAACTCACCCGGCTAATATTATCTTCAAATGCAACCTCCTATTGTAGTAGTGGAGTCCGTTCGGGAGGCGCAGGGATGCTGAGATGATCAAGACCGCCTAACAACATCTGATGCAAGTGTACGTGATGGCTAGGGAGCCATGACTACGGTTCTGGCCATGGTCCCTTTTGGTTGCTTGACGAGCATGTGCGCTTTGTACGGGCTCAGCCTTGTAATTCGCCTGTGGCTTGTTTAGTTGCGTCTGAACTTCGTGGGTATGGGCCGAAATGGCTTTTGGTGCTGTATTAAGACTTGATGGTGTGTTACGCTGCCGTTGGGACTTTATTAATTTATAAAGCCGGACGCACCTGGCGTCTTCGTTCTAAAAAAAAGAGGAGAAGGCTGTTATGGCCTATTCATCGGTAGCTACCACTACCGGAATCGCACCCTACGCCGACGGCCAGGGCCGTCGGCATAGCCCTGACTGGCCGTCGGGACAGGCCTATGCCGACGGGGGCCGCCGGCATAGGGCCGTCGGCAACATATCTGTCGGCGTAGCCCGGGTGGCCATCGGCATAGGACCTATCCCGACGGTGTACGTACATCTATGCCGACGGCCGTGGCCATCGGCAACGTTACCTCCTAACGGTGGCCGCCGTCAAGTGCTGACCAACGCCTGCTCGCCACGTGGCAGGCCTATGCCGACGACCTGGCCGTCGGCATAGGCCTGCCATGTGGCAGCAACTGGGCTCTCCTGGGGCAGGGCTATGCCGACGGCCTAGCCGTTGGCTTAGTTTGAAACTATGCCGACGGCTAGGCCGTCGGCATAGACCTGCCATGTGTCAGCCACTGGGAGCTCACGCTAGCTCTATGCCGACGGCCTAGCCGTCGGCACAGTTTCTGTCTGCCTTTTTTTCTGTTTTGTTTCAGCTCAATTCATTTGAATATATACAGCATATATAAGGATCATATAACAATATATGCATCACATAACAATAAAGAGCAGCATCACACAACAAATTCATCATCACACATCATAAGAAGCATCGCAAAGCATAAACATATAAGTATTATCACCACCAAAGCATATAAGAATCTCACAAACAACAATAAGAAACATCACTAGCATATAAGTATCATCACCACCAAGACCGCCACAATGTGACCCAAAGGCTTAAGCGCAAGGACATCGAGCACCATGGAGGTCGTCACCGCTAAGACCGTCGAAGCCCAGGTCGTCACTGCTAGCGACAGCGCTACCGCTAAGACCGCCTCCACCTCCGCCTCCGCGTCCATGGATCGGAGTGGTTGGGCTCCGTGTCTCGGGAGTGCTGCGCAGACCACCGCCAACAGTAGATCCACCTGTTTCCTGGATGTTGAAAAGACATATTAACGAGATATATGACTGTGTTGAAAGGCATGACATGCTTTGGGTGAATAGATTGGGGATGAACTAACTGGCGAGGGGCCAGCGTTCTGTGCCACAAACTCCTCAAAGGTCAGTAGCACTGGTTGTGCTTGAGGACATTGTGCTAGCTGCAACTAAGGACACCTGCCGGCCGCCATTTCTGAAAAGCCTCCTGCATCTGGCCTCTGCACCTGGTGTTCATAAAGCCTCTCATGCCACGCCTTGGTCTCCTGGCGTGTGTACTCCAGGTAGGCCTACGGTATGACATGATGGAACTTATATAAATACTAAATGCGGAAAATAAAGTGAGCAATGAAGATAAGAGGGAAAATACTTACAGATTGTTGCTCCTGAAAGAGGGACTGTGACTGTGCACTGGTCATCGGCTGGCTCGTGCGCTGGCTCAGGCTTGGGTCGATCCGACGGAGCTGTGTGTAGGAGATAGTAGGAGTGATCACAACATCGAGAACCGCCTCCCGACCATGCTGCTTGGGCCCCATGCCCACCACCACCCTCTCGTCCAGATCCGCCGCAATGGGGTTAGGTGTGTCAGGATGTCACTTCAGATACCCTTCGAAGTAGGCCTTCTTCCTCCCCGTGGTCTTCTTGCCGTAGTACTTGGGCTCGCCAGGCTTGGGGTCCTTCCCCGTATGGGCGATCTCCCATGCCTGCATGTGTGAGAGCAGCCGCTTCAGTTTCTCCTCCTGCACCACCAAACAGAGGTTAGTCATACATAAGAAAGTGATGGTAAATAGAAGAAGAAGAATGTTTAATGGGGTTAGTCATACATTAACTTCCTTGTGGAGATAGTGGTTTCGGTTCCCCTGAGCATGTACTCCCTCCTTCCCTCGGTTAGCCTTGTTTTTGATTCTCATAGCCGCCCAGGCTCCAGCCTCATCACACCGAAGATCCACCAATGCCGCCCAGGACTCGTCTTTTCCATAACACCAATTTGGACACAACTACATAATAAAAGCATAATGGCATGTCAACACGAAATGGTGAAATGTACCACAAGGTAATGAAAGCATAATGAAAAATCTTTTATACTTACCGCCAAGAACTCGTCCCTCTCCAAGGTAATGCCCATCCTCTGCGCTTCTTCCTTGGTCATCTTCACACCAAACACTCGTGGTAGTATGTCGATATGGCCACATAGCGCACCTCGTACTGCATCTGTCGGGCCTTCTTATTGCATTAGTGCAACACCATCTGGTCCGCTCTGGCCCTGTGCTCCAGAAGAACTCGATAGAATTTCTACAATCATGCATGAAACAAGAATGGAAGAAGCCATGAGTTAAATCATTCACGAAACTAGAATGGACTTGTGCTTCTGAAGAGAACTCGCCCAGAAAGTAGTGATCACGGCCTTGGCATGGGTCTCATGGTCCGCGTGGAGGGCCGCTTCCCAGTGGTCCCAGCTCGTGGCCAAATCCCGACAGTCCGGGTGCCTGACAGGATCCGGACAGTACAACCTCGGCCAGTATAACTTCAGCAAGACGGTGATGAGGCCATTGGGAATACGGACCCTTTAGAATATATCCAGTTAATGCAAAAGAATGAACTATTAGCATGTGACAAGCAAAATAAATAACAACCGGAATAAGCATGTGACAAGAGAAATAATGAAATTGTTATAAAGTGGCACTTACTCTTTCCCCGTGTGCTCAATGAGCCACTTCTGCTCCTCAGTACCAGGAACCTGCTTTGGTAGCTTTGCGTTACCACACAGCCACCCCTTGTTGTCAACCCCCTTCCCGTCACCACCATCATCCCTGCCACCACCCTCCTCCTCACCTGCCTCCCCGTCCCCATCCTCCTCCTCCTCCTCGTCCTCCTCCTCCTCCTCGCTTGCCTCCTCCTCCACCTCCTCCTCGGCCCCATCCCGAACCTCCTCCTCCTCCTCGTCGTCCTCCTCCTCGCCAGAGGGTACCTCACTAGAGGAGGGTACCTCACAAGAGGAGGGCCTCGAAGACAACACCCCTAAGTCGGTGAGGGTGCGCTCTTTCTGGCCGCGACCCCCTATGGTGGCTCTCCCCCCACCACCTCACCCTCTAGAGGCTCTCCCCCCGCCCCCTCCTCCTCTAGGGACACCTCTCCCTCGACCTCCCTGTGAGGAGTCATCGTCAAGTAGCCGAGGGGGAGGATTACGTGCTCGACCACTCCGATTAGGCAGGCCGGCGACCTTGCGTAGGAAACCCACGCCGTCGGCCTTCCCCTTGCCCATGTTCCACGAACCTGCATTGAAAAGAGAATAAGAAATTAGTAAATTAATGAAATGAAGGAAAAGGCATGATAATAAACACATTAATAAAAATGGATAAAAGGAATATTCCTAAACAATAGAAAAAAGACTTGAAACGTACATCTGCTAGAACCCATATGAATCATCACTGTTGTAACCTCTTTCTCGGTCCGTCTCATCATCACTATCAATCATATCATCTTCGTTGTCTGACGGAGGTGGAGGCTCTTCCTCGTCGTCAGTGTCTTCGTTTAACTTTTCTAGCATAAGTATGTCATTCTCATTAACAATAGTCTCACCATCATTCGGTGCATCGTCGACGTTTGGATCCACATCATCATCACCCAATGGTCTAACGTCATCGTTTCTAACCACATCATCATCATCAGGCTGCTCTTGATAGAAAACTCCCTCGTATGTCATGGGGTTAATGTTGTAGTAATCGTCTTCATTCGGGTCCGGTAGCTTACCATGTGGCGACACCTTGAACACAACTTCCCAACCCTTTAGATACTCTTTCTGGCATGGGTAAGGCAGATAGTATACTTGTGTATCTTGGGTAGCCGCAATGAAGAGATCGGCTCCGGCATAGACGGTTGATGGTTTAACTTCGACCAAACCAATGGAAGGTGTATGTTTTACCCCTCCCGCGGATCGAACCATCGGCATTTGAACACAGGCAGACTTAGGGTCTCGCACCCCTGGAGGAATTTAACCTCGTATATATTTTGTACCCTTCCGTAGTAGTCTAGTGAATTTTGACCAGGGTGTACACTCCGGTATTTATAGTTTTGGGATCGGGCCGGCTGTTTTGGTGTTCCTCTGTATGGAAGCGATACCCATTCACATCATACTTTTTACATGTCATGACGGCAGGGTCAAAACCCATGGAAACCCATCTCAATTCATCATCCATAGATATGTTCGGATCTTTTCTTTACAAGTATAATTGAAATTGTTGCGTGCATTAGTTCGGTTAACTAATAAATGTTGAACTAGGTATTTAATAGGGGAGTGTGTAAAATTACTTTCTCCATGAACCAAGCAACAAAAATTTTACGTCCAGGGTTTCCATGACGGAGAAGAGTAAGTGCCTCCGCCTCAGTAGGAGGATTCATTCCCGTCCATTCCTCTTGAACGAAATCACTAAAAAAAGAAAAGCGGTGTTAGATCGGGACTAAGTGAACATGGAACATGATGATGTGGAAGACATAAAGGAATGGTGTAGTGGTATTACCTCATCCACACATCCTCAACTTCCTTGATGTTGTGCAAGATATAGAACATGAGGTCCTTCCACTCTCGTCGTGGCATGTTATACGATTTTGAGGCCCCAGCCCTCCCACCTTGCGCGTTGAATAGATGGAGCCTGGGTTGATACTTGGGCTCTTCTATATTGTATCGAGGCACCTTGTTATGCAGATGGGGAACATGGTCTGGGTAGTATGATGTCCTGAGGTCTGACACCTCCTCTAGGATAACTGCCTCAGCTATGGAAGCTTCAATCTTAGCTTTGTTTCCACATTTCCGTCGCAGATGCTTGTTCTGTCTCTCAGGGCCGTATTGCCAGCGATTTTGCACAGGCCCCCCCAACAATACCTCATTCGCGAGTTGCAGAATGAGATGTGTCATCGGAGTAAATAAGCATGGTGAAAAGATCTTCTCTAGCTTGACTATCAACTCCGGCGCCTTCTTATGCAATTTTTCAATCACTTGTTTACTTACTTATTTAGCACAGAGCATGCGGAAGAAATGGCTAAGCTCGGCAAGCACTCGCCAGACATGCTCGGGGACATAGCCTCGAACCATCACCGGCATTATCCGCTCAATCCATACATGGTAGTCATGACTCTTCAGGCCGGTCACTTTGCCCATTGAAAGATTGACTCCCTTACTTATATTCGATGCATAACCATCGGTGAACTTCAAAATTTGTTTCAGCCAGATAAGTACTTCCTTTTTTTCTTGCGGTTTAAGGACAAAGTCAACATCTGGCTTGAACCAGTTTTTTTGACCGCCCGTGGGAGGCTTCATGTTTAGGCGTGGTCTATCACAAGTTCTCTGTTGATCGGCTCCAGCTTTAACGTTATCCTTCGTCTTATCAGGAATGTTGAGGATCATGTGGAAAAGGGACTCTGCCACATTCTTTTCGGTGTGCATCACATCAATATTGTAAGGAAGTTTGTGGTCCTTGAAATAGGGAAGCTACGAGAAGGGGGTAATGTGAGTCCAGTTGTGCGTCTCACCATATCCCTCGAAGCCTTTGGCTTTGAATTTGCCTTTGCCTTTGACTTTAGGCTTGAGAGCTTTTAGCTGAGAAAAAACATCTGCCCCCGAAAATGCTAGAATCTCGGTTACTTCATGAACAACCCGACCTTTCGTGAAGTTCTTCTTGTCTTCCCTGTCTGGATGGTCTGGAGGGAGGAACTGTCGATGCAGGTCAAAGGCTACATACTTGCTACCCTTACTCAGCCAAATCATTCGTAGAGCCTGCATGCACACTGGGCATGGCATCTTCCCACTTGTACACCATCCGCAGAATAGAGCATAGCCGGGAAAGTCATGCATGCAATAGTGCAACCAAACTTTCATCAAGAAATTTTCTACAGATCCCGGTCGTATGTCAACCTTGGAAACTACCAAGAATGGTGCACAGCATCCACCAGCGGCTGCATAAACACACCCAATTGCTTCCCCGGGTATTCAGGCCCTGGAATGATGAGCGACAAGAACATGGTCTTCCGTTGCATTAGGGCAACGGGAGGAAGATTGAGCAGAATTACAAACACCGGCCAGAAGCTGTATGGATTGGACGACATAACATATGGATTCAACCCATCACCTGATATGGCTATTCTGACATTCCCAGCCTCGGCTGCTTCCTCGGGGTATTCTTCATCGAACGACTTCCATGCTTCCCCTTTCGATGGATGTATGATTTTTTTTGGAATGTACCTTATACCTTCCTTGTGCCACATCATCATTTTGGCAGACTCCTTCGTGATGAAAAGGCGATGCAGTCTTTTTATAAAATCAAGATACCGAAGAACCTTAACGGGGATGGTTAGCTGCTTTTTCTCACCATCCTCACTGACCACCTCAATGTACCGAGACGAACCGCACTTCCTACAGTACTTGTCATCCGCATACTCGTGCCTAATCCATAGAGAGTGCCTTCATGATTTTCTTTGTATCGTACATGCTTTTCGGCAGTTCATGACCCTTAGGGAGGCTGTTAGCCCATACTCCCAGGAATGCTTCGAAGCATTTCTGGCTACAGCCGTACTCAGCGTTGACTGCAATCAGTTGCGAGATGGCATCCGGGTGAGATATTTCCGCACCCGCATAAAGAGGTTTCTTCGACGAGGCCAAGACCTCCAAGAAGGCCTTTGCAGTTGGCTCCGGCTCCTCCGGTTCATTCTCTAAAGGTGTCGCATTTGCTGTTTCTGCAATAATGACATCATCTAGCATGTCCCTGACCCCGTCGTCCTCATATCCATCGATGCGTTGTCGCATCACCTCCTCTCTACCGCGGTCCTGCTCGGCTATGTTTATCGGCGGCATGTCAAAGTTTGGCATATATCCGCACGTGCGAAGGTGCTCACTCATGTCCGTCTGATTTCTAAAGTGACGTTTGGCACATCTCGCACAGGGGCATGGTGGGATAATTCTCTTTGGACGACCGAATATCTCCTTCAAATACACATCGGTTTTCGCGATCCACTCTGATGTTACTCGATTCCGACGGATAAAACCACTATACATCCACTGATTATCTGCCATCCCCTGCTTTTTTCCAAGCCACACAACATAATTAAGGATTCACTTAAATTAATCACATCAAATTTTCAGTTTCTACCGCATTGAATCCACCTACATCTCTAATAGCTAAAGATGGGTCCTAATCCCACCCGAGGATGTGTAGATTGAGTACGTTCTCCATTCTACCCCGTTCCGAGACAAAATTTCGGCAGCACCTCCCCGCTGTTCTCCAGATACACATCTCGGCAAATAGCCGAGAGAATGTGCTCCGGAGAACAATGGGGAGGTGCCGCCGAAATCCTGTCTCGGAACGGGGTAGAACATGGAGAACCTACCCAATCTACACATCCTCGGGCTGTCCATGGAAAACGCTGGACAATTCGAAAGAGCTGCGGTGATAAATATGCAATTGAATGCATATTTATCGATGCAACCCTTTCGTACGGGAGAAGCCTAGGTTACGCCAGTTGACTTGAGAATGAAATCTAGTGATATGAAAAAATGGAGGAGATGGACTTGTAGCTCACCCTCGGCTGTAGAGGAAGTAGTCAAACAGCAGAGGGATGCTCAGGGGGACCAACGCATCGGACAACGGTCACTCCGATGAATGCAACACCACAAACCCTGCAAATTCCATCGCAATAAATAATTAGAACATCACAACTCATAGAGCATATTTAAAACATTTAAACATGCATTCATTTATTTTTGCATCATGTAGGCAAAAAAACAAACTATAGGGGCTCATCATCTATTCGTCACATATTCATCATCATCATCTATCCATCTATATATCATGATGTAGTATCCACTCATCTATCCATCTATATATCAACAACAATTTTTTTCTCAACTAACCTATCAATAAAATAATCCATCTATCTAACTATTTATATATCTAACTAATCTATGCATCTAAACCCTAAACTAACTAACCTAACGTAGCAGCAGCAAGTAGCAAGCAGCGGTAGCAGCAAGCATCAGCGGCAGCGGCGGCAGCAAGCAGCAAGCGGCAGCGGTAGCAGCAAAGCAGCAACAAGGGACTCACCGGTGAAGCAGAGGCAGGGCGGAGCAGGGCAGGGAGGCGACGAGCTCGGGGCAGAGAAGGGCGGCGACGGACGGGGCAGTGGCGTCGGCCGCCGGCGCAGTCGGGGATGGGGCGGCCGCAGCCGGGGCGGCCGAGTACGGGGACGGGCCAGCCCGGCGGCGTCGATGGGCGGGGCAGTGGCGTCGGCCGCCGGCGCAGTCGGGGATGGGGCGGCCGCAGCCGGGGCGGCCGAGTACGGGGACGGGCCGGCCCGGCGGCGTCGACGGCGGTCTTGTGGCAGCGCGGGCAGTGGGGACGGTGCGGCGGCGGTGGGGGAGGGGTTGGGGGTGGCGCGGGCAGTGGGGGCGATGCGGCGGTGGTGGGGGAGGGGATGGGGGCGGCGCAGGCAGTGGGGGGCGGCGCGGGCAGTAGCAGGCAGCGCGGCGGCGGTGGGGAAGGGGATGGGATGGGGGCGGGGCGGCACCGGAGTTGGGGGATGGGATGGGAGTGGGGGCGGGGCGGCGCCGGAGTTGGGGGAGGGGATGGGGGCAGCGGCGAGGGTCGGGATAGGGCGGTGGCGGCGCGGGTGGGGATCGGGGTCGGGCGAGGGGGGGGGGACGGTGGGGGAGGAAGAATGAGTGGAGGGGGTGGGTGCGGCTGTGGATAAGGTCAGCCCATGCTGACGGCTTAGCCGTCGGCATAGATGGACATGCCACGTGTCAATCTATGCCGACCGCTAGGCTGTCGGCATAGGTACTTTGCAGTTTTTTATTACAGCATATTTTTTATTTTTTATTACGGCATATTTGTGAGCTCCGGCCGTATTCATTAGAATTGTGTTAAGAAAATGGACAATTATGGTGAAACGTTCAGTTACCGGCCCGGTGCCCGGGTGTAAGCTGTGGTGGTCGTTTCCCCCCTTCGAGACATGGCGACAGCGACGCCCGTGAGGGGGCACACCCCGGAGCCGCGTGTCGGGTGCCTGAGCATGCCACCATGCTTCCACAAGCGTAGGAGGGACCACCGCAACACCTGGCGGCATTGCTACCCCCCTCTGGTACCCCGTACCGTCACGGACGCGTCGGGTCTACACGGAGGGGATCTTGCTGTGGGTCTGGCCCGGATGTTGCTCCAAAGTTTTCCTATGGGCTGACTTAACACAATCGGGTGGATAGGTCCACTGCTCAAAGCCCGTCCGTGCAAAGTCAAAGGGCTAGATCCCGTGGTCAAACACTACAGGGTTAGGCGGGACGAGGGGCCTGGGGGTAGAAATGCCACCCGAGCGTCGCACCGGGCCCTCATACATGCGGGGTGGTGTTGTGGCATGTCCGAAGAGGCGGCACGCGTCTTCGGGGTGTGCACCCCCCCTCCTCACGACGGCGCTGCCGCCGGCACCTGGAGGGGGGAAACGGACGTGTTGGGTCTACACGGAGGGGATCTTGCTGTGGGTATGCCTGGATGTTGCTCCAAAGTGTTCCTATGGGCTGACCTAACACAACCGGGTGGATAGGTTCACTGCTCAAAGCCCGCCCGTACAAAGTCAAAGGGCTAGATCCCATGGTCAAACGCTACAGGGTTAGGCGGGACGAGGGCCTGGGGGGGTAGCAATGCCACCCGAGCGTCGCACCGGGCCCTCATACATGCGGGGTTGTGTGGTGGCATGTCCGAAGAGGCGGCACACGTCTCTGGGGTGTGCCCCCCCCTCACGGATGGCGCCGCCGCCGGCACTTAGAGTGGGGAAACAGACGCATCGGGTCTACACGGAGGGGATCTTGCTGTGGGTCTGGCCCGGATGTTGCTCCAAAGTGTTCCTATGGGCTGACCTAACACCACCGGGTGGATAGGTCCACTGCTCAAAGCCCGTCCGTGCAAAGTCAAAGGGTTGGATCCCGTGGTCAAACGCTACAGGGTTAGGCGGGACGGGGGTCCTGGGGGGGTAGCAATGCCACCCGAGCGTCGCATCGGGCCTTCATACATGCGGAGTGGTGTGGTGGCATGTCCGAAGAGGCGTCACGCGTCTCCGGGGTGTGCCCCCCCTCACGGACTGCGCCGCAGCCGGCACCTGGAGGGGGGAAACGGACGCGTCGTGTCTACACGGAGGGGATCTTGTTGTGGGTCTGGCCCGTATGTTGCTCCAAAGTGTTCCTATGGGCTGACCTAACACAACTGGGTGGATAGGTCCACTGCTTAAAGCCGGTTCGTGCAAAGTCAAAGGGATAGATCTCGTGGTCAAACGCTACAGGGTTAGGCGGGACGGGGGGCCTGGGGGGTAGCAATGCCACCCGAGCGTCGCACCGGGACCTCATACATGCCATACAATGTAGTGGCATGTCCGAAGAGGCGGCACGCGTCTCCGGGGTTTGGCCCCCTCCAAGTGACGCCGGCACTGCCTTGCGTGTAGGGGGGCCACACCGTGGAGCCCCAAGACGCGTCTACGCATGCCTGAACACTTTCACATATGCATCGGGACCCGTGCGATGTTTCGGTGACATAGCTACACCCCGAATCCCCCCACTAACCAGAATTCCCTCCGTGTCGACCGTTTCCCCCCACCGTGACCCGGCGATAGCGACGTTCGTAACGGGGGGCAATCGATATACCATTGGGTATGTTTTTTAGATAAGGCATAATTATCTTATGCAAAAACAAAAACAAATATAAAGTAAAAATAACAAAAATAAAGTAAAAATCAAAAAATAAAGTAAAATAAATGTATGTCGACGGCCAAGCCGTCGGCATATCTGTGCACACACGGAGGTGCGGTCCCACGGATCGATGACGTGGCATGGCACAAGGATCGATGACGTGGCAGAGGGGCCTATGCTGATGGCTATGCCGTAGGCATACCTTTGCCATAGATAGTATAAAGCAAAATTAAAAATAAAACTAAATAAACATATGCCGACGGCCGTCGGCATAGGTGCGCACATGGATCGATGACGTGGCAGAGGGGATGGGCCAGGTCTATGCTGTCGGCTATGCCGTAGGCATACCTCTGCCATAAATATGCCGCCGGCCGCCGTTACCTCCCGTCGACGTAGTTTCAACGCCGTCAAACGGTCAGCGCTGACCGGGTAGGTGGGCCCGGGCTATGCCGACGGCCGCGGCTATGCCGACGGCCGCAGCTATGCCGACGGGTCCCGTAGGCGTATCTCGAGCGGTCCCGATGGCCTCGTCTATGCCGACGGCCCCGTCGGCATAGATGGATGTATGCCGATGGCTTTTCTACGCCTACGGCCTGTCCTTGGCCGTCGGCATAGGTCCATCTATGCCGACGGGAGCCGCCGGCATAGATGAGGCCGTCGGCGCAAGCAGTTTTTCTGGTAGTGTACGAGGAGAAGGACAACCTGTTTGAGCCAGCGACAACTTTAACACACGTATGCTAATTGAATACGAAGAGCTCATCCATCGGGAAGACTAGACCTGACTTGGACACACAAGCACAAATATTGCTCCAAGTTCAGTGCACCGCAGATATGTGTGAATGTATGCATATGCTTTTTCACTTGGCACAAAAATGGTCCTATCGAGTTGATCAAATTAAACACCGTGTTTCAGTTGTCTTGCTCACATGCATGCATACTAGTATGAGTATTACGAGACTTAGCATTGTGGAGATCTTTCCGTGCCGTGGATGGTCAAAACTTCTAGAGACGAACGTGGTGTGGAGGTTGGATGTCTACTTCTCCCGCGTGATTGAATTACACGATCGGTGAGAGGAGAAGGCTGTTATGGCCTATTCATCGGTAGCTACGAGGAGAAGGACAACCTGCTGCACGTTTGAGCCAGTGACAACTTTAACACACGTATGCTAATTGAATACGAAGAGCTCATCCATCTGGAAGACTAGACCTGACTTGGACACACAAGCACAAATATTGCTCCAAGTTCAGTGCACCGCAGATATGTGTCAATGTATGCATATGCTTTTTCGCCTACTACCCGGCCTGGCTGCTTATAAAGCAACAGAGCATGTGATGCAAAACCTGATAAAGCAACTGAGCTCAGCATGGCAAACCTCGTGCAGGAGCTCATGCTAGAGACGCCCCCGCGGGCATGGTTTCTGTTCCTGCTCCCCCTCCTCCTCTTGTCTCTGCATCACTGGTTCACCAGAAAGACAGGATCAACAGGGCAGCGCCTCCCACCTTCGCCGCCGGCGCTGCCCATAATCGGGCACTTGCACCTCGTCGGCGCCCTCCCACACGTCTCCCTCCGTGACCTGGCCAGGAAGCACGGTCCGGACGTGATGCTCCTCCGGCTGGGCGCCGTGCCCACCCTCGTCGTGTCCTCTCCACGCGCCGCAGAGGCAGTGCTGCGCACGCACGACCACGTCCTGGCGTCGCGGCCACGCTCCGTTGTCTCCGACATCATCATGTACGGCTCCTCTGACATTGCCTTCGCGCCATACGGCGAGTACTGGCGGCAGGCAAGGAAGCTTGTCACCACCCACATGCTGAGTGTTAAGAAGGTGCAGTCTTTTCGCAGCGCCGGCGCGGAGGAGGTACTGATTTCTGATTATCTCGCAATTTTCGCCACTCTGACAGACTTTTCTTTCATGACGTTGCGATCATTCTTGTCACACTCATTTGGACTTGGCTACTTGTACCTTTGCACTGCAAAAACATCTTTTATTTTTGTACGAAGGGAGTACATCCGACAATAAATAAAGGAAAACAATGACTTCCCTGTCTCTCGCAAAAAGGAAAAAAAGACTTCCATGTTCCATGTCTTTTGCAAGAGAAACAAAAATGACTTCCATGTTGTCCTCTGCTAGCTAATTAAGAGTTACATATCTAACTGTTAGCTTCTCATATATTAATTAAGATGCATGCTCTCATAGGTCAGCATGTCGATGGCCAAGATCAACGAGGCAGCCACAGCTAGTGGTACAGTCGACATGAGCGAGCTGCTCAACTCATTCTCGAATGACATGGCGTGCCGTATCGTGTCGGGCAAGTTCTTCCTGAAAGATGGACGGAGCAAGTTGTTCCGGGAACTCATCAACGACACCTCACGGCTTCTGGGCGGGTTCAACTTGGAGGAGTACTTCCCAGCATTGGGTAGGGTAGGAGTGCTTAAGAGGGCGGTGTGTGCCAAGGCCGAAAGAGTGAGGAACAGATGGGCTGATCTGCTGGACAAGGTGATCGACGATCGTGTGAGCAAGCGTAAATCAGCGTCTGATCACAAGGATGGCGACTTCGTAGATATTCTGTTGTCTGTTCAGCAGGAGTATGATCTCACAAGAGAGCACATGAAAGCTCTCCTCACGGTAAGTACAGATAATACCTTTCAAATTATATACCTTGATTTCTGTATGTCTCTCGGTATCACCTAACTAATTGTTATCCACAGGATGTATTTTTCGGTGCAACAGACACGTCAGCTAACGTCCTCGAATTCACCTTGGCTGAGCTCATGAGAAGGCCACACTTCATGCGGAAGCTACAAGATGAAGTAAGGAGTATCATACCCCGGGGACAAGAAATTGTGAGCGAAGCTGATATGAACAACATGGTGTACCTAAGAGCAGTAATAAAAGAGTCTCTCAGGCTGTATCCTGTTGCGCCTCTCCTTGCTCCGCACCTGGCCATGGCTGATTGTACCATCCATGGATACATGGTTCCTGCTGGGACACGTGTCGTCGTCAATGCATGGGCCGTTGGGAGGGATTCAAGCTCCTGGGAGGATGCGGAAGAATTCGTACCTGAAAGATTTACAGATGAAGGCAACGCTACGAATGTTAACTTCAAAGGGAATGATTTTCAGTTCTTGCCGTTCGGGGCAGGACGAAGGATATGCCCTGGTATAAACCTCGGAATCGCAAATGTTGAGCTTATGTTAGCAAACCTCGTGAACCATTTTGATTGGGAACTTCCGGTTGGGGTTGAGAAAAAAGATATCGATATGACAGAGGTGTTCGGGCTAACCGTTCGTAGGAAGGAGAAACTATTGTTGATTCCAAAATCACGCATGTAAAATAAAGCTAAGCTAAATACTATGTGTTATCACTATAACGGTTTTCTTGGGACGAAGGTGTTACCAGGTATAATGGCACCAATAAATAATGGCCAATACTTCCTTTTATAGCAACAATATTGTTGTTTAGAATGTTGACAATCGTCAAGGCACATACTAGGCTACTACTTTTATCATTATATACCTATGAAATAAAAGAGAAAAACCATAATGTCAGACTACTTTTAAAGTAAACTAGCATGGTTGCATGCGCAAATGCATGTGCAACATGCTAGTTGTCTATTACTTTTGTGATTCGAATTTCTTACTGTTATCTTATACTACAATATAACATCCATTGGGGAAATACGAAATGAAAACTCACATGCTTACCGTAAAAGTCATATGCGTAAGTTGGGCCACAAGAACTCTAAATCCTACCAATACCAAGAACAATGAATCCCTAAACTTGTAAACAGCTCTGGAAAAAACGTACACGCATCTACCATGACGCGTCTACCATGACACATATTTTCAGATTTAAAGTTGATTCACAGGTCTGGAAACAAAGACTAATTATACAATTATACAAATAAGTAGAACATGCATCTACGATGACACAAATTTCCAGATCTAAATTCAATCCGCAGGATCCTATGGAACAAGTTGAAATCAAAATTTCATCGTCCTTGTCCTCAACTTCGACTACGTCCTCTACTTCCTCAATATCACCATGTCTGGAGACTCCGAAACCGGGAATTTTGACTATTTTGACCTGTGAACGAAATCAATTCACAAAATGAACTGCCCGTGAAACTATTTCACAGCACTGATCCTTTTGTGTAGCGCCCGCCACGCAGGCGCCACACCCTACGGTGCAGCGCCTAGCTCGGGGGCGTTGCACGCCAGTCCACCGTGGCAGCCCTTGGGCCCGCACCCAGCAGTGCAGCGCCTCAGAGCTAGGCGCTGCACCGTAATGTGCAGCGCCCGGCCCGCAGGCGCTGCACTGTGACTTAGATGCCAGCCGCCCGCTGCCCCCCCCCCCCACCCCACCCATTCGTTCTAGAGGAGTTACAGAACAGGCGGCCGGCGGCTTCCTCCTCTCCCCCTCTCAATCCCCTCTTAAAAAATCATCAAATCTGACGATTTGGCCCGTGGATTCCTTCACCAATCCATCCTAGAAGGTACTTTTCTCCGATCCCCTTCTTTCTATCCATAGAATGTATGCTATTTCGGAGATTTGAGGAACCCTTGTTTGAATCTTGTGTGTATTAGATTTAGGGAATTTTTGTTTGAATCTTGCATGTATTCGATTTGGGGAACCCTTGTTAGACTAGAATGTGGTTTGGATACATAGGTTGACATGTTATTTATATAGTTTGGATACATAGGTTGACATTTTATTTATATGGAAAAGATATTTGTATTGAATCCTGCATGAGGTAGGCTTAGTTTAGTTTATTGAAATTACATTTGTATTGGCAAGAATGGTTTGGATACATATGCTTTGTATTTTGCATCTAGTAGGCGTACTTTAGTTTATTTGTATTGAAAAGATAATCGTGTTGACAAGAAAGCTTTCTTTCAAAATTGTTAGGATGGTTTGGCTTCTCGATGATCACTGGGACAAACAACACCGGTCGTACGCTATGGCGGTGGAGCAGCGGGTAATAATGAAAGTGGCCTCTTTTATGAATTTCGTATTTATTTCAAACACAAATGCCCCATATGTAATGTTATGAATTGTTTGTTTGTAGCCGCTTGCACCTTTGAAGCTTCGTTCTCACGGGGTCACCCTTGGGTGGATGCGCTATGATGAGCGATACACATCGTATGTGAGGGAGACAGGACTTCTCCCTTTCATTCATATGGTCAGACGGTCGACGCCACCCAACAATGCTCCAGCACTCACCGCGCTTATTGATCATTGGCGGCCGGAGACACATAGTTTCCATCTAAGGACCGGGGAGATGACAGTGACGCTCCAGGATATTGCTATGATCACCGGTCTTCCTATCGATGGGAATCCTCTATGTATGAGCACCGACTCCGATGGGTGGCGCGCGCAGATGCATGCCCTTATCGGTATGGTTCCTCCGGAGCCTCCGGAACCAGCAGCAAAAAACAAGAAGAAGGAAAGAGTCGCAGCCGGTGCTACTTTCACGTGGATTACTGAGCACTTTGGTACTTGCCCACCGGAAGCTGATGAGGACACGGTCAAGATATATGCTCGTGTCTACATGTGGTATGTGATATCCAGGACTATGTTTGCTGATGGCACAGGCAAGAATGCTCCATGGATGTGGCTGAAGGCGTTGACCGTCTTCGATAGCAAATGGAGTTGGGGTTCGGCGACACTGGCTTACTTGTATAGACAGGTATGAAGTTGTTTCTTTTTCACTTCATTGCTACATTATGAATGCGATCTTGCTCTTAATTGAACCATGTTCTCTTTTATGTGCAGTTGGACGAAGCCTGTTGTAGGTCATCTGGAGGTATTGGTGGTTGTTTGCTCGCACTTTCCATATGGAGCTGGGAGCGTTTGCCGGTTGGACGTCCGAAGAAGGTGAAGTACGATGATTGGGACGACAAAGGCGACCTACTACGGCTACCCACTTGGGCTTACAAGTGGGATGTGATAAATGAGACGACAGATGATCCCTCGGTCATGTACAAGTTGTACCAGAGTGAGCTTGACGCGATCACGCCTGAGCAGGTGAATTGACATGGCATAAGTGATTATGATGCTTCTATTGCAACTCGATATCAATTTTGCATTCTATCCCATTTTGCAGGTGATATGGGAGCCGTATGGAACAGGAGATAGTTTTGGTGACCCTTTAGAGTTCAGGCTGAATCCGATGTGCACTAGGGATAGGGATCTCTGGCGTATGCGGTGCCCACTCATATGCAACTGGGCGGTTGAGCTTCACCTCCCACATCGAGTGCGCCGTCAGTTTGGTTTGTTCCAGGCACATCCGCCGGAGTGGGAGGACACGGACAAGTTGCTACACGCGTAAGATATAATTAACCTTGAGTACTTAGCAGCTTCTCGGACAAGTTGCTGCACTATACAGTGTGACGCCTAGCGCTGAGGCGCCACACTGTGCAGTGCAACGCCCAGCAGCTAGGCGTTGCACTTGTACTTAGCAAATTTTTGGCACACGCACACATATTCCGATGAGGAGAGATAGTAGCTCACGACACATAGCAAGCAAAGAACTGTGACACATAGTACTTCAAGACACATAGTACTTCACGACACATACTAATTCATAATACATAGTACTTCATGACACATAGTAGATCACAACCAAATCGAAGAGGAGAGATAGTAGTTCATGACACATAGTAGTTCACAACCAAATCGAAGAGGAGAGATAGTAGTTCATGACATAGCTCTATTGCGTAGAGCAAGGCCCCTTTCCCTTCTTCTTCTTCCTCTTCCTCCTCCCTTTTCCTTATGAGGTGGGCCTCCTTAACCACCCTCTCCATGAATATCTTTTCCTCCCTCTCTTTTTTTTCAGCTGCAATTGCCCAAAGCTTCATGGTTCCTTCTTCAAAATCCTTTTGATGCTTCTTCTGTGCCTCCTCACATTTCCTCACCAATGCTTGCTCCCTAGCGCGCATCGCATTTGACGCTCTCTCTTCTTCCTTCCTCTTCTCCTCAAGCTCCTCTTCCTTTTTCTTCTTTAGCTTGGCTGCATCCTCCTCTCTAAGCTTCTTCGCAGCCTTCTCCCACCATCCCGCCATCTCATCTTCGCCATCCTCCTTCATTGTTGGTTTGTTGGGTTGGGAAGCCGCCATACCTACAATGAGTGAAACATAATGGTTAGTAAAGACAATACAAACAAATGGAACATATGAAAAAAAATAACATATGGAAAACAAGAACATTTGAAACATTATAGTTAGTGAGCAACATACGGAAATGGTCCATCGAGGTATCCAAACATTCCTCTATAACGACCTTGCCCTTGTCCATCACCACGGCCAAGTCCATCACCAAGGCCAAGACCATCACCACGGCCAACACCACCACCACGAGCTCTACCACCACCACGGCCTCTTGTAAGTCCTAGTTGCCGACCTCTTTGTTTCCTAGATCCTCTTTGACTAACACTTGGTTGGCTTGGCACTTGTTGGCTACCACTTGGTTGGCTAGGCACTTGTTGGCTACCACTAGGTTGGCTCCCACTTGGTTGCCTTGGCACTTGGTGGCTACTACTAGGTTGGCTCCCACTTGGTTGCCATGGCACTTGTTGGCTACCACTTGGTTGCCTTGGCACTTGTTGGCTACCACTAGGTTGGCTCCCACTTGGTTGCCTTGGCACTTGTTGGCTACCACGTTGTTGCCTTCGCACTTGTTGGCTACCTCTTGGTTGGCTTGGCACTTGTTGGCTACCACTTGGTTGGCTCCCTTGTGTAGCTCCTTGTTGGCTAGTGCTTGCATCATTTTTCTTGGACCTTTTCCTTGGTTTCGTACATTTTCTTTTGTTGTGGCCATGACCTTTGCATTCCCCACAACGGGAGCTCTCACGAGGCTCTTGGAATTGATCGTTTCCCGCTTCGTGGTGGCCACCATGGCCCCATCCGTCCATGTCGCCTCTAAAACGCTTTGTTTTACGTCTACCACGTTTAACAACCTTCAACTCCGGATCCGGCCATAGTTGAACTCCATGGTACTCCGGCCATTGTGATTGGTCAAAGTATGGGTGAAAGCGGGGAGCCCATGTTTTCTTGACCGTCATGATTGAGAACTCCAACTCCCTCATGGTCTGTGGGTGATTGATGTCCACATTTCTAACGCGACCGGCGGTATACAAATGTGAGCATGGGAGATGAAGCAACAATGGCCTCCCGCAAGAGCAATCACATTGTGTTAACGACACCGTGAAAGCCCGACCTCCATGTTGCCGGCCATCGTTTGTGGTTCCTCCTGGCTCTTTCACTTCATACTTCCACTCTTCGTTGTCACATAATATAGCTTCTTCTGAGTCCGCCTTTCGTGATTGAAATTCTAACCATTCATCAACCTTGGGTGGGAACTTGTACTTGTACTTGCGCAGGTTCTCACCCGCTATCTGTGCATCAGTTTCCATTGAATACTTTAGAAAGTACGCATTCATCTTGTCAAATGTGTATTGAACTATTGCCGTCACAGGTAATCCACGTGCACCTTTGAGCACCCTATTGAAGCATTCGGCAATATTGCTTGTCATTTGACCGTATCTTCGGCCATCTTCATCAAAAGCACGTGCCCACTTGTTCCGGTGGGGAATGTGCCTATTCATAAAGTCTTGACCCCCGTGATCAAGTTTTTTGTGTGCGAGCAATTTGTTCAACAAAGTGGCGAACCGCTTCTCGGAGAAAGCAAGACAACAATCTTGAAGATCATCGGCCAACTCCTTAAGGCCACATGCCCTATAGAAGTTCGAACAAAAGTGCCTCATGCACCATCGATGGTGCAACGGAGCATTCCCGGGAATGTCAATCTCCACTGCGTTAAGAATTCCTGCATGCCGATCCGATATGACACAAATTTTCCTTTGAGCGGGTAACACCTTCGTCCTCAAAAGACGCATAAACCACTCCCAGTTGTCATTGTTCTCCGCCTCAACCAAAGCAAATGCCAATGGCAACACCCGGTTATTGGCATCACTTGCTATCGCAACCAACAAGGTGCCCTTGTATTGTCCGGTCAAGAACGTGCCATCAATGGAGATGACCGGCCTACAGTGTTCGAAAGCCCTCACGCATTGCTCGAACGCCCAAAATGCACGGCCAAATACTCGGACTTTCTTTCCTTCATAAACCGTTGTTTGGTGCCCATGAGGCTCGACAACATGAACCATGCCCGGGTTTGTGGCGGCCATGGCTAACAACAACCTAGGGATTCGGTTGTATGCTTCCTCCCAAGTACCATACAACATCTTAAATGCGGCTTGCTTCGCCTTCCATGCCTTGCCGTACTTCACCTTGTAATGAAATATGGCTTTCACAAGGTCAATGAAATGTTGGACGCTCATTGTTGGAAGTGTGGATATTGAGTTGGAGAGCCTGTAAGCGATGAACTCAGACGTGAGTTGTCTGTGGTCTTGGGACACAATCTTGCCATCCACCCTTTTGCCTCGGCACATGTGAGTTGGCACACTACTCACTACGTGCCAAGCGGGACCTCCTTTCCATGGTCTTGCACGCACAATCCACGGACATATTTCATCTTCACATGCACATGCAACCGTGTAGCGCACATTGACGTCCGAATGCACCACCTTGTGTGGACGATAATGCGTAACCGAGTAGTTGTCGAGCCACATCTTCAATTCCAAGAAGGTTTCGAACTTACACCCTTTACCATTCCGGTTCTTGTCGTCTCCCAAATCACGGTGAGAGCTTGGCCTAACCCCAAGAGATATAGATTTGCCACCATCCACAACGGCTTCATCCGCGAGACTAACATCCTTGAACAATGGTGTCTTGTGATCCCGACCGAATACCTTCTCGAAAGCTTCGGCCTCCTTCACCGTGAACCCCTCCTCATCAACTTGTTCATCGGGACCTTCGTCATCCGAATCCGATGCATATGCACGGGAAAAAGGGATGGAATGGTCCATTGTCTCTTGCAAATGATATTTGTCAAGATCACCCACATTGTTGTCATGGATATCAACTTCATTGTCATCGTCTGCATACTCATCATTGTCCTCTTGCAAAGCTTCATCTTGGTTGTTTGTAAACGGGCTCAATGTTGGCCTCACTTCTTGGGTCAAAAGAGGTTCAACAATTTCATCTCGCTTCAAGGGTGGGGGGCTACTAGCAACCAAAGGGGAGGGTTTCCGGTTCAAGTCCAAATGCAAATTTGAATCAACCTTCTTCGTTGCAAATAACTCAAGAGCCTTGTCAAGTGAATCGGCCACCGTTTCCTTGTATGCAACCCAACGTTGCTCCGAGTTGATACGCATTGTCTTCCAACGGATGTGCATTCCAAAACCTACATTATGCCTTCCCTCCAACTCAACGATATCACTAGGGTCCATCCAATTCAAATCTTTCCTCACTTGTTGCAAGAGCTCCACATAGCTAGGACTACTATCAAACAACATATCTACCTCATCCGGATCCGGTTCAATATTGCCTTTCAAGAAGGCGTCTTTGTCCCCATGATGAACAAACACACATGTTCTTCCCATCCCTATAAGCATTCAAACAACACATCGTAACATTGCTTCCATGAGTACTAATTTAAGGATTAACACGGAATACAAACCCTAATACATATATATCAAACAACAACCCTAACCCTAACCCTAACCATAACCCTAACCATAACCCTAACCCTAACCATAACCCTAACAATAACCCTAACCATAACCCTAGCACCAACATAAGAACACCCATAAGAATAACCCTAACATACTAACAAAGCCTAATCATAGGAAATTGGCAAGCAAAGATCTCACATCTCCATGCAAATCTCTAGATCCAAACAAAACTAGGGTTTCCCAAACTAGCATTACTTGGATCAAAACAAGGGATCGGAGAAGATTACCTTGAGGGAGGGTATGACTTTGAAATCCACGGACAAATTCTTCAAATTTGCAAGTTTTGGGAGAGGATTTCAGAGGGGGAGAGATTGGGAGAGGGGGCAAAGCTCGGGTTGGGGTGTGTGGGGTGGGGGGAGTAGGGGAGGGGGGCCCAGCCGCTGGATAAGTCACAGTGCAGCGCCCGAACGCTAGGCGTTGCACATTACATGTGTGGCGCCTAGTTAGGAGGCGCTGCACTGCTGGGTGCGGGCCCAAGGACCGCCACAGTGGACTGGCGTGCAACGCCCGCGAGCTAGGCGCTGCACCGTAGGGTGTGGCGCCTGCGTGGCGGGCGCTACACAAAAGGGTCAGTGCTGTGAAATAGTTTCACGGGCAGTTCATTTTGTGAATTGATTTCATCCACAGGTCAAAACAGTCAAAATTGCCTCCGAAACCTAGAAGAAGGTTGCCGAGGATGCGGTTACCGCCGTCGTGGCTTTGACTTGGCCAACTGGTGCGTATAATCGGTTATATGAATTAAAACAGCCAGAGAATTGCTAATTTATCCAACAACCAGCACCGCCGCCTCTCTTAGTCTGCACGCAAGATCTTGGACACCGTTGACAGTAGGTGAGGGCATCCTCAGGCTAAGATATAGTGGACGGGTGGGCAAGAAGGAAGGCTGCAATGAGCCCCGGCGGCCGTACGAGCAGAAGGAGGTACGCTTGTCATGATCGTCATCAAGTCGCCTCTCTAGATTCATGTTTATTCTCTCTATCTGTCCCATTATCATTATGCAATAGCTGAAAAACAAGATCCTTAACAAAAAAGTAGAAACATGACACAAATCTTAGAGCAACAACCGACGATGTATATATGGGTGGATGGTGTATCCCTGTTATCCATGTACGGTAGAAAAATCACTGTCATAGGAAATGTAGCGGATGAGTTAGCTATCTTGGATAGGATATCTCCACCTAATACTTGGCTAGATTCGGCCCGGTGGCTGCAATTCCTATGCTTGTAAAGGGTGTAACTATTCTGATAAATGAATAAAAAAGGTTTGCAGTGCAGAAAAAAAAAAGAACCAACGATGAATATGTGTGTGGAACTGTGGACGGTGTATCTCTGTCAAAAATGCTACATCTACGAGGCTTTACAGGTTGTTACGAACTCCTCCCAAATTTCATAAACATTGCCCCCCCTGATTTTCATGGAGGTGGCCCCCTCCCCAATTAACACCCAATCAAAAACTGCCACATAAAATCAATTCTGTAAACTCCTGTAAAAACCCGTATGTGTAGCATTCTTGGTATCTCTGTGCATCCATGTGCGGTAGAAAAATCACTCTTGGACAAAAATCGAGCCTATCAAAACACACCGTGTTCCACTTGTCTTCCTCACACGCACGCACGGTCCTTCTACGGTGGGTAAATTTCCCGTGCCGTGGATGGTCAAAAAACGAAAATCCTAAATGTACGTAGAGCCTATAAACACTTACGTAACCTTCCTAACTAATTAACTTCACCCCCTGATTTTTGCGAGGGTGGGCTGCTTCATCCTCCTTCCTCTAATCTGATTGGTCCACCTTGCATATTACGTAAAACACATACGTAGCCTTATATGGGTGTAGCATTACCGGTCAAAAAACTTGGAGTGCCGTGGTGCGCTTGGCCTCCTACTTCAACCGCATGATTGATTGAATTCCACGACGGGCGGGCCAGTAAATCCCTACGGATGAGGCGCTGGCTGGGCGAGCGACTGATTGAGAACGATTGTACGACGTGTTAATCCATCTGGAAGACAAAACGTGGACACTACTACATCACGCGCCAGCGCCAATATTGCTCCATGTTCAGTGCACCACAGATATGATTTTCCCGCGTGACTGAATTCCACGACCGGAGGACCTGATGATGGCTACACGAGTGGCAGACGTATACTGATTGAGTACGAAGCTAGAGCCCATCCATCTGGAACACTAGATTTCGCGTGCAGACGTATACGTTAACAGACACAGTTAGATCACCATCACCAATATATCGCTGCAAGTTCATTGTCCTTTTTTACTTTGCCCGGCTGCTTATAAGCAACTGAGCTCGCCATTTCTCCGGGAGAGCTCCGGTCCAGAGTGGGCTCCTAAACGGGCTAAATCCTGCTTGGCTCCCTGCAGGTCGAGTCTGCGCATCAAAAACCTTTCTTACAAATGAAAGCCCTCTTCTGAAACGTCAGAGGTTTCGGCGCTCGGGGACGCTGAGACCAAATCAAAGATATGGTCAGTGTCACAGCCCTAGCTTAGTCTTGCCTATCCTTGCATAACCTCCATGCATCATGTTTACTTTTTCTCAGAAACCTGAAATGGGGATGTTCAAACCCTAGCACCACATGGATTTCAAATAGGCTCAACTAAAGTCATTTTCAATGAACCCAAAAATGCCCTTTGAAAATGTTCACGATTTCTGATAAGGGTGAAGACCTCTGCCAAAAATGATGAACATATTTCTAGGTCATTCCTGGATTTTTGAATTAATTCATATTGTATTTGACTTTGGGCATTTAAATACTATAAATAAATTAAATGCTCAGATAATGCTGAAATTAAATGTGGGCCACTAGAATAATCTAGAGAGTGTCCACAAATTATTCCAGCATTTTTCAAAATGCTTTAGTATTTTTATTAAAGCCAAAACAGTAGCAGAAAAATAGAAAATGGAAGAAAAATAAAGAGAGAGAGACAAGCCCACCTGGACCTTACCTGGCGGCCCAAGTGGCCAACCCGGCCCACCTGGCCCCCTCCCCTGTCGTCTTCCTCTGCCAGGAGGATGAGCGCGTGGCCGCGGCATGCCCGTCACCGCCGCTCGCTGTTGCCACGGCCACTGGCCCTCCCTCGACCATCCAACGTGCTCGGGAGCTCCACCACGCCGTCCCTGTATACCCGACCGAGTCACGTGAGCTGGGAAGCACCGCAACGCCCTCGACATCGTCGTCTTCTACCTCGGGCCACCGAGATCGCCGGCAATACCACGACGCCGTCTGTGCTTCCCCGAGCCCACTTCGACGGCCCCTACAACCGCTGTGAGCTACCGCTTCGAACCCCTCTCTTCCCCGCCTCGATTGCACCTTGTACCCCTTGTTCTCACCGGAGCCGCAGCTCGCCGCCGCCGCGCCATGTGGCCGTCGTGGCTATAGCCACTGGAGCTTCCACCTGAGTACACTACCGTTCTCAGAATGACCCCACGAGACCGTGGCCACCAACATCTCCCCCTCTCGTGCAACGCAACCCCAAACCCGCAACCCACCGTGCTCCGGCCGCCGCCGTTTTGGTCGCCGTCGTTGACTCCGTCCATCCCCGCTCGAACCACGGCCACCCACGGATGCGTCTCTCTCCCCTCTTTCAAACGCGCCCTTCCGCGCGTCGAACGGTGGCCCGTAGAGCAAACCCGAAGCGGGCACCGCCGCGGCCTGTCGTCGCCGGCGGTTAAACGCCGGTGGCTGACGTGGCACCATCATTAGGGCCTAAGCACCCTACTGATTACCCCCTGGAGTCATTGACAACTGGGCCCCACGTGCTAATTAACCCCGGATTTTATTCCCTGTTTAACTTAGACTAACCCACCAGGCCCACATGTCAGGTTGACTTTGCTGACGTGGCCTTTGACCGGTCCCACCTGTCATCCACCCAAACCAGCCTGAGACACTGACGTGTGGGTCCCACAGGTCAGGTTTGACCTAGCCGACCCAGTTGACCTGCTGACGTCACCCCTATGTCATGCTGACGCAGTAAATGATTTTCTGGATTTTAAATAATTCAAAAAATTCCAGAAAATAGCCAAAACTTTTAAAATTCATAGAAAATTATCTATAACTCAGAATGAAATAAATTATATATGAAAAATTATCAGAAAAATTTAAGGAATCCATCTGTACCATTTTCATGCATGTTAGAACAACTTAAGGCCACTGTTTAGGGCAAATCAAATGAATGGTATTAAAATAACTACATGTGGAGTTTGAATTTGAACTTTGGGTTCAAACCAACTTCATTTAATTGTGTTGCTAGTTGCATTAGCTCAATCAACAACATATTGCCATGTCATTGTCGTGCATCATGTTGTGCATTGCATTGATTGTGTTCCTTCTCTGTTGCCGGTGGTTGTCCCCTCTCGATAGACGTTATACCGACGCTGTGATCGTTGACACTGATGAAGACCCAATGATATCTTCAGAAGTGCCAGGCAAGCAAAACCCCCTTGTTCATTCCGATACAACCCCACTCTCTCGCTCCTGCTCTCTTTTATTGCATTAGGACAACAACGATTCATCTGTTACTTGTTGCGGTAGTTGAACCCCTTATCCTCTGCATGACCTGTCATTGCCACAGTAAATAGATGAAACCCACTAGCATGAGTAGGAGTTGTTTGAGCCCTGATGTGCCTACTCATTCAAGCTTGTTTGTCATGCCTGCTATTACATAGAGTTGCGTCAGGTCTGATTCATCGGGAATGAATCGGAGGTGTGTGATCATGTCCTACCGTGTGTGAGCTAATTAAGTGTGTGAATACGTTTTTGGTAAAGGTAGCGGTGAGAGGCCATGTAGGAGTACATGGTGGGTTGTCTCATTGCAGCCGTCCTCAGGAACTGAGTTCTGTGTCCGTGATCCATGAACAGCTACTACCACTCATTGGGATCCTTAATTGACCCTCTCGGCTTCTTAATCACCCTAGTACTTTGTCCAGGAGTTGCATCTAGTTTCTGGTGTTTGTAGGTTATGTGTTGGCGGCCGTGCGTAGCGCTGACCCTAGGGGTGGGCTATGTTGCGGTAGATACACCGTGGCACGGTGTACCGGGCGCCCGTTTGGTGTCTCGAGAACCCTGTTCACATCGTTCGGGGCCGTATGTGGAAACCTCGGCCGGACTCTCTACGGATGGAACCTGGATAGGCGATAAACCTGGACTAGAGACTTAAGTGTTTAGGTAGGCCGTGGCCGACACCCTCGCCAGGCTTCCGCTTGAAGGTTGCCGAGATACATGACGTGTATATGGTGGTAAGTGGTGGGAGAGTGTGTGAAGAAGTACACCCCTGCAGGGTTATCATTATCTATTCGAATAGCCGGATTCCTCGGATATGGAAACTTGGACCTCTTGCATAGTTCATAGACAAGTGAAAGTGGATACTCTAAAACTCGCAAGATAAGTGTGAGTGCTATGGATGGCCTTCTCGTAGGGAGACGGGAGCAGTTCCATAGTGGTGTATTGAATGGTGAATATGTGGACTCGTGTGCGCCACCTCAAAAGAGTTGCTTGCAGTCGTAGTTCAGGTTAGCCACTGAGTCAAAGCTGGCTTGCTGCAGTTAATCTCCACCACCCCCCTTGTTGATACCGATGCATATGTAGCTAGTTCTGATGTAAGTCTTGCTGAGTACCTTTGTACTCACATTTGCTTAATTTATTTTTTGCAGAGAGAGACTTCAGTCTCGCTAGTAGTTCCGCATGGACTTCAACGTTAGCTTGATACCTCAGCTACGATCTTGTGCCCTCGGCAGGATCTGGTAGATAGTCAGGCTTCTTAGCCTTTTTCCATTTGTAGATGTCTGTACTCAGACATGTTAAGCTTCCGCATGTGCTTGATTTGTATGCTGTGATTGTTGGGTCATGAGACCCATGTTTGTAATATCTCACTCCTCGGAGCCTAAGGAATAAATACTTGAGTTGTAGAGTTATGTTGTGATGCCATGTTGTAGTTACACATATCGAGCATATTGTGTGTATGATTGAAATGCTTGGTATGTGTGGGATCCGACAACCTAGTTGTTATCCTTGGCAACCTCTCTTATGGGGAAATGTAGTCTAGTGCTTCCATGAGCCATAGTAGTCCGCTACAGCCCGGTTCACCGGAGTCCTGCTAGCCCAGCACTACTGCTTAGGACACTTGACTGGCCGGCATGTGTTTAACTTCGTTCCTGTGTCTGTCCCTTCGGGGAAATGTCATGCGGTGACATCCGGAGTCCTGCCTAGCCTGCTACAGCCCGGGTTCCCGGAGTCCTGTTAGCCCAGTGCTACAGTCCGGATTCACACGCTGCTGACCGACATGCTCGATGTGATTCATGTATGCCTGTCCCCATAGGTTAGTGCCGCTTTGGGTTCACGACTAGCCATGTCGGCCCGGGTTCTCTGTCAAATGGATGCTAGCGACACTATCATATATGTGAGCCAAAAGGCGCAAACGGTCCCGGGCCATGGTAAGGCGACACCCGTGGGAATACCGTGCGTGAGGCCGCAAAGTGATATGAGGTGTTACCGGCTAGATCGATGTGACTTGGAATCGGGGTCCTGACAGTAAGGGGGGACAATATTGACCTGATAGGCTTGATTGAAACTTTTAAATCCTCCTTCTCTCCTCATGAGCTCTCTTCTATCGCGGGGGCGGATCGGTTTGATTGGAACTTCCTGCCCTCCTCGGGCCATTCTGGTGGCATTCTGTTAGGTTCGAAACGGGATGTTTTTGATTTTGTTGCTTTTGATCATGGTATATTTTGGGCCAGCACTGTGCTGTTTCATCGTTAGCTTAATTATCTTTGGGAATTTATGGTTGTGTATGGCCCGGCCAACCACTCCCTCTCTCCCATTTTTCTGGACGAAATTTCCAATAAAGTAGAAGCTTGTTCGCTCCCCTTAGTGATTGGTGGTGATTTTAACTTGCTTCGCTCCCCTGCGGACAAGAACACTAATAATTTTTTGTGGGCTTTGGCTGACGCCTTCAACGACTTCATCAGTTCATGCGCTCTGCGTGAGATCCCTAGGGTGGGATCTAGGTACACTTGGACCAACCACCAACCTTCTCCTATCCGCTCCGTCCTAGACCACGTCCTTGTTTGCTCGAATTGGGATTCTCTCTTCCCGTTAGCGACGCTTAAATCTAAGGCCTTTGTGGGCTCGGATCATGCCCCTTTTATTCTTGAAACTGGAAATCGTTCTATTTCTTCCCCTTCTAGATTTCAGTTTGACGCCTCTTGGCTCCTTATTGAGGGTTTTTATAATCTCCTTGGTTCTAAAATCAGTGCCATTCTTTCTGCTCCTCATCGTTCCTTTGGACCCATGGATGATTGGCATAAGTGCTTGGCCTTGCTTCGCAAATTCCTTCGGGGATGGTCCCAGAATCACTCGGCCCAGGAACGCAGGGATAAGGCCCTTCTCTTGGCCCAGATTGAGGCCCTTGATGCTCGGGCGGATACCTCTGGCCTCTCCGACTCTGATTGGGCCCTTCGGTTCTCCCTTGAACGTGCGTTGATGCACCTGCATCAGCTTAATGTGATTTACTGGCGCCAGAGGGGCGCGTCCAATTGGCTCCTAAAAGGGGATTCCCCCTCTGCTTATTTCTTTGCGATTGCAAATGGGAGATGGTGCAGATGTTTAATAGATAGCCTGATTATCGATGGGGTGCATACTTCCGACCAGGGCGTCATCCTTAACCATGTGGTCTCTTTCTTTTCTTCCGTTCTCTCCGCCAAGCCTGATCAGGGTTTCAGGCTTGCTACCAACTTCTGGAACCAGGGATCTTTGGTTTCTCAGGAGGAAAACTCGGACCTGATGATCCCCTATTCTGAAGAGGAAATCTTTTCTGCTATAAGGAAGGCTAACCCTAATTCTGCCTCTGGCCCGGATGGGTTCTCTATCCCCTTCTTTAAAAAGTTTTGGCCTATTCTTAAAAACCTTATTTGCCAAGTTATTCAAGGTTACTGCCTGGGCACAGTTGATATCTCCAGGCTTAATTATGTGGTTATCTCTCTTATCCCCAAGATTAAGGGTGCTGACTTAATTTCCCAGTTTAGACCTATCGCGCTCATCAATAACTTTGCCAAGTTCCCTGCCAAATGTCTGGCCACTCGCCTCACCCCAATGGCCCATCGCACCCTCTCTCATACTCAGTCTGCTTTTATCAAGGGTCGCTTCATCCTGGACGGAGTTCTCTGTCTCCACGAAATCGTTCATGACATTCACAAATCTGGGAACAAGGCAGTTATACTCAAATTAGGTTTCGAAAAGGCTTACGATTCAGTTAGTTGGGGATTCCTGAGACAAGTCCTTCTTGCTAAAGGCTTTGACAGTGAGGTGGTACACCGTATCATGCAGTTGGTCATGGGGGGCCATACTGCTATTAATGTTAATGGGCATACTAGTAACTTCTTTAAAAACTCCAGGGGCTTGCGGCAAGGCGACCCAGCCTCGCCCATTCTTTTTAACTTCGTTGTGGACGCCCTATCTAACATCCTATCTAGAGCTGCGGAGGCCGGCCATATTTCCCCTGTTAGTTCCCACCTCATTCCGGAGGGTGTTACGCATCTTCAGTACGCCAACGATACTATCATCTTGGTGGAACTTAAAGATCTCTGCATCGGCCATCTCAAGTTTCTCCTCCTCTGTTTCGAAGCTCTTTCGGGGCTTAAGATTAATTTCTCTATAAGCGAAGTGATTGTCACTGGTGTTTCTGGCACCGAAGCTTTAAGGGTGGCTCGCTTATTAAATTGCTCTTTGGGTTCTTTTCCTATTAAGTATTTGGGCCTGCCTATCACTTCTGACAAGCTGTATGCCAAGGACTTCGCCCCTGTGGTGACCAAGGTCGGTAATTGTGTGATACCCTGGAGGGGCAGATATAATACTCAGGCGGGCAAAGTGGCCTTAATTAACGTCTGCCTCTCCTCTCTCCCTATGTTCTTGATGGGGTTCTACCTCCTCTCAATGGGCACCCATGCTGGTTTTGACAAACATAGTGGGGCCTTTTATTGGAACGCGACCGATAACAAGTGCAAGTATCGATTGGTTAAATGGGACACCATTTGTAAGCCCAAAAGCCTTGGGGGGCTGGGCATCATTAATACTCTAGTTATGAACAAATGTCTGATCATCAAATGGTGGTGGAAGTTCATGAATATCCCCCAGGACAAGCCTTTGTGGTTCAGCATCTTAAAGGCAAAATACTTCCCTTCCTGTAGCCCTATGTTTGCCCGGGCATCTGGGCATCTCAATTTGGCGTGATCTTGTTAAACTCCGGCCTACCTTTCAAGGCCTTGTCAAGTTTGTCGTTGGTAATGGTAAGTCTACTAGGTTCTGGCTCGACTGGTGGTGCGGGGCCTCCCCGCTGGCCTCTTCTTTCCCTGTTTTATTCTCCTACTGTCCGAACCCTCGGATCTCTATCTCTGAGCTTGCGTCGAGTAATTGGGACCTTCAGCTGCGCTGTTCTCTCTCTCCTGTAGAGTTGGAAGACTGGCAGCGTCTTGCTTCCCTCTTCCCTTCGCTCTCGGAGGAGGAAGACACAGTTGTGTGGCCCCATTCTCCCTCTGGCCGCTTCTCAGTTAAATCTCTTTATAGCAGACTCATTGAGGGATCCACCACCTCCAAATTTAAGTGGATTTGGAAAGCTCACATCCCCCCTAAGATTAAAGTGTTTCTCTGGCAAGCCTCTCGTGGGCGTCTACCTACGGGTGACCAAATTTGTAAACGTAATGGTCCGGGTTCTGACTGCTATGTTCTATGTGGGACGAGAGAAGATACACCTCATATTTTCTTTAACTGTGTCCTGGCTAAATTGTTTTGGTGTTGCATCAGATCCTGGTTGCATGTCTCCTGGGCTCCGACCTCCTTCGCGGACTTGCGTGCCTTGGCTTTCTCTTTGGTTGGGGCCAGAGGAGATTGTTTTGGGTCGGCTTTGCTGCCATGTGCTGGTCCTTGTGGACGACAAGGAATAAATTTACTATCGAAAATGTTTTTCCTGCTAAGCCTGCTGATTGCTTATTTAAGACTTGTATATTTCTGCAGCAGTGGATATTATTGACTAAGGAGGAGGACAGGGATGCATTTGACGCCATGTTAGCCAAGATCCGAAATTTTGCTATCTCCATCCTTCCAGTCCAAGCGGGCCCGTAGACGTTGCTGCGTTGCTACGCTATCTTATCTTCTTCCGGCCTGCGTGCCATGTACTGGCCTGGGAGCCATGTACTTAGACTTCCTTCTTCGTGTTCTGGCTTGATACTTCTGTGATCGTGGCTGGTTGTTTGGGTCTAGGTTAACTCTGCCTGGTGGCTTTATCTATAAAGTCGGGCTATGGCCTTTCCTCTATAAAAAAAAGTACTTACAAAGCCAGTCACCCCAACGTCGGTTCGCCATGGTGGATCTCCTGCAGAAACTCTTGCCAGAGACCCTGCCACGGGCATGGTTGTTTCTGTTCCTCTTCTGCCTCATCGTGTCTGTGCAGTACTGGTTCACCGGAAAGTTCGGTGCAAAAAGACAGCGGCTCCCGCCTTCGCCGCCGGCGCTGCCCATCATCGGGCACGTCCACCTCATCGGTTCCCTCCCCCACATCTCTCTCAGCGGCCTCGCAGGGAAGCATGGCCTCGACGTGATGCTCCTCCGCCTGCAGGGCACCGTGCCCAACCTCGTTGTGTCTTCCTCGAGCACTGCGGAGGCGGTGCTGCGCACTCATGACCACGTCCTCGCGTCACGGCCCTACTCCGTCGTCTCCGACACCATCATGTACCGCTCGTCTGTCATCGGCTTCGCGCCATATGGTGAGTACTGGCGGCAAGCAAGGAAGCTCGTCACCACACACATGCTGAGTGCTAAGAAGGTGCAGTCTTTCCGTGGCGCCGCTGCGGAGGAGGTACTGATTTTTAATTATATTTAATTTTTCAGGTACTGATAGCCTTTCTTTTAAGATCTTGCTCTCATTATTCTGGTACTGATTTGGACTCTCACTTCCATCAGAAACAAAATAACGGAATGGACTTTCATGTGGTCCTCTGCTAACTGTTTCTTCCTCAGTCCGGGTTTATTAGTTTCGCTCATAGTTTGTGCTTAACTTCTAAAATAAAATTAACTAATAATAGTAAAATATAGACTTTATGTGTAAAAAATGATACCACCTTAAACTACTTTTGAATAAGAATCAAACGGTAGTTGAATCTATATATGGTCCACCTTTGACCCAAAATACCAAGGAAACTTATATATTAACCTGGACCGAGAAAGTACTACATATGTAAATGTTAGCTTCTCATACTTTACGACCCATGCTATTATAGGTCAGCATGGCGATGGCCAAGATCAACCAGGCAGCAGCTACTGATGCTGCGGTGGACATGAGTGAGCTGCTCCACACATTCGCGAATGACATGGCGTGCCGCATTGTGTGGGGGAAGTTCTTCCTGAAAGATGGTCAAAGCAAGTTGTTCGGGGAACTCATCAAGGATACCTCACGGCTGCTAGGCGGGTTCAATTTGGAGGAGTACTTTCCGGCAGTGGGTAGGGTAGGAGTGCTCAAGAAGGCGGTTTGTGCCAAGGCCGAAAGAGTGAGGAACAGATGGGCCGATCTGCTGGACAAGGTGATCGACGATCATGTGAGTAAGCGCAAGAGTGGTTCTTCTACATCCTTTCTCGGTGCACCCATGGTGCACCAACACAAGAAAATATATCAAAACATTTGAGGAGCCCTCTACAAAAAGGACAAAATCACTGAAAATTTGTCAAAATGTACGTGCACTGTTTGAGCAGATTTTGCAATTTTGTCTTTTTTGTAGGGCGCTTGTCGAATGTTATTTGACCACCGAACTTTGCAAGCCCTCATAACATTTGTTGATCATCATTTGCACGAAGTTTCATATTTTTTCGAAATGTTTTGATATGTTTTCTTGCGTGGGTGCACCGTGGGTGCATCGAAAGTGGGTGCAGCCACTACTTTCCCGTGGATATTATGTTGTCTGTCCAACAGGAGTATGATCTCACAAGAGAGCACATGAAAGCTCTCCTGACCGTGAGTACAGATAATACCTTTCAAACTAAACAAGTTGATTTGTATATATCTATCATTGTCCTAATTAATTGATATATGCAGGATGTATTTTTTGGTGCAATAGATACATCAGCTAACGCCCTCGAATTCACCTTGGCTGAGCTCATGAAGAAGCCACACCTGATGGTGAAGCTACAAGATGAGGTGAGGGGTATTGTACCCCAACGACAAGAAATTATCTATGAAACCAACATGAACAACATGACGTACCTAAGAGCAGTCATAAAAGAGTCGCTCCGGTTACATCCTCTTGCTCCTCTCCTTGCTCCGCACCTTGCCATGGCTGACTGCATCATCGATGGATACACGGTTCCTGCTGGGACGCGTGTGGTCGTCAATGCATGGGCCATAGGTAGGGATCCGAGCCCCTGGGAGTATGCGGAAGAGTTCATTCCTGAAAGATTTACAGATGAAGGTAGCAGTATGCATGTCAACTTCAAGGGTAATGATTTTCAGTTCTTGCCGTTCGGAGCAAGGCGGAGGATGTGCCCTGGTATGAACCTCGGGGTCGCGAATGCGGAGCTTATGTTGGCAAACATTGTGTGCCATTTTGACTGGGAACTTCCGCCTGGGGTTGAGAGAAAAGATATTGATATGACAGAGGTGTTTGGGCTAACCGTTCGTCGGAAGGAGAAACTATTGTTGATTCCAAAATCACGCATGTAGTCGCGAAAATAAAACTATAAGGTAAATAGTGTGTTATATCGCATAATGTTTTTCTTTGTAAAGAAGGTGCTATTGGCAATAATGGTACAAATAAATAATAGCCAATTCTTTCTTATTATCGATACAAATATTGTTTTCGGACATCAATGGAGAAGTTTGACTACTAGCTACTTTTATTGTTACGTGAATAATGCACGGGAACTTGACAAACACGAATTGAAAACTCGCATGCTTAGTAGAAGTAGACCGTAAAAATCATAGGGAAATGATTGAAATCACCCGACAGAACATTACACGTGAGTCCGTCATCTTCGTGGCAATCGGATCAGATTTTAATGAGATGACCAGAAGCAACGTATTACCTATACTAGTTTTTGCAACTGAGTGGTTGTTGTGATTCCTCTCACCGCAACAACTGATGTGTTGTGAGATCTGAATCTGGATCCCATCGAGAGAAGCCACCACCCGTGCCACTCCAAAGCACCCCCACTGTGCCACCGCTGACGCCGGCGAGCACGCACTCCGCCATCGTGGTCGTCGGCCACCTCCACCACCATCAACCCTCTTTCCTCCTCCCTCTTCTCTCCTTCATCCAGCCGCGCCGCCACTGATGTCGGCGAACATGCGCTTAGCCGTTGCGGTCGTCGGCCGCCTCCACCACCCACCCACCCTCTCACCTCCTCCCTCTTCTCGGTCGACAGCGCCTGCTCCTGCTACTACCGGGTGATGAAAGAAGACGACCTCTCGACACTGACGACGCAAGCATCGTCCACTTCTGCAACATCACTACTGTTGCAGAAAACAAATGTGCAACAAGAACGTTGTTGCGAAGAAAAATCGCATGAAGGCCATTATTGCAAAGTAAACCGTAACAATACCTTTGTTGCAAAAAAAAATCCACAACACAACCTCTGTTGCAAAAAATTCTGCAACACAACCTCTGTTGTATAAAAATTCTGCAACACAATCTCTATTACAAATGTTTCCGCAACAAGGTCTTTGTTGCAAAGTAGAGAAAAGAAGTTCACCCTACTAGATCTGTATCAGACCGACGGCACGCGAGGTGGCGGATCTTTTAAAAAGATCCACCGGCCGATGCGTAGCAGCCCCCAAAATCATATGCACAAGTTTGGCGGAAAGAACTCTAAATCCTACCGATAATACCAAGGAACAGGATTAAATATATCAACAGAATTTCATGGGAATTTTCAAAACTTTGGTGGGGTCTGAAATATTTTAATCCTGAAATTTTGAGCCAAATTCAAACTAATTTCTTTAAATTAGATTAAAATCCAATTAAATTTGAAATCTCAAATCTAATTTTTTTTTCAAAAGTTCTGATATTGGGGTGAGACGCAAACTTGTTTTGTTTACGAAATAAAAAAACCTTGCCAAGGAGAAGATATCTCCAAACTTGTGAACATCTCTGAAAATAATTCAGCACATATATATATAGTAGACCAAGACATATGTTTTTATATTTAAAATTTTGATTCACAGTATGACAAACAGACTAATTACAGATTTCAAGGAAATGAGAGCTACGATGGCACAAATTTCTAGATCTAAATTTGATTCTCATGACACTGTGAAGCACGTTTAGATCTAAACTTTTTGGTCATAGTACATTAATGGTGTTTTTATTTGAAGAATTGATACTGTATATCCTGTGCTGACCACCCTCGAATTTCAACAAACCCATCAATTCTCAAAGCAACGTTTCATGCATGTGCGGATTAATTTACAAACGTATATATCATCAATCAATCGACACAAACTTATTCATCAGGCCCACCGATTCCAAGTAATCGTCCCAATCACGAGCATGCGACGCTGGAGGAGAAGGGCGCGAGGCTGAACTTGGTGGCCGACGCGTAGTTGAAGTTGATCTTGTCGCCGTTGTACACCGGGGAGCCGTTGTTCAGGGTGCCGAGCTTGCTGTCGGCGTCCGGCCGGAAGACGTTGGGGTCCACGGGCTCGGAGGATTTGAACCCGGGGGCAAGCAGCTTGACGTCCGTCTGTGTGCAGATGCACCTGTTCTCCACCTCCACGGCGTACTCTGGGTTCCCTCTGGCGTTCATCCCCGTGGCGGTCTGGGTCACGTGAAGGTCCGACAGGGTGCACTCCCGAAACTCCGCATTGCCTTTACCAACACCAACAACAAAAACAAGTAGAAAATCGATCAAAATCGACATGAGAAAATTAGATTCGTCCGATTTGGATTCGGAGAGTGGATCAACGGATTGAATACCTCTGCTGCAGAGGCTGACGAGCATCAGCATCCCAAAGATCCTCATCATCGTGGCCTCCATTTTTTTTCTCTCCTAAGTACTTTTGCTGTACGTGTGTATTGTGCTCACGGTTTTGGGTACCGCCCGAGAAAAACGGTTACCGGGCGGATACCGAGTTTCTCGCTGCCCCACGAGAAAGATCGATCCCGAGCAAAAAATTCCGATTTTTTTGAATTTTTACCTACAACGTAGTCTGAAATAAGAGAGCATCTCTGTAGTGTGACAAAACTTAGCTGCGGTGCGATGGTAACCATGCAGTTACTTCACCCAGACGACGCAGGTTCGATTCCCCTACTCTACACAACATTTTTTTAAAAGAAGTAGCAGGCAAGACTCGAACTCCTGACCTCTTTACCTAGAGCGGGTAGACTACCACTTCGTTGTGCAATATCAGTTTAAGTTCTGTCTACCTCTAGTATAAAAAATTTTGAATTCAAAAATAAATTTCGTCCGAAATATATTCGGTATTTCTCGATAACCGTGGTAACCGAGAATCTCGCCCCCCCACGAGAAAATTCGTCCATTCGGAGTCCAAAACCTTGATTGTGCTTGTTGTAATGCTATTCTGCATCTTTCTCTGCCGGCTATTTCTAAGCCTAGATGGAGCAGTTTTTTGATGCGGTGCGTTGATTACGCCCTCCCTATTTATCTCTCTATATAACGCTTTTGATTATTATTACGGTTCCATAATTAAATTGGAGTATATGCCATGTCAAGGATACCTTGCAAACCTGTGATATACATATGTTTATTTGCCGATTGGTTTCCGTACAATAATTTTGAAAGATCGGTTACTTTCCTTTATTACTATTCGACACCGATCCTAAGATCGCATACGCCTCACACTTATTCTCCTAGATCTGGTCCTCCGTCGCTTGATCTTTCTGATTCTAGTTTTTTTTAACCGAGCATGTGAAGCCCTCGTTTCTACCAAGAAGAAGATGAACAATAAAATAGAGCCAGCAAAGAGAACTCTTCATAATTTTTTTTTGCCAGCGTATACTTTTCTTTGCGGAAAACTTCCGATCTAGGGCAGAAGCAAATGCGAATGCAGGGATTCGAGGGGATGGGTCTCGCATCTCGCGTCTTCGCGCAGGACGGATGAGCGCGCCGGCGCCGGCACCCCTATCTCCTTCCTCCGGCATCCCCTGCTCCTGCCGCGACCGGATCTGAGATCCCCACCGCGTCCTCTCTTCACCGCCCCTCCTTCGAGCTCCTCCGCCTCCCTGGACAATGCAATCGAGTTCGTGAGCCTCCCGGCCGGTGGCCGCTCCAACCTCGCCGCTCGCTGCCCCAGCTCCGGCCACTCAGCTTGCTGCGGCGGTGCTTGCCCTCCGCAGGGCGGGCCCGGCCATCTGAGGCCACCTCCGCAAGCCCGCTCCGGCATCACCGGCGGCCGCTCCGACCTCGTCGCCCGCTGCCCCAGCTCCCGCCGCCTTGCTTGCCTTGGCAGCCCTCGCCCAGCCCGCAACGACGGGGGCCACTTCACCACCGGCGGCTGCTCCGACCTCGCCGCCCGTAGCCGTTGCTCCCGCCTCTCAGCTTGTTGTGGTTGTCCTTGCCCCGGCCATCCAACACCACCTACGCAAGCCAGCTACGACGGCTGCCATCCCGGCACCACCGGCTGCCGGTGCCTCCGCTTCCGGCTTGCTGCTACCACCTACAGCGTCGAGCTCGGGCCCTGTTCAGTCGGATTTGGCAACAGAAGCTTCGCTGCGCCCCTCCTGTGGGCTGACGGATGAGATGACAGTCTGGAAGCTTGTCCAATCCCGCCGCATGCGCCAGGCTCTGCCATCCCCTGCCTTCAAGCATCATGAGCGCGCCCCTCCGCCCATGTGGCTCAGGAATAGGTATTTCCACTGCTTTGCTAAAGTCCATCGGGCGGTTAAGTGCAGGGATCCGGTCCGGTGCATTCGATGCTTTCAATCAGGTCATCGTGTGAGGGATGGATGCCAACCAATGTCGTGGCCTGCGACATGTCCTCCATGATCTATGGCTCCTGGTGTTTGTCCTCCCCAATCGATAGCTCGTTGATGGGCTTCAGTTGTTGCGTTTCAAGGAGCCGCTAAGAATGGCGACCCCCAATAGCTCTAGCGGATGTGGTGCTTGAGTCTGCTTTTGCGGTTGATTCGTTGTTCTCTGATCTTCAAGGCGTAACTTCCTCCCAGCTGAAGGAGGCGGTCCAGCCTCTACACGATGTTGTTGGCTCCATGCAGGGTTGGATGCTTCAGATGGGGAACTTTCTGGAGCGTGCTGAGGTTGTTCTGAGTGGGCTCTTTCAGGTGCCGTCTGTGCTGCAGACCAGTGTTGTGTCAAACCCCTTGGATGTGCATGATGTTAACCTTGAGGATGAGTGTTTAGTCGGGCTTCATGGACGTTTCTCTCCTCGTGCTTGGGTCAGCTCGCCGTTGTCTGCCTCTGAGGGTTCGTGCATCGATGTGGTTGTTGCTCCGGTGCTACAAATCATGCCCGAGCTTTTAGAGCTTTGTAGGGAACGGACTCCACTTCTCTCCGTGGAGCAACTGAAGGTGGAGTTGCCGACGACCTTGTGTGAGGGGCGGTTTCCGCCTCCATCATGTGAGCAATTAGAGACCTATGAGTCCATTATGCCAGAGGTTTCTATGGTGGATGATGTTGGTGCAGTCAGTATGTTGGCACCTGCTCCTGTGGCGTTGAGCCAGCCTCTCGCCTTAGGGACTCATGGAGGTTCCGATGTTTCCGTTACCCAATCGCATGTGACCGTTGGGCGGGTGGAGACCGTGCATGACAAGGTTGATGCGATTCTCTTTGAAATAGAGGTTCATAGCTTGCTCAAACGCGTGTAGGTGGCTTGTCCTAGATCTGGCAGGATGATTGTGGAAAAGGCTCTTAGAAAAAAAGCAAGAACAAGGCCACAGAAAAGGCATCCGCAGCAGCTACATAATGGATGGTCATCTGTTTCTCGGGTCATCCTTAGGGTCTGGTTTGTTTTCGTGGATTTGGTGGTGTGTATGGTGTTCGGCCGAGGTACTCTGGTTGGAGGTGTCTTTGTGTTGTAGACATGGGGTTGGTGGTCGTTGCGTGTTGGGTATGGTTGTGAGGCTAACCTTGTGCTTGTGGGGTTGGATGCTCTGTGAGTAGTCCACATGTGGTTGATTGTATGGGTTTTCGTCCGGTTTTCCATTAATTAGCTGAGCAATTTTCTTCTGCTTAATTAATTGATGAGGCAAATATTTTGTCTCCGTTTCAAAAAAAATCATGGCAGTACAATGAACATATGAAATAATAAAAATTACATTCAGATCGGTGGACCACCTAGCGACGATTAGAAGCACGGAAGTGCACCAAATATGCGCCGCCATCACTGTAAAAACTGATATGAATTGGGGCTGCTAGCTTGAAACGGATGAATTGTATATGTTTGAGAATCATAAAACGGAAGCCTAACATGTTTTCCTAACTGACAGGCATGACAGAGTGGTGACCCATCTTTATTGTATGAAATAGACTTGAAGTGTTGAAGACGTGACATGGTGTGATGACCAGGATGTCCGAGGCGGCGATGCCAGAGTGATGACGAAGTGGTTGTGACGAGAGCTTCATCTTGTCGAGGACGACAAACGAGATACAGGGGCCTGAGACTGTTGCAGCGAAGGATCACGACCTTGGAAGGAAACGCCTTCATCGAGAATATGAAAGGATCAAATTCAACGGAACAAAAATTGTCAGTAGTGAGTTGGTGAACAGAGATAAGATTTTTAATAATGTGAGGAACGACAAGAATATTATGAAGAGAGAGGGATTGGCCTGAAGATGGAAGTGTAGATTGACCAACCTGAGTTGCAGGAACGGTTTGGCCATTACCTACTATGATAGTTTGAGTGGAAGGCTTTAGAGAGGAGATAGTACCATGATTCGATGACATGTGGGAGGAAGCTCCCATGTCCATGTACCACTCCTGATTTCCAGGAAGATGCATGTTGTTGAGTGTGTTCAGAAGTGTTGGGTCGAGGTGTTGCTGATGCCCGCTGTAGGTGGGAGTTGTCCGAGGTGGGCCATATGTCGCGTACCGCCTGCGGGGAAGCAGCTGCTGGTCATGGACCCAGGACGCCAGGAGCGCGCCATGGTTGTGGTTGCCACGGCGCTGGAGCAGGGTGTTGATGAAGCTGTGCATGCGTTGTAGGCCAGTCCAGGGATTGTACATCCAGGGCTTGGAGCGGCCACGTCCTGGGCCGCCGCTGCGATTGTTGCTGAAGGTGTCGTGGCCGCGGCTGCGATTGTTGCTGAAGGTGCCGCGGCCGCCGCTGTTGGACAAGCCAGAAGAGGGAGCGAGAGGACACTGAGCACCGTTGTTGTGTCCTCCCCTGGACAATGGAGCGCGTTCGCCGCCCGCACTTGGCAATATAGTATTACCGCTGGCCCAGAGTGCAGTAGCAGAAACGTTCTTTGCATCCGTCTTCTTCTGTGCTTCTTCAAGAATGAGGGCCGAGCGCGTCTGGAGGAAAGATGGAAACGACACCTACAACGGAAGAAAGGACCGTAGGTGGCTGAATTGCTCGTTGAGGCCATGGAGCATCGTTAGGACAAGCGTCTCATCAGAGATGGTTATGCCGACATCACCGAGAGCATCGGAGAGAGACTTGAGCTTGGCGCGGTAGTCATGGACGAACATGTCTCCTTGCGGTGTGTTGCGGAACTCGGCGTCGAGGGCGAGGGCGCGGCTTTTCTTGTTGTCGTGGAAGAGGTTGGCGATGGAGTCCCACACCTGCCGCACCATGGAGCCTGGAGCCATGATGATGCCAAACAGCTCGATGGAAATCAAGCCATAAATCCAGGAGAGCACCATGTAGTCATCACATCCCCAATCGGAGGTGGGCGATGTGTCGGAGGGGGTGGCGGCGGCGTCGCCGGTGACGTGGTTGGAGAGGCCATAGCGTCCAAGAGCTACGAGAAAAAGCTCACTCCACTTGGAGTAGGTAGAGTCCTGTGATCGAGGGTGATGGTCACATAGGTTTTGATTGAAGCAACGTAGGAGGAGGGTGCAGGGACGGTGGCAGGGGAGGGTGCGACAGCAGCCTTGCCTTGCTCCGCGGCAAGGCACTTGAGTTCTTCTTCGCGCATCCTAATGATGGACTTGCAGTTCTTGAGCTCCTCTTAGAGCTTCTGCAACTTGTCGGTGTTCATGGTGGTGGGAAAGAAAGAGGTGGTGTTGGGCGCTGGTGTTTAGAGAGAGAGGATCGATCTGCTCGATACCATGTATAAACTGATATGAATCGGCTCTGCTAGCTTGCATGCCTCCTCTCTTCATTATGTCATATATATACACAAGTACAGGGTAATCAATTTGAGTTACAAGTTTAGGTCGGATACAAACCGACGTGATCTATATTAGGAACTCTAGCTATAGCAGCCGGACTAGGACTCTCCAACAATCACAACCCCTCACTCCCCGGGGCCAGGCAAAATGTATTGTAGTAAACACCGGAAGCCATCTTGCTAAGACCCTATAGGACGCATCAGGACATCAACCACCGCCAATGAGCAGAAGCGTAGATCAGAAGGATCCAACCTAAAGACACACTTATGTAAATGGATGAAGACTAAATCCGATAGGATCCACCAAAGACAACCACCGAATGATTCCCAAGAGATCCGCTAGAGACACACCTCCACCCACCCTCCAACAATGCTAGACACACCACTGGGTTGGCCCTATGCAGGGAGAACCTTATTCCACCAAAAGAAAACTTTTCACCTAAATTCAGAACATGGGATCCAGTCTATAGAATCAAGAAACTGTAGTACCGAAGATTACATGTGCAAATTCCAGCAGTGAACAACAGATGCTAATAAAACAGAGTCAGTTAAACTGAAATCCCAAGATTCTTTGTTAGGAAGTTGGTGCACAAATCTAAATCCAACTTCTGCATTTGGCGTGAGCAACACTAAAATCTACATTTGTCCAAGTCACGATTGTTACCTGTTCATCACTGTGCATCTATACAGAACCAGAACCTGAATTGTCAAAGCATTCCAAAAATCTCCCTAAGGGGGTCATAGGTGATTCAGGCCAATCAACCCAGTGTCCATAATTCTTCAGACCAATTGTTTATCTCAGATAGACGAGGTGTAACCCAGATCCAACAAAGTACCAAAATAAATTAAGAAAACAACCCATGGTCATGATCAGGACTGGTGGGTGCTGGTTAGGTAGATAGGTATGCAGGTGTGTCTGAAGGAAAGGTGCGTGGAACAGCAATGGTAGGTAACTGGTGGTGAGGGTGGCGACGGTGGCTACGGAGCTGTCGCTCCTCTAAAACCTTGTTACAGCGCTGCTAGAAGGAGGGCGAGAGAGGGCCGGCCGGGGGCCTTTTGCCCACGGCCGAGCAAGATGGAAGGGATTTCCTTCTTAATTCATGCTTGATTAGATTGATACATCTTCTCTCTTTATATAAAGAGGTTTACTTGACTCCCAAATAAGGCTTACTTGACCCCGAAGCAAGCAACCCTTATTTCTAATTAACCCTAAGACTAACGGGCTATACTACCAGCCCAGGCCCATTGGGCCCATTACGTACTCTAACACTAAACCCCACCTAGACATGCAGCTTGTCCTCGAGCTGCAGCCTAACCAACTTATAACCATTACTCGACGCAACACAAACCTAAAACCTAAAAACAAGCCTTTTACATCTCGGCTTGTTTTATTACCCTCTACCTGAAATGGATTGGGACGCTTTATTTTGGACCCCTTAACAAAAAGTGGACACCGTCCACACATTGGACATACACGTGTACAGCCACCTAAATCCCATGGACACCACCTGGACAAAGGGAGTGCATGTATATGGCCACCTGGAAGTGGTTGCAAGAGCGACCAGCAGAGGCGCCCTCACGGCGGCCGGCGACGGAATGCAGTGGTGCTACACGGTGTGGTCCTGTCGGTGACACCCTGCCTTCTCCCCGCCGGACGGCTGTTGGTCTGCACTGCACAGGGAAGAGTGGAGGGCTTGCGATGGAGAATGACGAGGAGGGGTGCGCCCCCAACCACCGATGTCACAGACTTTGAGGTCGCTACCCGTGTGGAAAAGAACGTGCCCAAGATCCCTGATGTAGCAGACAAGATCGAGGTCCTTTACGTAACAAAGCGCAGCTGGGAGAAGCGGCAGCTGCAGACCACACATCTCCCGCACACGCCGATGCGCTAGGAGGCCGCGCACAGCAGCCTGCAGCCTTACCCGCCGCCGACACATGGTGGGTAGTGATCCAAGCCGGAAGCAGCAACGGCGATGGCGGGAACTTGATCTGCTTGATGGGGACGTCATGGGGAAGCGGTAATAGCGACGACAGGAACTTGATCTGGTGGATCGGGACTCCCGCCGGCGCGGTCGATGCGGGGTCGGAGCTGACCGGTGGTGGCTGCTGCAGCGGAGCGCCGGGCACGGCGAAGGCCGCCAGGAGTGGCGGTTGCCTCTGTAGCCAGGGCGGGGCGGTACTGGCGGTGGATGGCAGCTGTAGCGGCCCGGCGAGTGCGGCGGGGACGCCCTCGGGCAGCGGCAGCGGCTGCAGCGGCGGAGCACCGGGCGCGGCGGAAGCTGCCAGGAGCGGCGGCTGCCACTGCAGCCAGGGCGGGGCGATGGATGGAAGCTGCAGCGGCTGCTGTAGCGGCCCAGCGAGCGCGGCGGAGGCTGCCTGGTGTAGCGGCTGCCACGGCAGCCACGGCGGCGACGGGTGGCGCAGCCGGGTGTGGCCCGTAGGACCCGACCAAGAACAGGCGGATCTCCTGGACCGCCTGGGTTAGGTCCCGCAGCGCCCCGGACACCTCCTCCGGGGTGAGGACGACGGGGGCAAGCGCGATGGAGGATCCAGTCGCGGGCAGGAGTGGGGCGACAGTCGTGGTGGTCACCGGAGGCAGCGAGGTGACCGGTGGCGGAAGAGACGGGTTGAGCGGCGTTGAATACATGATCGATCCGAAGCTAGCTGATACCAAATTGTTATGACGCTGCTAGAAGGAGGGCGTGAGAGGGCCGACCGGGGGCCTTTTGCCCACGGCCGAGCAAGATGGAAGGGAGTTTCTTCTTAATTATTGCTTGATTCGATTGATACATCTTTATATAGAGAGGTTTACTTGACTCTCAAGCAAGACTTACTTACCCCTAAGCAAGTGACCCTTATCTCTAATTAATCCTAAGACTAACGGGATATACTACCAGCACATGCCCATTAGACCCATTAAGTACTCTAACACACGTCACGAGTAATCTCCGTCGCACTCGGACCTCCTGGACGACACTTGCGGGACAATTACTGAAGAGTGGGAAAATCCTAAGACCAAAATTGAAACCGAGACTTCAGCACTGGGCTATCTGCTAGCAGCCAGATTTGGTGCAAGCCATGTCGTGCTCCTGCCGTCGTAGGCTCATAGGCAACGAAGACCTTGGATCTTCACTGGGCACATACCTTAGGAGTGTGTGGCGAACACATTCGAACTTGATGTGCCACCTGGACAGCGTGCTTACAACGACCGACGCGGCTCTGGCCGCTGCCTGCGCCGCGCTCACGCACGCCGCTCTGCCGCGAGCACCGGCCACACGCTCCGCTGCGAACCCCCATGTGCTCTGCCGCCTGATACACCTCTGTCGTATGTATAATTTTTTATTGTTCCATGCCAATATTATTCAACTTTCATATACTTTTGGCAATTTTTTATACTATTTTTGGGACTAACATATTGATCCAGTGCCCAGTGCCAGTTCCTGTTTGTTGCGTGTTTTTTGTTTCACAGAATAACCATATCAAATGGAGTCCAACGGGATAAAAACTGACGGAGATTTTTTTTGGAATATATATGATTTTTGGGAAGAAAAATCCACGCGAGACGATGCCCGAGGGGGCCACGAGGTAGGGGGCGTGCCCCAGGGAGGCAGGCGCGCCCCTGACCCTCGTGGCCACCCCATTAGGCGGTTGATGCCCTTCTTTCGCCGCAAGAAATCTTATATCCGGATAGAGATCCTGTTAAAATTTCAGCCCAATCGGAGTTACGGATCTCCGGAAATATAAGAAATGGTGAAAGGGAAGAATCTAAGAACGCAGAAACAGAGAGAGACAGAGAGACAGATCCAATCTCGGAGGGGCTCTCGCCCCTCCCGTGCCATGGAGGCCATGGACCAGAGGGGAAACCCTTCTCCCATCTAGGGAGGAGGTCAAGGAAGAAGAAGAAGGGAAGGAGGGGGGCTCTCTCCCCCTCGCTTCCGGTGGCACTGGAGTGCCACCAGGGGCCATTATCATCACCGCGATCTACACCAACACATCCGCCATGTTCACCAACATCTCCATCACCTTCCCCCTCTATCTACAGCGGTCGACTCTCCCGCAACCCGTTGTACCCTCTACTTGAACATGGTGCTTTATGCTTCATATTATTATCCAATGATGTGTTGCCATCCTATGATGTCTGAGTAGATTTTCGTTGTCCTATCGGTGGTTGATGAATTTCTATGATTGATTTAATTTGCTTGTGGTTATGTTGCTGTCCTTTGGTGCCCATCATATGATTGCGCATGTGGATCACACCCTAGGGTTAGTTGTATGTTGATAGGACTATGTATTGGAGGGCAAGAGTGATAGAAGCTTCAACCTAGCATAGAAATTGATGCATACGGGATTGAATGGCGACCAATATACCTTAATGCTATGGTTGGGTTTTACCTTAATGAACCTTAGTAGTTGTAGATGCTTGCTAACAGTTCCAGTCATAAGTGCATAGAATTCCAAGTCAGGGATGACATGCTAGCAGTGGCCTCTCCCACATAATAATTGCTATCGGTCTAGTAAAGTAGTCAATTGCTTAGGGGCAATTTCACAACTCCTACCACCACTTTTCCACACTCGCTATATTTACTTTATTGCTTCTTTACTTACAACAGCCCCTACTTTTTATTTACTTGCTCTTTATTATCTTGCAAACCTATCCAACAACACCTACAAAGTACTTCTAGTTTCATACTTGTTCTAGGTAAAGCGAACCACGAGTAGAAAACGGAGCTTTAAAACCGGTTCGTAAGGGCCTTTAGTGCCGGTTCCATAACCGACAGTAATTGGTGGGCACTAAAGGCCCCCCCTTTAATACTTCTTGAATAAGTAGTTTGACCAGATTTAACAAATTTTTTTAAAAAAACTTAAATTTGACCATATCTTTTTTTCCTTTTGGAATTTGAGGATTTTAAAAAATTGCAAACAGGCCGTAGGTGGTTTCCATCAGATGCGGATTTTCGTGCTGAATTTTTTGATATATTATACGTTTTTTTCCGACATCATATGCAAAAGTTATAGCCGTTTTACATTTTCCCTACACTTTTTGCAAAACATGTCCAAATTTAAGTTTTCAAATTTTCCTAACTAGTAGATGTAGTAATATAACTACCTCTCGAAGGATTTTATTTTTTGAAGTTTTTATCATTTTCTTTTGATTTTTTCAGAACTGAAATGGCGACACACGGGGCGGGGGGGGGGGGGGGTAGAGTTTGAAAATTGCCCTATAGTGCCGGTTTGTGTCACAAACCGGTCCTATAGGTCAGACCCCTTTAGTACCGGTTCGTGGCACAAACCGGTACTAAAGGTTAGCCCTTTAGTACCGGTTTGTGACACGAACCGGTACTAAAGGTGATCGTGGGGCCCCGGCCTGGCGCCAGCCTGCCATCACCCCTTTAGTACCGGCATTAATGCATAGCCATTCGAACCGGCACAGTGCCGGCTCAAATTCAAACCGGCACTAATGTGCTTCACGTTTGACCCTTTTTCTACTAGTGAACGTCAAGCGTGGGTAGAGTTGTATCGGTGGTTGATAGAACTTGAGGGAATATTTGTTCTACCTTTAGCTCCTCGTTGGGTTCGACACTCTTACTTATCGAAAACTGTTGCGATCCCCTGTACTTGTGGGTTATCAAGACCTTTTTCTGGCGCCGTTGCCGGGGAGCAATAGCGTGGGGTGAATATTCTCGTGTGTGCTTGTTTGCTTTATCAATAAGTAATTTTTATTTGCTATTCTTAGTTGTTTTCTATCTTTAGTTATGGATATGGAACACGAAATAACAAAAAAATTAGGTGTACTTGCTACTCATGGAGATGGGGAACCTCCTAAAACCCTCGATGCTGGTTATGTGAAAAATATTATGTACTACTTTAATAATCCTGAGAAAACCCCATTCAATTATGTAATGGGAGTAACGTTGGATCAACGTGAATACTTTAGGGATTACCGCTTGACACAGAAAGGGAAACTATTATGGGATCAAATTCATATATTAAAGTGGTATGCTAGGCAACTATGCTTGAGATATGATTATACTTGTTGCTCTAGGATGAAGGCTCCACACCTTCCCTTTTCATGCAAATTTAATGATAATAAAACCTTAGCTTCTTATGCTAATGGTATATATGATTGCTATGATGTGGAACAAATAGAAGAATTTGTTGCTTTTATGGGTGCTCATGACATTGAATCTATGTTTAAAGAGTTTGTAGATTTTGATGATTTGGTTTATAGACCTGAAAATTTAGCTATCCTGAAATATTGTTATGAGAATTATGAATACAATTACGAAATTAATGCGCTTATTGAGAAAGTATCCGCTGTCCAAGAAGAGACTAATATTTTGCAGGAATCTATGGAAGAAGAAGTTGATGAAACTGTGAGCTCATTGGATGAAAAAGATGAGGAGGAGAACGAAGAACAAAAGGAGGAAGAGCGGGTTGATCACCCGTGCCCACCTTCTAATGAGAGTAACTCTTCAACTCATACATTGTTTAATTCCCCTTCATGCTTACCGAAGGATGAATATTATGATAATTGCTATGATCCCGTCGATTCTTTTGAAATATCCCTTTTTGATGATGGTTGCTATGCTTGTGGCCAAGATGCCAATATGAATTATGCTTATGGAGATGAACTTGCTTTAGTTCCTTATGTTAAACATGAAATTGTTGCTATTGCACCCACGCATGATAGTCCTATTATCTTTTTGAATTCTCCCGACTACACTATATCGGAGAAGTTTGCACTTATTAAGGATTATATTGATGGGTTGCCTTTTACCGTTGCAGATGATGATTTTGATGAATATAATATGCATGTGCTTGCTGCTCCTACTTGCAATTATTATGAGAGAGGAAATATATCTCCACCTCTCTATGCTTCCCACATGATAAAATTGCAAGAAAATGTTTATACTATGCATTGGCCTTTACTTTGTGTGCATGAATTGTTCTTTTATGACATGCCGATGCATAGGAAGAGAGTTAGACTTCGTCATTGCATGATATATGTTACTTTGTGCTCACTACTAAATTACAAATCATTGCTAATTAAAATTGGCTTTGATATACCTTGGGATCCAGGTGGATTCACTACTTGAGCACTATATGCCTACACTACTAGGAAAAGGGCTACTAATGGCGCACCAGTTTTTCCTACTAATGGCGCACTACTGGTGCGCCATTAGTATCACGCCACTAGTATTTCTTACTAATGGCCATTAGTATCTGGTATACTAATTGCGCACCACGCAGTGCGCCATTAGTATAGAACACCATGCGCCATTAGTATGCCTCCCAGGGGGCCATATTTAACCATGTGCTTTGCCATACTAATGGCGCACTGTTGGGTGATGCGCCATTAGTATACTTTGGCATACTAATGGCACACTCTGTAGTGATGCGCCATTAGTATGAATATTAGGTTTTATTTTTTTTACTTTTCCGATTTTTGCACTGGTTACAAAATATATTATTTGACAGAATATAGACAGCAGCACACAACAACAGCAGATTCATCGAATACAATAGAAGATTAGTCTCCGAATACAATTCATCATATTAGTCTCCGAATTCAAAAGGCCGAACAAAGATTAAACATTACAAGTCTCGAGACCACGAGTATCGAGTTTGTCTTCACATTACAAGTCGATATCGATCATCTAAACTACCATCACATAGAAGAGAGCCGCGGTCATCACGATGAGCATCATCGCGATGAAACTGGTCTTCATCCGGTTCCTCCAACGCTCCCTCCTCTCTCCCGCTAGATAGCGGGCGTATCTAGATTCCGCCTCCGCCCTAGTGGTGTACCCTTTGTAACTGTTACCGCTGAAACGGTGAACCCGTCTCCGACACTCCTCCCAGTCGTTGTAGACTCCGGGAACCTTACCCTTGTACACGACATACGCCGGCATCTCTATGCACAAGACAAACAACAAACAATACATACATAAGCAATATATTAGTATGCAACAAAAGGATCGGAAGAGAAAAGCAAGACATTAATAGCACGATTCATGGTCCTACTAATAAATAGCATCGATTACATCTAAGTTGAACGACTGTCCAAACCAAAGAGACATACAATTCATTAAAGTTTAATTACAACATGAGCCAATCAATGTTTCAGAAGTACACATCACTACTTTCGACTTGACTCATGGGACAGGAGCGTGGATGAAGCCGCCGTCTATCGTGATGGTCATGAAATCGCGGGCGTTGTCAGTCTGAATTTGTAGCGTTCCGTCTATCTCACTGTTGGACGGTTGATATCTGAGGAAGAACTGCCCCGAGGTATGAAGGACATTTTGATGGATGATGTCCGCAAACTCCGACTGGATGAGAAAGAATTCTTGTCTGATGTCCGCGTCCTGGATTGCCGACAAGCTCGCGGCCCAATCTTTGAGATTATCTGGTAGCAGAAGGTGATGAATGTCCCTTACGATCACCCGCATGTGATGGAGGGCGTAGTAGGCATCCTTCTGACCGCCAGGCGGCTGCTTGACGCAGCAGAACGTCGTATTGTGGGCGAACACGTGCTTGCCGTACTTACGAACTGCCCTGGTGAAGGTGCCTCCAGATTTGGCGTAGCCGGGGGGAACATCATCAAGAACTTTCTTGATATTTGTGTAGTCTATCTTGGAGTCACGGTTCGGGTCGAAATACGTGACCATGGAATATTTCGGGCTTAAGAGGATGAGTGTGCAATGTGTGTCACTGCACAGAATACGAAATGTTAGAAAGAAAAATGAACGATCGAAATCTAAGAAATCATATGTTACGGGGGGGTTAAGGGATGTCTTACTCAGGAAAGTAAGCCACAAAGAAGTTATCCTTATCTGGGTTTGCTAGAATGACGCCTTCGAGGTGTGAACTCAAGACTTGGCGGTCCCCAGCGCTGTTCAAGAGCTTGGCACGCCTGTAGAAGGGGTCGACTATCACGATGTCCGGGGTCTTGTCTCTAATGATCCGCATCTCCATACTCAGCGAAAATAGCCGAACGAAGGTGTAGTGCAGCGGATGAAGGTTAAACATAGCAAAGATGTCATCAAACCGCAGGACGATCGTACCCCCGATGTCGTCATCCACAAAGCCCTTGCTCTCTGGCACCTTGGCCACGAAAACCGGGTATGCCACATCATTCTCTCTGAGACACCGCTTCTCCAAAGAAAGAACACTGTCGTGCAGACTCCGCATAGCACCGGTTGCAGCATTGAGCATATTTGTCGGTAGTATCGCCCTACCTGCCACATGCACCCTCCTCGAGATATCCTTAGGTGAAGGTGGCTCGTCCTGAGCACGGATCGTACTCGGTGCCGGCTGGCTCGCACCGTCGCCCTTTTTAGTCTTCCGTTTCCGGCTCTTCTTCTTGATCTGCTGTAATGGGACCGAGTTTTGCTCACAGACCGCCTTCTTGAGCGTGTTGGGGCTAATAATATTTGGCACCTCAGCTATCTGAGGCTCGGTGAATGCAGCAGCTGGAGGTGTCTCCTGAGAACTGAATGCCAGACGACGCCTGTTGCAACTGGGTTTCTCCGCCGTACCAGCTAGATCGTGGTCGTCTTGGTTGGGTTCTTGAGAAGGAGGCCCGCAGAACTCGTCACCGTACCCATGTTCGGCAAAGTACTTATCGACGTCGGTAAATGTACCGTCATCGTTGTCGTCCTCGTCCGGATCCTGTGCCATATGCATGTCCAGATCCCGTGTCATAGGGCTGTCCGGCATGTCCGGTAGCGTTGCGGCGTTCTTGCCATGGCTTGGCGCCGGCACGACTGGCGGTCTTGTCTGTGGGGTGGTGTCCCCCACCACCAAACGAATCTGGCTCTTCGGCCAAAGCAGGGGCCAGCTTACGCAGGTGCTGAGGGTCATCTCATCTTCTTCGTCGGCCCCAGTGGGTCGAATCGGAGGTAACAGCTCGTCGCAGCCTGGCAGCACCCGGACCACTTCAACCCTATACACTGTGGGTGCCATCGGATTACCGTGGAACACGGGGTTGCCCGGTTGAACGATTCTGCCCTTGGCGACATCGACCAACTCGCTGCCCACGAAGTGCAGGAGAGTGCAAGGAACGTCGGCGGCGCCCTGCGAAAACAAGTAGGGCATCAGGGATGCCCAGTCAAAGGCAAGGAGATGAAGTCATCTGCCGAGAGGCTTAGTTACCGTGATGCCGTCGAGCTCGGCTAATGTCGAGGCACCGCCAACGGCGGGCGTGCTACTGACGGAGGGGCCGCTTGCTGGCGAGGTGCCAGCCGGCATACACCCGGGTGCATTAAGCTCCAATGCACGTGCCGGCGCTAGAGACACGAATACCGCCTCTGCCGGAGACACCAATGGCGCTGCCAGCCCGCTGTGCGAGTTGCTGGCCGTGAAGCTGGGAACCGAGGGATGCCCCTGTTGGCCGCCCGCAATCCACGTCGTCAGCCCATGAATCAACGTAGGCACCGTGGCATTGAGCTTCGTTCCCAGTTGTTGTTCCACTTGCTCTTGGACAAGCTCCGGAATCCGCACCACTTGTGCCTTGAGTGCTTCAACCTCGCGCGACTGGCTTTGCGAGCTGGTCTTTTTCTCCTTTCGCCCACCAGCGGTATAGTATGACGACCATTTTGTGGACAAGCCTTTGCCGGCCACACGACCAGCTGACGTTGGCTTACTGAGCTTATCCTTATTTTTCATTATGTTCAACGCCCTATTCAAAGGGGTGTTGAAAGGGGAGCTCTGAGACGACCCCGCGCTACTGCTTTCTTTGTCCTGCGGAAGGAACGTGAACCATTTGGAAATATTGGGGATTAATTAGAATGCAACCATATGTAGCTAATTACGCGGGGGTGTATTCGTTACCAGAACAAGCTCAAGCGCCTTGGTCTTCGGATCCGTGGTAAGCTCCTTTGTTACCGGGTCCTCCTTGTACCGGGCCTTGAGAAAGTTCCTGGTCTGCTTGTCACGGTATTTCTCGAAGCGGGGCGGTAGGCCTTGCTGGGCACCCTCCGTGTCCTGCTTGTCCCATATAGGCTCCGCCGCTCTGTAACCGCCGGGACCGAGTTGGTGGATCCCTAAGTTCAACTGCCGCATTTCTTTCCCCCACTGACTTGATTCGGAGGTTGTGGGGCTCTCGCACTTGATCTTGAACTCCTTGTAGTCACCTTCGCTCATCAAAGGATATTTCGCCTTGATCTTCTCATAACTATCACCTTTTTCAATCATTGCCTTCACCGTGCTTTTCCAAGTAGATAGGGCCGTGCTCATCCTCGTGAGGGCGGCACAATTCACTTTATTCCCTGAGAGGCGTGTGTTTGCAAACTCAGCGGGGAACTTGTATCGTTCGTGCAGCTTCGTGAAGAGGAGGCTGCGCAAATTCCCTCGGTCCTTATGCCTTAGGTTCTCGGTGTTGATCGAGACGGTGCTCCGGAGAATGCACCCGAGCTGAACCGAGTACCCCTTGACTACGTGTTTGGGCGCCGTCAGATTCCCGTTGGAGTTCACTTCAGTAAATTCCTCCCTGACGGTGCCAAGCACATTCGGGCGCCGGTCCTTCCGTTGCCTCTTCGGTTGGCTGCCATTTGTGCATGCGCCGCCATCATCAGTGGTGGCATCCGCGGCGCCATCATCAGTGGTGTCATCCCCGACGCCACCAGGGGTTGTGTAGTCAGGATTGGTGTCTTCCGTGGCGTCCTCATAGCGGTGAGGTTCTTCATCCAACTCCTGGGACAGCTCCTAAAATTGCTTGCCGCCCGAACCACTGGCCTCATCGTTGTGGGCTATGTTTCGCTCTAAATAGGAAAAAAGTTTGGTCAAAAAGTTGGTTATTGTCAAGGAACAAGATCATGGTCTCATCATTTAGGGTTTGTCGACACCGAGGCATCCTAAAAGCTAAGCTTTTATTATTTAGGGTTTGTCGACGCCGAGGCACCCTAAAAGACTAAGCGTATATCATTTAGGTTCTCATCGACACCGAGGCACCCTATAGAAGCCAAGTTAAGTTTTCATCATTTAGGGTTTATCGATGCCGAGGCACCCTAGGTTAGGCCTAATCACTTGGCACTAATCACTTGGCTCTATTGCCACCTATGTTGGGTTTATCATCTAGGGTTTATTGATGCTAAGGAGAATTCTAAGTTGGGCCTAATCACTTGGCTCTATTGCCACCTATGGTTTAATGCAGCAAGAATGGCGGGGCAGTTGATCCTACTTAACTAAGTACTAAGATACCCCGACCCATGCATTAGTCGCAAGTACCCCATTTTGTCCGATTTTTAGCAAAGTAATGCTAAAATTCATGGAAAATTTTAGCATGACCTTTGCTGAAAATAGGACATATGGAGTACCCGAATTTGCCGGAACAGAAGTTAATCGACATTCCGGCAAACTCAAGGGCCTCTCGGGGTACCTGCAAATTCATCACGACACGAAGGGCCTCTCAAGGGCCTCAAGCAGCAACGGCGTCTCCCAGGACCCCATTTTTTGCAACAATCAGAGCAGAGAATTCAGCATATTTCTATACAACAGCACTGTAAAGATGAAGAACAGTTCTACAGCAACCCATTTATATAAAACAGCAGTACTATAGGTCAGTACCATATGCCTACATTTCAAAATCCAATCATCTCACAATCAAATAAAATTTCCAGAGGCAGAGCCACTGTACAATACTGTATCAAGGCAACAACCTAATTTCAGTAAGGAAATTAACTGAATTTAAAGAGATAAAGCTTCTTGGCTCTCCACACTCTACTCCACTAGAGGCACCAAAACTAATTTGCAATCAACCCTGAACAATAAGTATATTTTAGACATCTGGAACTAAACTAGCCTAACTAATCACAACAAGGTGGCATGCATAGAAATCTGGAACTAAAGTAGAATCTAGATTTATAGCACATGCTGCAGCCACTATAGAAGTTATTAACGTAACAATAAAAGCCTTCAAGGGCCAAATAAAGCCACAGTTCAAGTGCTCAAACTCTCAAAGGGACATGAAGAATGCGGGCGGGAAGTACATCTCAAGCACGCATAGTATCACCACGATCTCTTCCTATAGCCTTCCGAGTTGCCTCACGCCAACCGACTTCCGAGAGATGACGTCGAAAAAGTTGCATAAGCCAAATAGCGTTTCACGAACGTGCGCGTCCATGATCCCACGGATTGCAACTGGAATTATCTGCGTCATCAGCACGTGACAGTCATGAGACTTCATCCCGCTGAACTTCTGCTTCGCTGGGTCTAGGTATCTGCTTATCTTCCCCGCGTAACCGTAAGGAAGTTTTACTCCTACAAGGCAGGTGAAAAACTGCTCGATCTCCTCCTGACTTAGAGTGAAGCACACGGGAGGGTAGTCTTCTTGGCCTTTTTGCCTTTGCGACGACTTTCTGTGTCCTGCTTCGCCTGATCATCATCATCATTAGCGTGAAGCTCCTGCCTGATGCCCATTGATTTCAAGTTTGCCCTTGCTTTCAGCCCATCTTTGGTCCTCTCTGGCATGCTGAGCAGGGTACCAAGCAGACTCTCGCACACTTTCTTCGTGATATGCATGGCATCAAGGCTGTGAGGCACATGGTGGATCTTCCAGTACGGCAAGTCCCAGAAAACAGACCTCGTTTTCCATACCTTCAGCAGCGGCTCTAGCGCCTTTCGCTTCTTTCCCAGCTCTGGTGCCTTTTGCTTCTTTCTCGGCAGTGGGCAATCTTTCCAATTTTTCAACAGACCATCTATTTCCTCGCCGCTCCTCGTACATGAGCGTCTTCGGGGTTCGGTTTCACCATCGAATAGATCCTTGCGTTTCCTCCACGGGTCATCATTGCGAAGCCACCTTCGATGTCCCATGAACACGGTTTTCGAAGACCCGGGATCTCTATCTAGCTGGCGATACGTTGTGTCATCCATGCACCTGACGCATCCAGAAAATCCGTTGACCACCTGCCCCGCGAGATATCCATAACCGAGATAGTCGTGCACCGTCGTGAGCATTGCGGCTCTCATAGGGAAATATTCTTTCTCTATGGCGTCCCACGTATTGGCTGGCGTTTTCCACAGCGTGTCTAGCTCCTCTTTCAGCAGCCCCAGATACAGATTGGTGTCGTTCCCTGGTTGTTTCGGTCCTTCAATTATCATACTCATGTGAATGTACTTCCTCTTCATGCACAACCAGGGGGAAGGTTGTACATCCACACAAATACAGGCCAGGTGTTATGTGTGCTTCTCTGGCTGCCAAACAGATTGACTCCATCGGTGCTCGCGCCCAGCACGATGTTCCTTGGATCCTTCCCAAAATCTGGGTGTTCGAAGTTTAACGCTTACCACTGGCTCCCATCCTTAGGGTGAATCAGCATCTTGTCTTTTTTATTTATCTCCGGATCATTTGCATCATCTTCTCGCTTCTTCTCCTCCCTATCCGTGTGCCAACGCAGGAGCTTTGCTACCTTAGGGTCCGCGAAATACCGCTGCAGATGAGGAGTGATCGGAAAATACCACACCACTTTTCGAGGAGCTTTCTTCCTCTTCTTGTATCGAGTGACGCCGCACACCGGACATATGGTAGACTCCGCGTTCTCGCCCCGATAAATGATGCAATTGTTCATGCACACATGGTATTTCACGTGCGGTAAATCCAAAGGACACACGACTTTCTTCGCCTCCTCAAAACTGGTCGGGCACTTGTTCCCCTTGGGAAGACGTTCGTGCCAGAATGACATGTTCTCGTCGAAGCATGCGTCGGTCATTTTGTGTTTTACCTTCATCTCCAGAGCCATGAGCATTACTTTCGGGTGGGTATCCTCGGGTCTGCATCCTTCATACAATGGAGTAACCGCGTCTATCTCCAGTTGGTCCAGCTTGGCTTTCTCTCGGGCGACAGCTCTTGCGTTATCCGTCTGCTTGAGAAGCAGCTCTTGAATATGAGGGTCCTGCACCCAGCCCATCGATGGTCCATCGTCGTCTGCTCCGCCGGCATCTTCATCTTCATGATCATGCCCTTCGTATGCTCCGGCATCTTCCTCATCATCATGTCCGGCATCTTCTACATGATGACTGTGTACAACATCACCGTCGTGATCATGTCCTGGAGATTCTTCGTCTTCTCACCCGCCCGAGCCGCGGTGGTTGTCTTGCTGCCCTTCCTCATTTCTTGCCCGGCCCCCATGGACGACTTCATAGTCATCTTCATCACCTTGCCACCGATAGCCATCCCTGAAACCACGCAAGAGCAGGTGGTCCCACACCTGCCCGGAATCCGGGTCCGCAATAAGGCTCTTCAGCTTGCATCTTCGACACGGACATCTTATCTCCGTCTCGTTCTTTTGAAGCATCTCGGCCTTCGCGGAGCTCAAAAACCTATTCACGATGCCTTCGGTCATCGTGCGGACCATGGTCGCCTGCGGGGTAGAGCAAAACGATATTTTAGAACCAAGAAAAAATTTGGCATGACTTTCCCTAAAAATAGGACCAAAAAGAATGCATAGTGCCAAAATTCTCGCCGAAACGGAAATGAATCAACATTCTGGCAAAATATTGGCAACTATCGCATTTCAAATACCGGTACCTACAAACACAAACATATATGCAACACCACAAACATATGCAACACCACAAACATACATAGATCTAGCTAGGCCACAAAAAGTGCATGTGCATGTTGTTGGAGCGAGCTAGGGAGAAAAAAAGTAGATCTACAACATGAAGATAGCTTTCCCCTCACTTACCTATCAAAAAAGGTAATTTCACCACTTAATTTTAATGAATCTATGGTGCAAATGAGGTGAGGAGGAGGAGGCAGCCGACAAGCTTGGAGAAGGAGGTGGAGGGAATGAAGTGGCGAAAGTGAGTGTGTAGGTATGGCTGTCCAAAATATCTAGCTGGTCCCAGGTTACTAATGGCGCACCATACAGCCATGCGCCATTAGTAACCCAACATACTAGTGGCGCACCTGCTGGCCGTGCGCCATTAGCAGTTTTGCAAAAAAAGTAAAAAAATATATACTAATGGCGCACCGTGGTAGAGTGCGCCATTACTAGTTTAAACTAGTAATGGCGCAAACTAGTAATGGCGCACTTTGCAACGGTGCGCCATTAGTAGTTTTGCAAAAAACAGAATAAAAAAAATACAGTAGTGGCGCACTCCATGGCTGGTGCGCCATTACTAATTAGAACTACTAATGGTGCACTTTGCCAGGATGCGCCATTAGTATGTTTGGAAAAATGAAAAAAAATGTTACTTGTGGCGCACCTTGTGCCTGGTGCGCCATTAGTGTGGAAGACACTAATGGTGCATCGCCACATGGTGCGCCATTAGTATATAGTAGTGGCGGACCACTTCTCTGGTGCGCCATTAGTGTCAATTTCATCTATAGCCCTTTTCCTAGTAGTGCTAGCTTAATGGCTTTAAAGAAAGCGCTGCCAGGGAGACAACCCGGAAGTTTTAGAGAGTCATTTATTTCTATCGAGTGCTTTCATATAGTTTAAAAACAACAAAAATAAAGAGGGGAACCCAAAAGTTTTTCAAAAAGGAAAGCGAAAGTGAGAAAGACAAGCATTGTTGAAGTGGGAGCTAGCCTTGAACTTTGTTCACGCTCACGGAAACTTTGTGATTCTTGATTACAGAAACTTTTCAATAAAAATAATTATCCCCTTGTACAATTCCATTATATTATAAAAATAACGTGCCAAGGTTTGCCTTTAGGATGTTTACATTTGCTTGATGGTTTGTACGGTGCAGGACAGAAACTTTGACTGTAGTGCGCGATTTTACATTTTTAGCTGGAACGTCAAATGATTCTGATTCTTTTTGTACTGTATTCCTATATAAATTTTTTATTTTTCCTAATTTTGGTAGAATTTTTCAAGTAACATAAGTATGATTAATGTTCAGATTATTACAGACTGTTCTGTTTTAGACAGATTCTGTTTTTGATGCATAGTTAGCTTGTTTTGATGAAACTATCAATTTATATTAGTGGATTAAGCCATGAAAAAGTTATATTACAGTAGACAAAATGCAAAAACAAAATATGAATTGGTTTGCAACAGTACTTAGAGTAGTGATTTTCTTTATTATACTAACGGATCTTACCGAGTTTTCTGTTGAAGTTTTGTGTGGATGAAGTGTTCGATGATCGAGAAGGTCTCGATGTGAGAAGAAGGAAGAGAGGCAAGAGCTCAAGCTTGGGGATGCCCGAGGCACCCCAAGTAAATATTCAAGGAGACTCAAGCGTTTAAGCTTGGGGATGCCCCGGAAGGCATCTCCTCTTTCTTCAACAAGTATCGGTATGTTTTCGGATTCGTTTCGTTCATGCGATATGTGCAATCTTGGAGCGTCTTTTGCATTTAGTTTTCATTTTTATTTTATGCACCATGCTGGTATGAGATAGTCCTTGGTTGATTTATAGAGTGCTCTATGCACTTCACTTATATCTTTTGAGTATGGCTTTATAGAATGCCTCATGTGCTTCACTTATATCATTTGAAGTTTGGATTGCCTGTTTCTCTTTACATAGACAACCGCCATTTGTAGAATGCTCTTTTGCTTCACTTATATTTGTTAGAGCGTGGGCATATCTTTTGTAGAAAGAATTAAACTCTCTTGCTTCACATATATCTATTTAGAGAGATGACAGGAATTGGTCATTCACATGGTTAGTCATAAAATCCTACATAAAACTTGTAGATCACTGAATATGATATGTTTGATTCCTTGCAATAGTTTTGCGATATAAAGATGGTGATATTAGAGTCAAGCTAGTGGGTAGTTGTGGATTGTAGAAATACTTGTGTTGAAGTTTGTGATTCCCGTAGCATGCACGTATGGTGAACCGATATGTGATGAAGTCGGAGCATGATTTATTTATTGATTGTCTTCCTTATGAGTGGCGGTCGGGGATGAGCGATGGTCTTTTCCTACCAATCTACCCTCCTAGGAGCATGCGCGTAGTACTTTGTTTCGATGACTAATAGATTTTTGCAATAAGTATGTGAGTTATTTATGACTAATGTTGAGTCCATGGATTATACGCACTCTCACCCTTCCACCATTTCTAGCCTCTCTAGTACCGCGCAACTTTCGCCAGTACCATAAACCCATCATATACCCTCCTCAAAACAGCAACCATACCTACCTATCATGGCATTTCCATAGCCATTCCGAGATATATTGCCACGCAACTTCCATCATCATCATATACATGACTTGAGCATTCATTGTCATATTGCTTTGCATGATCGTAAGATAGCTAGCATGATGTTTTCATGGCTTGTCCGTTTTTTTATGTCATTGCTACGCTAGATCATTGCACATCCCGGTACACTGCCGGAGGCATCCATATAGAGTCATACTTTGTTCTAGACATTGAGTTGTAATATTGAGTTGTAAGTAAATAAAAGTGTGATGATCATCGTTATTAGAGCATTGCCCCAGTGAGGAAAGGATGATGGAGACTATGATTCCCCCATCGGGATGAGACTCCGGACTTTACAAAAAATAAAAGAGGCCAAAGAAGCCCAAATAAAAAAAAGAGGCAAAGAAGCCCACGAAAAATAAAATAAAAAATATATAAAAAATAAAAACAAAAAAATGATAGAAAAAGAGAGAAGGGGCAGTGCTACTATCCTTTTTCCACACTTGTGCTTCAAAGTAGCACCATGTTGTTTATATAGAGAGTCTCTTGAGTTATCACTTTCATATACTATTTTCATTATAGAACTTGGCTTGTATATTCCGATGATGGGCTTCCTCAAATGCCCGAGGTCTTCATGAGCAAGCAAGTTGGATGCACACCCACTTAGTTTCAATTAGAGCTTTCATACACTTATAGCTCTAGTGCATCCGTTGCATGGCAATCCCTACTAACTCACATTGATATCTATTGATGGGCATCTCCATAGCCCGTTGATACGCCTAGTTGATGTGAGACTATCTTCTCCTTTTTGTCTTCTCCACCATCATATTCTGTTCCACCTATAGTGCTATGTCCATGGCTCACGCTCATGTATTGCGTGAAAGTTGAAAAGGTTTGAGAACGTTAAAAGTATGAAACAATTGCTTGGCTTGTCATCGGGGTTGTACATGATGTGAATATTTTGTGTGGTGAAGATGGAGCATAGCCAGACTATATGATTTTGTAGGGATAACTTTCTTTGGCCATGTTATTGAAAAGACATGATTGCTTTATTAGTAGGCTTGATGTATTATTGTTTTTATGTCAAATGATAGAATATTGCTTTGAATCACTCGTACCTTAATATTCATGCTATGTGATCAAGATTATGCTAGGTAGCATTCCACATCAAAAACTATCTTTTTTATCAGTTACCTACTCGAGGACGAGCAGGAATTAAGCTTGGGGATGCTGATATGTCTCCGTCGTATCTATAATTTTTGATTGTTCCATGCCAATATTATTCAACTTTCATATACTTTTGGCAGCTTTTTATACTATTTTTGGGACTAACATATTGATCCAGTGCCCAGTGCTAGTTCCTGTTTGTTGCATTTTTTTTGTTTCGCAGAATATCGATATCAAACGGAGTCCAAACGGGATAAAAACTGACGGAGATTTTTTTTGGAATATATATGATTTTTGGGAAGAAAAATCCACACGAGACGATGCTCGAGGGGCCCACGAGGTAGGGGGGCGCGCCCCTGACCCTCGTGGCCAGCCCTTAAGGCGGGCGACGCCCTTCTTTCGCCACAAGAAAGCTAATATCCGGATAGAGATCGTGTTAAAATTTCAGCCAAATCGGAGTTACGGATCTCCGGGAATATAAGAAATGGTGAAAGGGAAAAATCTGAGAACGCAGAAACAGAGAGAGAGACAGAGAGACAGATCCAATCTCGGAGGGGCTCTCGCCCGTCCCATGCCATGGAGGCCATGGACCAGAGGGGAAACACTTCTCCACTAGTAGAAAAGGGGGTAACGGTCCAGGCCGGGTCAGCCCATTAGTCCCGATTCAGTCTAGAACCGGGACCCATGGGGGCATTGGACCCGGTTCGTGAGCCCAAGGGGCCGGCCGGACCACGTGGGCCATTGGTCTCGATTCGTCTGGACCTTTTGGTCCCGGTTGGTGGGATGAACCGGGACCAATGGGCCTCGCTCCTGGCCCACCACCATTGGTCCCGGTTGGTGGCTTGAACCGGGACCAAAGGCTCCCCTTTAGTCCCGGTTCATGCCACCAACCGGGACCAATGAGGTGCCTATATATACCCCCTCGCGTAAGAGCAGAGCACACTGCTCTATTTTTTTCTGGCCAAGGGGGAGAGGGCTTGGTGGTGCTCTAGCTCACCTCCTATGCACACAAGGTGTTCGATGGAATGCCCGAGCCACACTACTTAAGCTTTCTCCTCTCCAAGCTCGACCTCCAAGCTCCATTTTCCTCAATATTTGTCTAGGTTTAGCGGTCTGTCACGCCCCATCCCCGTCTTCACCGCCGTCGATCACCCGCGCCGAGCTCATCGGTGGCACCACCGTGGTGAGCCTCTTGTTCTTATCTTCCTTGTGAAAGGAAAAATATATTCTTACTTGTATCTTTACATAGATACTTGTATTATTTTCTTACTTTTATTATTGCATCTTATATAGTGCCATGGTTTTGGTATCCGTCCCCGTCGGCCCTCATCCTGTCTATGATTCGGATGTGGTATATATATTATCTTTATAACTATTGGTTCATTTATTGTTTATGAAAATTATGCCGACCAAAGTGACATAGATTTTATTTATGTAGGATGTATGTGAATCGGAAATTCCAATCGACCCTATTGTCGAGAGGTTAAATTTAGTTGAAGAAGAAAACAATTTGTTGAAGGAAAAAATAAAAAAATTGAGGAGGAGAAGATGATATTGGAGTTGCATGTTGCCGATGTCGTCGATGATCACAAGATCAAGATGGATGCAATGCGGTTGAAGATTAGAAAGATTAGAAAATATGCCATTCATACCGAGGCTTGGTATCATTATGCCGTTGGATCAATTGTTACCTTGGTTGCGATTATGATCGCATTTGTTTTCACATTGAAATGTTTTATATAGTTTCAATGTATGGTTTAATTAATTAGATGCTCTGGAGGGCTATATGTTGTTAGATGGGAACTATGTATGTACTTTGGTTTTAATGTGATGATGAACTTCTATTAATTTGGACACTTAATTATATATAACGCACACAGATGAACCAGAAATGGATGTACGACAGACACACCTCCGAGTACATTAAGGGCGTGCATGAGTTTCTCAATGCGGCTGAGGCAAACAAGCAGAATGGTTTTATGTGTTGTCCATGCACTGAATGTGGGAATACGAGGTCTTACTCTAACCGGAAAATCCTTCACTCCCACCTGCTTTACAAGGGTTTCATGCCACACTATAATGTTTGGACGAGGCACGGAGAAATAGGGGTTATGATGGAAGACGACGAAGAAGAAGAGTACGATGACAACTATGTGCCCCCTGAATACGGTGATGCTGCAACGGGCGGAGCTGGTGAAGATCAAGAGGAACCAGAGGATGTGCCCAATGATGGTGCAACGGGTGAAGCTAGTGAAGATCAAGAGGAACCAGACGATGTGCCGGATGATGATCTCCGCCGAGTCATTGGCGATGCAAGGATGCAATGCGAAAGTCAAAAGGAGAAGCTGAAGTTCGATCGCATGTTAGAGGATCAGAAAAAAGGGTTTTACCCCAATTGCGAAGATGGCAACACAAAGCTCGATACCGTACTGGAATTGCTGCAGTGGAAGGCAGAGAATGCTGTGGCTGACAAAGCATTTGAGAAGCTACTGAAAATATTGAAGAAGAAGCTTCCAAAGGATAACGAATTGCCCGACAGTACATACTGTCAGAGCCCTAGCTCAGCCCCTATTGTCCTTGCTTGATCTTGTTGCATCATGTTTAAATTTTATTGAAAGTTGAATTGGGGAAAGTGGAAAGCCTCGGAAGTCTTTTACAAAAATGATCAACATTAAAAATTGTTTCAAATAAACCCAAGAAAATGTTCCTGTCAAGCTATAAAAATATTGGCAAGAGGTAAAACTCAAACCAATATTTTTGGAGTCTCAGAAATATTTATTATGGGCATTTGGAATTAATTCAATAACTATTTGAATTGGATTTATATTTATTATATATATAAATATATGTTCAATAATTCTGAAAATTGTTGTGTGGCTTTGTATAAGTCCACTTTGTTGACACAATTATTTTCATGAAGTTTAAAATTGATTTAGTATTTTACTAAATCAGAAACAAATGTCAGAAAATAGAAAATAGAAATAAAAGGCAGAAAGGAGAGTACCTAAGCCACTTACCTGGCCTGCACTGTGTTGCCCCAACACTATTGGCCCAGCCCATCTCTCTCCCTTGTCTTCTTCCAGCTCACGCCAGAAGGACTGGAGCGCGCGTGGCCGACGCCCACCGGCACGCGCACGGGCACCTCCTGCTTGCCGCTTTCCTCCTCGATGCTCTGGAGATGCCACGCGACCCCCCTAGAGCCGTATGGATCCCCCACACCTCCTCTCCCCTTCTCTGTCTCGCTATCTCTCCCGCAGCCGAACACCACGGCCGTCGCCAATCGCTGCCACCGCGGCCACCGGCCTGCCCTAGCCTCATGGACGTGTCCCCGAGCTCCGCTTTCGTTCTCTACGTCCTCCACACTGAGCCACGCTTCGCCGGAGGCCTGCATCGTTGCCATCTGGTCGTCTTCACCCTTGGTACCCGCCGGACGCTGTTCATCGATTCGCCTCGCTCCGGTTGCCCCTGAGCCCACTGACCTTCTGCGCCGCCTCCCTGTGAGCTCCTCATCTCTCCTCTTTGCTCGCCCCCTCTGTTCCCATCTTCTAGCCGTCGTTCCATAAGTGCCCGAACCTCGCCGCCGATGGCCATGTCGCCGTCGTGGCTACAGACGCCGTAGCTTGCCCCTGAGCACGTCATCGTGCTTGTGCTGCTCCCAGGAGACGAACGCACCTGCTAGCTCACCTTCCCATGTACCATAGCGAGTAGCCGATACTGTCCGAGCTCCGGCCACCGCCAGGAGCTCACTTCCGGCGAACTCTGGCCATTCGGCGCCCTCCCGTTGGTCTCCCGGATGCGTACAGGCACGGGCTTCCTTCTGGTGCCCCTGACGCGTCGACCCGTGGCCTCTCGCGAGTTTCGAGCGGGCTCCGCCGTGGTTCAAGGTCGCCGCCGGCTGAACTCCGGCAAGCCGACGTGGCCGCGTGATTAGCGCTAATCATGGCCAGCTAACCCTCCCCAGAGCCACTGACTACTGGGCCCCATAGCCTAATTAACCCTGCTTAGCTCCTGTTTAGACTAAACTAACCCCACGAGCCCCACAGGTCAGTTTGACCTGGCCACGTCACCTGTTGACCGGCCCCACACGTCAGTGTTGACTTGCCGACGTGGCTGTTGACCCGACCCCACCTGTCGGCGACTTAACTGGCCCAGGGTCATTGACCAACGGGTCCCGCAGGTCAGGTTTGACCTGGACCGGCCCAGTTGACCAGCTGACGTCAGCATGACTTAGTGCTGACGCAGTAAAGCCTTTCTGGATTTTAAATAAATCAGAAATGATTTATTTATTTCAAAAATATCCTAAACTTCTAAAAATCGTAGAAATTCAACCGTAACTCCAAATGAAATATTTTATATATGAACAATTATCAGAAAAATCCAATCTATCCATCTGTACCATTTTCATGCATGTTAGAACAACTTAAGGTCACTGTTTAGGACAAATCATATGAATGGCATTTAATTGTGTTGCTAGTTGCGTTAGCTCAATCAACAACATATTGCCATGTCATTATCATGCATCATGTTGTGCATTGCATTGATTGTGTTCCTTCTCTGTTGCCGGTGGTTGTCCCCTCTCGAGAGACATTGTACCGACACTGTGATCGTTGACATTGATGAAGACCCAATGATATCTTCAGAAGTGCCAGGCAAGCAAAACCCCCTTGTTCATTCCGATACAATCCCACTCTCTCGCTCCTGCTCTCTTTTACTGCATTAGGACAACTATTACATGCTGCGGTAGTTGAACCCTTTCCTTTGCATGACTTGTCATTGCCACAGTAAATAGATGAAACCCACTAGCATGAGTAGGAGTTGTTTGAGCCCTGTTGTGCCTACTCATTCATGCTTGTTTGTCATGCCTGCTACTGCTTAGAGTTGAGTCAGGTCTGATTCATCGGGGATGAATTGGAATGTGGTGAACATGTCCTACCGTTGAGAGCTAAGTGTGTGAACACGATTTGGTAAAGGTAGCGGTGATAGGCCATGTAGGAGTACATGGTGGGTTGTCTCATTGCAGCTGTCCTTAGGAACTAAGTTCTGTGTTTGTGATCCATGAACAGTTACTACCACACATTGGGCTCCGGGTGCTCCAAGCTCTCTCGACTTATTAATCAACTCGATCTCTGTCCAGGAGTTGCAACTAGTTTCTGGTGTTTGTAGGTAGTGTTAGTAGTCTACCAAGTGGCACCCGGTATAGGTGGGCTTGGGACAGACTAGGCACAATGGCCTAGTGTACCAAGTGGCACCCGGTTGGTGGGCTTGGGAACCCTGTACACATCGTTTGGGGCCGTGAGCGACACCTCGGCCGGATCTCCTTGCGGATGGAACCCAAATAGGTGATAAACCTGGATTAGAGACTTGTGTGATTAGTCAGGTCATGGCAGACAACCTCACCAGGCTTCCGCTTGAAGGTTGCCGAGATACACAACATGTACATGGTGGTAAGTGGCGAGAGCGTGTGTGAAGAAGTACACCCCTGCAGGGTTATCATTATCTATTCGAATAGCCGGATTCCTCGGATATGGAAACTTGGACCCCTTGCATAGTTCATAGACAAGTGAAAGTGGATACTCTAAAATCCGCAAGATAATAAGCGTGAGTGCTATGGATGGCGTTCTCGTATGGAGACGGGAGCAGATCCATAGTGGAGTATTGATATGGTGAATATGTGGACTCGTGTGCGCCACCTCAAAGAGTTACTTGCAGTCGTAGTTCAGGATAGCCACCGAGTCAAAGCTGGCTTGCTGAAGTCAAACTCCACCACCCCTTTGTTGATACCGATGCATATGTAGTTAGGTCTGATGTAAGTCTTCATGGGTACATTTGTACTCACGTTTGCTTAGTTTATGTTTTTGCAGAGAGACTTCAGTCTCGCTAGTAGTTCCATGTGGACTTCAAGGTTTAGCTTGTTACCTCAGCTACGATATTGTGCCCTCGGCAGGATCTGATAGATAGTCAGGCTTTTCAGCCTTTTTCATTTACAGATGTCTGTACTCAGACAAGTTATGTAGCGACCAGACCTCAAACGGTCCAATCTCTGTGCTCAGGTGTCATCCCTGGATCAGTAATGCTGACAACACATAGTACTTGAAGGATTTATAACAGAGTAGCAATCACACACTTATTACATCGAGTGTCTCAATAGAGAACTTATTACAATAAATATGGCTTAAGGCCATCTAATAACGATAACAGCGGAAGGCTTAGAAGATAGTGAGTCCATCAACTCCAACGGCATCGCTGAGTATAGAACCACGACCTAAAACTCCTTAATCGTCGTCTGAAAAGTCTGCAACATTAACGTTGCAGCCCGAAAACGGGTCAGCACATGGAATATGCTGGCAAGCTAACACATAGAGAGTAATGGAATGAAAAAGCTATACTATATGCATATTTGGCTGGTGGAAAGCTTTATGGTTACAGTTTTGCGTAAAGCTAATTTTTCCCTACTGCAAAGGAATAAATTTTATTTAACTATCATGGTAGTTGTTAAACATTGAGAATGGTTGACAGCATTCTCAATCCCAATTAACCATCATCATTAAACAGAACCCATGAAAATTAAATTTTAGAGTAACATGTTGAGATTCACATGATAATCCAAGTACTAGATACTCAAGATGTCCATAACCGGGGACACGGCTAACCATGATTAGTTTATACACTCTGCAGAGGTTTGCGCACTTTTCCCCACAAGACTCGATCGCCTCCGTTTGGTTTGTCGCACTACACGGTGTTTGAGAAACGGATGACCGAGAAATAGTCTTTCAGAAGCGCTAGCACCTTACGATGGATAGATCGTTACACCTACTTTCCCTACATCTGCTAGTCTACCCTGTAAGAGTTCGCACGACTTAATCAACTATGCTAGAGCCCATAATAGCTTGTGGCTGCACACGGAAGTTTCTAGTATGAAAAAAAATCTCATGATCCCTTTGGGCCTGGGTGGCGGTCCATAAAGAAAAACAGGTAATCCTGGAATACCAAGGTACCTCAATCCACCTAGATGTGTGTTTAAGTTACCACCTTAGATAAACCATTAATTAACAAACTCACAAATGTCATGGATATCACTCATCCAATCCACGTCTACTAGCATAGCATGGCATAATAGGCAAACGTAGAAGTAACTCCCAAAGGTTTGATAATACAACATGTAATAGGTACTACCTCAACTACTTCCCATCCCACAATTTAATTAGATCCTAATCATGCAATGTTTGAGGATTGATCTAATGCAATAAAACTGGGTAGTAGGAGGTATGATCAAAGTGTTACTTGCCTTGCTGATGATCCGCGAAACCTAGAGATTCAATGTAACAGGCGACGCACTCCGGGTATTCTATCGCAGACAAACAAACAAGCATACAATAAGTATTCATCTAATGCACAGGTAAAACTCAAATAAGAGATCTAACCAGAAAATTCAACTTAAGAACTCCAGTTTGCAAAAAGAATCAAATCAAACGTAGCAACGAAAGTCAAACAACAAAAGAAACAGGCTTCGTTTACTATTATGGATCTAGGGCAATTTTTACAGTGGCAAAAACTTGTTTAAGTTGGTTAAATGGATAGAGGGTTTGGAGACGAAACTCCAGGCGCTTGAATCGCCTTCCAATAAACGAGCGAAAAGTTATACTAAAACAAAAATCGGATCAGGAATCGTGATCAGAAAAATCGATTCCGATAAACAAGCGAAAAGTTATACTAAAACGAAAATCGGATCAGGAATCGCGAGCAGAAAAATCACGGATTTAATCCGAGAAAAGAAAAACGACGAACGTTCGCTAGAATGAACGAACGCTCGCTATTTAAATAAATCGGAAAAACCGATCTATTAAAAAAACCGAAACAAAAAAAACGAGCAAAACCGTCGGAAAAACCAAACGGTTTTTCGGGAAAACCGGCGACTAAAAAAAAACTACCCCGGCAACTCCGGCGACGGATCCGGCGGCGGCGGCGGGGCTGCGGCGGCGGTGGCACGGGGGTCGGCGGCGGCGCAGGGCGGCGGCGGCGGCGGTCGGCGGCAGCGGCGGCGCTGGGGCGGCGGCGGTCGGGGCGCTAGGGTTTGGAGGCCCCGGGCTGGGCTCCCCGGCTTATAAAGCCTGGACGGACCTGGTGTCCGGGTCGGACACGGCCCGTATGTTGGTTGCGTTTTTTTAATTAATTCCGCGCAGAAAAACAAATAAAATAAATACTAAAGGGACTCCAAAAATCCCGAAATAAATTTTCCCCCGCTTCTAAAATCAAGCCGCACAAGGTGAACATTTATTTGGGGCCTAAATGCAAATTTTAAAAACGCACATTTTTCCTAAATTCAAATAAAATATTGAAAAACTCCGAAATAAAATCTTATTTTATTTTATTATTAATTCCTCAATATTTCTTTATTTTGGGAAAGTCATTTTATTCCCTCTCTCATATTTTTGTAATAGAAATAATTCATGATAAAATAATTAAAATCAAATGATTCTATTCTCAAAATTTGAGAAAACTCAAATATGAAAATAACGAAATCCCCATCTCTCTCCGCGGGTCCTTGAGTTGCGTAGAATTTCTAGGATCAAAACCAAAAGCAAATAAATTATGATATGCAATGATGATCTAATGTATAACATTCCAAATTGAAAATTTGGGATGTTACATGTTAAGATTCCGCATGTGCTTTGACTTGTATGCTCTGAATGTTGGGTCATGAGACCCATGTTTGTATTATCTGGCTCTTCGGGGCCTAATTGATAAACATTCCGAGTCGTAGAGTCTTGTTGTGATGCCATGTTGTATTCCACATATTGAGCATATTGTGTGTATGATTAAAATGCTTGGTATGTGTGGGATCCGACAACCTACTTGTTTATCCTTGGTAGCCTCTCTTATGAGGAAATGTAGTCTTGTGCTTCCATGAGCCATAGTAGTCTGCTACAGCCCGGTTCACCGGAGTCCTGCTAGCCCAGCACTACTGCTGAGGAACACTTGACTGGCCGGCATGTGATTCACTTCGTTCCTGTGTCTGTCCCTTCGGGGAAGTGTCACGCGGTGACATCTGGAGACCTGCTTAGCCTGCTACAACCCGGGTTCCCGGAGTCCTGTTAGCCCAGTGCTACAGCCCGGATTCACACGCTGCTGACCCGACATGCTAGCGACACTTTGGGTTCACGACTAGTCATGTCGGCCCGAGTTCTCTGTATGCCTGTTCCCGTAAGTTAGTGCCACTTTGGGTTCACGACTAGTCATGTCGGCCCGGGTTCTCTGTCATATGGATGCTAGCGACACTATCATATACCTGAGCCAAAAGGCGCAAACGGTCCCGGGCCATGGTAAGGCGACACCCATGGGAGTACCGTGCGTGAGGCCGCAAAGTGATATGAGGTGTTACAGGCTAGATCGGTGTGACCTAGAATCGGGGTCCTGACACATACGCAGCAAAGAAGATCGCATGCCCTCTAGGATTGGAGGTGGAGAAGATACATGCATGCCCTAATGACTGCATCCTCTACCGCGGTGCATACAAGGATTTGAACGCATGCCCGGTATGCGGTGCATTGCGGTATAAGATCAGACGAGATGACCCTGGTGATGTTGATGGCGAGCCCCCCAGGAAGAGGGTTCCTGCGAAGGTGATGTGGTATGCTCCTATAATACCACGGTTGAAACGTCTGTTCAGAAACGAAGTGCATGCCAAGTTGCTGCGATGGCACAGTGAGGACCGTAAGAAAGATGGGAAGTTGAGAGCACCCGCTGACGGGTCGCAGTGGAGAAATATCGAGATATAGTACTGGGCTGAGTTTGCAAAGGACCCAAGGAACGTATGGTTTGCTTTAACCGCGGATGCCATTAATCCTTTCGGGGAGCAGAACAGCAATCACAACACCTGGCCCGTGACTCTATGTATGTATAACCTTCCTCCTTGGATGTGCATGAAGCGGAAGTTATTATGATGCCAATTCACATCCAAGGCCCTAAGCAACCCGGCAACGACATTGATGTGTACCTAAGGCCATTAGTTGAAGAACTTTTACAGCTGTGGAATGGAAATAGTGTACGTACATGGGATGAGCACAGACAGGAGGAATTTAACCTAAAGGCGTTGCTGTTTCGTGACCATCAATGATTGGCCCGCTCTTAGTAACCTTTCAGGATAGACAAACAAAGGATACCACGCATGCACGCACTGTTTAGATGACACTGAAAGTATATACCTCGACAAATGCAGGAAGAATGTGTACCTGGGCCATCGTCGATTTCTTCCGACCAACCATCAATGTCGAAAGAAAGGCAAGCATTTCAAACGCGAGGCAGATCACCGGAAGAAGCCCGCCATGCGTACCGGTGATCACGTACTTGCTATGGTCAATGATTTACACGTAATCTTTGGAAAGGGTCCCGGCGGACTAGCTGTTCCGAATGACGTTGAGGGACACGCACCCATATGGAAGAAGAAATCTATATTTTGGGACCTACCCTACTAGAAAGACCTAAAGGTCCGCTCTTCAGTCGACGTGATGCACGTGACAAAGAACCTTTGCGTGAACCTGCTAGGCTTCTTGGGCGTGTATGGGAAGACAAAAGATACACCTGAGGCACGGGAGGACCTGCAACGTTGCACGAAAAAGACGGCATGCCTCCGAAGCAGTATAAAGGTCCTGCCAGCTATGCTCTTATGAAAGAAGAGAAAGAAATCTTCTTTGAATGCCTGCTCAGTATGAAGGGCATGACTGGCTTCTCGTCGAATATAAAGGGAATAATAAATATGCCAGATAAAAAGTTTGAGAACCTAAAGTCTCATGACTGCCACGTGATTATGACGCAACTGCTTCCGGTTGCATTGAGGGGGCTTCTACCGGAAAACGTCCGATTAGCCATTGTGAAGCTTTGTGCATTTCTCAATGCAATCTCTCAGAAGGTGATCGATCCAGAAATCGTACCAAGGCTAAGGGGTGATGTGGCTCAATGTCTTGTCAGTTTCGAGCTGGTGTTCCCACCATCCTTCTTCAATATCATGATGCACGTCCTAGTTCATCTAGTCGACGAGATTGTCATTCTGGTGCTCGTATTTCTACACAATATGTTCCCCTTTAAGAGGTTCATGGGAGTCCTAAAGAAATATGTCCGTAACCGCGCTAGGCCAGAAGGAAGCATCTCCATGGGCCATCAAACAGAGGATGTCATCGGGTTTTGTGTTGACTTCATTCCTGGCCTTAAGAAGATAGGTCTCTCTAAATCGCGGTATGAGGGGAGACTGACTGGAAAAGGCACACTTGGAAGGGACTCAATAATATGCACGGACGGATATTCTTGGTCTCAAGCACACTACACAGTTCTACAGAACTCTACCTTGGTGACCCCATATGTCGATGAACACAAGAACAATCTGCGCTCCAAACACCCAGAGCAGTGCGACGACTGGATTACATGTGAACACATCACGACCTTCAGCAATTGGTTGGAAACACGTCTCAGAGGTGACAACACTGTTTGTGATGAGCTGTACTTGTTGTCCAGGGGACCATCTTTGACTGTATTGATTTACAAAGGATACAAGATAAATGGGAATATATTTTACACGATTGACCAAGATCAAAAGAGCACCAACCAAAACAGTGGTTTCCGCTTTGATGCAACAACTAAGAGGGGAAAGGTCGACACATATTATGGTTACATAGTGGACATATGGGAACTTGACTACGGACATGATTTTAAGGTCCCTTTGTTTAAGTGCAAATGGGTCAATCTGTCAGGAGGCGGGGTACATGTAGACCCACAGTACGGAATGACAATAGTGGATCTGAAAAATCTTGGGTACATTGACGAACCGTTCGTCCTAGCCCATGATGTGGCACAGGTTATCTATGTGAAGACATGTCTACCAGACCGAGAAAAAGAAAAGATAAGGAAGCGAATACATCATACGATGAGCCAAAGCGCCACATAGTTCTTTCAGGAAAAAGGGACATCGTGGGAGTGGAGGGCAAGACAGATATGTCTGAAGATTATGAAAAGTTTCATGAAATTCCTCCCTTCAAAGTCAAGGCTGACCCAATCATCCTGATAAACGATGAAGATTATCCATGGTTACGGCGCAATAAGCAAATGACACAAGCGAAGAAAAAGTGAAGACTTTCTCCCGCAACTATTATGATGATACCAAGCCAACTTTGTAATAGACGAGTATGATACTATTATCCGTTTTGTTCATGCACATGCTATGTGGGTGAAATTATGATACCATGCCAACTTTCAACTTTTTCAGAGTTCATTTGAAATGCTTTAATGTCTTATGGTTCGGCCCTCGTCATACCATCTATGTTCATTTTTTAGTAAAGTTAATCACAAACTTCTGATTCACACAAATTTCAAAGAATTCAAATTTTAACTGTTCTAATTTGAAAACTAATGGCACTAACAGAAAGTTTATAATTTTTATAAAACTAATGGCACTAACAGAAAGTTTATAATTTTTATAAAACTAATGGCACTAATAGAAAGTTTATAATTTTGCTGACCTAAAATCAAAAAGAATTAAAAAATAAAGCAAAAAACAAAAGAAAATAAATAATGCAAAAAACAAAACAAAAAAATGAAAAAAAACTATTTTTATAGTAAAGTTAATCACAAACTTGTGATTCACACAAATTTCAAAGAATTCAAATTTTAACTATTCAAATTTGAAAACTAATGGCACTAACAAAAAGTTTATAATTTTTCTAAAACTAAAAGCAAAAAGAATTAAAAAATAAAGAGAAAACAAAAGAAAATAAATAATGCAGAAAAGAAAACAAAGAAACTAGAAAAAATATAAAAATAGCAACAATAAGTATTTTGTTGTAAGTAGAAACAAAATAAAAGAAATAAAGCAACAAAGAAAACAAAAAAGTGCCACCTACTGGGCCCCCACGGCCTGAATACGACTAGAAACCCTCCCATGGGCCAGGATTCAGGCCCGCAGGAGGCCAAGTAGGCCCACAGGCAGATAAAGTCACTTTAGGCCCGTAAGCCTGCATTTGAGAGGAGCTCGAATTGGTCAGCGCAGCAGCGCTTATAAACCACGGTCGAAGCCTCTCGGCTAGCGAGGTGGGACTAAACATCCCACCGCACCGCACCAGTTCCAGCCTTTGGTCTTTGGTCGAAGCTTCTCGGCTAGCGAGGTGGGACTAAACCACGGTCGAAGCCTGAATACGACTAGAAGCCTCTCGGCTCGAAGGCCTTTGGTCCCGGTTGGGGCCACCAACCGGGACTAAAGGGGTGCATTGGTACCGGTTCGTGGCATCAACCGGGACTAAAGGGGTGCATTGGTACCGGTTCGTGGCATCAACCGGGACCAATGCCTCCCTTTAGTCCCGGTTGGTGCTACCAACCGGGACCAAAGGCCGCCGCTTCCCGCCCTTTGGGCTGCTGAAAAGAGGCCTTTGTCCCGGTTGGTGGCACCAACCGGGACTAAAGGGAGGCATTGGTCCCAGTTGATGCCACGAACCGGGACCAAAGCCTTTTCTATATAACCAAACACTTAGGAAATTTCCCCCACCAGCCATTCTTCTCTCGAACGCCGCCAGGCTACTGCGCTGATCCTCGACGCCGGTCCCTGCCCCGACGTCGCCGTCGCCTCCCCGAGCCGCCCGAGGTCGCCGTCGCCGCCCGCTCGCCATCGCCCGTGCCCTCGCCCGACGCCGTCACCGCTCGCCGCCCTGCCCCGACGCACCCCGGCCCGCCCCCGTCGTCGCCGTCGCCCTGCCCTGCCCCCTTCCTCGTCGGCCGTTGCCCCTGCCCCGTCGCCGTCCTCGCCGCCGAACGCGTGCCCCCTTCCCCGTCGCCGTCCTCGCCGCCGAACCCGCGCCCCTCCTCACCTTGGTCCGGCCGGCACCCCTCCCATGTCCTTTTTTTCATATATTATATACTTTTTTTCAGATTATATATATATGTGTGTGTGTGTGTGTGAGTATATGTATTGTGTATATATGATTTGTATTTTGCTTTTTATAAAAATGTATATATGTTTGTATGTTCTCTGTGTACATATGTTCATATATGCAAAACTTAGATTTATATATTTAGAAAAGGATTATCTATATATGTTCTCTGATTTAGTGCATTTTAGGTTAGTTTCATTTTTAGAAAAGTTTTATATATTTAGGAGAGGAAAAAGGAAAATAAGAAGAGGGAAATGGAGAAGAAGAGGACAGGAAGAAAAGGAAGAGGAGAACAAGAGGATCGGAGAGGAAGAAAAGGAAGAGGAGAAGAAGAAAGGAATAGAGGAGAAGAGGAAAAAATAGAAAAATTTCTATTTTTTCTTCTTCTCCTCTATTCCTTTCTTCTTCTCCTCTTTTTTTTCTTCGATCTTCTCCTCTATTCCTTTCTTCTTCTCCTCTTTTTATTTCTTCTTCGTTTTCTTATGTTTTATCGGGTCTGTCGTCGTCAATATACCCCTCCCGATAACTTCAACACGAGGGGGGGGGTCGATATACCCCCTCCCCGATAATATTATTTTCCCATGTATGTACGTCGTGTCGATATAAACTGCCAATAACTTCAACACGTCGGGGGGGGGTCGATATACCCCCTCCCGATAACTTCAACACGAGGGGGGTCGATATACCCTCTCCCGATAACTTCAACACGAGGGGGGTCGATATAGCCCCTCCGGATAACTTCAACACGTGGGGGGGGGGGGTCGATATACCCCCTCCCCGATAATATTATTTTCACATGTACGTATGTCATTGTTGTCGATATAAACCCCTCCCGATAACTTCAACACGTGGGGGGGTCGATATACCCTCTACCGATAACTTCAACACGTGGGGGGGGGGTCGATATACCCCCTCCCCGATAATATTATTTTCCCATGTACGTATGTCATCCTTGTCGATATAAACCCCTCCCGATAACTTCAACACGTGGGGGGGTCGATATACCCCCTCCCCGATAACATTATTTTCTCGTGTATGTATCTCGTCGTTGTCGATATTACCTCCTCCTTGAAGCGTTCTCGAGGCCACCCCAAACCCTTGAAGCGTTGTCGAGGCCACCCCAAACCCTAGAGAAGCAGCATCGAGGCCACTAATATGATTCCTTATTGTGATTAGCCAGCTAGTTCTACGTTTGCCACTAATATATCCATCTGTCATGTTTGAATAATAATTGCCATGTTGTAAATATTTGTAGAAACTATGGACACCCCCCGAGACGAAGCACAAGAAGTGATGTTGGGGGACATAATCGCACAAAGAAGTAATGCCGTCTACTCGTTGTTTCTCAACGACACCGATGATCTGGAAGGACATGGTGAAGAAGCAGGCTATGATTATGATGGCTCCTTTGACCCAATGCTGGTGCAAGAAGGAGACCGTGATGACGGCTCCAGTGACCCAATGACGGTGCAAGAAGGAGACCGTGATGACGGCTCCGATGACCGAACCGAGTCCGGCCAGGTATATATATTAGTTAAGCCTGTGCTGACTAGCTAATTGATGCATTCTTTGTTTTGGTATGTACACATATTAATTAACTCTCATCTTTCTTCTTTTTTCTAGCCCTTCGGATCGAGCACAACTTCGGTAAAGAGACGATGCCCGAAGAAAAAGTTGAGCTTGGATAAAAGGTTTGAGATCACAGCAATAGCGCACGAAGACCAACCGATTGAATCCATCCGGACAAAAGATGCATTTTCTGCTCAGTGCGGGGTTCTTGTTAGGGACAAGATCCCGATCAGCATCCACCAATGGTATAAGCCTAAGAACGAAGACCCTCAGGTGTCTTATGTTAATGATATGCAGAAAAATGATCTTTGGACTGAGCTGAAGTCAAATTTCACCCTACCACCAGAGGAGGATCCGGAGAAGCCAGTTTAAGAGAAATTAATCAAGTCTTTTGCTCTTAAGAAGATGGTAGACCTATTCAGGAGGTGGAAGAATGAGCTGAAAAGGTTTGTCGACAAAGAAGAGATACCAGAATTCATCGGCAAATATGAGAAGATCAGAGATCACTGGCCCGTATTTGTGGCCCATAAGACATCGGAAAAGAGTAAGAAGATGTCGGCCACAAACAAGCAAAATGCTGCGAAGAAGAAGCTTCACCATCGCACGGGGTCAGGTGGCTACCTCAAACCCGGCCTAAGTGGGCCAAGGCTGAGAATGATCTGCTTGATAAAGGGATCGAACCAGAGACAATGAACTGGCCAGATCGTTGCCGTACTTGGTTTTTCGGGGCTGGCGGAACCTTGGACCCTGTATCAGGGAAGTGCCTTTGGACGAACGAGCAAATGAAAATACCAGTCAACAGGCTTCAGCACTATATCAATGCAGCGCAGCAAGGGACGTTCGTTCCAGACAGAGAGAACGACGAGCTCACAATGGCCCTCGGGAATCCTGAGCACCCTGGACAGACACGAGGCACGCCAGGCTCCGTTCCGTGGAAGGCTGGGTTTCTGGACGCAGGCGGTTACAAACGCCAGGAGAGGAGGAATAAAGTGCAGCTGACCCAACTGCAGGCGCTGCATGCAAGGGTACAAGCGATAGAGGAACGAGAAGCAAATCGCAGCAAACGAACTGCCGAAGCTTCCCCCGAAGCTACCCCGCCATCTCAGCGGAGAAGCAGCGTGGCCTCCACCGAGCTGCTTCAGCAGGAGCATGTATTGACGGCTCCTGCCAGCTACCCCGTGGATGCTATCACGGAGTCTCAACATTGCCACCTTATGACGCAATGACAGAACTTCAAAGTCAAGGCGGCTGTCCGCTCTGTTCGACCTCCTGAACCCCGCGCAACTTTTCACTGTCATCCGATTCCAGAAGGATATGCTAGGTGACGGTGGACGAAATAACGGAGGGATTTGAGGACCTCCAGCTTGACCACCCTGCCGGTGAAGGGGAGACTAGGCTGGGTTCTGCTCTTAAGACTCCATGCATATGGCGGAAGGAGCTCATCAACCTTCCGAACTGGACGCCTCCGCCTCCTCCTCCTCCACCGGCGAGTCAGGGCACTCCGCCTCCTCCACCGCCTCCTCCTTCGGCGAGTGACGATCAGGGCACTCGGCCTCCTTCTCCGGCGCGTGGCGGCACTCCGCCTCCTTCTCCGCCTGCGCCGGCGCGCCCGAGCAGCCACCAGCCTCCTCCTTCTCCGGCGTGTGGCGGCACTCCGCCGCCTGCGCCGGCGCGCCCGAGCAGCCACCAGCCTCCTCCTTCTTTGCCTCGCCAGCAAGGGAGGAAGAGACCCGCCACCTCCCCGACTGCTCCGGTGCGTCGTAGTCCTTCTCCTCCGCCTCGTAAGCAAGCATGAAAGAAGACAGCCGCAGCCGCTCCGTCTGCTCTGGCGTCTAGCAGTACAGCCAGAGGCGGGAGGAAATACAGATACGGTCCACCTCTCAAGCCTCTAGAGAAGTTACCGTACGAGATGACCGTGGAAGAAAACAAGAAGATCGTGCGGACCGAAGTGAAGGACTTCTTTGAAGGGTCAAAGAGACATCCACCTCCGGAGGAGAAGGTAGATGCGGTGAAAGCAAAGTGCACTCTGGCTGCCCTGACAAAACCACCAAAGTCTCCACCGAAAGGCAACTATGAGCGCATTATTGGAAAGATATTTGTTGAAGCGGAGCGGTCGGGAACTACTGTCAGTGATCAAAGGTTAAAAGAACGACGAGCTGCAAAAAAAATTGCCCAGCTCGGCGAACAAGCGAACCAATCGTGCCCCCCGCTCAATGTCTCTACGACATCGTCGCTAATGATCCGAGGATGGTGCCCGGTTATAGCAATCTTGGAGATTACCTGCCCAACGATGTACATTATGATTTCTTGGAAGCGGAGCCGGTACACAGATACGAGTACGGGAAGCCTCTCGTCAAAGATGAAAGATCTCTAACAACGATGATGCGAAGATTGCATGATTGGTACATGAAAACCTACAGAGAGTCTGGGGGGAAGGATACCTTGACGCTGATAGTTAGAGAGGAGCATGACCTCGTTGGAATTGAACTGTTGAATGTTCCATTTGAGGAGTTCTTCCCGTTTTTCAATCAAAGGGCCCCCGATAAAGCAACGGTCACTTGCTACTGTCTGTAAGTAGTACTACTTCTCTCATTAAGTCGCTCTCTCTATATAGGTCAGCTCTTTCATTGCATGTATTTATAATTATCCTCTATATTATGCAGATTGAAGATCGCCGAATTGAAGAAAAGACAAGTCGGTGATAATGGGTTCATTAACACAAATCTCATAGATGCAACTGAGGTTAAATTTCATGCCGAAGATACCGAGGCCAACTTGCTATGATCGTTCGTAATAAATGAAAACAAAGATATAATACTCTTTCCTTACAACTTCAAATGAGTGTTACTGTCTTTTGCATATTCCGTTTCCCTTATATATTAGTCCAGGTTATAGTATTGTAATTGATGAGTTATGCATGCATGCGCAGTTACCACTATATTCTCCTAGAGATTAAGCTTGAGCAGGGACTAGTAACCGTCTTAGACTCGAGATGAAAAGATCCCCAGGAGTATGCGGACATGACTCAAATGCTCAAGAAGTAAGTTAAATCGATCATTATCCACCATATCAGCATCAGCAACTTTGTTCATTTTCTGATGTCGAGTAATTGTTGTCTTTGTCTGACAGGGTTTGGAGAAAATTCACCAAAAAAGCTCCGGGACTACCGAAGAACCTGCAATTTAGACACCCGAAAGTAAGTACTATAGTAGCATGTACCGCGCATCTCCTAGTGATTCAAGCGCTAGTTTCATCAATACCATTTGGCATGCTTGCTTATTAGTTTGATTGACCTCTATTTCTTGTAAAGTGGTTGTCGCAGGATCAAGGGAATGATTTCTGTGGATACTATGTTTGCGAGTCCATCTGCCAAACGACCTGTGAACGTGGGTACTCTGACGAACAATATGAAGTGCGTAAGCAATAATATTCACAATTTTATTTTATTACCATCATTTGTGTTGAGTTTCATTTATTCATATATATATATATATATGTATTGACCCCCTTCTTCAAATTAGATCTTTCGGGTGCGGGATGAACTCCTAGCACCAGATCGTATGCGAGCAATTCAAGAGGAATTGGCGGCATTCTTCCTTGACCACGTGATCGCTGAACACGGAGAATACTATGTGGATCCTGTGTTCATATATAATTAGGAGATTATATTGTAAGAGATAATTATTGTATATATGTAGCCGGTAGTGTTGGATAGATATACGAGAACTTGTTGTTCGACCAATCTCTCGGAGAAGGAGAGGTGGTTGATATCACTTCTTTCTGTGTGCATATGTTCATGACAATCTTCTGTTTCCTTCGTTTGCTTACTAGCTAGCTAGCGTGTCTAGTCCTCTCTATACTTATATAGTACGTAGCGTCGACCAAGCACGGACATAAGAGAGGACGCTTCTCTCTATTAATTAGCTAGCTAAAACAATATATGAAACACCTAAATTAACCCCCAAAAACCCCCAACCCCCCCCCCTTTCAAAAAAAACAAAAACCCCAGCCACTGAAATGCTGACGCGTGGATGCTTATTGGTCCCGGTTGGTGCCACCAACCGGGACCAAAGGCCCTCCTGCCTGGGCTCGGCGCACCGGCCACGTGGAGGCCGATCTGTCCCGGTTCGTTTAAGAACCGGGACTAAAGGGCTAGGGCATTAGTAACGACCCTTTAGTCCCAGTTCAAAAACCGGGACAAAAGGCCATTACCAACCGGGACGAATGGGGTTTTTTCTACTAGTGGTTTAGAACAATAGACCCCCACCTTAGACTTACGATGTTTTTTAGCACACAAAGAAATGGGAGTCAATAGCTGGTGGCAATTATCTGACGGAGGGTGGAGAAGTTAGGCGGTCACAGAATCACAGTAGCGCTGGTCATAGATTAGATTTTCGGCCGAAACAACAATTTTGAGCCGAATTACGGCCATCTCTCTTGGGCCCATCATATATCCCTTTCGATCAATTTTTCTGGCCCAACTTTGAAATTTCTGCCCCGGCCTAACTTCTACAGCGTTGTCGCCCTAACCCTAAAGTTTTCATCTTTCCTCGGTCCTCCTATGTGCCGGGTCGCCGCTACACTGGTCACATCACACCGAACACAGCTTCTCCAGCCGTCTGACCAAGGCTCTCTCCTCTACGGCTCCATGCACTACTAGGAAAAACCTTATACACAGAGGCTTATCAGTAGTGCTTGTTAAAAAGACGTGCTACTGATACTTAGCAGTGGCACATGCTAGGGTTGTGACCGTCCGCACTTAGCAGTAGCGCATGCTTGCTGTTATGGCCAGCCCAGGCCTAGCTGCACGTCCCCTCTTAGGAGTAGCGTGGGTCTTGGGCCGGCGCTACAGCTAATGACATTAGCAGTAGCGTTGGGCCGCGACCCGCGCTACTACTAAGCCCATGTTATCATCGTCCTCCCCCCGCCTGACCTCTTAGTCTCCCTCCTCACTCTCCATCTCCACTCTCTCTCCCACCCTTGTCGGCCCGCCCCCGCACTACTCCGGCCGCCCTCCCCCATGGCCGCCCTACCCACGTGCGGCTTCCCTCCCCCGGCGCCGGCCCTCCCCAATGCGTGGCCACCCTCCCCCGTGCCTGCCACCTCCATCCCCTTTGTCGGCCCAGGCTGCCTACCGTGAGTACCTCCTTCTCCTCTATGAATGTGGTGGATGAATTAGCAAATGCAATACGTTCAGATTTTTTTACTAATTTTGCTCATATATATGAACCCTAGGTGTTCATATATATGAGCCCACTTCATCATTACAGCACTAAATAGTTTTTTAGTACAATAGTATGTATATATATGTAACCCTAGGTGTTCATATATATGAACCCACTACTAGTAGAAAGCTTATAGATAAATGGGTGAATGAAATTAGGTTTTTTTTTGTAATGCTTGGACAGATAGATGGATAAAACTAGGTTTTTTTAATAATGCTTTGGATATATAGATGGATGGATGGATAGCTGTTAGGGTTAGTAATACAATTTTTTAGTAAAAAAACTAGTTTTACAAATTTTTAGTAAATGTAGGTCTTTTGAATCAGCATAATAATGTTTAGTTGATAGCTTATAGGGTTTCACTAAGTCCTAAAATTAGGATAATAATGTTTTTTGTTTATATTTTGTTTTTGCATAAATTAAGTAGCCCCTGCATCATCCCCGTTGTCGTCCCCGTCACCGACCCCCTCCGACCTTGAGGTGAGAGCAGCCAAATCCCCATGTCGTTGAAGTCGATGATGATGTAGATGTTTTCATAGATGTAGTAGTAGTATATGAGTAAGGAAGCCACTAACTTGTCACATGAGTTCATCGATTGCCTCCTCCACTGGACTAATTTTCTTAAAGTCCATCCCATGTGCGACCAAGTACTCCTGCTTTAATATTCTGCTTCAATACTTTTATTTCATTAATGCTTTTGAAAAATTTCGACAAAATGGATGCATATATGCATTTTGCAGGGAACACCTCCGAGTGACCTATGTTTTGCTGGAATGTTGATTCATTTCCGTTCCGGAAAATTTCAGGCATTCGATATGTCCTATTTTAGCAAAGGTCGTGCTATATTTTTCTGTGAATTTTGGCATGACTTGTGCTACAATGTGTGGAAATATCGAGTGGCCCGGATTCTCTAGAAAGATAATTAAACGACATTACGGGTTGACTTTAAGTCTGTCGGGGCTCCATACATGACAGTCACAAAACTAGTGAGGGAATGTCCACCATATATGAGAAAGGAAGAGGAATCTCGACCGTTGTCGTGGGGGTAGCTTCTTCTTCATGCCAAGGTGCTGGACATTTTGGTGTAACTCGCTTTGGAATGATAGGAGGAGCTACCATCACCAACAATCGCAAAATGTCAAAGAGGAAGAATCCTGACTGTTGTCATGGGGGTCACTTCTCCTTCATTCCCGTGTGCTAGACATTTTGTTGTAATGCACTCGGGGACGAAGGGAGGAGTGACCATCACCGACGGTCGAATATATACACCACGTGAGCTGAGAGTTCTCAAGAAAAGACTCGACAGGCCGATAGTCAACCCGTGATGAATAATAATGATCTAATTTAGTTCTTGTACTACATATATTAAATTTTAGAAGTTTAATCTTTGAACTATGACCATAGAAAATGTCTGATGATGACGATAGGATCCTAGAGTGCGATTACTGCGGCAACGACCGGGGTCTATGCTGCAGGCCTCACCTTTGAGACGGTAGGCGCTTTAGTATTAAGCTCGAGAAACCTTCTGTCTTGAAACAGTACGCAACGACGATAAGTCTTTTTTTGTAATTAAGCATGACTTCTGCTTCTTCAACGTGTAATTTCTGTCTTTTACAATTCGATTAGTGCATCCCATGTCATGCAAGACGGCTATGTCTTGGAGAAGCTAAATTTTGAAGATCATGAGAACATGGAGACAAAGAGAGTTCACCTCAGGACCCATCATGGTTATACTTTTGCCGCAAATCTATACAATGCGGTGAACTACTCCTACATTGGTTGCTCAAATTGGGAAGAACTGTGCAAGGCGTATGGTTTTCACGAGGGTATGCATGTCACCTTCGATCTTGGTTATCCTAAAGATGACATTGACGAAGATAATGTCGATGAAGATAATATCGACGAAGCTAATATCGACATTTGGGTCCTTGTTGATACGCTCCCACTTCTACCTCTATGTGATTTTCTCAAGCTATTTTTAAGTAATTTATATTGTTTATAGGGAACTAGTTGATAGCTTATATATTTCCTTGACAGCTTATTTAAATTCTTCAAAAAATGCTTAGAAAATAGTAGACAGAACCTACTACACTGATGACTCTGAATTAACTTACGAGGAGAAAGATCATCTTTGTGTGCAAGAATTATGAAACTCCTCCACATTATGGTCAATAGGTGCCACTAGTCCATGTGTTGAACTACACCAACATCCATAGAAATGGCATGGTAAGATTTTCTATTATTATGACACCAATGCATCTTTTCCATACATTCTTCTAAAGCTAAACTACATTGCTAACTAGGTTACTATTATGCTCTTCAACAGAAAATCCCAAAGAATTGTGTGCCTCATCTGATGGATACGAAAGGTCACATGGATGTTGTTAGCTTGCGGACAAGTCCGCCTATAGGTCATCACTGTTCATACAAATTTTTGACTGGTGTTCTTCATTGACTATATATATATATATATTGGAATTTTTCTATGTCCTCAACAACATTCACTTATTGTTAGTTCTTCAAGTTGATTTTTCCTCTAAGTGAATGTGATCAGACCCGTTCCCCCTCTATACTAAACTCAACCCAGTCTGTTTACAAGTTCTTCATGTGTGTTCTATTTGAAACCCGTTCGAAGTCTTCACTGTGTCCTTGACAGCTGAAGAATTTGTGAACGAAACTTAAAGGATTTTCATGTCCGAATTTTTGGATGTTGCCGCTCAAACCATTCTGCTTCCCACGATGTATTAAACTACACACCGGCGATCCCCCACGATCTCCACCTCTCTGTACATGGGTGACATATGTCGTTAGTATAGTGAGAGTCAGGGGCATGTTCGTCCAAAATCTTCGGACAAGTAGTTTTTCACCGCGGCTATAAAAACCCGTTCCCTTCCTCGGACCTCATTTACTCCACTCGACCTGAATCTCGCTCGAGCTCTCAGACATAGCGCCATCACCAAACTCCATCATCGCCGGTGAGGAAGAGCTTCACTGCCTCGTCGCTGCCATACTCGCGTCGACCGCGGAAATCTTCACTCCGCCGCCACCATAGCTGTCTCCCGTCGCCAAGTTAGGGCATGGGAGATCTGAACAGACGAACTTCTCCATCTCCACTCCCAGTTTTTTGTGTTCTTCGACAAGGGTAATTAAAATCTAATTTGACTGCCCTACTTTGTTTCTTATGATCTCCCCAAAATCCTCAAAAGATGTTTATTCTTCAACTTCCCACTCCTTAAACACCTGAATACTTATATTCCTTGATTTATCTAAGCTATGTTTTTCTTCATGATTCCTCAATTGTGTGGATTTTCTAATCTATACAACTCTGGAACCTAATACAAGAACGCTTAGCGAAATTCCTCAAGACTGTTAAATTCCTAAAAATTGATTCTTTTGAAAAATTTATGAGAACGCGTATGACCTCTCCAAATTCTTCGCACATATACTTTGTTCACAGGTATAAATGTCCACTACTGAATCATTAGGTTCTCATCAACTAACTCATTTGTAGCATTCTGATACGTCTCCAACGTATCTATAATTTTTGGTTGTTCCATGCTGTTATCATTCTTGGATGTTTTACAATCATTTTACAATTATTTTATATCATTTTTTGGGACTAACCTATTGACATAGTGCCCAGTGCCAGTTGCTGTTTTTTGCTTGTTTTTTACATCACAGGAAACTAGTATCAGACGGAGTCCAAATGCAATGAAACTTCTTGTGGATTTTTTCTAGACCAGAAGACACCTGTTGGGCCAAGAAAGTACCTGAGGGGGGATCCGAGGGGAGCACAACCCACCATGGCATGCCCAGGTGGATTGTGCCCACCTCGGTGGCCTCCCGCACCGCCTCTTTGCTCTATAAATACTCCAATATTCTAGAAACCCTAGGAGAGTCGACGAGAATCAATTCCAGCCGCCGCAAGTTCCAGAACCATCAGATCCAATCTAGACACCATCACGGAGGGGTTCATCATATTCATTGGTGCCTCCCCGATGATGCGTGAGTACTTCATTGTAGACCTACGGGTCCGTAATTAGTAGCTAGATGGATTCCTCTCTCTCTTTTGATTCTCAAGACAATGGTCTCTTGGAGATCTATTTGATGTAACTCTTTTTGTGGTGTGTTTGTTGGGATCCGATGAACTTTGAGTTTATGATCAGATCTATGTTTTTATCCATGAAAGTTATTTGAGTCTTTTGATCTCTTATATGCATGATTACTTATAGCCTCGTATTTCTTCTTCGAATCTTTTGTTTAGCTAGGCCAACTAGATCGATTTTTCTTGCCATGGGAAGAGGTGCTTTGTGATGGGTTCGATCTTACGGTGCTTGATCCGAGTGACAGAAGGGAACCGACACGTATGTATCGTTGCTATCAAGGATAACAAGATGGGGTCTATTTCTACATAAATATATATTGTCTACATCATGTCATCGTTCTTATTGCATTACTCCGTTTCTCCATGAACTCAATACACTAGATGCATGCTGGATAGCGGTCCATGTGTGGAGTAATAGTAGTAGATGCAGGCAGGAGTCGATCTACTAATCTTGGACGTGATGCCTATATAATGATCATTTCCTGGATATCATCATGATTATTTAAAGTTCAATCAATTGCCCAACAGTAGTTTGTTTACCCACCATATTCTATTTTTCTCAAGAGAAGCCACTATTGAAATCTACGGCCCCCGGGTCTCTTCTTTATTATATTTGCCTTCGCGATCTATTTTTATTTGCTTTTATTTTCAGATCTATTAATCCAAAAATACCTTGTTGCAATTTTTATTTATTTATTGATTTTATCTCGCATTCCCGCGAAAACTATTTATCCAATCTACTACAATTTTACCTATCTTTTTACCCGTGAGGGATTGACAACCCCTCTCTTACGTCGGGTTGCAAGAATTTTGTTCTTTGTGTGCAAGAGCTGTTTACGTGGTGTTGCGTGGTTCTCCTACTGGTTCGATAACCTTGATCTCATCACTGAGGAAAATACCTACAGCAGTTATGCTGCATCATCCCTTCCTCTTTGGGGAAATACCGACGTAGTTCAAGCTGCATCAAAAGGAATTTCTGGCGTCGTTGCCTGTGATTCATGGCGCTCTCCACTTCGGAATTTGTAGTGGATATTTTATCCGCATCCTCTGTCGGAGGAGCATCTCGCGGGTGCCCCGTGTTAGCTTCCGCCTCTGTGTCCGGCCCTGGAGCCTGGCTAGTAGAGGCGTGATCGGCGACCTCCCCGGATATAGTCCGGCGAGCGCTTTTCCTTTATCGAAGCATGGGTGTTATTACGTCTTAAAATATGATAATCACGGTGTGAGGTTTGGTATAATACCTCTGTGCCGACGTCTCCGTCCGGACCGCCTTCCTTCTCAGCCTGCCCGGCTTCGGCGCCCCTTGTTGGTAATTCGCCACGGGCTCAGCATGGTGTCCCGAGGACCTTCCCTGTAAAACACCGTACAGATACGGTAGGTGAAGGGCGCAAAAAAGGGATACTTCTCGAAGGTTGGGACTCTGGTCTCACTTACCTACGAGGCAGGGAGTAGCCCAGGATAGTCGGCTATAATAGCCACAATGGCCTCATCGCAGCTTAATTGATAGAATATCCTGTCAATCAGCTCCACAAATATGTCCGGATCCTCTTTAAGGCAGGGGTTGAGGGACCGTTCAGGATCCTCTGGTTGTGGAGGTGGGTTGTTGATCTCCCTTACCGCCTTGCGCAGCTCCTGCGATGAACCGGCAAGATAAAATAATTATTGCAAAAATGCGGAAAGGATGGGTATAAAAAGCGGCGGCTTACCCAGCTCGGAGGGTTGTACATGGAGAATCCGTCCCATGGCTTGATGCGGAGGAACTCCTCTTCCTCTCCCTTGAACAAACCGGACAGAATTTTTGCTAGAGCAGCAACTGAGTCCGGCCCCTTACGACCGCAGCGGGTGGCATCATCTTCCTCGTTGAAGTGCCACATGGGGTGGCCTCGATATTGAAGTGGCTGCACCCCCCGCATAATGCATATTGACATAACTCGGCTACGGTCAGTCCTGATTGAGCCAACACCTTTATCCGGCCCATCAGGTAAGAAACGTCTCTATCATCTTCCTCCAGAGGGCTCCGTGGTCGCCAACTTAGGCGCTTCTTCAAAGGGGCATTATCAAACTCAGGAAGGCCAATCCGAATAGGATCCGGGAGGGGGACGTCTTCCATATAAAACCACTCTGAAGGCCAGTCTTCGGGCATCTTCTTCGGGGTACCGGATAGGTATCCGGTCCCGGCGATGCGCCATATTTCGGCCCCGCCCACTTGATGTATTGACCCCCTCTGAGTACGGGGCACAAGGCAGAATAGCTTCTTCCACAACGCGAAGTGAGCTTCGCAGCCCAGAAATAGCTCGCAAAGGGCCACATAACCAGCGATGTGTAATATGGAGACAGGGGTGAGATTATGCAACTGGAGGCCGTAAAACTCTAGGAGCCCTTGGAGGAACGGATGGATCGGAAATCCAGGTCCCCTTAATAAATAAGGAACGAGGCATACCCGCTCCCCCTTGGAGGGGTTCGGAAAGCTCTCCGCCTGCTCCCCGCCATTGTAGGTGGCAAGCCCGGCTCAAACAGGGACCATATATGCTGGAGGGAGAAATCCCTGGGTCTGTAACTCCACTAATTGACTGTGCGGGATGGAACACTTCTTCCAATCTCCGGGCTTAGGGCTACGGGAGCGAGATGAGGAGCTGCGCTGGCCGGCCATGTTGGAATGGATTTTTTCGGGCGCGCTCCGATGAATGCTCGCTGAGGGAGGATGGTGTGATTTGGATCTGAGAATCCCCATATCTTTAAACAATCAGTTTGTTCACATAGCTGGGGTGGTAAATGTAAAAATGCCCTGGCCTCTCGCATTCGTTCGACACGTGGAATATGGCCATTATTGGACATGGAAGCCAAGAAGCGCAACATTATGAGAAGTCGGACACTATTTAACAGGTATTCGGAATTTGAAGAAGAACCCGCCTTGCAATGCCGAAGACAATCTGCACGTCGGACTCATCGTCATTGAAGTCTGGTTCGGGGGCTACTGAGGGAGTCCTGGATTAGGGGGTATCTGGACAGCCGGATTATATCCTTTGGCCGGACTGTTGGACTATGAAGATACAAGATTGAAGACTTCGTCTCGTGTCCGGATGTGACTCTTCTTGGCGTGGAAGGCAAGCTTGGCGATACGGATATGTAAATCTCCTCCCTTGTAACCGACTCTGTGTAACCCTAGCCCCCTCCGGTGTCTATATAAACCGGAGGGTTTAGTCCGTAGGACAACAACAACAATCATACCATAGGCTAGCTTTTAGGGTTTAGCCTCTACGATCTCGTGATAGATCAACTCTTGTACTACTCATATCATCAAGATCAATCAAGCAGGAAGTAGGGTATTACCTCCATCGAGAGGGCCCGAACCTGGGTAAACATCGTGTCCCCTGCCTCCTGTTACCATCCGCCTTAGACGCACAGTTCGGGACCTCCTACCCGAGATCCGCCGGTTTTGACACCGACACAGGTATTGAAGCAATGATTAAATCAGTGGCACAGGCTATCCCAACCTATATCATGGGGGTGTTCAAGCTACCGGTCTCGGTGTGTGACAATCTCACAAGATTGGTGAGGATCTTTTTGTGGGGTTCTAGAGATGGCAAGAGGAAGACCCACTGGAAAGCATGGGAGAAAATTATAGAGCCAAAGGGAAGAGGAGGTCTTGGCTTTCGTGACTTCCGTATCTTTAATCAAGCATTGTTAGCTCATCAAGCATGGCGTTTACTAACAAAACCTGATTCGCTCTGTGCCATGTTGCTGAAGGCAAGATATTATCCTAATGGGTCTCTAGTGGACACTGTTTTTGCAGGCAATGCTTCTCTTACATGGCACGCAGTTCGGCATGGGCTGGAGTTGCTCAAGCAAGGACTAATCTGGCGTGTTGGGAATGGAGAGCAAGTGCGTATTTGGCGCGATCCTTGGCTGCCACGACCGCCGTTGTACAAGCCCATTACGGCGAGGGGCACATGTCGCTTGCACCGAGCTAGTGAGCTGCTGGATGACAATGGATGGTGGATCCCGGAGCTTGTCCATTGGCAATTTCATGCAATTGATGCTGCATGTATACTCAAGATCAAAGCGTCCCAGCGGTGTCAAGAGGACGTCTTGGCTTGGGCACCTGATCCACGAGGCATCTTCTCCGTCTGAAGCACGTATCGTCTCGCCATCGACACCATGTGTGCCGCGAGCAGGGCACCGGACGGCACTCGTGCCGTCTGGAAGGCAGTGTGGGGGTGCCTTGCCCCACCAAAGGTACGCGTCTTTGCATGGCGTCTAATCACAAATTCACTTGCAACGATGGAGAACAAGGCTAAGAGAAAACTTGAGGTCTCTAACTTATGTGTTTTATGTGGCATGGAATCGGAGGATACATTCCATGCAATGTGCAGGTGCCCGCTAGCCCGTATGTTGTGAGAAGAAATTGCGGCCACCATCAGCATACCACGCCTCGACGACATTTGTCAACTCCGGTACTGAATGGGCATTGCTACTCCTGAATGAATGCCCAGAAGAGCAGCGACTACCGGTTCTCATGACCTTTTGGCGCAACTGGCATGTACGTAACGAGATTGTTCATCACAAACCAGCTCCAACCATTGAAGCATCACGCAGATTCTTATGTAGCTACATCAATAGCCTCCAGTGCATTGAGCAGCATTCCCATGGTGACATCTCTAAAGGAAAAATGGTGGTTTTCCAAGGACCTCAGAGGAGATATACCAGTGCGTTCCCATGGCGTGCCTCTTGTACACGACCACCTGAGAAGTGGACGAAGCCTCCTGATGGCTGGTCTGTTATCAAGTCATAATCGTGAATTACTGAACCTGTCTTCTGGAACTGGTGTTTTCGACAGACAAAGGATCGATGTGTTTATTGAAACGTCGGTAGTTCTTCGTACACCACTTGTTTTCCATGCACGAAAATTGCAAGCTTAGCTATGCAAAGTTGGTTCCCACACAATAACCATCATGAGCTGCCATCCGAAATCATAGAGTTGAAGGTTTCAAACAGTGTATGCCTGCTCTCTACATGAGGATGGAGTGTGGAAATAAACCAAGCTCTGAATGGATCATACAAAAGGGTTTACTCGTAGTTGTAACCATCGGGAATCAAAGTACTGGCTACTCTTGGGTGTACTACACCCAAGTTTGCCCAAAAAAATGATGTCAAACAAAGTCCAAAATCTGAAATTTTGCGACATTAAACAATATCGAATGTTTGAGGTTCAGGAAAAATTCGTTCAAAAATAACATCCAAGGAGCTCTAACAATATATATATATATATATATATATATATATATATATATATATATATATATATATATATATATATATCGCTGCTGAAAGTTTTGTGCACCAACAAATAAAAAAAACCTTTACCGCGGGTACATTGATGTCCAGTGACTAGAGCAAAAACAAGTTATTTAAATAGAGTAACCTCTCTAATGGATTTTACTCTTGTGAATTAATCACACAACTTGACGTTAACAGCGTACATCCGCTGTAACTTTGCAAAAACCTGGTTCGGGTCAGAGAGAGACTGAATACTGTTCAGTTAGTACAATTCATGCCAGTTTCCGTGTTCTCAGAAAAATAAACCATCATACGAACTCAACAGATTATCGTGAGAAGATAAAAGAATTTTTTTTCTAAATTACACGATCATCAACAACACATATGTTACTGAAGGCGCCGTGCTTGGGTGAATCACATCTGCATCCTTAGCCTGATATTCCTGTTTTCGTCTTGTTCCACCTGTGGCGGAAAAGGCGAGAAATAAATTATACTCCAGCAGGAATTGTGCTGCTCATTCAGAGTTAACCCACGGAAAAATGAATTGTTTTTGAAAAAAAAAAGCTAATATGATGCCCCGGATGCAGATATTAGCTTACAACAATGTAAATAAAGAGAAAAGCACAATACTGATTACACACTTTTACTTGTTGGATACCAGATATGTGACAAAACAATTGGATGTGTTTGATTTTATATATGATTTTCGGCAACACAGTGTATCCTGACATCAAGAATATTAATGCTGAAACAAGTGATTTACCTCGGTGATTACTTTCGTAGACTTGCGACCAATCTTTGACCTTATATCGAAGCCCGATCTCTTGGGCATCTTTGTTAATGGCTCATCCAGGCCATCATCTTCATCTGCAATCATTTTTTTTGGAGATTAGATTTGTAGTTGGCACTACTATGCCGAATAACCATTTTTTCCAAGTCAGAACATTATCTAGTGAACAGAGAACAACAAGAAGTATCTTCGGCTCCTCACAAGTCAGAGCATTCTACAACATGCCCAGTAGAAACAAGGGAAGTATTTACCATCTTCTCCACCGAAGCCTTCAAAGTCTTCCATGTCTTCCATTTCATCCATCTCGATATCAGCACCTTCAACATACTCTATCTCACCTTCCTGTTTATATGGGAAAGCTTGTGAGCAGTGACAACATAACAAAGTTAGCTTAACTATCATAATCGGTCTGCGCTTACTTCTTCCTCTTCTATCTCAGGAGCCAGTTCATCCTTTTCCATGTCAAGGATAGTATCAAACTGCTTGAGGGGGACATTATGAATTTCACCACCATAAACACCTTTCCTCAGACGCTCTATTAGTTCTCTTTCAATACTCTGACCGATAGCAGGAAGATGTTAGAACATTGCAATGTATAACACATAAGTGATGGTGATTATCCGAAAAAATAACCTTCTCTAGTTGAGCAGCCTTTTCAGCTTTCTCTAATCTTTGGAGATCGCGCTGAGTCTTCCTCCTGGGGACGGTCATTATCTTCTCTCTAGCAGAGCAGGAAAGTATGTTTAGCAACTTTTTTATGTGTCAGAAGTTAACAGTATAAGTATGTACTACCTCTGTAAACTAATAGAAGACCTTTTAGATCACTACTTACTGATCTAAAAGGTTTTCTATTAGTGTACAGAGGGAGTACATCAACGATATGAATCAGCATGTAACTTAACCCGGTTACAAGTTAATTGCACGAATGTCATATCATAAGTCTCAAGTCATCACTAGTCGTTTTGAATATAGGTTTTTTTTTCGTACTGTCAAAAAAGGGTTTGCAGTCGCCATAATACCATTAGTAATTTGAATATGGAAAACATATGATTTGAAGACGTTTTGGCTTTAGTATTCCTGAGCTATGCAGCCCAAAGCATGGACTGGAGGTGCTGTGCGGCACTCATCACCAAATATGACTTCTAGACCTAAGAAATTGGAACAGCAGAACAAATAAGCTGCAAGGCAAACAGTGTTGTGGTCCCATTCGCTACCCAGACCATATGGGCATTTCTCTTTCTTTTCGGTCCTCTTAGTGCATGTTCTGACTTTAGTAGGACACTATTCTTCACATGGGCAACCCCTAAGCTAACGAATAAAATAGTCGCCAGGCAAAAACACTGGACAGTTAAGAGACTTAGAGCATTTGCACGAAACTACGGATAAATGGAACCTGGACGACTCTTCTGCTTCTGGTCGGTGCTCATGGCCAATGCAGTCCAGCTGAGCCACCCAACAGCACGTACCATCCCGCACGTCTACAGCCTAGATTTGGTCCAGCTAGGTTCTAGGCCAAAGGATTTGACAAGATAACGTTGGATTAGGCCAGATCCACATGATGAAGCACTAAAGTGATGCACGGGCGCAGGCTAGTTGCAGAGCTGGAAAGGTGTCCTCTAACTGAGGTTAAACCAACATCTGCTCGCAACTGACGCTTGCCAAAGTGGGTGCACTCATGCGCACAATAGCAATTCCAATAATAGCGATACCCACAGCACTAATGAATCAACAAGCTACAGCTTGGTCAGCAAGAGGTCACCTGTTCAGTGTCTTGTACGTTACAAAGAATGGAGAGGAAAGCAGTAAAAAAGGCCGGTCAATCCACAAAAACCTACTCCCTCCGATTCAAATTAACTGACGCTGATTTAGTACAAAGTTAGTACAACTTTGTACTAGACCACAGCATCAATTATCATTGATTGGAGGGAGTACTATTTTATAGGCTGTTGACAGAATAAACCATTGGAAATAATACAAGGGTAAACCTTAACAAAGAGGATCGACTGGTAAGTTTGTGGCCTGAACTTGTTACCATGGTTTTCACTTTCAGTGAGACTTCGATGAAATTCACTGAATTTCAGTAGACACTGAAATATTTAGCTTTTGGCCAAAATATTTCAGCCATTTTAGTGGTACACAGGAATTCAAATATTTTACTTTTTTTCAATCAAATATTTAATTTAATTCAAGTGAATATTCCGGCCCTTTGGCCGAAATGCAAACTGAAATTCACTGAATTTCGGTACTTTCGGTTCGTGCTGATTCTTTTCTGAAACTGAAATGAAAAACCATGCTTGTAACAACTTTAGCATAACCAATCAGCCTTGCCATACGATCATTGCTGGTGATCCTAATTTATTTCCTCTATTATGATCTCAAATGTATTTTCGTTTTTACATTCTACCATATAAGAAAAACAAATGGAACAGTACCATCAACTTATACAATCAGATTACACCCAGAATTCAGGAGCAGATAACTGTCAAGAAACAATATGTTGTGCCTACTAAAACCAGTAGTGCTTACCTCACTTTAAGTTGAAGTCTCCTCATCCTTATGCGATACTGAGTCATTTTTGTCAGGCGTTGTTTGATCTTGTGCACAAGTAGCTCCGGCCAATGTTCCTACATAATGATAAAAAGGGATGGCATAAGGCTAACTAGACTCACGTTGAGATGAAGTGACAAAGCACAGCAGCTAGCTAGATATGCATACGAGATGTTTTTTGATGACTTCCATTCCTGGGTAGTTTGACTCCCATAATTTGTTTGGCAGATGGGCTCTTTCCGCAGTTTTCATGTATAAGTAGAAAATACCTGCATGACTCAAGATGGCAATGGGGCCCTGAAACCCGCGTCCCCGTGGGTTTCTACCCTATTATGGGACGGGGATGGGAGAGTTTCTATCCCCGTGGGGCTACTCGTGGGTACATTATAAAACCCGGCATGTTTCGCGGGTTTAAACCCGTTTAAGTACTACCTGAACCCGAAACCCGACAAAACCCGTCAAAATACGTTTTTTTAGCTTGCACCGATCCATCTTGACAGCGTCGAGGCCCTGGAGTACAAACCAACCCCTCGCTCAGTTGCTGCACTGTCGCTCGCTCTTCAGGCCTCTCTCTCCCGCACAACACAACACCTAAACCTATACATAAGTCCCTAGTCGTCGTCTGTTGCTGTAATATGCTCATGCTTTTCTTTCAAATGTTATTGTTTTCATTGACTGCTCGTGGGGGCGGGTTCCCCGTGGGTTTAGAAAAACCAACGGGTTTAGGGGACGGGCAAAAATTTAACCCCGCGCACGTTGATGGGGACGGGGACGGGTTTGCGATTTTCTCGTGGGGATGTGTTTGGGCAAGCAAAACCCGGTGGGTTTCATCCCCGTTGCCATCTTGATGCATGACCGGTCAAAGTAGAAAGAAGGACAGCATCAACAAAAGTTTACGATGATAAGCATAGTTCGGGATGAAAAAGAACAAAGAGCACAATGAGTAAAGCACGCGGACCACGATATTATAATCAGTGGCAAGCTGAAGCATCCAATATTAAAGTCACTCATTCTAGCCTCTGCGGATCACAACGACTACTGCTCGCAAAACAGCACTGCTTTGACATCACACAGCCAGCTGATCATGCATGGATCAAGATGGCAACGGGCCCCGAAACCCGCGTCCCCATGGGTTTTTACCCTATTAGGGGACGGGGATGGGCATCTTTTCATCCCCGCGGAGCTGTTGTTGGGCACATTATACAATCCGACACGTTTCATGAGTTTGCACCCGTTTTGGTAGTCCCCGAACCCGAAACCGGGCAAACCCGGCAAAATACATTTTTTTTGCTGATATATGCTCCAGTTTGTTGCTGAAATATGCTTATGTTCGTTGTTGAAATGGGCTATAGTTGTGCTGAAATAGGCTTCTTTTAGCTGATGTTATTCCTGAGTATTGTGCTGAAATATACTATGTTGCTGCTGAAATGATATCATTTTTGCTACTAATTATCTTATGTTTGCTGCCTCCGAAATATACTATGTATGTTGTTTAAATCTGCTAAAATACACTCTATATAGCTGTTGAACCATCTACTATTTTTTTTGTTGAAATTTGCTCTAGTTATGCTGCTAAAATGTGCTTGTTTTGCTATTCAAATGTTATTCTTTGTCGCCATTATGTTTGTTTAAATATTTTTATTTTCTCGTGGGTTCCCCGTGGGTTCCCCGAAACCCGATGGGTTTAGGGGACGGGCGGTAAACTAACCCCGCACACGGTGATGGGGACGGGGACGGGTTTGCGATTTTCTCGTGGGGATGGGTTTAGGAAGGCAAAACCCGATGGGTTTCGTCCCCGTTGCCATCTGGATGCATGGAAGAGATAACTGCTTCAATCGAGTTTGTAACGTCCAAGGCACAAAATTATTATTTCAAAACTTGTTTTCTGAATCATGTAATGATGATGACTCTTTAATGGCCCATAGAACTCAAGCTTTGCTGAATTCTAGTTCTACTGTTGTACAGCATTTTTTGGTATTCATATAGCACATGCTTCAATCTTACACCTTACTTATTCCATCAATTTATGTGACTCGGAGAACACTTACTTACTTGTTCTCCTATAACAGAATTTACCATGTCACTGTGCAAAGCAAAGGCAGTGGAGAGAGCTTACTGGAAATTTGTGGTGGAAGGGGAAAACAGAAATATCACCGGGCTGTCCTTTTTTTTAAGGGGAAACAGAAATATATCAACTACACAAGTATCTATTGTGATACGGGGCCACCTAACGAGCACATTCATTTTTCATCTGGTGGTGCTCAAAGATGCATGTTTCTTAACACTATTTGTTATAAAAAAATATCGCTTGCTGGGGGAGCAGCTTTTTAATTCCAAGTGTTCTGTAAATTGTTCTTAGACACTACAGATTGTACTGCTTCTGTCTGCCTGAGGTTTGCAGACCGAGACAAAAATATAATACTCCCACCGATACATATTAATCATAGTTTTAAATAGCCGGCTATAGTTCCGCTATAGCCCGCTATAGCCTTTTCAGCAAGGTGCCGCTAAATTGTCGCCTTCACAAATAGCCCGTTATAGCCCGCTTTAGCCCGCTATAGCTGATTTGGAGGCTGGCCGCTATTTTCCATAGCCTGTTATTTAAAACATTGATATTAATTGACGCTGACACGTACAAATTGCAATTGGCTGCCATATGGAAGAGTGTGATGCTTGGTTGTACGGCCGTTCAATTGGATCAAAATCGGTGGTTAAAAGGAGAGGAGGGTGCTGTGTAGTGTAGTAAGCAATCACCGTCGTGGTCCCGGATGGTGGCGTAGCGGCTGTTGGCGAACGGGCAGGAGCTCCGGTTGCATATGCCCGTGGCGTTGTAGGGGTTCCTGCAGAATAGCCCCGTCTCGATCCTGCGGAAACCAGCCAGGTTTTCATCATCACAGAGAAGGCCGAAGATGACGGGGAGGAACGAAGTGCCAGAGGAGGGTGTCGCTGACGTACTTGGCCATGAAGCTGCAGTGGTTGTGGCGGAGGCAGTGCCATATCACCTCGTCGCTCATCTTGACAGCGATGTTTCAGCAAGACACAAAGACGGCAGAGGGGAGTCAGGGGCGCGGAGGCCGGTGGAGAGGTGGGAGCGGCGCGGCGGCGGTCTGGTGGAGGGTATAGCGAGCGTGGCAGGGAGAGGGGGGCGGCGGTCGTGGCCTGGTGGCGGTGGCGCAGTCAGGGACGGGAGGAGAGGGGAAATTTTAGATGGGGTTTAGGGCTTTCTTAAGTTTTTTTTTCCGAGCCACAGCTGAGACGAGATAGCCGTAATAGAGCCCAAGAAGACTCTGAGGCTTGACGAGGAGAGTCCACGCAGGCCCAGTCTATATTTATTTTGTTTTTACTAGCAAAAGAGCATTTACTCAACAACAACAACAACAACAAAAACTAGCAAAAGAGAGCCTGTGCGTTGCAACAACAAAAAAAGCACACGGCCCAACCCAAGAACCATGACTCAAGACCTTGATAGGTTCACGTTCTTTATTTCAACACATGACATCCCATCTGTGTTCCCACTTATCCTTCTTTCCACACTCGCCGATGGTGGTCTCGGTGCTCGCACAATCACAATGCAGCACACGGATCCAACCTTGTAGTCACAATTATAGCCTTGCGGCAGCGATGTCCTCGCCTTGCAACATCACACGTTTCGGTTTGCAGCGTCACAAGTGTGGCTTTGCGGCAGTGACGTCCGCGCCCGGCCTCACTAGTACATAATAGTGCATTGAAGACTGTTTTGGTACATGCACTAAAGCGGTTCCCCCGCCTCAAAACCTTTATCGCTAATGATCATAGCATTTGGAGACTGTTTCAGAACCACCTCGATTACTCTAAGCACGGCATGAGGTTTCCGATGTATACCCGCTTCGAATTCTTTACATCCCACAATTGTTAGAACCTAAATATGTAGATAGATGCATGGATATCGCAATCATCCAACTGAATGGTAGTGACTGGAAGAGACGGTCAATTGATATCTGGAGTGTGCAACCTAATTCATTTGATTGTAATTGTGATGAATAGTTATTAGCACAAACGTTGCCAGTTGATGTGCAAAGGCTATTGGTTATTCCGTTTACGATGCATGAATAAATGGAAAATATTATTGCCTAGAGTTTTACCATTATGGATTCCTTCTTAGTCCGTTCGGCTTATCATGCAGACTGGAATCACCAAGCCATAAGGCGACGAGGGAGAACGGAGTTGGGATGGCTGCAGTTAACTATTCTTGGAAATATGTTTGAAACTTGTAATGTCCAGCAAAACTCAAAATTTCCATTTGAAGAACTTTACAGTGAACAATGCCTTGCCAGGCTACACTTGCGGACAGACACATCAAAGTCTGCAATGCCCTGACTCTAGCCTTGATGCAGAAAATGTAAAACGCCTATTTCTTGAATGTGCAAAGACGGGAGAAGTTTGGCCATTGATGGGAATGGATGGCATCATCAGATGGTCCTATTTGATTGATCTTCTAGCACATCTTCTGAACATGCCAATGATGAAGTAATTGTGATGGGCCATGGTAAATTCCGAGAGTCTGTTGCAATCACTACTAGGTACATGTGGTGGAAGACATAAGTTAACACATGAGGAGCCTTTTCAGTCTGTTGTTCAAGTGTCCTCGTATGATATAGCTTTAACAACTAACTGTTTGATTGCTAGCTCCCCTGAAGCTATGTTAGCATAGTGGATGAAGGTTGCCACCTCAACATTATGTCGAGCCAAATATATGTTGCTTTTGACCCTGTATCCCCACATGGAGACTTGGGAGGGTGGGGTTGAGGGACTGCAATGGAAAGTTCATAGCAGTTGAGAATAAAACTGAGGTTTTCGTCTATCTTTTACTGCGAAGGCCATGTAAATGAGATACATCATGAACCTAGCAAGAACTATGGGATGCAACAAACTTGTGATTAACTCAGACAACCATGATGTGATCAATACTATACAAGAGGGAGGATCTTTTTTGGTAATTGCGGCATCTCTCTTCGATGATTGTTACTCCCTCGGATCCAAAGTAAGTGTCGTAGCTAGTCTTGAACTAAAGTTGAACTAACCTTAGTTCAAAACTGCGACACTTATTTTGTATCGGAGGAAGTATCATTTATCGACTTCCTCTCATGTTATATATGAGCTTTGCCGGGGGGGGGGGGGGGGGACTTTGTAGCACAAAAGTTAGGTAAACATGTTAGGTTCTCTACACCTAGTACCTAGATGGATGATGTCCATGCTCTTCATTTCTACTTTGATTGTGAATGATATAACATTGTAAATGAATGAATAAAAGGGGGTTAATTGTCCAAAAAATATACTTGTTGTCATTGTTGTTGAGACATACGCAGCAAGGTTGATCAACCGGCTGCACCTCTATCAGGGGATGATCTAGGGGAGGGTGTCTGCCGTGTTGGAATGTGTTGGTGGATGTCGTGTTGGCTTTGTTCTTCAGTGTTGACAATTTGGTGGCGTCGACCATTCTCACTGTGTTGATTTGGTTTGTTTTCCTTTCCTGGAGTGTGCTTCTCCTTCCTGGTCATGCCATGGAGATAGCAGGTCTCTTGTGGAGCTAATGTGGTCTACTCGTTGTGTCCCTCCCCTAGTACTCCTCGCTGCCATGCGTGCATTTGGGTTCTTTGGTAAACCACTTTGCCTGCCGATGGTGCGGCGTACTTTTTATCTAGGACGAGAAGGTTGTGGCCTTCTATTGTTGTGTCAATTGCCTAGTAGTGATGGCTGCTTTGGTGGACGAAGACCATGATAGATCAAGCTCATTTCTTCGGTCTGTCTTGTCAGTTGCTTCTATTGTCTTTGGCATGTGCATTGTCTTGTTTGCACTATGTATCTGCCACCCGAGGTTGTTTCACCTCATTTTCTGTTGCATTTAAGTGTTTGATTATTGTAATCCTAATGGTTCACTAATCACTATGGTGGGTTGGTGGGTTAATTGGTAGTTGAGTTTGCTGATGCATGAACTATCACTAGTAGAAAAGGGGGCAAAGTTTCAGGCCGGGTTAGCCCATTAGTCCCGGTTCAGTCTAGAACCGGGACCCATGGGGGCATTGGACCCGATTCGTGAGCCCAGGAGGATGGCCGGGCCACGTGGGTCGTTGGTCCCGGTTCGTCTGGACCTTTTGGTCCCGGTTGGTGGGACGAACCGGGACCAATGGGCCTGGCTCCTGGCCCGCCACCATTGGTCCCGGTTGGTGGCTTGAACCGGGACCACAGGCTCCCCTTTAGTCCTGGTTCATGCCACGAACCGGGACCAATGAGGTGCCTATATATATCCCTCGCCCGTGAGCAGAGCACTCCAGTGCTCTGTTTTTCTCTAGCCGGCGAGGGAGGGGGGGGCTTTGTGGTGCTCTAGCTCACCTCCTATGCACATGAGGTGTTCGATGAAATGCCCGAGCCACACTAGTTAAGCTTTCTCCTCTCGAAGCTCGACCTCAAAGCTCCATTTTCCTCTAGATTTTCTAGGTTTAGCGACCCGTCACGTCCCATTCCTGTCTTCACCGGCGTTGATCGCCCGCGCCGATCTCGTCGCCGGCACCACCATGGGGAGCCTCTTGTTCTCATCTTCTTTCTGAAAGAAAAAAATCTTTCTTTAGATAGATACTTGTCTAATTTTCTTACTATTTTATTTCTTGTTATTATATAGTGCGATGGTTTTGGTATCCAGCCCCGTCGGCCCTCGTCCTGTCTATGTTTCGGATGTGGTATATATTATCTTTATAACTATTGGTTCATTTATTGTTTATGAAAATTATGCCGACCGTGACATAGATTTTATTAATCTAGGAGGTATGTGAACCGGAAATTCCAACGGACCCTATTGTCGAGAGGTTAAATTTAGTTGAAGAAGAAAACAATTTCTTGAAGGAAAAAATAAAAAAATTGAGGAGGAGAAGATGATATTGGAGTTGCATGTTGCGGATGTCGTCGATGATCACAAGATCAAGATGGATGCAATGCGCTTGAAGATTAGAAAGATTAGAAAATATGCCATTCATACCGAGGCTTGGTATCATTATGCCATTGGATCAATCGTTACCTTGGTTGCGATTATGATCGCATTTGTTTTCGCATTGAAATGTTTTACATAGTTTTAATGTATGGTTTAATTAATTAGATGCTCTGAAGAGCTATATGTTGTTAGATGAGAACTATGTATGTACTTTGGTTTTAATGTGATGATGAACTTCTATTAATTTGGTCACTTAATTATCTATTCATGATGTTCTGTAATGGTTTTTGACACACTTAATTATATATAATGCACGCAGATGAACCGGCAATGGATGTACGGTGACAGACACACCTCCGGGTACATTAAGGGCGTGCATGAGTTTCTCGAAGCAGCTGAGGCAAACAAGCAGAATGGTTTTATGTGTTGTCCATGCACTAAATGTGGGAATACGATATCTTACTCTAACCGGAAAATCCTTCACACCCACATGCTTTACAAGGGTTTCATGCCACACTATAATGTTTGGACGAGGCATGGAGAAATAGGTATTATGATGGAAGACGGCGAAGAAGAATAGTACGATGACAACTATGCGCCCCCTGAATACGGTGATGCTACAACGGGGGGAGCTAGTGAAGATCAAGAGGAACCAGACGATGTGCCCAATGATGCTGCAACGGGTGAAGCTGCTGAAGATCAAGAGGAACCAGACGATGTTCCCGATGATGATGATCTCCGCCGGGTCATTGTCGATGCAAGGACGCAATGCGAAAGTCAAAAGGAGAAGCTGAAGTTCGATCGCATGTTAGAGGATCACAAAAAAGGGTTGTACCCCAATTGCGAAGATGGCAACACAAAGCTCGATACCGTACTGGAATTGCTGCAGTGGAAGGCAGAGAATGATGTTCCTGACCAAGGATTTGAGAAGCTACTGAAAATATTGAAGAAAAAGCTTCCAAAGGATAACGAATTGCCCGACAGTACATACGCAGCAAAGAAGGTCGTATGCCCTCCATGATTGGAGGTGCAGAAGATACATGCATGCCCTAATGACTGCATCCTCTACCGCGGTGCGTACAAGGATCTGAACGCATGCCCGGTATGCGGTGCATTGCGGTATAAGATCAGACGAGATGACCCTGGTGATGTTGACGGCGAGCCCCCCAGGAAGAGGGTTCCTGCGAAGGTGACGTGGTATGCTCCTATAATACCACGGTTGAAACGTCTGTTCAGAAACGGAGAGCATGCCAACTTGATGCGATGGCACAGTGAGGACCGTAAGAAAGACGGGAAGTTGAGAGCACCCGCTGACGGGTCGCAGTGGAGAAAAATCGAGAGAAAGTACTGGGTTGAGTTTGCAAGTGACCCAAGGAACGTATGGTTTGCTTTAAGCACGGATGTCATTAATCCTTTCGGGGAGCAGAGCAGCAATCACAACACCTGGCCCGTGACTCTATGTATGTATAACCTTCCTCCTTGGATGTGCATGAAGCAGAAGTTCATTATGATGCCAGTTCTCATCCAAGGCCCTAAGCAACCCGGCAACGACATTGATGTGTACCTAAGGCCATTAGTTTAAGAACTTTTACAGCTGTGGAATGGAAACGGTGTACGTACGTGGGATGAGCACAAACAGGAGGAATTTAACCTAAAGGCGTTGCTATTCGTGACCATCAACGATTGGCCCGCTCTCAGTAACGTTTCAGGACAGACAAACAAGGGATAACACGCATGCACGCACTATTTAGATGACACTGAAAGTATATACATGGACAAATGCAGGAAGAATGTGTACCTGGGCCATCGTTGATTTCTTCTGGCCAACCATCAATGTCGAAAGAAAGGCAAGCATTTCAAAGGCGAGGCAGATCACCGGAAGAAGTCCGCCATGCGTACCGGTGATCACGTACTTGCTATGGTCAATGATTTACACGTAATCTTTGGAAAGGGTCCCGACGGACTAGCTGTTCCGAATGACGCTGAGGGACACGCACCCATGTGGAAGAAGAAATCTATATTTTGGGACCTACCCTACTAGAAAGACTTAGAGGTCCGCTCTTCAATCGACATGATGCACGTGACGAAGAACCTTTGCGTGAACCTGCTAGGCTTCTTGGGCATGTATGAAAAGACAAAAGATACACCTGAGGCACGGGAGGACCTGCAACGTTTGCACGAAAAAGACGGCATGTCTCCGAAGCATTATGAAGGTCCTGCCAGCTACGCTCTTACGAAAGAAGAGAAAGAAATCTTCTTTGAATGCCTTCTCAGTATGAAGGTCCCGACTGGCTTCTCGTCGAATATAAAGGGAATAATAAATATGCCAGAGAAAAAGTTCCAGAACCTAAAGTCTCATGACTGCCGCGTGATTATGACGCAACTGCTTCCGGTTGCATTGAGGGGGCTTCTACCAGAAAACGTCCGATTAGCCATTGTGAAGCTATGTGCATTTCTCAATGCAATCTCTCAGAAGGTGATCGATCCAGAAATCGTACCAAGGCTAAGGGGTGATGTGGCGCAATGTCTTGTCAGTTTCGAGCTGGTGTTCCCACCATCCTTCTTCAATATCATGATGCATGTCCTAGTTCATCTAGTCGACGAGATTGTCATTCTGGTGCCCGTATTTCTACACAATATGTTCCCCTTTAAGAGGTTCATGGAGTCCTAAAGAAATATGTCCGTAACCGCGCTAGGCCAGAAGGAAGCATCTCCATGGGCCATCAAACAGAGGATGTTATCGGGTTTTGTGTTGACTTCATTCCTGGCCTTAACAAGATAGGTCTCCCTAAATCGCGCTATGAGGGGACACTGACTGGAAAAGGCACTCTTGGAAGAGACTCAATAATATGCAGGGACGGATATTCTTGGTCTCAAGCACACTACACAGTTCTACAGAACTCTACCTTGGTGACCCCATATGTCGATGAACACAAGAACAATCTGCGCTCCAAACACCCGGAGCAGTGCGATGACTGGATTACATGTGAACACATCACGACCTTCAGCAGTTGGTTGGAAACACGTCTCAGAGGTGACAACACTGTTTGTGATGAGCTGTACTTGTTGTCTAGGGGACCATCTTTGACTGTATTGATTTACAAAGGATACGAGATAAATGGGAATATATTTTACACGATTGACCAAGATCAAAAGAGCACCAACCAAAACAGTGGTGTCCACTTTGATGCAACAACTGAGAGGGGAAAGGTCGACACATATTATGGTTACATAGTGGACATATGGGAACTTGACTACGGACATGATTTTAGGGTCCCTTTGTTTAAGTGCAAATGGGTCAATCTGTCAGGAGGCGGGGTACATGTAGACCCACAGTACGGAATGACAATAGTGGATCTGAAAAATCTTGGCTACATTGACGAACCGTTCGTCCTAGCCAATGATGTGGCACAGGTTATCTATGTGAAGGAAATGTCTACCAGACCGAGAAAAAGAAAAGATAAGGAAGCGAATACATCATACGATGAGCCAAAGCGCCACATAGTTCTTTCAGAAAAAAGGGACATCGTGGGAGTGGAGGGCAAGACAGATATGTCTGAAGATTATGAAAAGTTTCATGAAATTCCTCCCTTCAAAGTCACGGCTGACCCAATCATCCTGATAAACGATGAAGATTATCCATGGTTACGGCGCAATAAGCAAATGACACAAGCGAAGAAAAAGTGAAGACTTTCTCCCGCAACTATTATGATGATACCAAGCTAACTTTGTAACAGACGAGTATGATACTATTGTCCGTTTTGTACATGCACATGCTATGTGGGTGAAATTATGATACCATGCCAACTTTCAACTTTTTCAAAGTTCATTTGAAATGCTTTAATGTCTTATGGTTCGGCCCTCGTAATACCATCTATGTTCATTTTTTAGTAAAGTTAATCACAAACTTGTGATTCACACAAATTTCAAAGAATTCAAATTTTAAGTATTCTAATTTGAAAACTAATGGCACTAACAGAAAGTTTATAATTTTTATAAAACTAATGGCACTAACAGAAAGTTTATAATTTTGCTGACCTAAAAGCAAAAAGAATTAAAAAATAAAGCAAAAAACAAAAGAAAATAAATAATGCAAAAAACAAAACAAAAAAATGAAAAAAAAACTATTTTTATAGTAAAGTTAATCACAAACTTGTGATTCACACAAATTTCAAAGAATTCAAATTTTAACTATTCAAATTTGAAAACTAATGGCACTAACAAAAAGTTTATAATTTTTCTAAAACTAAAAGCAAAAAGAATTAAAAATAAAGAAAAAAACAAAAGAAAATAAATAATGCAGAAAAGAAAACAAAGAAACTGGAAAAAATATAAAAATAGCAACAATAAGTATTTTGTTGTAAGTAGAAACAAAATAAAAGAAATAAAGCAACAAAGCAAACAAAAAAGTGCCACCTACTGGGCCCCCACGGCCTGAATACGACTAGAAACCCTCCCATGGGCCAGGATTCAGGCCCGCAGGAGGCCCAGTAGGCCCACAGGCAGATAAAGTCACTTTAGGCCCGTAAGCCTGCATTTGAGAGGAGCTCGAATTGGTCAGCGCAGCAGTGCTTATAAACCACGGTCGAAGCCTCTCGGCTAGCGAGGTGGGACTAAACATCCAACCGCACCGCACCAGTTCCAGCACAAGGCCTTTGGTCCCGGTTGGTGCCACCAACCGGGACTAAAGGGGTGCATTGGTACCGGTTCGTGGCATCAACCGGGACTAAAGGGGTGCATTGGTACCGGTTCGTGGCATCAACCGGGACCAATGCCTCCCTTTAGTCCCGGTTGGTGCTACCAACCGGGACCAAAGGCCGCCGCTTCCCGCCCTTTGGGCTGCTGAAAAGAGGCCTTTGTCCCAGTTGGTGGCACCAACCGGGACTAAAGGGAGGCATTGGTCCCAGTTGATGCCACGAACCGGGACCAAAGCCTTTTCTATATAACCAAACACTTAGGAAATTTCCCCCCACCAGCCATTCTTCTCTCGAACGCCGCCAGGCTACTGCGCTGCTCCTCGACGCCGGCCCCTGCCCCGCCATCACCGTCGCCTCCCCGAGCCGCCCGAGGTCGCCGTCGCCGCCCGCTCGCCATCGCCCGTGCCCTCGCCCGACGCCGTCGCCGCTCGCCGCCCTGCCCCGACGCGCCCCGGCCCGCCCCCGTCGTCGCCGTTGCCCTGCCCCGCCCCCTTCCTCGTCGGCCGTTGCCCCTGCCCCGTCGCTGTCCTCGCCGCCGAACGCGTGCCCCCTTCCCTGTCGCCGTCCTCGCCGCCGAACCCGCGCCCCTCCTCACCTTGGTCCGGCCGGCACCCCTCCCATGTCCTTTTTTTCATATATTATATACTTTTTTTCAGATTATATATATGTGTGTGTGTGTGTGAGTATATGTATTGTGTATATATGATTTGTATTTTGCTTTTTATAAAAATGTATATATGTTTGTATGTTCTCTGTGTATATATGTTCATATATGCAAAAGTTAGATTTATATATTTAGAAAAGGATTATCTATATATGTTCTCTGATTTAGTGCATTTTAGGTTAGTTTCATTTTTAGAAAAGTTTTATATATTTAGGAGAGGAAAAAGGAAAATAAGAAGAGGAAAATGGAGAAGAAGAGGAGAGGAAGAAAAGGAAGAGGAGAAGAAGAGGATCGGAGAGGAAGAAAAGGAAGAGGAGAAGAAGAAAGGAATAGAGGAGAAGAGGAAAAAATAGAAAAATTTCTATTTTTTCTTCTTCTCCTCTGTTCCTTTCTTCTTCTCCTCTTTTTTTTCTTCGATCTTCTCCTCTATTCCTTTCTTATTCTCCTCTTTTTTTTCTTCGATCTTCTCCTCTATTCCTTTCTTCTTCTCCTCTTTTTATTTCTTCTTCGTTTTCTTATGTTTTATCGGGTCTGTCGTCGTCAATATACCCCTCCCGATAACTTCAACACGAGGGGGGGTCGATATACCCCCTCCCCGATAATATTATTTTCCCATGTATGTACGTCGTGTCGATATAAACTGCCGATAACTTCAACACGTGGGGGGGGGGTCGATATACCCCCTCCCGATAACTTCAACACGAGGGGGTCGATATACCTTCTCCCGATAACTTCAACACGAGGGGGGTCGATATAGCCCCTCCGGATAACTTCAACACGTGGGGGGGGGTCGATATACCCCCTCCCCGATAATATTATTTTCACATGTACGTATGTCATTGTTGTCGATATAAACCCCTCCCGATAACTTCAACACGTGGGGGGGGGGGTCGATATACCCTCTACCGATAACTTCAACACGTGGGGGGGTCGATATACCCCCTCCCCGATAATATTATTTTCCCATGTACGTATGTCGTCGTTGTCGATATAAACCCCTCCCGATAACTTCAACACGTGGGGGGGGGTCGATATACCCCCTCCCCGATAACATTATTTTCCCGTGTATGTATCTCGTCGTTGTCGATATTACCCCCTCCTTGAAGCATTCTCGAGGCCACCCCAAACCCTTGAAGCGTTGTCGAGGCCACCCCAAACCCTAGAGAAGCAGCGTCGAGGCCACTAATATGATTCCTTATTGTGATTAGCCAGCTAGTTCTACGTTTGCCACTAATATATCCATCTGTCATGTTTGAATAATAATTGCCATGTTGTAAATATTTGTAGAAAGTATGGACACCCCCCGAGACGAAGCACAAGAAGCGATGTTGGGGGACATAATCGCACAAGGAAGTAATGTCGTCTGCTCGTTGTTTCTCAACGACACCGATGGTCTGGAAGGACATGGTGAAGAAGCAGGCTATGATTATGATGGCTCCTTTGACCCAATGCTGGTGCAAGAAGGAGACCGTGATGACGGCTCCGGTGACACAATGACGGTGAAAGAAGGAGACCGTGATGACGGCTCCGGTGACCGAACCGAGTCCGACCAGGTATATATGCTAGTTAAGCCTTTGCTGACTAGCTAATTGATGCATTCATTGTTTTGATATGTACACATATTAATTAACTCTCGTCTTTCTTCTTTTTTCTAGCCCTCCGGATCGAGCACAACTTTGGTAAAGAGACGATGCCCGAAGAAAAAGTTGAGCTTGGATGAAAGGTTTGAGATCACAGCAATAGCGCACGAAGACCAACCGATTGAACCCATCCGGACAAAAGATGCATTTTCTGCTCAGTGCGGGGTTCTTGTTAGGGACAAGATCCCGATCAGCATCCACCAATGGTATAAGCCTAAGAACGAAGACCCTCAGGTGTCTTATGTCAATGATATGCAGAAAAATGATCTTTGGACTGAGCTGAAGTCAAATTTCACCCTACCACCAGAGGAGGATCCGGAGAATCCAGTTTAAGAGAAATTAATCAAGTCTTTTGCTCTTAAGAAGATGGCAGACCTATTCAGGAGGTGGAAGAATGAGCTGAAAAGGTTTGTCGACAAAGAAGAGACACCAGAATTCATCGGCAAATATGAGAAGATCAGAGATCACTGGCCCGTATTTGTGGCCCACAAGACATCAGAAAAGAGTAAGAAGATGTCGGCCACAAACAAGCAAAATGCTGCGAAGAAGAAGCTTCACCATCGCACGGGGTCAGGTGGCTACCTCAAACCCGGCCTAAGTGGGCCAAGGCTGAGAATGATCTGCTTGATAAAGGGATCGAACCAGAGACAATGAACTGGCCAGACCATTGCCGTACTTGGTTTTTCGGGGCTGGCGGAACCTTGGACCCTGTATCAGGGAAGTGCCTTTGGATGGACGAGCAAATGAAAATACCAGTCAAGAGGCTTCAGCACTATATCGATGCAGCGCAGCAAGGGACGTTCTTTCCAGACAGAGAGAACGACGAGCTCACAATGGCCCTCGCGAATCCTGAGCACCCTGGACGGACACGAGGCACGCCAGGCTCCGTTCCGTGGAAGGCTGGGTTTCCGGACGCAGGCGGTTACAAACGCCAGGAGAGGAGGAATAAAGTGCAGCTGACCCAACTGCAGGCGCTGCACGCAAGGGTACAAGCGATAGAGGAACGAGAAGCAAATCGCAGCAAACGAACTGCCGAAGCTTCCCCCGAAGCTACCCCGCCATCTCAGCGGAGAAGCAGCGTGGCTTCCACCGAGCTGCTTCAGCAGGAGCATGTCTTGACGGCTCCTGCCAGCTACCCCGTGGATGCTATCACGGAGTCTCAACATTGCCACCTTATGACGCAATGACAGAACTTCAAAGTCAAGGCGGCTGTCCGCTCTGTTCGACCTCCTGAACCCCGCGCAACTTTTCACTGTCGTCCGATTCCAGAAGGATATGCTAGGGTGACGGTGGACGAAATAACGGAGGGATTTGAGGACCTCCAGCTTGACCACCCTGCCGGTGAAGGGGAGACTAGGCTGGGTTCTGCTCTTAAGACTCCATGCATATGGCGGAAGGAGCTCATCAACCTTCCCAACTGAACGCCTCCGCCTCCTCCTCCTCCACCGACGAGTCAGGGCACTCCGCCTCCTCCACCGCCTCCTCCTTCGGCGAGTGACGATCAGGGCACTCGGCCTCCTTCTCCGGCGCGTGGCGGCACTCCGCCTCCTTCTCCGCCTGCGCCGGCGCGCCCGAGCAGCCACCAGCCTCCTCCTTCTTCGGCGTGTGGCGGCACTCCGCCGCCTGCGCCGGCGCGCCCGAGCAGCCACCAGCCTCCTCCTTCTCTGCCTCGCCAGCAAGGGAGGAAGAGACCCGCCGCCGCCCCGACTGCTCCAGTGCGTCGTAGTCCTTCTCCTCCGCCTCGTAAGCAAGCATGAAAGAAGACATCCGCAGCCGCTCCGTCTGCTCTGGCGTCTAGCAGTACAGCCAGAGGCGGGAGGAAATACAGATACGGTCCACCTCTCAAGCCTCTAGAGAAGTTACCGTACGAGATGACCGTGGAAGAAAACAAGAAGATCGTGCGGACCGAAGTGAAGGAATTCTTTGAAGGGTCAAAGAGACATCCACCTCCGGAGGAGAAGGTAGATGCGGTGAAAGCAAAGCGCACTCTGGCTGCCCTGACAAAACCACCAAAGTCTCCGCCGAAAGGCAACTATGAGCGCATTATTTGAAAGACATTTGTCGAAGCGGAGCGGTCGGGAACTACTGTCAGTGATCAAAGGTTAAAAGAACGACGAGCTGCGAAAAAAATTGCCCAGCTCGGCGAACAAGCGAACCAATCGTGCCCCCCGCTCAATGTCTCTAGCGACATCGTCGCTAATGATCCGAGGATGGTGCCCGGTTATAGCAATCTTGGAGATTACCTGCCCAACGATGTACATTATGATTTCTTGGAAGCGGAGCCGGTACACAGATATGAGTACGGGAAGCCTCTCGTCAAAGATGAAAGATCTCGAACAACGATGATGCGAAGATTGCATGATTGGTACATGAAAACCTGCAGAGAGTCTGGGGGGAAGGATACTTTGACGCTGATAGTTAGAGAGGAGCATGACCTCGTTGGAATTGAACTGTTGAATGTTCCATTTGAGGAGTTCTTCCCGTTTTTCAATCAAAGGGCCCTCGATAAAGCAACGGTCACTTGTTACTGTCTGTAAGTACTACTACTTCTGTCATTAAGTCTCTTTATATAGGTCAGCTCTTTCATTGCATGTATTTATAATTATCCTCACTATATTATGCAGATTGAAGATCGCTGAATTGAAGAAAAGACAAGTTGGTGATATTGGGTTCATTAACATAAATCTCATAGATGCAAATGAGGTTAAATTTCATGCCGAAGATACCGAGGCCAACTTGCTACGATCATTGGTAATAAATGAAAACAAAGATATAATACCCTTTCCTTACAACTTCAAGTGAGTGTTACTGTCTTGTGCTATTCAGTTTCCCTTATATATTAGTCCAGGTTATAGTAATGTAATTGATGAGTTATGCATGTGTGCGCAGGTTCCACTATATTCTCCTAGAGATTAAGCTTGAGGATGGATTAGTAACCGTCTTAGACTCAAAACGAAAAGATCCCCAGGACTATGCGGACATGATTCAAATCCTCGAGAAGTAAGTTAAATCAATCATTATCCACCATATCAGCAACTTTGTTCATTTCCTGATATCAAGTAATTGTTTTCTTTGCCTGGCAGGGTTTGGAGAAAATTCACCAAAAAAGCTCCGGGACTGCCGAAGAAGCTGCAATTTATACACCCAAAAGTAAGTACTATAGTAGCATGTTCGGCGCGTCTCCTAGTGATTCAAGCGCTAGTTTCATCAAGACCATTTGGCATGCTTGCTTATCAGTTTGATTGACCTCTATATCTTGTAAAGTGGTTGTGGCAGGATCAAGGGAATGATTTCTGTGGATACTACGTTTGCGAGTCCATCCGCCACACGACCTGTGAACGGGGTGGGTACTCTGACGAACAATATGATGTGCGTAAGCAATAATATTCACAATTTTAGTTTATTACCATCATTTGTGTTGAGTTTCATTTATTCATATATATATATATATGTATTGACCCATTTCTTCAAATTAGATCTTTCGGATGCGGGATGAACTCCTAGCACCAGATCGTATTCGAGCAATTCAACAGGAATTGGCGGCATTCTTCCTTGACCACGTGATCGCTGAAGACGGAGAATACCATGTGGAGCTTGACTTCGTATATAATTAGGAGATTATATTGTAAGAGATAATTAATGTATATATGTAGCCGATAGTGTCGGATAGATATACGAGAACTTGTTGTTCGACCAATCTCTAGGAGAAGGAGAGGTGGTCGATATCACTTCTCTCTGTATGCTTATATGTTCATGACGATCTTCTGTTTCCTTCGTTTGCTTACTAGCTAGCTAGCGTGTCTAGTCCTCTCTATACGTATATAGTACGTAGCGTCGACCAAGCACGGACAAAAGAGAGGACACTTCTCTCTATTAATTAGTTAGCTAACATAATATATGAAACACCTAAATTAACCCCTCCCAAAACCCCCACCCCCCCTTTCAAAAAAAAAAACAAAAACTCCAGCCCCTGAAATGCTGACGCATGGATGCATATTGGTCCTGATTGGTGCCACCAACCGGGACCAAAGGCCCTCCTGCCTGGGCTCGGCGCACCTGCCACGTGGAGGCCCATCTATCCCGGTTCTGGACTGAACTGGGACTAAAGGGCTAGGGCATTAGTAACGACCCTTTAGTCCCAGTTCAGAAACCGGGACAAAAGCCCTCACCAACCGGGATGAATGAGGGTTTTTCTACTAGTGTATGTGTGTGGGATGCCCTTTTAAACTTCTGCGTAGTTAACAGGTAATTGCCCTGCAGTGTGCTTACCGATTGGGCACGTACGTAGGGGGTATCTAGACAATGCCCGCACTCGCTACTTCCCTTTCTTGTCTCCTGTATCTTCATCTTTTTGACTTGGTATATTTTTTTATGAAAATAATGGAAGGGACGAGCCCGAATCTAAAAAAGCAAAGTTGATCACGATTGACTAATTGCTCCAATGACATGGAATATTAAGCTTGTTTTTTTGTGAGACATGGAATATTAAGCTTGTTTTTTTTTTGTGAGACATGGAATATTAAGCTATAATAAGAATACTAGAACATAAAGGCGTGCGTTGCTGCACTCGTCCATTTTAATATGAATGATAAAACTATTTTCATAATTTAGATGGTACCAATATATCTAATAAATATCAGTGTTTACAATTACAACGACCTGAATGTGAAGATGAATATTTGCTATACTACCTTGGGAGAACTTTACTGAATTAATGTGGAAAATATTCTGAAGACAGAAAAATAATTGAATGTAAAGCATCATAGCAAGACAAACACTTGCAGCGATTCTACTATAATTGTGTATAACTACATGCCTTGTCATGGATGTTATTCCGAGAGTTCTCTAACAATAACATCTTCCAAGATGATGCCAGCACCAATAAACCTCTCCAAAGCACAAATACAAAAATCCTGCAAAATGTAGCATCAAATTATAGGTGTGCCCAACATGAGATGAATATGTGGCCAGCAAGCGCTGATACAAATAAATGAAGATTGTCATTCAAAGTATATCATAACCTTCCTGTCAACAACAACCTTGTAAAATGGCTTGCAGAACCTAAATATTGGTCTTTAATTTGCTCTCCATGGGCTAGCTGTCAAACATATCAAGAATTTCAATGTAAACTAAAATGTGCAATGCAATGCAAGAGAACAAAAATGCACGTAAGGTAAATCTCCAAAGTACATGAGCATTTGATCAAACAGCCAACCAAAAGTAGCACCAAACTGAACTTATAAAACTGATCATATATAGCTTGCAGCAAGCTGCTTGCTGAAAGTTATTCAGGGAGCAAATTAACAAAGAAAATCACATAATCTGTTAGTAAATTCGTATATAACCAATAAAGCTAGTGCATACATGCAGCTATGCATAATATATGAATTTTCCAAGTTAAGCTTATCACTTGATCCTTAAAAGACAAATAACTGAAAGCTCACCCTCCAGGATTGAGGAACAAAGTCAAGGAATCAGCCATAAAAAAAGTCAGTAATTGGATTTCAATATAAGAACTTGAGGGGAAAGGAACAAGATCATCTATCTCTACAGCCATGCTGGGATGTGAGATAAAGGGCATTCAGGGGAGCACGGTGGGATTACGACTTTCAGAGGACACCTTAGTCCTTAGGACTCAGCAAGGTCTCTGAGGAACATGACCGAAGTGTCAGATGCATCCCGTCGCCTCACAGCGCGCTGGTGGTCAAAGGCTGAACATCGACAGTCCATAGTCCATGATTGTGCATCATACCTGTTGGGGATATTACTACTGGGCGTAAACCGGCCTATCTGGGCCGGGTTAACTTCATCAGTAGTTAAGTATGTTAAAGCCCATGAAGGTAGATGAGGGCTCAAGACCCATAATCGGTTGAGAGCCTGTAGCCGTAAACCGGCGTTAATATGTAACTTGTATTGTAAGTTAGGAATAAGTAGAGACCAAACCGGACACATCTATGAGCCGGTGTTGGGACTCTGTAAATCGATGGGCATCACCCATGTATATAAGGGGATGACCCGGCGGCAGTTCAAGGACAACAGACAACAACTCGAGATATATGCGAAGCTTGTTTGCTCCCTAGTCATCGAAACCCCATCAATTCCATCACAACTAGACGTAGGCTTTTACCTTCATCGAAGGGGCCGAACTAGTATAAACTCTCTTGCGTCCTTGTGTCCGCTTTAACCCCTTCAAGCTAACCCGTCGCGATGGCTCCACGACTAAGTCCTTTCTCTAGGACATCTGCCGTGACAAAACCACGACAGTTGGCGCCCACCGTGGGGCTATCGCACGATGGTTTCCGGTTCTTGGAGGGCCGCTTTGAAGGACTCGAGGGCTACGCTGTAGGCCGGATGACTAAGAGTCGTCGCGGCAAGCTCTACATCGACAACGCAGGCTGGGGCCCCGAGGCCGGCTCAATTGAGTACGGGTACCGGGTCCCCTTTGGTAGCATTCACGTTTTCATTGGCAAGATCGGTGAACCGGGCCCTGAGCCGGACATCTGCACCGACCTCGTCGAGACGGCTCAGCGTGCGCAATTCGCCCGGGTTAAACCGGCCACGAAGCGTGCCTTCGTGGGAGTCATCCATGGAGTAAGTTATGAGGACGGATCAGAGTTTCGCGGGGCCACTGTCGTTTGTTCTGGTGACGAATCTTCGACCGGAGAAACCGAATCTCTTTATCAGCTACAAGATGGCCGGATTGGCAGCTGTTCCGATGGCGACAGTATTCCGGACCCCTCTGATCTGCCCAACCGGGTTGGAATATTCATGACCGGAACACAAGCAGCGCTTCATTCTTCGACAGCCGCGGCAACGATCTCCGGTTCAGCAGCGGCGACGGCTGCTGGGGCAGGAGGCCCTGTGCGCCCGCCGGCTCAGGTTCTATCAGAACTATTTGATGCGTTGGCTGTGCTTATGAAAGAAGTTAATCCGCCAGATCAGGACGTTCACAACACGGAGATTGCAAAGGTAAAGGAACAGATCACCCAGGCCAAGGCGGATCTGGCGGCTGAGGACACCAAGATGGCCACAGAGCGGGCCGCTTTAGACGCACAGGCCTACAGGCTTATGTTGGACCAGAGCGCGTCGCATGAAGTCATGAGGAGCAAGCACCAATCCCGCTTACCTCCGGTTTTCGAGGCCAGAGACCTTTTCAACACTCCAGGACCAAGAGCCGGCAATCTGCTGGAGGGGAACCGGGCAGAAGCCCCTGGGAGCGGTGCACCTGTTCAGCCTCGTCAGATGGACCCGCCTCGTCAAAACACCGTTATACCTCAGGATGCTTTAACACCTCCGGGTCACTACTCCAACCCAATGGACAATCTTGTTGCCGCTGCTGCACGGCTGGAGACCATTCCAATTGAAGGTGACTCGCCGCAAGCAGTAGAGACGCGACGGGTCAAGGAACTTTTAAGGACAGCTTTGGCCCAACAGGAAGCGTACTCGTACAGCCGCGACCGGATCCACTCGACCCCCCGTCCAAGCCAGAGCTGTAGCAGACATATGGATGAACCAGCAGTGTCGAGCAATGAACAACGTGGAGCACCCCGTGGCAACAACCCGACGGGTGGTGCTGATGACGCTCAGGAAGTGGTGAACCGGGCCCGAGCGCGCAGGGAGGCCGAGTTAGCCGCACAGCATCAGGCTCGGCAGCTCACGCCGGTTCGTCCAACCATCTCGATCGAACCTAGTGTTACTTCTAGTTCTTTGGGGGTGACGTGCCTTATCCCCGCTTTACGCAACGTGTGCCTGCCCAAGGATTTCAAAGGCCCGCGCAAGGTACCAAATTACACGACGGATCAACCTCCAGAGACATGGGTGGAGAGCTATGAGATGGCCATGGAGATGCTTGATGTGGATGACACGGCGTGTGCGAAATACTTCACCATGATGCTTGAAGGAACGGCCCGTACTTGGTTAAAAAGCTTGCCAGCTAATTCTATCAGTTCATGGGCCCAATTACGAGCCCGGTTTATCAGCAATTTCAAGGATACCTGTAAACAGCCTATGTCGATAGTGGACTTAGCTGCATGCGTCCAGGAGGAAGGAGAATCAAGGACTCATTGGGTGCGCCGGGTTTCACAAGTGTTGCACTCCTCAGACCGCATCAACGCTGACACCGCAGTATTAACCCTAGAAGGCAACTGCCGATTTGGGCCCCTGAAGTTGAAATTGGGACGGATGAAGCGTCATTGCACCGACATGGGGACCCTCATGGCCGCTTTGGTGAAATATGCTGATTCTGATAGTACCAAGGATCCCGAATCTGATGATGACAAGACAGGGAAAGGGAAGAAGAACAGCAGCTCCAAAGGTCAGCAGCATCACTGGGTAGGCAATGGCGGAGGAGGCAAGCGTAAAGCGGATGATAACATGGACTTTGTGGCTAATACCAACGCACAGGACAATGGCCAGCGACGCAAGGGTAGGCCAAAAAATCATAATGGAGCACCCAAACCTAACCCAAACCTCCTAAACTATCTGCTAAGTCAGCCCTGTCCAAGACATGGGACGAAGGAGGAGCCAGCAAACCACCTTTGGAAGGATTGCTTTATTATGCAGGAGTTCAAGAATTCTAATAATTTCCGGTATGATCACGAATCTGGCGGTGGCTCAGGGTCCGGGCTGGATTACGGTGGAGGAAGTTCCGGTTCAGGATTTAATGGTAATCCGGGCGGGCATAATGGTCAAAATAGTCAGAACAACTAGGGTGGTTACAACCAACAGCAGCAACAGTCAGGTTACCAGAGCAACCCAAAGCAGTTGAGTAGTGGGCAGTAGCATGTCTTTACCACTAGCTTGGACAAGCGAGACCGGAAGGTTCAGAGGCGGGCAGTCAACTCTGTTGAACCAGCCATACCCCGTTATCTACGTTGGTCTGAACAGCCAATCATATGGAGCAGAGAGGATCACCCACCCCAGGTCGATAATCCGGGTCAGTTGGCTCTGGTGGTGGTGCCTCAGGTGGGAGGTTATAAGTTCACCAAGGTGCTCATGGATGGAGGGAGCAGCATTAACATCCTGTACTATGAGACCTTCCGTCGTATGGGATTAACAGATAAGAATCTCAAACCGTCTAATACAGTATTCCACGGTGTAGTGCCTGGCAGATCAGCATATCCCGTTGGTAAGATAGCTCTCGAAGTGGCCTTTGGGGATGATCATGATTCCAGGTCGGAGACATTGATGTTTGAAGTGGTGAAAATCCAAAGTCCATATCATGCCCTGTTTGGGCGACCGGCATACGCCAAGTTTATGGCTCGGCCCTATTATGTGTATTTGCAACTCAAGATGCCGGGTCACAAGGGGACAATAACCGTTCACGGAAGCCGCAAAATCGCTTTGGAATGCGAGGAAGGAGATGCGGCTTATGCAGAGTCGGTTTGTGCCACCGAGGAGTTGAAGTACTATAAAGACAATGTTGATCCGACGGACATGACTCCATTGAAGAAGCCAACTACGGAGCATGATCCGGCCCTGAAGTTCAAATCGGCAGCAGAAACTAAGCTTGTTGACTTCGTACCTGGCGATTCGTCCAAGCAGTTCAGCATCAGTGCCAACTTGGATCCGAAATAGGAAAGCGCGCTCATCGAGTTCATCCGTGAGAATCGGGACATTTTTGCATGGAAGCCCTCTGACATGCCAGGTGTACCGAGGCAACTCGCTGAGCACACACTTAATGTGGATCCTAAATATAAACCGGTGAAACAGTTCCTCCACCGGTTTAACGAAGAAAGACGCAAGGCGATTGGAGAAGAGGTAGCCAGGCTCTTAGCAGCTGGCTTTATTGTTGAAGTTTTTCACCCCGAGTGGCTTGCCAATCCGGTGCTGGTCCTCAAGAAAAACGGCACCTGACGCATGTGTGTGGATTACACAAATCTTAATAAAGCTTGTCCAGCAGATCCTTTTGCCCTCCCCCGTTTAAGTTTTTTGGATGCATATTCTGGCTATCATCAGATCAAAATGGCAGTTAAGGACCAGGAGAAGACAGCATTTATAACTCCCTTTGGAGCCTTCTGCTATGTGTCTATGCCCTTCGGGCTCAAGAGTGCCCAGGCAACTTACCAACGGTGTGTACAAAATTGTCTCCACAAGCAGATTGGTCGTAATGTACATGCTTACGTGGATGATATCGTGGTTAAATCCAGGGAGAAGGAGACTCTGATTGATGATTTGAAGGAAACCTTTGATAACCTGAGAACATACAAGATGATGCTTAATCCGGACAAGTGTGTCTTTGGTGTACCGGCGGGCAAGCTATTGGGTTTTCTAGTGTCCAACAGGGGAATTGAGGCTAATCCGGAGAAGATCACGGCTATCACCTCCCTGGCTAAACCGAAGTGTATCAACGATGTTCAATGCCTGGCAGGCCAGATTGCTGCGCTAAGCCGGTTTATCAGTCTCCTGGGTGAGAAGGCAATCCCTTTGTATCAGATGTTGAAAAAGACGGATCAGTTTGTCTGGAGTTCTGCTGCTGATGAAGCATTTGAGGACTTAAAGCGGCAATTGGCCAATCCGCCTGTGCTCGCCGCTCCCGTTGACAAGGAGCCGTTACTGCTATATGTTGCTGCTAATGTTCGGGCGGTCAGCGTAGCTATTGTGGTGGAGCGAAAGGAGGCAGGTAAGGAGCATCTGTTTCAACGTCCGGTCTATTATATCAGCGAGGTGCTCATTGAGTCCAAGCAAAGGTATCCGCATTGGCAGAAGCTGGTGTATGGAGTTTTTATGGCAAGATGGAAGCTTAAACAATATTTCCAAGGGCACTCAATTACGGTGGTCAGTTCTGCTCCTTTGGGAGATATCATCCAGAACCGGGAAGCAACTGGCCGGATTGCAAAGTGGGCCATAGAGCTGGGGCCGTACGGTTTCAAGTATGTGCCTTGGACAGCGGTTAAGTCTCAAGCACTTGTTGATTTCATCAATGATTGGACGGAAATGCAAGCACCTGAAGAAAAGCCGGATCATACGTATTGGACCATCCATTTTGACGGATCCAGGCAGTTGGAAGGCTCGGGGGCTGGAGTCGTATTAACTTCCCCACGAGGTGATAATTTTTGTTATGTTCTCCGTTTAATGTTCCCTTGTACTAACAATGCAGCTGAGTATGAAGCCTTGCTCCATGGTCTCCGGATGGCTAAGGAGATGAATCTAAGTCGAGTTAAGTGCTTCGATGACTCGGACCTAGTGGCTCAGCAAGTGTCTGGCACTTGGGACTCCAAGGACTCACTCATGGCAGCATATCGTCGTGAGGTGGATATTGTCGCAGGTTATTTCAAAGGCTATCAGGTGGACCACGTGGACCGGCGGAAAAATGAAGCGGCAGACGCTTTAAGCCGGCTGGGCTCTCAGCGCAAACCGGTCCCACCCAATGTTTTTCTGGATGTGCTGCACAACCCGTCGGTCAAGATCCCTGGTGAAGAGGATTTGGCTATCTCCACTCCGGAGGCTCAATTGGTGGCAGTTCTTCATGTTATTCCGGATTGGACGCTTCCTTACCTGGCGTACAAGAATCGGGGCGAGTGGCCAGAGGATGAGATTCTGGCCCGGCAGATAATCCGGCGATCCAAGTCCATGGCTATCATCAACAGCGAGTTGCATCATTGCAGTGTATCAGGAGCTTTTCAACGTTGCGTATCTCCTGAAGAAGGCCGTGAAATTTTGCGTGAGATCCACGAAGGAGATTGTGGTCACCACGCCGGTTCAAAGTCTCTGGTGGCTAAAGCGTTTCGCCATGGCTTCTATTGGTTAACTGCTCATGCTGATGCGGAGGATCTGGTCAGACGATGTGATGGTTGCCAAAGGTTTTCAAGACGTGCTCATGTACCGGTTCAAGAATTGAGAATGATTCCAATTACTTGGCCGTTTGCGACTTGGGGGCTGGATATGGTTGGGCCTTTCAAAAGGTCCAAAGATAAGAAGACCCACCTCCTGGTGGTGGTTGACAAGTTTACAAAGTGGGTGGAGGCAGAAACTGTTAGCAAGTGTGATGCGGCCACGGCGGTTCAGTTCATCAAAAAGGTGATTTTCCGGTTTGGCTTTCCACACAGTATTATCACAGATAATGGTACCAATTTGTCCAAAGGTGCTATGAAGGAGTTCTGCGAACGGGAGCACATCCGGCTCGACGTTTCATCAGTGGCACATCCACAGTCCAATGGTCAAGCAGAAAGAGCTAATCAAGAGATCTTGAGAGGCATCAAGCCCCGGCTCATGGTTCCTTTGCAGAGAACGCCGGGTTGTTGGGTAGAAGAATTACCATCTGTGTTATGGAGCATCAATACAACACCCAACAGATCAACATGATACACACCGTTCTTCATGGTTTATGGAGCGGAGGCGGTTCTCCCCAGTGATATCCATCATGATTCACCTCGTGTCACGGCTTATATTGAAGCGGACAATGAGACAGCATGGCAAGATGCTTTGGACCGGTTGGATGAAGAGCGTGACATCGCAGCCGCCCGATCGGCGATTTACCAGCAGGATCTTCATCGTTATCACAGTCGCCGGGTCAGAACCAGAACCTTTCAGGAAGGAGATTTGGTGCTTCGGCTCATCCAAGATCAGACTGATATGCATAAGCTATCCCCACCTTGGGAGTGGCCTTTCGTGGTCAACAAGGATCTGCACAACGGGTCGTACTATCTGATCGATATTCAAGAGCATAAGGACTCACGTACATCAGAGGAGGAGACTAACAGGCCGTGGAATATAGCTCATCTTCGGCCTTACTATACCTGAGCCATTGGCTATACTTATGTACATATTACGACAATGTATATATTATGATTAAATATAATAAACCAGAGCCTCAGCTAAAGCGGGGTATCTGTTCTTTTACATCATGTGAGGTTACACGGAGTTGATCTAAAGCGGCCTCCAGTTTACCACTTGAGTTCGCTTTGCTAAAAGCATCGTGTTATATCACTTGGAGGATTGGTCGTGTCCGAACCAATACCATGCCTCTTGATAGGCGAGAGCCACCAGATCACTTGGGGACTTGGTCATGTCTGAACCAGTCATGCCTCTTGATTGGCCTAAGGCCACAGAATCACTTGGGGGCTTGGTCGAACCCGAACCATGACCATGCCATTTGGTCGGCATAAATGTCACAGAATCACTTGGGGACCTAGCTGACTAGAACCATAGTTACACCTAACGGGAGCTTGGTCGTGTTTAGCCATGGTAACGCCATTTGATCAGCTTAAATAAACCTTTTTTGGCAAACGTTTTTGTCGTTGCTTTTGCTTCACACTTTTCTTTGAAGGGGGGTTTTTGCTTTTCATTGTGTTTTTTAAACTGACAAAGTTTTTAACCAATCAATTGACGGAACATAGTTCACGTCAATCCGGAGACTATTTGTCCGGTTTGATCCTTGTTGTTAACATCCTCTTATGGAGTAACACGGTGTTTATTATAACCCGGCACGGTTTACATGGTAAAACCAGCGTCATATATATATACAGGAGTTGTTATCTCCTCCAACAGTGTGGGTTTGCAAAACTCCGCTTTAAGATTGGCCAAGCCAACTTCACACTCAACGATGGCAGGTATTATGTATCTAAAAAATTTGATCATATACTTAAAAAAAATTGGATGTTTTGATTTCATATATACAGACATCATATTCCGCCTGACGGTACAACCGCGGTGGCACTTGACGAATTTCTCATTTCAGAAAGTGTTTTGGAAAGTTCATTACCACAGGAAGAACAAGTTATGCACGAAGGCATATCAACATCAAAGGTATCAGCTAGCCTATTACAAGGCAACATGGTGCCCATAATAATATAATCGTTTTTCACAAAGGAGAGGCAGTTTTAAAACTGGCTTCCGGTTCAAGCTTGGTCACCAGCCTAGCCTGATGGTTGTGGGTCATCCTGCGCCGCTTCAGCTTCCGTTCCTCTACCCAGTGACTGGAAATCCACAGTTGTCCAGTCGGTTCCCATTAATGCTTGAAAAACAACTTCATCATGGATCAGCAATGACGGGTCAATATCGGGAGTGTAAGTATGCTTACGGATTGGAGGGATCAGATTTTCCGATTCATGAATTGGTGCAGCTATTCGCTTGTTCTAACTATCATATTGTGCTTGATAATGAGACAAGTCTGCTTCCTCAGCCAACTGGCAGGCTAGTGGACGTACCTCCCGGTTTATTGCTCGCAGATCCGCTTCACCAAATTCTGACCCGTCTTCCTTCAAGCTGGGATAGCCCTGAGCCGCTTCAATAGGATCAAAATCCGGCACCCAGGCTTTTGCCCGGATTAAGGCATTGATTGCACCGTTCGAGCAGCAGATTTCTTCAGCTCTTCAACTCGGGCAGGAAGCACTGACAGTTTCATCAGAGTATCTTGAATCAAAGTGGGCGTCGGTTTGTTATGAGACGCGGTACAGATGATCCGCTGGGCACCAGTATACAATTGTTCAACCAATGTATAGATGGCTTTCAATTTCTTCCGCACATCTGACCCCAAGTGACCAATGCGTGTCCCTGAAATACCATAAAGGATTAATAAACCGGGGACTCTGTAAGAAGGCAGAGCCAATTCAGAAGGCAAGCTGGCTTATCAAAGATAGCAGTGGTCATGGCATGAACGTGCCGCTTTATGCTGGTCAGTTCATCCGTCCCTGGTTTTAGTGCAGTCTCGGCATCCTCTGCTCGTTTGATCAAAGCGGACTTTTCAGTGGCCCAATCCGCCCGTTTCTTCTTGAAGTTCTCCTTAAGTTGTTCTATGGCGCTTAAAGCACTGGCCAATTCCTCTTTTGCTTTGGAGGTTTCAGCCTGTTGGGTTTTCAGGTTTTCTTGAAGATCGATGATTTGGTTTTCTTTCGTCTTCAGCTCCGCCCGCATGCATACAGATATATGTTTCAACAAATCGGTAGAAGGATTCAAGTACCAACCACATAACAAGTTATGCGCTTAGCACTTGGGGGCTAATGCATATTCGATCTTCATCTTTCAATTGTTTACAAAGTCCCAAGATCAATACAAGCATTCAACTTGGCACTTGGGGGCTAATGGCTATTTGAGCATATATATTCTGATGCGGCAGTTTCAATTACTTAAAGTACCGGTTTAACTACGCTAGGGCTACATCAGCAAATTTCAAAGCATCAAGATTTATATTATTAAGTCCCGGTTTGAAAGAATATTTCAAACCGGCCCTTGGGGGCTAGGAGAGTCAGCAAGAATGGAAGCATACAAGCAGGAAGGAGCATATGGAAGTTACCTCATATTTATCTTTCATCATATTAACCAGATCGGCTTCGTAGTCACGGCTGGTATACAGCCGGTTCAGATAGCCGGAATAGATATCTTGGGCGTTCAGAGCAGCGTAAGTAGTCAAATCAGCGTTCCACTTGCCTTGGCCAAAAGTAGCAAATTCTTCCTTGGCAGAATGTTTGGATAAAGCGACAGGATTGCTTGGCTCAGTATGGCCAGTGCCAGTAATGACATCCTCGTCATCCTTGGTACCGCCGGTTTGCACTGGAGCTGTTGGCTTGTCAGTAGGTTTTGCTGGACCGGTGGAGCTTTCAATCCGGATGGAACCTGTGGGCTGATGGATAGGACCTGAGGTATCAGTAGGTCTCTCTTCAGCAATAAGATCATCATCTGGCTGCGGTGGATCGTTGGAAATATCCTCAGGAATAGCCGCTTCAGCATTGGGTGTCTTGTCTGCTTCAAGAACGACATCTTCTTCGGCCGCTTTGTCCAGGCGGGCTTTCTTGCTTGGCCTAGGTTTGGCCCTGAGAATAATAATAAAATTAAATACAGCATATGTTCTAAGGTGATGTACTACAAACATCACAATAAGTATAGCTTACCCAAGCACCGTTTTAAGCGGTGGGAGCTGAGTAGCCGAGGACTCGCCAGAAGATGAGTGGGAAGTAACCTGGTAATCGGAGTCAGACGGATTAAGAGGTTGACGAAAGCAGCCCGCTTTAGGACAAGCACTGACAAGCAAATTTTAGAGACCCCTAAATGGCGTTTCCGAACCGGACTATTCGGTAAACCGGCGGAGGTAACTACCTGGCCGATGTGCCGGGTTGTGCGACGAGGTTCGTGTTGTTGGGTCTTCATAAGAAAGTTAGGATCCAAATAAGCAAGAGGATGAGAAAATTTAACTTTCCGGTTTGCCTGGCGGATTTTTTGTGAAGGCAAAGTTTCTGAATCGGAAGAGAGAATAATTACCTCTGCAACATCCGCGTGGCTGGCTTCGGCATCATCCTGACAAATATCATCATCAATAAGACGTATGAAAAATAAACCAAGTGAGTCAAGCTCTACCTCAAAGTCCGGATTATCTACATCATCATCAGCGGCCGGATTAGAAGATGCAGTGGATCTTTTCCTATGGGCAGTCTTCTTCACAGCTTTAGTCTTTTACCGGGTTGCTCTTTCCGGTTTGTATGGTTTTTCTGGTTTCTCCTGTGGCAGTTTTTTGCTCCAAAACGGATCATTGCCCTGATTATGCAGACATTGATATTAAAAACAATGACCAGACATATCAATAACAGAATCAGCAAATAGAAAAATCAAAGTCTTACAGCTGGCGGTTTGTTGGTGGCACAGAAGGGAAGCAGGCCGGTTCTAGCGCAGACGTGTTCCGGTTCATTCAGTATCTTATGCACAGCTTCTTTGATTTCTTCATCGAAGAGCTGGAGTTTTGAATGTCGTAGTGGCTCATCAACACTGTCAGTATACTCGCACATCAAACCGAAGCACTGACTAAGGGGCAGTATGCTCCATGATATCCAACAGTGAGCGAGATCAACCCCTGTTAAACCGTTGGCCATAAAGGCTCTGAGCTTTGACAGCTGGGGAGCATATTTGCTTCTCTCCTGGGCAGTCAATGTTTGAGGAAAAGGGTGTGTATTGCTGAGCCGCTCCGGACAAAAGCCAGGCAAGGGATTCTCACCAGCAGGGGAGGTGTCTTTGCAGTAGAACCATGTCTGATTCCACTCCTTGGGGTGACTGTGCAGCTTGGCGTGAGGGTATGTGACCTCTTTCCTTTTTCTGAATCGCCATGCCACCCAACTCCATATTAGAGCCATCAGTAAACTCAGTACGGCGGTTTAGATGGAAAAGATCTCTGAACAATTCCACTGTGGGCTCCTCTTGAAAGAACACCTCACAGAGCACTTGGAAGTGGCACATATTTGTAACAGAGTTGGGGCCAGTGTCTTGCGGATGGAGTTGGAAATCGGCTAAAACATCCTGGTAAAATTTAGAACCGGGCGGCTTAAAGCCCCGGGCTAAGTGATCTACGAAAACAACAACCTCAACTTCTCGAGGTGTGGGAGGGCATTCTTTGCCAGGAGCCCTCCAATGGATGGTATCTTTGCTGCCTAAAGCGCCAATCAGGACTAAATCGTCCAGTTGATCCTCTGTGACGCGAGAAGGAACCCAATTGCACTCATATACTTGCTTGGCCATGATGGAATCTACAAGGTAGAAGATTCCGGTTTAAAAATGCATTTGATCAAGGTACGTTGGTATGGGCACTGTTAAACCGGAGACAGAACTATCTGAACCAGAATTTCATGAAGCAACCAACATCTGGCGGTTCAACAAGGGGACTAATGGTATATACCGGTTTGTCAATTTTTTCTACAAAGTTAAATCTCCTGGTCTAAACATTGAACAGTCAAGACTGCAGATGAGTAAGTACACAAAAACAGATTTCACAAGATTATACTACAGCTTTGAATCTGGAACATGTTTATAAAGGAGATAAATATTCAAGGCCCAAAAGGAGCAGTGCCGAATCAATGAGCGAAGGTACGGATAAGATCTATGGTCTTAATATGCAAAAGTGAAAACGGAGGATAAAAACTACTGCTACACAGAGCAAAGATTCACAGACTCGTCTAAGGATCTATCATATGAACAAGAAGCAAGCGATGAACGCTAGAGAACATGGAAACCCTAGAACAGATCTATGATGAAAAGGATAGAAGACTTACCGAAGCTGAGGAAGAAGCGGAAGGTCGCCGTGGTGCTCTGGTACGCTCAGGGTGATGCAGCGGCCAAAGTTGGTGCAGAGGTCGACGGCGGCGGCGGAGCTCCGAAGCTGGGCGACGCGAGGAAGATGAAGCAGAAGGGCACGAAGGGGAAAAAGAAATGACCCTTCAGTCCTATTTATAAAGCAAGGGACATGGGTCAGGCGCGAAAATTAAGGGGCTGCAAGTTTGGAAACAGAGCTGTCGCCTCGATTATCGCAGATCTATTAAACAAGAAGGTATCATGGATAGTTTCTTTATGACAGATGACGTCACCAAACTACAAGAAGATGTTGAAGATGAAGTTTTTGCTAAGGATTGACATGAACCTGTTCAAATCAATCTGGGGCCTAATGTTGGGGATATTACTACTGGGCGTAAACCGGCCTATCTGGGCCGGGTTAACTTCATCAGTAGTTAAGTATGTTAAAGCCCATGAAAGTAGATGAGGGCTCAAGACCCATAATCGGTTGAGAGCCTGTAGCCGTAAACCGGCGTCAATATGTAACTTCTATTGTAAGTTAGGAATAAGTAGAGACCAAACCGGACACATCTATGAGCCGGTGTTGGGACTCTGTAAACCGACGGGCGTCACCCATGTATATAAGGGGACGACCCGACGGTGGTTCACGGACAACAGACAACAACTCGAGACATAGGCGAAGCTTGTTTGCTCCCTAGTCATCGAAACCCCATCAATTCCATCACAACTAGACGTAGGCTTTTACCTTCATCGAAGGGGCCGAACTAGTATAAACTCTCTTGCGTCCTTGTGTCCGCTTTAACCCCTTCAAGCTAACCCGTCGCGATGGCTCCACGACTAAGTCCTTTCTCTAGGACATCTGCCGTGACAAAACCACGACAATACCTCTCTTTGTTTCTTTCCTATTCAGTTCATTGCCATAGTCAAAGAGAGAAGCCAGGCCATCGTTGCGTTAGATCAGATCAGGAAACTCACCAGAGAGCCACCGTGATGACAGTGATCCCAGGAGAAAGGGGGACACGGAGGAGAAGGGAAACACCGATGCAATAATAATTTTGTGGCGGCGCGGCGAGCGGCTCTGCGCTGGTGGAGAACGGATGGGTCCGCCACGCTGGTGGAGCTGCTCCGTCGAATCTTCTTTGCCTTCACCCACCACTGATGCCTCTAGGGGAGAGGTAGGGTCGAACGAAGATGCGTCGTGGTCGTGGCCTCGTGGGCAGAGAGAGTTGGGGGCGCTGGAGCATCGGCCAGATGGACTAACGGGGTTGCATCACGCAACGAGCGCCAGCGCATCAAGGAGAGAGGAACGCCGCCGCATCGAGAGGAGGAAGGACGGCGGCAGGGAGGAGCGTCCGAGTGGGAATAAGTGGGACGCCCGACTTTTGATCTACATCGTACGTTTGACAATCCGACGGCTGAGACAGTGAAATCGCTGTGAAGGCTTCTAGGTAGCCTCGTTATACTGTTTCTCAATATGCAAATTAAACATATGACTCAAATAACATGTGAGTACTATTTGAAGGGGTGATATTAAAGGTTATATGAATCAAACGCATAGTTTGGCTAGCGGACAATCGAGGAAGGGGTGTTTAATAGTTTCATCTTCGACGGCATCGCGAACCAACCTGTGGTTGGATGGTTAGAGGGACTGTGGTATCCCAGCTCACAAGGGTTCAAGTCCTGGTGCTCGCATTTATTCCTGGATTTATTTCAGTATACGACGAGGTGCCTCCGGTGACTTCGTAAATTTCAAGATGATATGCCGGCTCAGTCTTTCAAAGGTACTCATAGGGGTAGGGTATACGTATGTGCCTTCATAAGGGTGATTGTATGCGCGTGTATATGAGCGCTTGCATCTGTACTGTGTTAAAAAATATCTATGACGGCATCAAATGTTTGCTAAAAAACCCTAAATTGGAAAGATGAAACGATGGAGGACCGATCTAGGAGAATTGTGTGGCGGACGCGATCCAAGGATCGCTGTGAAATAGAAATAAATCAAAGTAAGCGATCTTTCGAAATTATTGTATGGAAACCAATCGGAAAAAACATATTTGATATCACAGGTTTATCCTTGGTATATATTGCCCTCCTTAATTGTGGAATCGTCACAAAATCAAAGCGTCACATACGGATGGTAAATATGGCGTAATCAACGCACGCACCATAAAAACGCCTACAAAATAGCCGGCAAAGGACGATGCAGGATAGCATTACAACAAGCACAACACACACGTACGTACAGCAAAAGTAAGGAGAGGAAAAAATGGAGGTCAAGCTTATGAAGATCTTCGCCATGCTGATGCTCTTCTCCCTCTGCAACAGAGGTACTCCTTCATTCATATTCACTGCCTTCATCCGTATCGGACAAATAATCCAAAGTTGATTTTGATCAACAACTGTTTCTTTTTTGTTGGAATAGGCAATGCGCAGTGCACCGTATCGGACCTCCATGTGACCCAGACCGCCACGGGGAAGAACGCTGGAGGGAACCCGGAGTACGCCGTGGAGGTGGTGAACAAGTGCATGTGCACACAGACGGACGTCAAGCTGCTTGCCCCCGGATTCAAGTCCTCCGAGCCCGTGGACCCCCAGGTCTTCCGGCCGGACGCCGACGGCAAGCTCGGCACCCTCAACAACGGCTCCCCGGTGTACTATGGATACCACATCAAGTTCAACTACGCGTCGGCGACCAAGTTCAGCCTCAAGCCGTTCTCCTCCGGCATCGTATGCTCGTGATTATGAGGATTAGTTAGTTGGAATCGTTTGGGCCCGATTAATAAGTATGTGTCGGTTGACTGATCATAAATACGTCTGTAATTAATCCGGACATGTATGGAACGTTGGTTTATGGATCGAGGGTGGATGTATCTTGATAATACCATTGGAAAATGGGTCTGTCTACGTATCAGTCGACCGAGACTCAGTCGGCTGACGTCACCCATGCAAATTAGACCTGTTGACCAGATCTCCCTCTCCTGGACTGTATCCGACCTGGCTTCTGGGCTTTTTTCTTTATTTTCCTGTTTGTTTGTTTTGGCTGGGCTTTATTAATTTGTTTGTTCTGATTGGGTCGGGCTGGCCTATGAAAATATTTTTTACCAACACATACGAAAAAAGCTATTGAACAAAAAAAAGGAACAAAATAAATCCCAGCAGATAGAGAGAAGAAACTGTATGCTAAATTGAACGGTGCTGTCCATGGTTCATGGAGTTGATCACATGAACTTATGGATGTTTTTTCAGCAAGTCAACTAGCAACTTACATAGACATCAAGTAGCTAGTTAACAAAATTCACGCATTAGCTATTTTAAAACTACAGCAAAAAAAAGCATGGAGACAAGGCAACACAACAAGTTAAAGATCATGTGTTTCCTAGTTAATGTCCTGTATCACTACTAAAACTCTAGAAGAAATCTTCTATATCTAAATAGCTAGCCCCTACTAATATATTTCTCTCAACATGCAAGCACGCCACCTCATCATTCAACATGCATAAGAAAAGGCCCACCTCAACATGCAACTATTCATATTAAAAATCCACTACAACATGCATGCATGTAAAATTTTATTTTATTATGCTATTTACATTTAATTCTTATATACTTTCAAAAACTATTGTTTCAAGAATTCATGTTCTATATAATCAAAATCTCATTGAAATATTGCAAACATTTCCGCAACAATGTGTGGGGCATCATCTAGTATGAATATATTTAGAGGTTACAAACCAGTGTAGGCAAAGCCCTCCGACACTTCCGTGTACGTGATTTCTACATGATATCCTCCCTCTTCTGACTCTATATCTTCAACACGCTGCTCTTTGCCTTTTGCATTTATTTTGCTCAGGGTCGCATCCTTCGTCATCCATGTCAGTGTCTGTGCACTGTTGTATTCATAAATGTATATGATGCATTAGTGTTGAAAACAAGTTTAAAAAAAGAGGGGGTAGGACAAAGTATGACAAAGAAGAAGCTAAAATCGTGGCACTAGCTAGAAGAGAATTTCTACTACTAGTTTGTAAATCAGCATTTCATGCCCCCCTGGTGCACAAAAAAATGCTAGCGACACTATCTCTGAGATTGAACACATGCACATTAAAAAAAATCTGAACAGAAAAAAAAACAATCTGAACATATATCCAGCAGCTACTTGTTGTGATCTATGTTATGTAAAACATTCATCCCAACACACACACGCGCGCAAAGCCCAGGATTGGGTAGCCAGCTTTTACAAATGATTTGATGTTCGTTATCTCAAGCCGGGCTTTGTCAAGCCTACAAAAAATCTGGCTAGCGTAACAAAGACACCATCGTTATCATTATGGTAAACAAAAACTGAACCTGGAACAGGCATACACATTGTCTCGACTCTACTTCAGGAATATACAAACTTTAGTGATTGCTTGAGTTAAAAAAACAAGTCGAAAAATATATAATCATTCCCCCGGGATCCCACAATGTCATCGCCCCTCAAACATCTCCCAAATCATGTCCACCCCTCCCCACTCCCTCGAGCAACTGATCTGCTGCTAGTATTTGAAAATGTAAGCATGCATCGACGCACAGCGAAAACAATCACCAAAAATTACAGCCCCCGTCAGCACACATGACATCACATCCATGTTGACCGCAGAAAAAAGAGAGGACTTAGTGCTACTGTAGTTAGCAAGTGTCTGTTTGAAAAAAGAGTGTTGTGGAAGCACATAAGGCTGATGCCAAGTTAAACTTAAGCAATACGCACCATGCAGATATATTTTCGTCCATTTTCATTCTTTAAACAAAAGCCTTCCTACCAAATACCACTGCTAACAATCCCTCTAATTCAGCTACAAACTCAACAAGACTATTCCTGCAAAAACTACTACACGGTTTCAGAGAACTAAAAAAATGACAAACAAACACACATTAAGGTTAACTCAGGTGAAAAGAACTCTCTGCAAAATCCAGCTTCACCAGGGACTTCTCGACCTAAAAATAATCAAAAGAGGAACTATTTGTACTTAATGAACCCATCTCTAGCAGTACACTTGCAATTAGGATATTGGGAAAACAAAATCAAAACGAAAGTAAGGTGCAGATCCAAAAAAACAATGCGTGAGCTTACTCTGAATAAACATCATGCTTACATGCGTCAGGTTTTGGATGGATTTGAAATTCAAAATCAAAAGCTAGTCTCACCTCTAGCTGCTTAGGTTAGTACAACAATGGTCTCACCTTTTTTGCATGACTAATGTCGGACATGCAACTGTCTCCCTTCTCCTCGTCGCCCCCTCCTCCCGACAAAACAAAGGCGAGTTGCAACCAAGTTAGAAAACATGCAGATGTGGTTGGGGGCGTCGTTTGCAGTTACATGGCTAGCGTCATACATGCGACTCCCACCATCCCACAATACAAAAGACTAGTTGCGACCATGTTGGGAGAGTTGCAGTCGGAGGTAATGTTGTAGTTGCATGCTTAGTACTCGACTTGTAACCCCCCGACTTGCAACTACCTCACCCCCGCCGCCCTCCTACAAAAACACAAGACTAGTTGTGGTCGGTAGGGAGACATGCAAATGCAGTTGGGGTCGACACCTACAGTTGCAAGCCTACTACCGAACATGCAGTTGCAACCATGTTGGAAAGCAAGTAGTTGCATGCCTAATATTGGACATGCAACTCCCACCTTCCAACAAGACAAAACAACCAGTTGCAACCATGTTGGAAGGCATGCAGTTGCAGTCCGGTGGTGACAGTTGCAATTGCAGTGGCGACCACCTTCCCACAACCCCACCTTCCCACAACCAAATAGACCAGTGGCGACCATGTTGGGAGATTTTAGGTGCAATCGGGACTGATAGTGGCAGTTGCATGCCTAGTACTGGACTTGCAACTACCTTACCCCCGCCGCCCTCCAACAAAAATGCAAGGCCGGTTCGGGTTGGTAGGGAGACATGCAAATGAAGTTGGGGCAACACTTGCAGTTCAAAGCCTATTGTCAGACATGCAGTTGCAAACATGTTGGAAGGCATGCAGTTGCGGGGTGGGGGTGACAGTTGCAATTGCATGCCTAGTATCAGACATGCAACTCCCACATTCCAACAAAACAAAAAGACTAGTTGAGACCACTTTGAAAGGCATGCAGTTCGCAGTCGGGGGTGACGACTACAGTTGCATGCCTAGTATGACACATGCAACTCCCACTTTCCAACAAAACAAAAAAGACTAGTTGCAACAACGTTAGCAGTGGTGCAATTGCAGTTGCGGGTGACAGTTGCAGTTGCATGCCTAACACTACACTTGTAATTACCCCCTCCCCTGACTTGCAACTAACTCACGTCCAATCTCTCTTTCTCCCTCCAACAGAAACACAAGGCCAGTTGTAGTCGGTAGGGAGACATGCAGTAATAGTTGGGCGCGACACCTGTAGTTGCAAGCTACTATCAGACATGCGGTTGCAGTCATGGGTGACAGTTGAATGCCTAGTATCGGACATGCAACTACCCCCCCCCCCCCATTTGCAACTACCTCAGCCCCCTCTCTCCTCCACCACCCTACGACAAAAACACATGCCCTATTCTGGTCGGCAGGAAGATATGCAATTACAGTTGGGCGTGAGACTTGTAGTTGCAAGCCAACTAACGGACATGCGGTTGTAGTCGGTGGTCATAGTAGTAGTTGCATGCCCAGTATCGGTCATGCAATTCGCCAAAAACACTAGTTGCATCCCTTGTTGGAAGGCATGCAATTGCAGTTGGGGTGTAACCGTTGCAAGTGTATGCCTACTACTGGACATGCAAATGCCCTCCCCCTCGGACTTCTAACTACCCCACTCCTCACCCTATGACAAGAAAGCCCTGGGAAAATACATCAAAAACCTACAAAAGCCCCTAGCTGTGGGTCGAGGGTTGAATTGGCATTGGGTCGGGCCCCCAAGGGTGCAAGTGCAACTATAAAATCCCGGGGAAAAGCTCCCGGGTTGTGAGTCAAGCGTTGACTAGCAACTTGGGCACCTACAAAATCCTAGGAAAAAGCTCCCAGGATGTGAGTCAAAAGGTTGACTTGCAACTCAGGATACTACAGAAATGTATGAAAAAGCCCCTAGTTGTGAGTCGATGAGTGACTTGCAAATTGGGGGCAACTACAAAAACCTATGAAAAAAAATCCTAGTTGTGAGTCAAGGGTTGACTTGCAACTAGGGCAGTTACAAAACCTATGAAAAGGCTCCCTAGGAGCATGTCGATACTTGACATGCAACTAGGTCGGGGGCTTGGGGTGCAACTACAAAAGCCTACCAAAAAGCCTCAATTGTGAGTCAAGGGTTGACTTCCAACTGCACCCCCCCCCCCCCCCCCCGCCACACACACAAAATATGAAAAAAGCCTAGTTGAGTGCCAATAGTTGACATGCCACTCGGAGCAGGGTCCCAGGGTGCAACTACAAAACTACAAAAAAGCCCCCAATTAAGATTCGAGGGTTGAATTGTAAGACAATTATGAGTGTTCTATCAAACTATCATTCCTAAAAAACCTCTCCAGGAAAAAGAATATAAAATGTGTATTATAACAAAAAAACATAGTAAAAAATCTAACAAAAACAAGTAAAACAATTTCAGATTTTTACTTGAAGTATACCGAAAACAAAAAAGAAACGCTGAAAACTGGAAAACATGTACATCCATACTTGAAAAAATGCAGTTCAGAGTTACAAAAACTAAAAACCCTACAAAAAGCTTAAAGTTCATATTTTCAGTTCAGATTTGAATTATGTGTTTGGTTTGCCACAAACGTCACCTTCGCTCCCATCATGTTCTTGAAACGGACCCTTTCACTGCATGGCACAACCTATTTTGGTTGAACACAAAAAAGCAAAGAACAAAAGTTAGGAGTGGTCTCATGACAAACACTAATATAAAAAAGAAACAAATGATAAAAATGAGAAAATATATTAAAAAAAGAAGCTAGTGAGTTACCCCTGCGTTTTTGAAGTGCTCCCATACATACATGCTGAAACCGCTTCCCTCACTCTCATAGTTATAAAAAAGAAACAAACTCCACAAGCCATCTCCTATGCGCATAAAAAAGAAGCAAAAAAGAAATTAATTAAATGGGTAATTCACTAACAACACAAATACGAAAAAAAATAAAAAACTGGATTCAGAAAAGCATAACTAGAAAATGAATAATTGCAAAACATCTAGATTTCAGCATTTATTCCTGTAGGTTTATGACTGTGTGAACCCAAACCTTGCTTACCAGATGCTAAGCGCCATTATTTAGACAACAAAAAAGAAATACTGCTGCCCCTAATTAATCTAATGCGCCATTATTTGTTGGCACATGCCCCTAGTACCAGTGGTGACAAACTACTAGGGGCATGTGCCAGCAAATATCCCTGCTGTGTTAGCACTCAGCAGAAACAATAACGAGATCAAGTTGTAAAAAAAAGAATAACTAGTAGAGGTTATATCCTAACAAAAGGTCAACTTAAGAACCCTAAAAACACATGCTCCCCCTGTATAGAAGCGTGGAAGAACGGGCTTAATTAATATTTGTTCTCCTGCAAACGAAGTCCCCTTGATTTAATGACTCTCAAAAAGTCATAGCATAAAAATAGCAGTACTGGCAGTACTTTTGCTCAATACTATTCCAGATCTTCTCGGCCAAAGATCCTAATTAATCTCTAAGTACCTACAAAGCAAAAAAAGATTAGTAGTACTCGTAGTACTAATTCTGGTCCTACACATGTATGGATCAATCAGGTCAGCTCTAGTGCTGTTGAGCTTTTGCACCTGCACAAAATTGTAAAAAAACCAGTACCACACCAGAAAAATGGGTTTGAGTAAAAATCTAAAAATTTAAAAATCAACATGCCACTGCTAGTGATGGGTTCAGTAATCATTATCTTGATTCCATAGAAAAAATTAGAGCATGGTACTGATTCTAGGGTTCAGCAAAATCTGAAAAACAAAAAAAATGATACTGCTAGAAAATACGTTCAGTAATCGTTCTCTTTGACTCCTTAGAAAGATTTGAACATGCTACTGATTAATAAGGTTTCAGCAAAAATCTGAAAAAACAAAAAAATACAAGCCCACTCCTAGTGATAGGTTCAGTAATAATCTCTTGTTTCCAGAGAATGGCTTCAAAACAAGCTACTGATTAATAGGGTTTCAGCAAAATCTAAAAAAAACATGTCACTCCTAGTGATAGGTTCAGTATTAATCCTCTTGTTTCCACAGAATGATTTCAACATGCTACTGATTGCACAAGGGTTTCGGCAATCTGAAAAAAAAAATCAAACAAAAAATGGACGCACTACATACCACTCCTTGAAGAAAAAGGACACAAAAAAATGACTAAATCTGGGAGGGATTCCATGCATCAAGCTACTAATCTAGAGTTGATCCAAACAAAAAATGGAACCCAATCCCCTCAGATCTGAAGGAGAGCGCCAACAAAGAAACAAAAAAATTGGAGGAAAGAGGGTAACACTTACTCCACTAGCAGCATCACCCAGGCTCTCGCTGGCCGTTCAGGAGCAAAGGCGATTTCTTTCGTTCCACCGCAGAGATCTTTGGCTTTTTTGACAGAGAAAGAATAGAGAGATAGAGGAAGAAATGGACTGATTACTGGCCACGGGGTGCTCTCGGCCTCCGCTTCCCATTCCATTTATTTACCGCGGCCAAAAAAACAAGACAGTAAAAAAAAGAACAAACAAACAAAAAGGCCCACCCGAGCACCTGTCCAGCCCACAAAAGGCAAGCGCGATGACGCTCCTAAAAAAAAAGAAAAAGGGGCTGGTCGGCGCCTTATATAGGCCAAAACATAGGACAAAGCACCCAACACAAATCTTGAAACGACCAAAGCATCCAATGGCTAGCTCGTCGACTGAGACTTCGCGAAGTCTCAGTCGACTGAGATTTAGCAGTTCTGTTGGAAATTTTATCGGCTGCTTGAACACATAAAATGTACACGAGCTTCTGAACATGGAGATTTCCTGAACTTGTATGCACTGGGCTCTTTTGATTTTCACGGCTAAGCCTTGCCCGTTTGCTTTTTTTTTGGAAAAGAGGCGCATCCCCAGCCTCTGCATCAGAAAGATGCATACGACCACATTTATTAAAAGCAAATAGGTTCAACAAAGGTCATGAACTCCGTTACAAACTAGTCCCCAAACGGCTCATAAAGAGCGGATAATAAAAGCCACAGTCGGCATGCGAAATAAAGATAGGAAAACTAATTGCCTATCCTATTACATGACCGCCATCCAAACCGGCTGAATATAGCCCGAGCTACCATTTCCCATCGGGCAGATCCAGTAACCAAATGCTCCCTGACCTTCGTTTGAGTGAGTAGTGACCACATACGGATCAATGTAGTAGCTCAAAAGATGACCTGCAAAAAATGAGTATTTGTTGTTCTGTTAAAAACCAAATCATTTCTGCAGTTCCAGACTGCCCAAAATAAAGCACATACTCCTATACGAATGTGTTTAGCTGTTTGGGTCTCTATCCCATCCAGCCATGTCCCGCTTGCTGAAGGTCTTTCAGATTAAAAATTAGACATGGCGACATGTCTCTTACGACAGAATGTTGAGGTTCATTCAAGAAAATTGAACGACGCATCCAATTGTTGTCAGCTTTTGTAAAGCACGAATACAGATTACAAATGCAATATAAAAATCGTACAGCACAAGGGCTCTTACAACACAAGCATCAGTTGTTGGAAATTCAACACCTGGGACGAAAAAGTTACATAATCGATCATCCAGCGAGAAGCGGCTCATTCGGCCTGGGCAGAGCCGCGGCAGCGGTGCAGTTCACTCACTTCAGCATCAGTCAACGGCTCGCCCAACTCCTTTAGGGCATCTCCCAGGAGATGGGCAGGCGCAGCGGCATGCGGCATGCGGCAGCGGCTCTCTTCAGCTGCGGCGCGGCGGCGGCAGCAGCAGCAGCTTACATACGAATGGAGGCAGATCTGAGCCAAATAATTTTCCTAAAATTATTAAGAGCGGGTTATCTAGAAAACAGACTAAAAATGGATGGTTAATCCCACGTGTGTTCTGCCACCGTCCGTCGCTGATCCATTGCTTAGCATAGCAAGTTTCTAGATTTTCACAGGATATGTCCACGTTAAATAATGAACAAAAAGGTGTTAATGATATCAAAAAGATGCAAAAAGGTGTTACATTTCCAAAAATGGGACTTGATGTCGTTGTTGTTGAGACATACACAGCAAGGTTGATCAACTGGTTGCACCTCTTAAAAAAGGAGATATTAAAACCCCGGCCACCGCATCAATCGAGGCATAAAACCATCTTTATTAATTACTCCCTCTGTTTCTAAAAAAAAATAGAGATCCAATATGAACTACATACAAATGTATATAGACATACTTTAGAATGTAGAACTATATACGGTGGATCTCACCCTTTGTTGATGGGAGGGTTCTGTTTTATATGTTGTGAGTTTTGCTAGGGTTTGTATTCTGCTCGGGAAGACAATGATATATCGCTGAAGATGAAATAAGGTTCTCCCCGCCTAGGCCCATCCCGGTGGTGTATTTAGCATTGTCGGAGGGCGTGTGGAGGCGTGTCTCCGGCGGATCTCTTATGATTCAGTCGGTGGTTGTCTTTGGTGGATCCGCTTGGATTTAGTCTTCATACGTTTACGTAAGTGTGTTTTCAGGTTGGATTCTTCTGATCTACACTTCTCTTTATTGGCGGTGGTTGCGTCCTGCCGTGCTGGTCCTATGAGGCCTTAGCATGACAACTTGTAGTGTTTACTACAACACATTTTTCTGAATCGGGCGAGTGAGGGGTGGTGATGGTGACGCGCTTCAGTGCTTGTAGTCGTCGATAGATGGTCTATGGATCTTGATGTAATGGTTAGTAATTCATGTATTTATAATACTGCCATGATTGATGATGGGTAAATTGGAAGTTTTCCGCAAAGAAAAGTATACATTGTCGCAAAAGAGAAAGAAACATGAAAAGTTCTCCTTGCTAGCTCTGTTTTATTGTTCCTCTTCTGCTTGGTAGAAACGAGGGCATCACATGCGTGATTAAAAAAAAACAGTTTTGCTAAAGCACATCTAGATGTGCCATAAGTATTGCATATTTAAGTCATATGCCATTGATTTTACATTGAGATTCGTGTGAATATTGTCTTTCTTTTTTTTTTCCTTTTTTTATACTTGATTCACTCACTTAAATGTGCAATAATTAGAGCACATCTAGATGTGCCCTAGACACATCCAAAAAACAAAAATGAAACGATGGAGGACCAGATGTAGGAGAATCAAGTGTGAGGCGGATGCGATCCTAGGATCGCTGTCGAATAGTAATAAATCGAAGTAACCGATCTTTCGAAATTATTGTATGGAAAGCAATCGGCAAATAAATATATGGATATCACAGGTTTGGAACGTATCCTTGGCATGGCATATACACCTCCTTAATTTTGGAATCGTAAAAACAGTCAAAAGCGTTATACAGAGGTAAATAGGGCGTAATCAACGCACCGCACCATAAAACTGCTCCATGTAGGCCTACAAATAGTCGGCAGAGAAGGATGCAGAACAGCCTTACAACAAGCACAAAACACACGTACAGTAAACACTACCGGAATAACCCTGTATGCCTACGGCCTTATCTATGCCGACGGCTTTTTGTCGGGGCCGTCGGCATAACTCGAGCTACGCAGACGGCCTGGGAAAAGCCGTCGGCATATCTCCATCTATGCCTACGGCAGCCGTAGGCATAGTTAGGCCGTCGGCATATATCGATCTATGCCTACGGTGGCCGTAGGCATAGTTAGGCTCTCGGCATAGATGTGGCCCTGGTGGCCCAGGGACAAACGGCGGGCTGACGCCGTCAACTCTATGCCGACGGCCCTGACGGCGGCCGTCAGCATAGATATTATCTATATTTTTTTACTAGGAGTTGCCACGTGGCAGATCTATGCCGACGGCAAAGCCGTAGGCATAGTTTTCCATCTATGCCTACGGCTTTGCCGTAGGCATAGCCCCGCCACGTGGCACCTCCTGGCAGCCCCTGGCCGAGAACTATGCCTACGGCATGGCCGTAGGCATAGATATTATTTGTTTTTATTTTAAATTATTTTTATTTTTTGAGTTAAATTTTGTTTAATTTAAATCTAACTTATCTAAACTTAAACATACACAAATTATACATCGATTTAGGGTAGAATTTTCCATAGATTATGAATATCCAGTTTGTTTTTGTTTTTGAGTATGTTAGAAATGTGGCCTCCTGTACTTTTGCATATAGGTCCTTCTGCTTTATTAAAATCATAAGTAATTGATACTTGGATTGATTTTGATGAAATTCATATGGTTTTTTATCAGAATCTTGACAGGATTATGTGCTATACTATGTTTCAAATTTGAACAAACTTAAATCATGTTTGCTTCATCAGACTGTTTCAAGGATTGTGGTGGCGGGTGCAAAGGCAACTGGCTCAGGAGTGTGACCCTTCATGGACGCCAATGCCGTTGTCACTTGGAGGGAGGAAACGGCCATGTCGGGTTGACACGAAGGGAATCTTATGGTGGGTTTGTCCCAGACCTTGTTCTCAAGTGTTCCTATGGGCCGACCTATCACAACCAGGTGAAAACGTCCATTGGTCAAAGATCGTCCGGTGAAAGTCAAAGGCGTAGATTTCCGGGTCAACTTGTCCAGGGTTCGGCTGACCGGGGGCCTTGGGGGGGGGGGACAATGCCACCAGAGCATCGCGCCGAGTCCTCATACATGTCGAAAGATGTGGTGCCATGTCTAAAGAGGCAATACGCGGCTCCGGTGTGAGGTTTGCCCTCATGAACGGCGATGCAATCGAAGTAATCCTTCTGCGGTTTTGGCGTTGCATGAATATTCCTGAACACTTGAAGCGTAATCAATTCATGAGATTTTTACACAGTGCAGACACATATGATATAATATGTGTGGCAATTTCTAATATTTTTGTAAGATGCACGAGTATGTGAAAAAATCCCCCACCATGGATTGTTCTTCGCATGTCTATGAGTGTGGTCGGGGGCCTTTGGGGGCTAGCTATGCCATCAAATCTTGCGCCAGGTCCTCTTACATGTCTGGAAGTGTGCTGTCAGGTGCAAACAAACGACACGCGGCTCCGGAATGTGACCCCCTTCACGGAAGGCGCTGCCGCCGACACTTGCAGGGGGGGGGGGAATGGCCGCATCGGGTCGACACGAGGGGGGTCCGCTGGTGTGTTGGGCCCAGACCTTGTTTTGAAATGTTCCTATGGGCTGACCTATCACAACCAGGTGGAAAAGTACGTTGGTCAAAGGCGGTTCGGTGAAAGTCAAAGGCCTAGATCTTCGGGTCAACCGGGCTAGGATTAGGTCGGTCGGGGGCCTTGGGGGTATCAATGGTACCCAAACTTGCATTGTGTCTTAATATATGTATACAAGTGCGATGGAGGGTTGAAATAGCCAATGGAGGAACAGGCAACGCATTTCATTCACAAACCAGACACGTTCTCTCTCGATAGATAGATACTAACTCGAAGATGCTGCAGTTTACAAGCGGCCTCCGGTCAGGCTTTTGCGAAACGCGCTCAAACTTTTACCACACCCTACAAGGGGAATATGAAGACACTGTGCCCGGTCCCGGGGATTTCCGGCATCGTATGATTTTCCACAGATTTTTACGGCTTGATCTGGCATGCCACCAAGGTACATTCGCCCCCAGTTTGGTTGCACTAGGCCTATGCATGCTGCAAAGACATCATATATGATTTTACAAACCACTTCTGGACATCATTTCAGGTGGCCGTCGTGCAGATCTGCAATTCCCCGCATTGAAACCCTACGGATGCAGTAAATTTCTCAAATAATCCAGGCGGGCCCGAAAAATGCCATGTCCTGGCACGTGTCATAAAATGGCCCCCTTTGAGAGCATGAGAATTTTTCAGGTCAACGGAGCAACAGGCAGCGCAGTTCCTTCACAAACCGAAACATTCTCTCTCTATAGCAAGATAATAACTCGAAGATGGTGCAGTTTACAAGTGGCCGCCGGTCAGACTTCTGCGAAACGCGCTCAAATTTTACCACACCTTACAAGGGCCATATGACGACACCGTGCCAGGTCCCGAGGATTTCCGACATCGTATGATTTTTCGTGGATTTTTACGGCTAGATCTGACATCTCGTCGAGGTACATTCGCCCCTCCCCGTGGTGGGGTTGCTCCTCCTTTGGTTGCACTAGGCCGACGCATACTGCAAAGACATCATATATGATTTTACAAACCACTTTTGGACATCATTTCAGGTGGCCGCTGTGCAGATATGTGATTTCCCGCATTGAAACCCTACGGATGCAGTAAATGTCTCAAATATTCCAGGCGTGCCCGAAAAATGCCATGTCCTGGCACGTTTCATGAAATGGCCCCCTTTGAGAGCATGAAAATTTTCGAGGTCAACGGAGCAACGGGCAGCGCAGTTCCTTCAAACCGAAACATTATCTCTCTATAGCAAGATACTAACCCAAAGATGGTGCGGTTTACAAGTGGCCGCCGGTCAGACTTCTGCGAAACACGCTCAAATTTTTACCACACCTTACAAGGGCCATATGACGACACCGTGCCAGGTCCCGAGGATTTCCGGCATCGTATGATTTTCTGTGGATTTTTACGGCTAGATCCGACATGCCGCCGAGGTACATTCGCCCCCCAGTGGTATGGCTCCTCCTCCTTTCGTTGCACTAGGCCTACGCATACTGCAAAGACATCATATATGATTTACAAACCACTTATTGACATCATTTCAGGTGGCCGCCGTGCAGATCTGCATTTTTCCACATTGAAGCCCTACAGATGCAGTAAACGTCTCAAATATTCCAGGCGGTCCCAAAAAATGCCATGCCCGGGAACGTGTCATGAAATGCCCCCTTGAGAGCACGAGAAGTTTCGAGGTCAACGGAGCAACGGGCAACACACTTCCTTCATAAACCGGACACGTTCCCTCTTGATAGCCAGATACTAACTCGAAGATGGTGTAGTTTACAAGTGGCTGGATCCGGCATGCCGCTGTGATCCTCCTCTTCCCTCATAGATCGCCGGCAGCCGGGTCCGCCGGACCTCGTCCTGCCGCGTCCATCCATGCGTCAGGATCCGCTCCTTCCGTCCACCCACAACCCTACCTCGTGGCTAGGATTTCGATGGCCTCCACCTCTAGCGCTGCTCTGATGGCGGCGAGGCCAGAGGACGCCAGACCCTTCACCGGCGTGGACGCGGTTAGCACTTGCCCTCCTTCAGCGGTCCAAGAGAGTAAAAAAATTTAGAAGAAAAACAAAAGGGAGAACACAATTGCATGAGCTTGATTCCTATTGGTGGAAACGTTTGTGCCACGGATCGATGACGTGGCGCATATCCATCCATCTAGCTCTCCACCCCACATCCATCCAGCCATCCATCCATCCATCTAGAGAAAAGGACAAAAAAAGAGCCCACGAGATAGAGCCCACCCAATTCCACCGAACGCCTCCTCCCTCTCTGTCTCGCGACCTCGCTCCTCGCTCCTCTCTCCCCCACGAACCCCTCTCCCTCGCCGCCGCCACCACCCACGCCGGCCTATTCCGGTGAGCTCCGGCGACGGGAAGCACTCCCCCGAGCTCCCCAAGCTCCACGCCTCCTTCCCCTCCGTCCAGAATCAGCGCTCCCGCCCTCCATCGTCCCCCGTGCTAGCTAGGGTTTCGGCCGCCACCTCACCTCCGGCGACGGCGAGGCCAGCGGGCGGCGGGTCAGGCACCGGCGAGCTCCCGAGCCCCTCTCTCTCTCGATCCAAGCCCCTCTCTCTCGATCCCGAGCCCCTATCTCTCGATCCCGAGCCCCTATCTCTCGATCCCCTTCTCTCTTTTGTCGCCTCACATCGCCGCCTCGGTCGCTGGCCGATTCCAGCCTACTCCGGCGAGCTCTGTCGCTGAGCTAGCTACCCAGGGCTCCCCGTTGAGCCGCTCTACCTCCTCCACTCATTCGATTCGCTTCTCCCTGCCGCCCGTGGTCGCCCCCATCGGTTCTCCCTCTCTAGGGTTTCGGTGGTGGGGAGAGGTTTGTCGTCGGCGTGCTCTTGCTCGTGGATCTAGTCGCCCGCGCCACCTCCCGTGCCTCCTTGTGCACCAGTGCCTCCTGGGTTTTGCCTGTGGTGCTACTGCCCCAGATCCGTCAGCGTCGACTACCTTATCGCCTGCCACCGTGCGACGGCGGTGATTTGGCCACACCGCAACCATGGTGGTGGCGTTGCTTATGGTAAGCTCCTCAATCCCTCTGCTCCCCTGCTCGTACTACTCTCTTCGGGCATGTCATGGTCGATTTGATGCTGCTCCGCGTGTCCTGTTAGTGCTTGGTGAAGGTTGGCTCACCTATTATTAGCTCAATTGATTACTGTGCTATCTTTATGGATTTGGCAATGTGGACTTTGGTCTACTTATGCTCCTGCTGCTTTACATGTTCATATTCTAGTTCTAGTTCATGTCTATGGACTGATTACAAGAAATTCTATGCTACTGTTGGTCTATCACTGCAATTATCTTGGTCTTATAGATGTTATTGTTCCTGTCCTATAGCACATGCTAGTTTCTTTATTAGTTGGCTGCTGGTTCTATTTATTCATATGTACAAGTGCTACTATTTCTTTGTTATCTTATAAAGGATATAGTCCTTCATTTGTATATAGCTGTAACTTTCTTATTGATCAACATATACTGATTCATCTCTTTACTGCAATTACTCTGTGTTGTTCATGATTTGCTCCTGTAGTGGTATAAAATTATAGTTTCTCTTTCAAGCTGGTATGTGTGTTTGATATATACTAGTCTTTATCTAAATACCATGTATTGGTATTTCTTGTATGGTTTAGTACATCATCTACTGGTGGTTTAGTTGTATATTGTACAGGATATAGTCCTCATGGTTGCATGTAGTGTTAACTCTTTCTTTGCTTTAGCTATTTCAGATGTTTCAGATGATTTTGATGCATGCTTATACTCCTATCTATACCAGGTCCATCTGTTGTGCTTGTGTACCTATATACAGAATAGTACCCATGTGTAAGTGGGTGTATGTGTTCTGCACTTCTGCTTACGGCAGATGTTTAGTAAATGTGCTATCAATGGCCTATTTATTCTTGCAGGTTATGGACTGTATCTTTCCTTGCCAATTCCCTCTCTTAAATCTGATTTGAACAGATGCTACACTGGTCTCTTCACTTTCTTTCTCTCTCTCATACTCTCACTGATAAGAACAGGTGCTCCTTAATCTTGCCATGCCAATGATGGTGTCCTGAGGCTCTCACCATTACTTAACAGCAGATGCTGCACTACTTGATCCAATGATGCAATAGTCCTAGCACTACTAGGTTGCCTGAGGACAATCCCTACTTCAAACCCTACCTCTGGGTTAGTTGGTTAGTAGTGGGTTAGTTGGATTTCATCTGAAAACTAACCCAAGCTTAATCGAGGGATCCCCTAATCATGGAGTTAGTGCTAATTTGAGTTGATCTTTGGGTTTAGCTTTGATCTATACTTTGCTGGCTTTACTTCTCTATTGGGTTATTCTTTACAGCCAATTGAACCTATTCCTTTTGGCCTTGCTGGTTACTATTCCATTGGCTCCATTTATGCAGTGTTGGCTCTCTTCTAATGTTTCTTTTATCAACTTAATCTGATTGGGGTTTGACTAATGTTTCCAAACTCCTAAGTGCTAGCTCCTACAGCAAAGGCATTTCCATAAGGGGAATGCTACATTTTAACCTTAATCAAGTTTTTCCTATTTGTTGTTTCTTGTTTTGCAGGTTGATGAACTAGAAGAAAGAAGCAGAAGATGAAGTAGATAGTTTAGTATAGGTTTAGTTTAGGACTTTTCCTTTCTTCTTTTATTTCCTTTTCCTCTAAGTGTAATTCCTGAATGCTTGTAGTTGACATTCATATTAATAAAGTCTATTGTTTATTATTCAGGCCAAATAATTGCAATGCTTCATTTATTATGAATATAGTTTCTTTTATTCAGTTTTTGCAATATCACTTGTCTTATTTATTATGAATATAGACTTTTTATGCCTACAACAAAGCCGTAGGCATAGCTGAAAATCTATGCCGATGGCTTTGCCATAGGCATAGCCCTGCTGCCAGGAGGAACCAGGAGGTGACACATGGCATAGATATGCCTACGGCAAAGCCGTCGGCATAGATTCATCTATGCCTACGGCTTTGCTGTAGGCATAGCCCTGCCACCAGGAGTACCAGGGGTTGCCACGTGGCAGAGGTATGCTGACGGCATTACCGTCGGCATAGCTCTGCGATGTGGCATTGCGTGATTCGTCAGCGCTTTTGACGGCGCCGTCCGTTGCCGTTAGACGAAAAACACTGCCGACGGCTATACTATGCCGACGGCTGACGTCAGGCCGTCAGCATAGGCCCCTATGCCGACGGCTATACTATGCCGACGGTCTGACAAGACTACGCTGACGACATCTACGCCGGCGGGCCTATGCCGACGGCAACCGTAGGCATAGATCTATGTCGACGGCTTAGGGGCCTATGCCGACGGCCCGTGGCCGTAGGCATAGACCACGAGTCCGGTAGTGAAAAGTATACGAGAAAAACAATGGAGGCCAAGCTAATGAAGATCTTCGCCATGCTGATGCTCTTCTCCCTCTGCAACAGAGGTACTCCTCCATTCATATTCACTGCCTTGCCTTGATCCAAATCAGACAAATCTCTTGCTGAATCCTGTGTTTCTTTTCTGGTGGTATAGGCAACGCGGAGTGCACCCTATCGGACCTGCACGTGACCCAGACCGCCACGGGGAAGAACGCTGGAGGGAACCCGAAGTACGCCGTGGAGGTGGAGAACAAGTGCATCTGCACACAGACGGACGTCAAGCTGCTTGCCCCTGGGTTCAAATCCTCGGAGCCCGTGGACCCCCAGGTCTTCCGGCCCGACGCCGACGGCAAGCTCGGCAGCCTCAACAACGGCTCCCTGGTGTACTACAGATACAAGATCACGTTCAGCTACGCGTCAGCCACCAAGTTCAGTCTCAGGCCCTTCTCCTCCAGCATCGCATGCTCGTGATTGGAAGGATTACATGGAATCGTTTGGGCCCGATGAATAAGTTTGTGTCGGTTGATTGATCATATGCACGTCTGTAATTAAATCCCCACATGCATGAAACATTGGTTTGAGAATTGATGAAATTCAAAGGTGGATATATAAGTATTGGTAAATTTATCGGTTTCTTGAAAAAAGAAATTTACCCCAGTGAAGTTGTGAAAATCCAAGAAAAAGTCAGCATATAATATACACCCTCAATGTACTATGACCCAAAATCTTTAGATCTAAACTTGTTTGATAGCATCCTGGGAATCTAATATCTAGAAATTTGTGCCATTGTACCTCATTCGCTTAAAAACTGTAATTAGTCTATGTTTCTCGAGCTGCAAATTGAGTTTAATAACGCTCGGCAGACTATGCAACGGCTTGAATGATTCTTCGGCAGTGTGTTAGAGTAGATCTCGGCCTCGTTTCGACGTTCGTGGGCAGATCGTGGCCAAGAGAGTTGGGTTACTAGCGCTTTCTTTTGTTCTTTTGGTACAAATAACCAAGAAAGCAGAAAAGGCAATAAAGTCGTGCGTTGAGCAGAACCCTCGTGTAGGACGGATTGTGGCTAAGAGAGATGGGCTACTAGAGCTACTTCCTAAGGCAATAAACACTCGGCTCTCTTGCGTGCGCAACTCCGATGGCTGATTTGCAGCCAACAGTCACAATTACAATATGATATGAGAGCTAGCAGATCGATGGCGCATGCAGCGATGGCATGCCGTAACATCAAGAGCAACGTACAACATCAGTGTCAACGGTGCAACACCATTGACACCATAACATCGGTAAGATTGCGGTGAATGAGTGGTGAGGGAAAGCGGTGGATCTGCCCAATATTCGACACTCACCTACACCAACTACGCTGACATGCCACTTGTTCTGTGTATGCAGCTGCGCGCAGCTCCAGGGCCTGTGGGCGCCATGGAGCTCTGGGACAATAACTAGCGTGACGATCGCGCCGCCCGGGCGACGCTGCTCCATGCGGTTCCGCCAGAGATGGTGCACATGTTGTCCGGCAACAACAAAGTCAAGGCCGTCTGGGACACGTAGAAGACACTCTAGATGGGGAGTGAGCGTGTGCGGGAGGCACACGCGCAAGTCTGTCATCGCAAATTGAGGAGCTCTGCTTCTTTGATGGTGAGTCAATTGAGGATTTTTCTTGTTGCCTCACCTTTAAAACGACTCTGTGACAGAGTACCGTGCGGTTCTCAATTCCTTGCATGCGGGACCGTGAAAGTACTGGTATATGGAGATGGCGACCGAGTTTTTCGTGGATCTATAAATTCTCACCATCGAGGGGCTATCAGGACGCCTGCAAACCATGGAGAAGAGCTATGACCTTGGCGACGTTGATCGTGGCCTTAGGAAACTCCTCAACGAGGAGCAATGGGCCACGTGATAACGCCAATGTGGCTAGGGATTGTCGTCTTGACAGGAGGGCGGCAAGGCGAACACCAATATTCAGGTCACATACTAGATCTCAAGTCAGTAAAAAGGCCGAGAAGGTGGCGGCAACAGTAGTGCCGAGTGCCGGAATGGGAACTACTGCTACCGCGGCAAGCTCGCCCACTGGGGAAGAGAGTGCCGGAAGGCATAGCGTGATCGTGAGCATAAGTACCATGATGATGTGGTCCACCTAGCCTAGGAGGTGGACCCACCGGACTGCTCCTGGTCATCAGCAGTGATGAACAAGGGAAGCTGCTATGATGCCAGAAACCTCTTCAATGGTAGTGATTTGGCTGCACTGGTAGGTATTCCGGGTGCGAACCCACAACTAGCATCTTCCTCAATGAAGAGCATGTGGTGCCGGTCCCCTCACTAGACAGACTGAGGTACCTCGTAACCAGCTCCAGCAACCACATGACAACTATGTGGCGGATGTTTTCAAAGCTCGATGAGGTGGTGAGCGGCACAGTGCGGTCGGGGATGAATCTGTTGTCACCATCAAGGGGAGGGGCTTAGTCCTCTTCCTGTGCCTCACTGATGACCAACAGGTCCTAACAGATGTCTACTACATCCCTTCTCTCCATAGCAACATCATCTCCCTCGACTAGCTCGACGAGGATGGGTGCAAGATCACCATCGAGGGCGGTGTTATATGCATCCTCGGCCAGCTGTGCAAGATCCTCGCGCGCGTCAATCAGACCGGCAAAAGTTTGTTCCAGTATACGCGCACTCATACATTGGGCACCAAAGTATATATATCACCATATCATAACATACAACTCAAAGCAATCATAATAGATTAGCAATGCCATATGACAAAACAAATCTACTCAGACATTCTCAGAGCTAAATAATTCCTAAATGGGGACTTGCTTAATGCCACATTGAAGAGGAAATCTTCATATACTTAGCATTGTATCATGGCTGGTGCGGGCACAATTAAGCACAATCTGTTTTGGGGAGTGGGAGATGGTTAGAGCATAATATCAAGAGAGATGCATGGATAGCACGATAATCTAACCTAATGGCAGTGACTTGAAGAGATAGAGAGTGCAATCGTGATGAACAATAATTGGCACAGATGTCCTAACTGGTTGATGTGCAAAGGATATTTGCTATTCCGATACCAATGCATGAAATGAATGATTTCTAGGCTTGAAGTTTTAATAGTAATAGTTCAGTCCATTCAACTTATCATGCGGAGTGACCACTAGGCCATGGTGAGGAGGGAGGGAGTTGGGACAACTACAGTTAACCGTAGTTAACTTTAGTTGACAAAATGTTTGGAATTTGCAGTTTCGAGCAGAAATCGAAATTTTCCTTTGGTGGACTTTATATCGAACATTGCCTTGCCAAGCTACACTTGCAGACAAACACATGAAAGTAAGTACACAATGCCTTTCCTATAGCTTTGATGAAGAAAATATAAAACACCTATTACTTGAATACGCAAAGATGAGAGAAGTTTGCCTATTGATGGAAATTGATGACATTATCAGACAGTCATGTTTGAGCGATGCTGCTTAAGGGTTAGTTTTGGAACATCTTCTGAACATACTAAATAATTAAGTAATGGTGCTAGGCCAAGGTAATTTCCGAGACTGTTGCAAGAACCACTTGGTAGTTGGTACCTGTGGTGGGAGAGAGCAAGTTAGCGGATGAGGATCCTGTGCAATCTCCAATTGAAGTGTACTTGTGTATTAGAGCTTTAGAAACCAACTTCCTGATTGCTAGCTCCCCTAAAGCTAAGTTAAAGTGTAGTGGATGGATGTTGCCATCTGAAAATTATGTTAAGACAAATATAGATGTTGTTTTCGACCCTAACTCCCTACAGGGAACCTTGGATGTGGTTTTGAGGGACTATGAATGAGAAGATTAAGGTATGCGTTGAAGCTTTTAGTGCGGAAGCTGCGGAATGTACATCATGAACCTAGCAAGAACTATTGGACGCAAGACTTGTGATCAACTTAGACAACCTTGATATGATCGATCCTATGCAAGAGGGATGATCCTTTTTAGGAGTTGTGACAACTCTGTATGATAATTGTTTCTCCCTCCATTAAAAAATATAAGATGTTCTATTAACTTTTTTCTGAACTGAATGTATATAGACATGTTTTAGTGTATGTGTTCACTGATTTCCGTATATAGTCCATATTAAAATATCAAAACATCTTATATTTGTGAACAGAGGGAGTATCATTTACCGACGTGCTAGGTTCACAAATATAATATGTTTGGATGTTAGTTCACTACGGTGGGTTAACTCGTATTTGACTATGGGCACTCATCCGTATATGAGACATGACATCGAGATTTGTTAATGAGGTTCACCGACTATTGGCTACATTCTCGGGGCTTGACTATGGGCACTCATCCGTATATATGACGCCGCTATAACAACTACTTTGTGACATTACATGAAGCTTCTGGGACCATATATGATGCTTCTATGAATTAGTTTTTATGTATGTGATCCTTATAGAGTATGTAGATTTATCTATGTGATTCTTAGAAGATACTACTATTATATATGTTTTTGCTGTAGGGTTATATGAAAAAGAATTAGAAACTAGGCTGACAATACCATTTACGATAGCCACACCCGGCAAAGATATAATTTTCGACAATCAACCTTGGCATATTGGACACGTGGCTGGCACTGGCGGCTTGGTTATTCTTTTGCCAAGAGGAAGTAAAACGAACTCGGCAAAAGGTAGCACCTGGGAGTTGCTTATGCCTGGAAAGCAGAGATCTTGGCGGTACTATTGGAAAAAGGTGACACGTGGCATTTCCTAGGAGTTGCTTGTGTCAGGTAAGCCGAGAGCTGGTGCTCGACAACCGGGAATGTTATTGCGGAGTTTCCCACTGGCTCTCGGCAAAGACCCGACGACGCCGTCCTCACCCGGCGGATGTGAAGTCACTTTATTTTGCCGAGAGTGCACTTGTGGTTCTCTCTGGTACGTAACTCATTCTGTCATTCACTGAGATTAATTTAAGAGGTACAGAATATGCTCTGAGTCATCTCTCCTTCGAGCGTACATGTGCTAGGGTTTATGCCTTCCATCAGTGGTGCCATCGACCTACCTCGTCTCATATAGCTTAAGGGCCATGGGGGCATGGTGGATCATAGCCCTTGTAGGTGGGAGGGTTCTGTTTTTATATGTTTCTTCGAGTTTTGCTAGGGTTTGTATCCTGTTTAGGAGACGTGACAATGATGGTTCTTTGAAGATGGAATAAGGTTCTCCCTGCTTGGGCCCAACCCAGTGGTGCATCTAGCATCGTTGGAGGGTGAGTGGAGGTGTCTCTGATGGATCTCTCAGGATTCATTCGGTGGTTGTCTTTGATGGATCCGCTTGGATTGAGTCTTCATCCGTTTATGTAAGTGTGTCTTCCGGTTGGATACTTCTAATCTACGCTTTTGTTCATTGGCGGTGGTTGATGTCCTGGTGCGTCCTATAGGCTCTTAGCACGATGGTTTCCGGTGTTTAGAACAATACATCTTGCCTAGCCCTGGGGAGTGAGGGGTGGTGATGGGGGCGCGCATTTGGCGCGCTTCAGTGCTTGTAGTCATCGCTAAATGGTCTATCGATCTAAATGTAATTTTTATTATTTCATGTGTTCATTGTACCGCGATCATTGATAATGAATAGATCGGAAGTTTTCCCCAAAGAAAAGTATAACGCTGGCAAAAAAATATTATGACGAGTTCTCTTTGATGGCTCTATTTTATTGTTCCTCTTCTCCTTGGTATAAACGAGGGCATCACATGCTTGATTAAAAAAAAAACTAGAACCAGAAAGATGAAGCGATGGAGGACTAGATGTAGGAGAATAAGTGTGAGGCGGATGCGATCCTAGGATCGCTGTCGAATAGTAATAAATGGAAGTAACCGATCTTTCAAAATTATTGTACGGAAACCAATCGGCAAATAAACATATGGATATCACAGGTTTGCAACGTATCCTTGGCATGGCATATACACCTCCTTAATTTTGGAATCGTAATAAAAATCAAAAGCGTTATATACAAAGGTAAATAGGGCGTAATTAACGCACCGCACCATAAAACTGCTGCATCTAGGCCTACAAATAGACGGCAGAGCAAGATGCAGAATTGCATTACAAGTTTACAACAAGCACAACACACACGTACAGCAAAAGTAGGAGAGAAAAAAATGGAGGCCAAGATGATGAGGATCTTCGCGATGCTGATGCTCGTCAGCCTCTGCAGCAGAGGTATTCAATTCGTTGATCCACTCTCCGAATCCAAATCGGACGAATCTAATTTTCTCATGTCGATTTTGATCGATTTCTACTTGTTTTTGTTGTTGGTGTTGGTAAAGGCAATGCGGAGTTTCGGGAGTGCACCCTGTCGGACCTTCACGTGACCCAGACCGCCACGGGGATGAACGCCAGAGGGAACCCAGAGTACGCCGTGGAGGTGGAGAACAGGTGCATCTGCACACAGACGGACGTCAAGCTGCTTGCCCCCGGGTTCAAATCCTCCGAGCCCGTGGACCCCAACGTCTTCCGGCCGGACGCCGACGGCAAGCTCGGCACCCTCAACAACGGCTCCCCGGTGTACAACGGCGACAAGATCAAGTTCAACTACACGTCGGCCACCAAGTTCAGCCTCGCGCCCTTCTCCTCCAGCGTCGCATGCTCGTGATTGGGAGGATTACTTGGAGTCGGTGGGCCTGATGAATAAGTTTGTGTCGGTTGATTGATGATATATACGTTTGTAAATTAATCCGCACATGCATGAAACGTTGCTTTGAGAATTGATGGGTTTGTTGAAATTCGAGGGTGGTTGTATCTTGCTACCATTGGAAAATTTTGTGAAAATCCCATGAAAAAGTCAGCACATAATATATAGCCTCAATTCGTCAAAAAAAATTCACCCTCAATGTACTATGACCCAAAAACTTTAGATCTAAACTTGTTTCATAGTGTCATGTGAATCAAATTTAGATCTGGAAATTTGTGCCATCAGAGCTCCCATTTGTTGGAAATTTGTTTTTAGTGTCTGTTTGTCATGCTGCGAATCAAAATTAAATATAAAAACATGTGTCTTGGTTGACTATACGTGCTGAATTATTTTCGGAGATGTTCACAAGTTTAGAGATATGTTCTCCTTGGCAAGGTTTTTATTGTCCTAAACAAAACAATTTCGGGTCTCACCCAATATCAGAACTTCTGTAAAAATTGGATTTTGAGATTTCAAATTTCATTGGATTTTAACCTAATTTTAAGAAATTAGATTGAATTTGGCTCAAGATTTCAGGAATTTTTTGAACTTTTCAATGAAATTTCGTTGATATATTTTTAATCCTCCTCCTTGGTATTATCGGTAGCATTTAGAGTTCTTTCGGCCAGGCTTGTATATGATTTTAATGGTCGACTAAGCATCCGAGTTTTCAGTTCATGTTTGTAAGTGGCCCGTGCATTTGTGCAGGCAACCATGCTACATTGACATCATGTATTTTATATTTTATTTCATTTGTTCATAATGATAAAAGTAGTTTGTAGTCAAACTTCTCCATTGACGTCTGACAACAATATTTGTAGCTACTGTATAAGAAGGAAGAATTGGCCATTATTTATTTGTACCATTATTGCCGATAGCACCTTCTTTACAAAGAAAAGCATTATGCGATGTAACACACTATTTAGCTTAGTTTTATTTTCGCGATTGCATGCGTGATTTTGGAATCAACAATAGTTTCTCCTTCCGACGGACGGTTAGCCCAAACACCCCTGTCATATCAATATTTTTTCTCTCAACCCCAAGCGGAAGTTCCCAATCAAAATGGCACACAAGGTTTGCCAACATAAGCTCAACATTCGCGATTCCGAGGTTCATACCAGGGCACATCCTCCGTCCTGCTCCGAACGGCAAGAACTGGAAACCATTCCCCTTAAGTTGACATGCATACTGCTGCCTTCATGTGTAAATCTTTCAGGAATGAACTCTTCCGCATACTCCCAGGAGCTCGGGTCCCTACCAATGGCCCACGCATTGACGACCACACGCGTCCCAGCAGGAACTATGTATCCATCGATGGTGCAGTCAGCCATGGCAAGGTGCGGAGCAAGGAGAGGAGCAAGAGGATGTAGCCGGAGCGACTCTTTTATGGCTGCTCTTAGGTACGTCATGTTGTTCATGTCGGTTTCACTAATAATTTCTCGTCCTCGGGGTGCAATACCCCTCACTTCATCTTGTAGCTTCACCATAAGGTGTGGCTTCCTCATGAGCTCAGCCAAGGTAAATTCGAGAGCATTAGCTGATGTGTCTATCGCACCAAAAAATACATCCTGCGTTATCAATTAATTAGAACAATGAAAGATGTATACACATCAACATGTTTAGTTTGAAAGGTATTATCTGTACTCACGGTAAGGAGAGCTTTCATGTGCTCTCTTGTGAGATCATACGTACTCCTGTTGGACAGACAACATAATATCCACAAAATCATCATCCTTGTGATCAGACGTTGAATTGCGCTTGCTTACACGATCGTCGATCACCTTGTCCTACAAATCGGCCCATCTGTTCCTCACTCTTTTGGCCTTGGCACAAACCGCCTTCTTGAGCACTCCTACCCTACCCACTGTCGGGAATTACTCCTCCAAATTGAACCCGCCTAGCAGCCGTGAGGTATCCTTGATGAGTTCCCCAAAAAACTTGCTTTGATCATCTTTCAGGAAGAACTTCCCCGACACAATGCGGCACGCCATGTCATTCGCGAATGTGTGGAGCAGCTCGCTCATGTCCACCGCAGCATCAGCAGCTGCTGCCTGGTTGATCTTAGCCATCGCCATGCTGACCTATAATAGCATAGGTCGTAAAGTATGAGAAGCTAACATTTACATATGTAGTACTTTCTCGGTCCAGGTTAATACATAAGTTTCCCTGGTATTTTGGGTCAAAGGTGGACCACATATAGATTCAACTACCGTTGGATTCGTATTCAAAAGCAGTTTCAGGTGGTATCATTTCTTCTACATAAAGTCTATATTTTACTATTAGTTAATTTTATTTTAGAAGTTAAACACAAACTATAAGCGAAACTAATAAACCCGGACGGACGGAGAAACAGTTCGCAGAGGACCACATGAAAGTCCTTTCCGTTATTTTGTTTCTGACGGAAGTGAGAGACCAATTCAGTACGAGAATAATGAGAGCAAGATCTTAAAAGAAAGGCTATCAGCACGTGGAAATTTAAATATAATTAAAAATCAGTACCTCCTCGCGGAAAGACTGCATCTTCTTGACGCTGAGCATGTGGGTGGTGACAAGCTTCCGTGCTTGCCGCCAGTACTCACCGTATGGCGCAAAGCCGATGTCAGATGAGCCGTACATGATGGTGTCGGAGACGACAGAGTGGGGCCGTGATGCGAAGACGTGGTCGTGGGTGCGCAGCACCGCCTCGGCGGCGCGCGAGGAGGATACAACGAGGTTTTGCACGGCGCCCAGACGGAGGAGCATCACGTCGGGGCCATGCTTCCTTGCGAGGCCGCGGAGAGAGACGTGGGGGAGGGAACTGATGAGATGGAGGTGCCCGATGATGGGCAGCGCCGACGGCGAAGGCGGGAGGCGCTGCCTTTTCACACTGAACTTTCTGGTGAACCAGTAATGCACAGACACGAGGAAGAGAGGGAAGAGGAAGAGAAATAACCATGACCGTGGAAGGGTCTCTAGCAAGAGTTTCTGCAGGAGATCCGCCATGGCGAGCCGACGTCTGGAGTGACTGGCTCTGTAAGTACTCACTCTGGACTGGAGCTCTCCCGGAGAAATGACGAGCTCAGTTGCTTATAAGCAGCCAGGCAAAGTAAAAAAGGACAAAAGCATGTACAGTATATGAATATGTTTGGAGCAATGAACTTGCAGCGAGATATTGGTGATGGTGAGACTGGTGACTGTACTGTGTCCAAGTCACGTCTAGTCTTCCAGATGGATGAACTCTAGCTTCGTACTCAACCAGCATACGTTTGCTCATAGTCGAATCTGCAAAGTTTCAGATTTTTCTGATTTGTTTTGCTAAGTTTTCGGTCATGGGTGTAGCGAGGGTGCAATGTCCGTGGGTGTAGAACAACTACACTCTATTTAAAACCATGTCTTGAATTCAATATTCAGAATAACTTTTCAATGGTATAGTTTTTAAATCACAAAATATATATTATTGACCAAATGATACTCCCTCCGTCCCTAAATATAACGCGTCCTCGGTTTTTGTGCTTTGACTTTGACCATATATTTAATCAACGAGACCGACTGCGGCGGGAGCAAAAATTATTTATGGTCAAAGTTGAATCTTGAAAAACGCGAGTGTACTATAATTTGAAACGAAGGGAGTAGTTAAAATTTAATTTGAGAATGCATGCACATCTTATTCATTGAAATGTACTTCCTCAGTCCCATTATATAGGATATTTTCTGACACTAGCGTAAAAAAACGTCCTACATTATGCATGGGACGGAGGGAGTAGTTAGTACTAATATCTTTGGTGGAATGAACTTGCAGCCATATATTGGTGCTGGTGAGTAAGACTCCGAGGCAAGTCTAGTATTCCAGATGGATAAGCTCCTTCGTACTCAATCAGCATACGTTAGTTAACGTACGCTGCCACTCACTCGTCTAGCCCAGGTCGTCCTTTGCGCCGGTCGTGGAATTCAGTCACGCGGGAAAAGCAGGACAGCTTCGGTGAGCACTGAGCACCACAAGCTCAGTTGCTTAGATACATATCTGTGGTGCATTGAACTTGGAGCAATATCCAGATGGATGTAGTGTCCACGTTTTATAGTCTTCCAGATGGACATGGACTAACACGTCGTATAATCGTTCTCAATCAGTAAAAGCTGTCAGTCGTTCGTACGTCCAGCCAGCGCCTACTCCGTAGGCATTTACAGGCCATAGCAAACCTTCTCCGGCCCGGAGGTTGTGGAATTCAATCAATCACGCGGGAGAAGTAGAAGCCCAAGCGCACCAATAAAGATGGCAATGGGTCGGGTTTGGATTGGGTTGAACAATATAAAATCCATATCCATATTCATGAAGACAGTCTTTGCCCGCTCATGAAAAAAATCCACGGGTAAAAAATTATGTCCATGTTCAAACCCAATGGATATCCATACTCACTGGATATCCATTGGGTCCTCTCAAAACTGCCATCCTTACGCACCACGGCACTCAAGTTTTGACCATCCACGGCACTGGATATTTACCCACCGTAGAAAAGGACCCTGCATGCACTACCAGAAAAACTGGGGTTGCCGACGGCCAAATCTATGCCAACGGCCCCCGTCGGCATCGCCGGACATATGCCGACGGCCAAGGATAGGCCGTAGGCGCAGAAAAGCCGTCGGCATACATCCATCTATGCCGACGGGGCCGTCGGCATAGACGAGGCCGTGGGGACCGTCCGAGATACGCCTACGGGTCCCGTCGGCATAGGTCAGGCCGTCGGCATATCACGGGCCCACCTGCCCGGTCAGCGTTGACCATTTGACGGCGTTGAACCTACGCCGATGGGTGGTAACGGCGGCCGTCGGCATATCTGTGGCAGAGGTATGCCTACGGCATAGCCGTCGGCATAGGCCCCTCTGCCACGTCAACGATCCGTGTGGCACGCCACGTCATCGATCCGTGTGTGCGCAGGTATGCCGACGGCCTTACCGTCGGCATATGTTTACTTTACTTAATTTTTAAATTTATCTATGGCAGAGGTATGCCTACGGCACAGCCGTCGGCATAGGCCCCTTCGCCACGTCATCGATCGTTGTGCCACGCCACATCACCGATCCATGGGACAACCTCCGTGTGTGCACATATATGCCGACGGCCTTGCCGTCGGCATACGTGGGCATTACTTTATTTTTTTTATTTTTACTTTGTTTTGTTATTTTTACTTTATGGCCGTCGGCATACGTGGGCATTACTTTATTTTTTTATTTTTACTTTGTTTTGTTATTTTTACTTTATTTTAGTTTTTTGCTTTTGCATAAGATAATTATGCCTTATCTAAAAAAACAAACCCGATGGTATATCGATTGCCCCCCGTTACGAACGTCGCTATCGCCGTGTCACGGAGGGGGGAAACGGTCGACACGGAAGGAATTCTGGTTGGTGGGGGGGTTCGGGGTGTAGCTATGTCATCGAAACATTGCACGGGTCCCAATGCATATGTGAAAGTGTTCATGCATGCGTAGACGCCCGTCTTGGGGCTCCGGGGTGTGCCCCCCCTCACGGACGGCGCCGCCGCCGGCACCTGGAGGGGGGAAACGGACGCGTGGGGTCTACACGGAGGGGATCTTGCTGTGGGTCTGGCCCGGATGTTGCTCCAAAGTGTTCCTATGGGCTGACCTAACACAACCGGGTGGGGAGGTCCACTGGTCAAAGCCCGTCCGTGCAAAGTCAAAGGGCTAGATCCCGTGGTCAAACGCTACAGGGTTAGGCGGGACGCACTGGGGGTAGCAATGCCACCGGAGCGTCGCACCGGGCCCTCATACATGCGGGGTGGTGTGGTGGCATGTCCGAAGAGGCGGGACGCGTCTCCGGGGCGTGGCCCCCCCTCACGGACGGCGATGACACGGTAGTAGACGTTCTGCGGTAACGATGCGGCGTCAATATTACTAAATACTCGGAGCGCGATAAAATCATGAGTTTTTTTGCACGACGCGGGCACATGTGCTATAGGAACGATGGTATTTTTTCATAATTTTTGGTGATGGAGAAGTATCCGAAAAATTCCCTCTACGCGGATTGCCCTTCGCGCGTCTACGGCTGTGGCCGGCGGCCTCCGGGGGCTAGCATGCCGCCAAATCTTGCGTAGGCGGCCTCTCACAAGTCTGGAAGTGTTGTGGCGGTTGCAAACGCCCGACACGCGTTTCTGGGGTATGCCCCCCCTCACGGACGGCGCCGCCGCCGGCACCTGGAGGGGGGAAACGGACACGTGGGGTCTACACGGAGGGGATCTTGCTGTGGGTCTGGCCCGGATGTTGCTCCAAAGTGTTCCTATGGGCCGACCTAACACCACCCCTCATGTATGAGGGCCCGGTGCGATGCTCTGGTGGCATTGCTACCCCCCACCAGGGCCCCCGTCCCTCCGTGTAGACCTCACGGGCGTGGCTGCCGCCGTGTCCTGAAGGGTGGAAACGGCCACGTCGGGCCGACACAGAGGGTATCTTTGGGTGGGTTGGGCCGGGATGGTGTTGGGGGGTGCAGCTATGGGCTGGGCTACGAAAATCAGGTGAAAAGGTCCACCGGTGAGACCCAGTCCGGCGCAAGTCAAAGAGCTAGATCCGGCGGTCGTCTATGTCAGGGTTAGACGGGACGGGGTGGCGAGGTGGAACTATTTTTTACAGTGTGCTAAGAGCCAGACATTAATAATTACATTTTGTTAGGACATTTTTTAAAGAAATTGAATTTAATGTAAACAAAAAACAAAAAAAAGCAGGTATGCCGACGGCACAACGGTCGGCATAGGTGGAAAGAACCTATGCCGACGACTATACCGTCGGCATACCTCACACCTTATCCAACCGGGCACCCCACGCCCCGACCACTCATTCGACCACTCATCCACCCTCCTCGCTCGATGCAGCCCCGCCGCCGCTCGATCCCCGCCCTCCGCCGCTCGATCCCCGCCCTCCGCCACTCGATCCCCCCGCCACCGGCCATCCCAGCCCCGCACCGCCGACGCCCCCATCTGCACCGCTGCCGCCCCCGTCCTGGCCGCGTCGCACCGACCCCTCCCCACGCTCCTCGCCCGCCCTGCATCGCCGCTGGTCGTTCCCGGCCGCCCCACACCGCACGGCCCCGTCCCGGGACTGGCCCCGTCGTCCTCGCCCCCTTCCCGACCCTCCTGCTCGTGGTGAGTGGGTTGCGGCCATGGCTCCGGCGGTCCGACGACCCCTTCCCGGCCCTCCTCTGCTGCTGGTGAGCACCGGGGAGCCCCCAGCCGCCCACGCTCCGCCACCCGTTGCTGGCCCCTCCGACACCACCTCCGCCACCACGTCCCCTGCTCCCTCGGTGAGCTCCCCCGCCACCCTGCCGCTCCCCCCGCTGCTGCCGTTGCTCCCCTGCCGCTGCTGTGCTGCTAGATGAATGGATGGATAGATAGTTAGATAAATAGATTTTTTGTATGTTTTTTCTTCTTCTTGCTACTGTTTTTAGGTGGATGGATGTATGGATAAATTTTTCTTAGATGGATTCATGGATGTTGTTAGAATCATAGATGGTGGATGGATGGAATGTCGGTGAATTTTTTTAGAAACTTTGTTTGTCATATATTTAATGTTAGGTCATGTTGACGAATGTATGTGGTAAAGTTAATGATAGATGAATGGATGGATGGATGTTGGACAAAATTTGACACTTGACTGAGATGTGATGATCTTGTTATTTTTTTGATACTCATAATGATCTTGATAAAATAATTGAAGACAAAATTTTGATACTTACTAAGATGTGATGATCTTGCTAAAAAAATGATACTCATGATGATGTTGCTAAAAAAATAGAAGACAAAAGTTTGACACTTTACTAAGATGTGATGATCTAAGTTGTTCTTTCGGTGGAATTTGCAGGCTTTGTGGTGTCGCATTTCATCGAAGTGACCGTTGTACGACGCGTTGGTCCCCCTGAGCATCCCTCTGCTGTTCGACTACTTCCTCTACAGCCGAGGGTGAGCTACAAGTCCATCCCCTCCATTTTTTCATATCACTAGATTTCATTCTCAAGTCAACTGACGTAACCTAGGCGTCTCCCATCCGAAAGGGTTGCATGGATAAATATGCATTCAATTGCATATTTATCACCGCAGCTCTTTCGGATTGTCCAGCATTTTTCACGGACAGCCCGAGGATGTGTAGATTGGGTATATTCTCCATGTTCTACCCCGTTCCGAGACAGGATTTCGGAGGCGCCTCCCCATTGTTCTCTGGAGCACATTCTCTCGGCTATTTGCCGAGACGTGTATCTGGAGAACAGCGGGGAGGTGCTGCCGAAATTTTGTCTCGGAACGGGGTAGAATGGAGAACGTACTCAATCTACACATCCTCGGGTGGGATTAGGACCCATCTTTACCTATTAGAGATGTAGGTGGATTAAACGCGGTAGAAACTGAAAATTTGATGCCATTAATTTAAGTGAATCCTTAATTATGTTGTGTGGGTTGCAAAAAAGCATAGGATGGCAGATAATCAGTGGATGTACAGTGGTTTTATCCGTCGGAATCGAGTAACATCAGAGTGGATCGCGAAAACCGATGTGTATTTGAAGGAGATATTCCGTCGTCCAATGAGAATTATCCCACCATGCCCCTATGCGAGATGTGCCAGACGTCACCGTAGAAATCAGACGGACATGAGTGAGCACCTTCGCACGCACGGATATATGCCAAACTTTGACATGCCGCCGATAAACATAGCCGAGCAGGACCGTGGTAGAGAGGAGGTGATGCGACAACGCATCGATGGATATGAGGACGACGGGGTCAGGGACATGCTAGATGATGTCATTGTTGCAGAAACGGCAAATGCGACACCTTCAGAGAATGAACCGGAGGAGCCGAAGGCAACCGCAAAGGCCTTCTTGGAGGTCTTGGCCTCGTCGAAGAAACCTCTTTATGCGGGTGCGAAAATATCTCAGCTGGATGCCATCTCGCAACTGATTGCAGTCAAGGCTGAGTACGGCTGTAGCCAGAAATGCTTCGAAGCATTCCTGGGAGTATGGGCTAACAGCCTCCCTAGGGGTCATGAACTGTCGAAAAGCATGTACGATACAAAGAAAATCATGAAGGCACTCTCTATGGATTATGAGAAAATAGATGTTTGGCCGAAGAATTGCCTTTTGTTTAGGCACGAGTATGCGGATGACAAGTACTGTAGGAAGTGCGGTTCGTCTCGGTACATTGAGGTGGTCGGTGAGGATGGTGAGAAAAAGCAGCTAATCATCCCCGTTAAGGTTCTTCGGTATCTTGATTTTATAAAAAGACTGCAGCGCCTTTTCATCACGAAGGAGTCTGCCAAAATGATGAAGTGGCACAAGGAAGGTATAAGGTACAATCCAAAAAAATCGTACATCCATCGGGAGGGGAAGCATGGAACTCATTCGATGAAGAATACCCCGAGGAAGCAGTCGAGGCTGGGAATGTCAGAATAGCCATATCAGGTGATGGGTTAAATCCATATGGTATGTCGTCCAATCCATACAGCTGCTGGCCTGTGTTTGTAATTCCGCTCAACCTTCCTCCCGGTGCCCTAATGCAACGGAAGACCATGTTCTTGTCGCTCATCATTCCGGGGCCTGACTACCCGGGGAAGCAATTGGGTGTGTTTATGCAGCCGCTTTGATGCAGCAACCGAGAGCGGAAAGGACACATATTATGGTTACATAGTGGACATATGGGAACTTGACTACGGACCTGATTTTAAGGTCCCTTTGTTTAAGTGCAAATGGGTCAATCTGTTAGGCGGCGGGGTACAGGTAGACCCACAGTACGGAATGACAACAGTGGATCTGCAAAATCTTGGGTACACTGACGAACCGTTCGTCCTAGCCAATGATGTGGCACAGGTTATCTATGTGAAGGACATGTCTACCAAACCGAGAAAAAGAAAAGATAAGGAAGCGAATACATCATACGATGAGCCAAAGTGCCACATAGTTCTTTCAGGAAAAAGGGACATCCTGGGAGTGGACGGCAAGACAGACATGTCTGAAGATTATGAAAAGTTTCATGAAATTCCTCCCTTCAATGTCAAGGCTGACCCAAGCATCCTGATAAACCTTGAAGATTATCCATAGTTACGGCGCAATAAGCAAATGACACAAGCAAAGAAAAAGTGAAGACTTTCTCCCGCAATAAGCAAATGCTATGTGGGTGAAATTATGATACCATCCCAACTTTCAACTTTTTCAGAGTTCATTTGAAATGCTTTCATGTCTTATGGTTCGAAACTTTGATACTTCGAAAGTGATTGTCCATTTTGTACACGAAGTGCATCAAGTTTTTGTTGTAACCCTCTCTACTTTTTGGAACATGCTATGTGGGTGAAATGATGATACCATGCCAACTTTCAACCTTTTCAGAGTTCATTTTGAAATGCTTTCCAATTTCAGAGTCATTTAGCTCAAAGAATGAATTAATAGCAAACAGAATGAACTACAGAACTTTTATGAAAATAAAAACAATCAATTAAAATATTATGTTATGATCAACTAAATAAAACTATAATATTCTTCAATAGCAAAAAGAATATAATTGGTGTGACCTAAAATCAAACTATAAGTATTTAATTGTAAGTATAAATAAAAAATAAATAGCAAAGAAGAAAAAAATTCTAATTTTATAGTAAAGTTATTCATAAACTAGTGATTCACACAAATTTTTAAAAATTCAAATTTAAACTATTTAAAATTTAAAACTAATGGCACTAACAGAAAGTTTATAATTTTTGTTACCTAAAAGCAAAAAGAAATCACTAAAAACTGTAAGTATTTAGTTGTAAGTAGAAATAAAAAATAAATAGAAAAAAAATTCTAATTTTATAGTAAAGTTATTCATAAACTAGTGAATCACACAAATTTTTAAAAATTCAAATTTAAACTATTTAAAATTTAAAACTAATGGCACTAACAGAAAATTTATAATTTTAGTGACCTAAAAGCAAAAAGAAATCACTAAAAAATTGTAAGTATTTAGTTTTAAGTAGAAATAAAAAAATAAAAAACCAAAAAAATATAGAAATAAAAAAGAAAAAGAAAAAACCCAAAAAAAATGCCACCTACTGGGCCTCCACGGCCTGAATACGACTAGAAACCCTACATGGGCCAGGATTCAGGCCCGCAGAAGGCCCAATAGGCCCACAGGCAAAGCAGTGTCAAATTAGGCCCATAGGCCTGCTATTCAGAGGAGTTCGAGAGGGAGGAGGCAGCAGAGCTTATAAACCAGTGCCGGGCGCTCTCAACTAGCGATGTGGGACTAAACTTATGGGCGCGGGCAGCACAAGGGCATTGGTCCCGGTTGGTGGCACCAACCGGGACTAAAGGGGTGAATTGGTCACGGTTCGTGGCACCAACCGCGACCAATGCCCCCCTTTAGTCCCGGTTGGTGCCACCAACCGGGACCAATGGGCTTCGCTTCCCGCCCTTTGGGCTGCCGAAAAGAGGCCATTGGTCCCGGTTCGTGGCAGAAACCGGGACTAATGCCCACCTTTAGTCCCGGTTGCTGCCACGAACCGGGACTAAAGCCTCTGCTATATAAGGCCACACTTTGCAATTTTTCATTCTCATCTTGCAGTTGCAGTTGCCCCGACGCCGCCCGCCCCCATCGTCGCCGTCGCCCGCGCCCATCGTCGCCGTCGCCCGCGATGCGCGCCGCCCCGGCCCGCCCCCGTCGCCGTCACCCTCGTCCCTACCCCCGTCGTCGCGCCCCCGTCGCCCCCGTCGCCGTCGCCCTCGTCCCTGCCCCCGTCGCCGCGCCGGCCGGCCCCTTGCCCGACGCCCGCCGCCCCGGCCCGCCATCGCCGTCGCCCGCGTCTCCTACCCCAAGCTCGCGCCCACTGCCCCGTCGCCATCCTCGCCGCCGACTCCGCGGTCCTCCTCTGGTCCGGCCGGCGCCCTAGATTTTTTTCATATATATATGCTTGTTTTTCATATATATATGCTTGTTTTTTATATATATGTATACATATGTTCTTTGTGTATATATCTATGTTCATGTATATATGCAAAAGATTAGGATTAGAAGAGGGAGAAGAATATTAGGATTTTTTATATATATGTATACATATGTTCTCTGTGTATATATATATCTAGCTATGTTATATATGCAAAAGATTAGGATTAGAAAAATTAGGATTTTTTCTGTTCATAGATTTTTTTTGGTGATATTAATTATTGTAAATATGAAAATGTTTGTATATTCATATGAACAAATGAATTAGAAGAGGGAGAAGAAGAGGGGGTCGAGGGTCGTCGAACATGAGAGGAGGAAGAGGATAAAAAATGAAGAGGAATAAGAAAAGAAAAAAGAGGAGAAGAAAGAATAGAGGAGAAGATCTTCTCCTCTATTCTTTCTTCTCCTCTTTTTTTCTTTTTCTTCCTCTTTTTTTTATCGGGAACGAGGGTCGTCGAGGGTCGCCGAGCGGTAGAGGAAGAAGAGGATAAAATAGAAGAGAAAGAAAAAAAAGAGAGGGGTCGACGGTCGCCTAGGGGTTGAGGGTCGAGAGGGGGTCTAGGGTCGCCGAGAGGGGAGAGGAAGACGAGGAGAAATAAATAAGAAGAAGAAAAAAGAAGAAAAAGAAGAGGAGAGGAAGAAAGGAATAGTGGAGAAGAAGAGAAAATAGAATACTTTCTATTTTCTCTTCTTCTCCACTATTCCTTTCTTCTTCTCCTCTTTTTTTTCTTCTTTTTTTTCTTCGACACGTGGGGGGGGGGTCGAGAACGTCGGACATTCATGAGAGAGGCGAGGAAGAAGGGGAAGAAGAGGGAGAAGAAGAGGAGAGGAAGAAGAGGAAGTCTTCTCCTCTATTCTTTCTTTTCTTCTTTTTTCTTCTTCTTCTTCTTCCTCTTTATTTTATCAGGAATGAGGGTCGTCGAGAGGTCGAGGAGCGGTAGAGGAGAAACCCTAAATAGAAAGTATCGTCGGTGTGAGATACATGTACCGTCGGTGTCGGACACTACACCCACATCCCACAAGTGGCGCGGGCTTCGACGCCCACGTCACTTGTGGGACGTGGATGTAGTGTCCGACACCGAAGGCCACATGTATCTCACACCCATGAAACTTGCTAGCTATTTAGGGTTTCCTCTACCGAAAAGAAGAGGAGAAATAAATAAGAAGAAGAAAAAAGAAGAAAAAGAAGAGGAGAAGAAGAAAGGAATAGTGGAGAAGAAGAGAAAATAGAATATATTCTATTTTCTCTTTTCTCCACTATTCCTTTCTTCTTCTCCTCTTTTTTTTCTTCTTTTCTTCTTCTTCTTCTTCTTATTAGCCGGAAGTAGAGAGAGGTTTCCTAGTGTCAAAGTATTGAAGAAATCCATGCCTTCATCATTAGCCGGAAGTAACCAGGGCATGTTGGTACGAAGTTCTGCAAAGTTATTCTGGAATGGAGTCCCGGATAGAATAATCCGCTTTTTGGTATGAATTCAGCAAAGGCCTTCCAAATAGCGATATTCGGAAGGCTCTTGCTGAACTTTGTACCAAAAAGCGAATTATCCTATCTGGGACTCCGTTCCAGAACAACTTTGAAGAGCATCGTACCATCATGCACATGTTACTTTCGCCTAATGATGAAGACATGGTTTTGTTGAATCCTTTGACACTAGGCAACCTCCCGACCCCTCGGCGATCCTCTCGAACATGAGAGGAAGAAGAGGGTCGTCTAGGGGTCGAGGGTTCCAGGGTCGTCGAGGGTTCGAGGGGTCGAGGATCGCCGAGGGGTCGAGAGAGGTTTCCTAGTGTCAAAGTATTGAAGAAATCCATGCCTTCATCATTAGCCGGAAGTAACCAGGGCATGTTGGTATGAAGTTCTGCAAAGTTGTTTTGGAATGGAGTCCCGGATAGAATAATCCGCCTTTTGGTACCAATTCAGCAAAGGCCTTCCAAATAGCGATATTCGGAAGGCTCTTGCTGAACTTTGTACCAAAAGGCGGATTATCCTATCTGGGAGTCCGTTCCAGAACAACTTTGAAGAGCTTCGTACCATCATGCACATGTTACTTTCGCCTAATGATGAAGACATGGTTTTGTTGAATCCTGAGACACTACGCAACCTCCCGACCCCTCGGCGATCCTATCGAACATGAGAGGAAGAAGAGGATAAAAAAAGAAGAGGAAGAAGAAAAAAAGAGGAGAAGAAAGAATAGAGGAGACAAGGGTCGTCGAGGGACATAGATGTAGTGTCGTCGTTGTCGATATATACCCCCTCCCGATAGCTTACTATGATTAGGTAGCTAGTTCTACGTTTGGCACTAATATATCCATCTATCATGTTTGAATAATAATTGCCATGTTGTAAATATTTGTAGAAACTATGGACACCGCCCTAGACGAAGCAACAAAAGAAGCGTTGTTGAGGGACATAATCGCAGAAGGAAGTGATGCCATCTCGTTGTTTCTCAACGAAACCGATGGTCTGGAAGGACAGGGTGAACAAGCTGGCTACGGTGACCTAATGCCGGTGCAAGAAGAAGAACATGAGGACGGCTCCGGTGACCCAATGCCGGTGCAAGAAGGAGACCGTGATGACGGCTCCGGTGACCGAACCGAGTCCGGCCAGGTATATATATTAGTTAAGCCTATGCTGACTAGCTGATTGATGCATTCATTGTTTTGGTATGTACACATATTAATTAAGTCTTTGTTCTTTTTTCTAGCCCTCCGAATCGAGCACAACTTCGGTAAAGAGACGAGGCCCGAAGAAAAAGTTGAGCTCGGATGAAAAGTTTGAGATCATAGCAATCGCTCCTGACGGCCAACCTATTGAACCCCTCCGGACAAAGAGCGCATTTGTTGCTCAGTGCGGGGTTCTGGTTAGGGACAAGATCCCGATAAGCATCCAGCAATGGTTTAAGCCAGCTACAGAAGACCCTGAGGTGTCTTATGTCAATGATATGCAGAAAAATGATCTTTGGACTGAGCTGAAGTCAAATTTCACCCTACCGCCTGAGGATAATCCAGAGAACCCAGTTAAAGAGAAATTAATCAAGTCTTTTGCTCTAAAGAGGATGGCAGAACTATTCAGGAGGTGGAAGAAAGAGCTGAATAAGTTTGTCGAAAAAATGAGACACCAGAATTCAAGGGCAGATATGAGAAGATCAGAGATCACTGGCCCGCATTTGTGGCCCACAAGACATCAGAAAAGAGTAAGAAGATGTCGGCGACAAACAAGCAAAATGCTGCGAAGAAGAAGCTTCACCATCGCACGGGGTCAGGTGGCTACCTCGTAGCCCGGCCTAAGTGGTCCAAGAGTGAGAATGATCTGGTTCATAAAGGGATCGAACAAGAGACAAATAACTGGCCAGACCGTTGCCGGACTTGGTTCTTCGGGGCTGGCGGAACCCTGGACCCTGAAATAGGGAAGTGCATTTGGACGAATGATCAAATGGACATACCAGTCAGTAAGCTTAAGCAGTATATCGAAGCAGCGCAGGAAGGGACGTTCTTTCCAGACAGAGAGAACGACGAGCTCACAATGGCCCTCGGGAATCCTGAGCACCCTGGACGGACACGAGGCACGCCAGGCTCCGTTCCGTGGAAGGTTGGGTTTCCGGACGCAGGCGGTTACAAATCCCATGAGAGGAGGAAAAAAGTGCAGCAGACCCAAATGCAGGCGCTGCAAGCAAGGGTGGACGCGATAGAGGAACGAGAAGCAAATCGCAGCAAACGTACTGCCGAAGCCTCCCCGGAAGCTACCCCGCCATCTCAGCGCAGAAGCAGCGTGGCTTCCACCGAGCTGCTTCAGCTAGAGCATGCCTTGACGGCTCCTGCCAGCTATCCCGTGGATGCTATCACGGAGTCTCAAAATTGCCACCTTATGACGCAATGGATGAATTTAAAGGTCAAGGCGGCTGTTGGCTCTGTTTATCCTACTGAACCCGACGCAACTTTTCACTGCCGGCCGATTCCAGAAGGATATGCTAGGGTGATGGTGGATGAGATAACGGAGGGATTTGAGGACCTCCAGCTTGACCACCCTACCGGTGAAGGGGAGACTCGGCTGGGGTCTGCTCTGAAGACTCCATGCCTATGGCGGAAGGACCTCATCAACCTTCCGAACTGGACGCCACCGCCTCCTCCTCCTCCTCCGGCGAGTCAGGGCACTCCGCCTCCACTGCCTCCTCCTCCTCCGGCGAGTGACGATCAGGGCCCTCGGCTGGCTCCTTCTCCGGCGCGCGGCGGCACTCCGCCTACTTCTCCGCCTGCGCCGACGCGCCCGAGCAGCCCGCCTCCTCCTTCTTCGCCTCGTCAGCAAGGGCGGAAGAGACCTGCCGCCGCTCCAGCTGCTCCGGCGCGTCGTAGTCCTTCTCCTCCGCCGCTTAAGCAAGTAAAGAAGACAACCGCTACGTCTGCTCGGTCGGCGTCTAGCAGTACAACCAGAGGCGGGAGGACATACAGATTCGGTCCTTCTCTGAAGACTCCAGAGAAGTTACCATACGAGAGGACCCAGGAGGAGAACGCCGAGATCGCGCGAGAAGAAGTGAAGAAATTCTTTGAAGGGGTGAAAGCAAAGAAACATCCACCTCTGGAGGAGAAGGTAGATCGGGTGAAAGTGAAGCGCACTCTGGCTGCCCTGACAAAACCACCGAAGTCTGATTCGCCGAAAGGAAACTATGACCGCATTATTGGAAAGGAATTTGCCGAAGCGGAGTGGTCGGGAAGTACTGTCAGTGATCAAAGGCTGAAACAACGACGAGCTGGGAAACAAATTGCCCAGCTCGGCGAACAAGCGAAGCAATCGTGCCCCCCGCTCAAGGTGCCTAGCCACAACGTCGATAATGATCCGAGGATGGTGCCCGGTTATAGCAATCCTGCAGATTACCTGCCCGACGAAGTACATTATGACCCCATGGACGTGCAGATACAAAGATACGAGTACGGGAAGCCTCTCGTCAAAGATGAAAGATCTCTATCAACGATGATGCGAAGATTGCATGATTGGTACTTGAAAATCTGCAGAGACTCTGGGGGGAGGAGTACTTTGTATGCGAGAGTTAAACCGGAGCATGACCTCGTTGGAATTGATCTGTTGCCTGTTCCATTTGAGGAGTTCTATCAGTTCTTCAATCAATTGGCCCTCGATAAAGCAACTGTCACCTGCTACTGTCTGTAAGTAATACTACTTCTGTCATTAAGTTTCTCTATATAGCTTAGCTCTTTCATTGCATGTATTTATAATCATCCTCACTATATTATGCAGATTGAAGATCATCGAATTGAAGAAAAGACAAGTCGGTGATATTGGGTTCATTAACACAAATCTCATAGATGCAACTCAGGTTAAATTTCATGCCGCAGAAACCGAGGCCAGCATGCTAGAATCGTTGATAACAAATCAAAACAAAGATATAATACTCTTTCCTTACAACTTCAAGTGAGTGTTACTGTCTTGTGCGTATTCGGTTTCCCTTATATATTAGTCAAGGTTATAGTAATGTAATTGATGAGTTATGCATGCGTGTGCAGTTTCCACTATATTCTCCTACATATTAAGCTTGAGCAGGGACTAGTAACCATCTTAGACTCAAGACGAAAAGATCCCAAGGACTATGCAGACATGACTCAAATACTCGAGAAGTAAGTTAAATCGATCATTATCCACCATATCAGCAACTTTGTTCATTTCCTGATATATCAAGTAATTGTTTTCTTTGTCCGGCAGGGTTTGGAGAAAATTCACCAGAAAAGCTCCGGGACTGCCGAAGGAGCTGCAATTTAGACACCCGAAAGTAAGTACTAGCTATAGTAGCATTTTAAGCACATATACTAGTCATTCAAGCGCTAGTTTCATCAATACCAATTGGCATTCTTGCTTATCAGTTTGATTAACCTCTATTTCTTGTAAAGTGGTTGTGGCAGCAACAAGGGAATGATTTCTGTGGTTACTATGTTTGCGAGTCCATCCGCCACACGATCTGTGAGCGGGGCTACACTGACGAACAATATGAAGTACGTAAATAACAACATTCACAATTTTATTTTATTACCATCATTTGTGTTGAGTTTCATTCATTCATATATATATGTATTGACCCCCTTCTTTAAATTAGATGTTTCGGAAGCGGGATGAACTCCTAGCACCAGCTCGCATGCGAGGAATTCAAGAGGAATTGGCGGCATTCTTCTTGACCACGTGATCCCTGAAGACGGAGAATTCTATGTTAACCCTGAGTCCGTATGATTATATTTGTAAGAGATAATTACTGTATATATGTAGCCGGTAGTGTCAGATAGATATACGAGAACTTGTTGTTCGACCAATCTCTCGGAGAAGGAGAGGTGGTCGATATCACTTCTCTATGTATATATGCATATATGTTCATGACGATCTTCTGTTTCCTTCGTTTGCTTACTAGCTAGCTAGCGTGTCTAGTCCTCTCTATATACGTATGTATAGTACGTAGCGTCGACCAAGCACAGACATAACAGAGGACACTTCTCTCTATTAATTATAACTAGCTAACACAATATATGAAACACCTAAATTAACCCCCTAAAACCCCCAACCCCCTCCCCCCTTTCAAAAAAAAACAAAAACCCCAGCCACAGAAGTGCTGACGCGTGGATGCCTATTGGTCCCGGTTGGTGCCACCAACCGGGACCAAAGGCCCTCCACGTGGGCAGTGCGCAGAGCCCAGTCAGGAGACCCTTTGGTCCCGGTTCTGGATTGAACCGGGACTAAAGGGTGGAGGTATTAGTACCGACACTTTAGTCCCGGTTCCTGAACCGGGACTAAAGGCCCTTACGAACCGGGACTATAGGCCCTTTTTCTACCAGTGGATATCCCGTGCTACCATCTCCCAGCGGATAGATCCAGTAACCAAACGCTCCCTGGCCTCCGTCGGAGTGAGTAGCGACCACAAACGGATCCGCGTCGTGGCTTGGAAAATAACCTGCAAAAAATGAATATTTGTTGTCCTATTAAAAACCAAATCATTTTTGCAATTCCAGACTGCCCATAATAAAGCATAGACTCCTACGTGAATATGTCTCGCTGTTTCGGGCTCTATCCCGTTAAGCCACGTTTCAAATAACGTGTTGACAAAACTCAGTGGAGTAAAATTAAAAGCAATATGGACTTTCCGCCATAGAACTTTGGATAATGGGCAATCAAGAAAAAGGTTTTTGATCGTTTCATCCCGATCACAGAAACTACACCTAGTAGGTTCTGTCCAATTACGCTTTGTCAAATTGTCCTTGGTGAAAATAACTTGTTTATGGACAAACCACATAAACACTTTGATTTTCAAAGGGACTTTGACAGCCCAAGCATGTTTGGAACTAGGAATCGAGCTTGAATTGATAACATCAACATATATTGATTTAACTGTAAATTCTCCAGACCTAGTAAGCTTCCAGCGTAATTTATAGGGCTGTTGAGAAAGCTGACCCTCCATCAGTCTACCTACGAGATGGAGCCATTCTTCCCAACGGTTGCCAACTAGCGTCCTTCTGAACTGAATATTAAGGGGGATGCATTGAAGTACCGTTGCAATGAACGCCTCACGTCGTTGAACAATACGATACAAAGACGGGTATTGAATGGCTAGGGGAGTCTCTCAGAGCCAAGGTATCCTCCTAGAATCGCGTACTAGCACCGATACTAATAAGAAACTTTGTCCTATTAAACAAGGTTAGTTTGACTTTCATAAGCCCTTTCCAAAAAGGTGAGTCAGTCGGCCTTACTGTCAACTGGGACAAAGTTTTGGAGTGAAGATACTTGCTAAGGAGGATTTGCACCCAAGTGGCATCAGTCTCACTCGATAACTTCCACAGCCACTTTCTGAGAAGACATCTATTCTTGACCTCAAGAATCTCAATACCAAGACCCCCTTGGTCTTTCGGTCGACAGATGATATCCCATTTTGGCGAGACGGTATTTTCTTTTAAGTTCATCACCCTGCCAGAAGAATCGTGATCGATAGAACTCAAGTCATTTCCTAACTCCAACTGGGACTTCGAAGAACGACAAAAGAAACATAGGCATACTCGTGAGAACCGAGTTTATCAGAATTAATCGGCCTCCGTATGACTTGAGCTTGCCCTTCCAGCAACTCAGTTTCTTTTCAAATCGGTCCTCGATACACTTCCATTCTTTGTTTGTCAGCTTACGATGGTGGATTAGTATTCCTAAGCATGTAAAAGGTAAATCCCCCAATTCGTACCCAAACAATTGCCTATATGCCTCTTGTTCGTCATTGGCTCTACCAAAGCAGAACAACCCACTTTTGTGAATGTTAATCTTTAACCCGGTCAATTGTTCAAAAAGGCATAACACCAGCCTCATATTTCTCGCTTTGGCCAAGTCATGCTCCATAAAGATGATTGTATCATCAGCGTACTGAAGGATGGACACACCCCCAGGCCACCCACTTGACCAGCCTCCTTAGCTCTTCCTATCATAATTGCCAACATATCAACTACAATGTTGAACAGGATAGGGGACATCGGATCCCTTTGTCTCAGGCCCTTATGTGTCTGGAAATAATGACATATTTCGTCATTCACTTTAATTCCAACACTCCCTTTTTGCGTAAACGATTCAACCTGGCGGTGGCAAGCTTCATCAAAACCTTTCATACGCAATGCCCGTTGAAGGAATGTCCATTTGACTTTATCGTACGCTTTCTCGAAATCCACCTTAAAACCAACTCCACCTAATTTTTTCGAGTGAATTTCATGGAGCATTTCATGAAGGACCACCACCCCTTCTAGGATGTTTCTGTCCAGCATGAAAGCAGTTTGGGAATGCTCCACCACAGAATGCGCAATCTGTGTGAGCCGATTTGTCCCAACCTTGGTGAAAATTTTGAAACTAACATTGAGAAGGCAAATCGGCCTGAACTGGTCGATTCTCACATCCGTTTTCTTAGGAAGCAGTGTTATTGTTCCAAAATTTAAGTGAAATAACTGAGGCTGTCTAGAGAATAGATCATGGAACATTGGTAACAAATCCCCCTTAATAATATGCCAACAATTTTTATAGAACTCCGCCGAGAATCCATCCGGCCCTAGAGCCTTATTGTTTTTCATATGCGCAATAGCTTCAAACACCTCCTTCCCCGAGAACGGGGCAACCAAAATATCATTATCATTAGCAGTTAGTTGAGGTACATCCTCAATCTTGGACTCATCGAGGGACACACAACTATCGTTCGGAGGCCCAACTAACAACTTATAATACTCGGTTATGTAAAGTTTTAGGTTGTCCGGTCCTAAAATAGTTCCTTCATCTTGTTCAAGCTGAAAGATTCTCTTCTTTCTATGCTTGCCATTAGCAATCAAGTGACAGAATTGAGTGTTCGCATCCCCCTGGACAACTTTGCAGACCTTAGCCCGCAACGCCCGCTTTAATTCCTCTTCGCGGAGAAGTTCTTTCAACCTCATCTCCGCATCTAGTTTATCATGAAGCTCTGTGGCTTGCAAAATCGTGGATTCGGCTTTTAAATATAGGGACTGAATAAGTGAAAGGAGCCTTTCCTTTTCAATCTTATAAATCCCACTAAGGTGCTTAGCCCACCCCCGTAAGAAACTTCTCAAATGCCTAATCTTATTCTGCCATCGCTTAACAGAAGTCCTACCTCCTGCATCCTTAGCCCATTCCCTGGTAATCAGATCCAAGAATCCTTCACGTTCAAACCATGCCAGCTCGAAAGAAAAGGATTTTTTGTTTCCCACGTGGTTTGGCTCACCCGAGTCCACGAATAAAGGTGCGTGATCCAAGATTCCGCACGAGAGAGCCTGGACCGTTACCAAAGGGAATATCTGTTCCCACTCGACACTCGCGAGGACTCGATCCAGCTTCTCAAACGTTGGGTTTGGCAAAGCATTAGCCCAAGTAAATTTTCTACCGGAAAGCTCTATCTCTCTTAGATCCAAGCTTTTAATAATGGTATTAAACATGAACGACCATCTGCCATCAAAATTATCATTATTCTTTTCCTCTCTACTCCTAATGATATTGAAGTCACCCCCAACTAAAATTGGGAGATGCTCGGATCCGCAGATTCGAACAAGGTCCGCCAAAAACTCCGGTTTAACCTCGGGCTGCGTGGCACCATAAACCACAACCAGATCCCAGTTAAACCCATCAGCTTTGGACCTGACCCGAAACTTAACCGTGAAGTCACCCATCACTACACTTCGGACTTCCAGCGAATCGCATCTCACTCGAAGTAAGGTCCCACCCGATCTTCCTCGTGGAGGTAGGCAATGCCAATCGAAATCGACACCGCCCGATAAAGTGTTGAGAAATTGGGGCGCAAAATTATCTCTACCAGTTTCCGAGAGAGCAATACAATCTAATCTATCCTCGAGAGACGCCTCTGCAAGAAACCTTCTTTTAGCCAAGTCTTTCATATCTCTGCTATTCCAAAAGATTCCTTTCATATTTCATCATGATTTTTTGGTAGTCTGGATCCTAGCACTCCTACGAACCGTTGAAGTGGGATAAATCTTCCTCTTCCACATGCGTTTGGGTTTGCTTTGGTCCTCCATCCGGTCCTCATAACCGGGCTCAGTGGGTCTAGCTACTTCATCCTCTAGAGTTGCATCCTCTTCCTCGGACTCAGGAGTGGATGGTGCAAGATCCCAAAAATTATCGAGCACTCTAACCCCAAACTCATCAATCTCTGCATTGTTCATGGGTTTTACCGCTGCTAGGTTTCGAATCGTTTCTAAGCGCGCTCCGCTTCCAAATCTAGGATATCATTAAACGAGTTGGACGTTTCACTATCATTACTCCCTAGAGAAACTCCTAATTGGTTTGCATTATTAATAATCTCCTCATTAGAAAAATGCAAGATTGAATTAGAAACGTTGACCGGCATACCAGTAGTGACCTCCATGTCACGAAGCTTGGCCGCCCTCATAGCGCACCTCTGCTGCATGTCATCGATCTCCGGGTACTCCTGGAGACGACAACTCATCCGTCACCCCACAGAGATCGGGTCTGGGATCCCACCAAAGGCAATGACCTCCTCCCAAGTAATTCATCTTGCTAAATCCCACGAAGGGTCAGCCAGAGTTACCGGAGGAAGCGGCGGTGGGCTCCCAGGCCCCAGACGAGTGCCTCAAACCGAGGACCTGGGCCGCCAGTATGCCAGGAGAGGGGAGCGCGTGGGCCGCTTTCCCGAGAACTCCTCCCGCCCCAACCCTCTGGCTATAGGGTGACACCGGTGCCGCAGGAGACGCGGCCTTCCTGACCGTCATAGGGGAAGAGGGGGGGGGTCGAGGCCACCTGCCCCAGACCACCTCCCTGCGCCACAGGAGAAGTGGCCACTCTGGCCACCGCAGAAGAAGAGGGGACCAAGGTCACCTGCCCCGGACCACCTCCCCCACGCCCTCCCGTCGTCGGCATCTCCGACGCCAGGATAGGAGGAGAAGAAGTCGAGGCCACCTGCGCTGGACTCCCTCCCCTAGAAGAATCCTCCACAGTAGACGTCATCTCCTGGATCGAGACCGCCGGGAGAGTGGGAGAGAGAGAAGCCACCTCAAACTCCACCTCCCCTCCCCCAACGAAGCTCGTTGTGGAGGAAGTCCTCACCAAGCCTCCAATCATGGGACTATCAGTAGCATCAAACTCCAGAACAGGAAGCGTGCGCTCAAACACATCATCGGATTCCACCCGGTCGCTCCAGAGTTTAGGAGGGGCAGAAGCTGGCTCAAATGACCCAAACCTCAGAGAACTCATAGGCACCGAGGATGAAGGTGCCATCCCGACCCCGAGCCCGTCCCCAGGCAGCTAAGCAACAGGGCCCGATCCGTTGGACACCTCTTGTCCAGCCTCATCAGTCGGTGCCCCCTTGGCACCTGCGCTGTCATCACCCTAGTCCATATCCACATACCAAAAGACATACGACGTATATAATTTGAATACAACTTTTACAGTAGTTGGCATTTTTTGGAGCCGTTCGTTTGTCTCGATCTAACGGCGCATACATACGTAGTACTCGAAAGTACGTAGATGAAAGTACTCGAAAGTACTCGAAAGTACTATTAGTCTAGGGGCATTTTAGTCCTAGGAAATATATGACGAGGTGGGGCCCTCTTGTCCAATGCAAAACCGTCGCCCCTCTCGTCCAATGCAAAATAGCCGCCCCTCTCATCCAATGCAAAGCCGCCGCCGTGGTCCTTCCCCTCTTCCATCACCATTACAACCGCGACCATCTCCTAGCCTTCTCCTCATTCTTGCGGCCGCAACTTTGCTCTTCTCATCTTCCACATCCAGCCCACTCTTCCATCCACGCAAGAACCTTGATGGAGCAGCAGATCGAGCAGATCGCCGGCGACGAGAACACCGACTTCGTGGAGATCGCCGGTGGCGACCAGGTCAAGATGGCCAGTGGCGACCAGGTCAAGATGGCCAGGTTATTGGAGATCCGTTCTTGGTTTCACAACATAAGGCAAATGAACCGGACGGCAATGGCCACTTACAAGGATATTACAAAGAGGGAGAAGACAAAGCTCCCCCCCCCCTGCTCGCACAACCAAAGAAGAAGATCGAGATCCTCCTCTGGGCAATGGAGCAGGCCGATTCGTCCAGCTCGTGGACCAGGCGGAGGTGGTGGGCGTTCAGATCCATGGTAGAGCATCCACTGGATCAGAAACCCATGGTGCACGAGGTGCCGTTGCAGATTATGGAGCCTCCAAGTGAGTCAGAGATGACTCCGAAGCGCAAGAGGAGGAGGACAGTGGTCGCGACATCGCTTCCCCGCCGTTCTCCACGCATCCCTTGCCGCTCTCCTCGTCTGAACGGAAGCCGTAGCTATGTTTAGGGTAAGATTGCTGAATTTCATTCATCATTACTTGCCACTTGCTTAATTTAATTCTCTGCAATATGTTCTTGCTACCTGTGTACTTGAATCTGTAGCCTCTGGATTGCAGCTTAGTTTGATCGACGAGGCTAGAATGACTCTAGGCATATTGCATTGCTATGTTTACTTGCTACGTTTTCATGTGCTGGAGTGGTATCCATGATAGGAAATTTTGTCTGTCACCTCAAGAGTTGTGTTCAAATTACGTGATGCAATTTGTGTAAATTGAACTTGTAATATTTTGTCTGCAAGAAGTGCCTCCAGACAAGTTTAGTAGACAGTTTAGAGTGATAGACTCTGGGTTGACACTAAAATATTTCAATACTGCAAGTTTAGTAGATAGTTGTAGCCCAATAGGCATTGAAATATTTTAGTACTGACAGGTTCACACTAAAATATTTGAGTAGTGCAATTGCAGTACACACGGGTACACACTAAAAAATTTCAGTAGTGCAATGCAATTTCAGTACACACGGGTAGACACTGAAATATTTCAGTACTGCAGTTTCAGTACATGCACGCAACCCCTGAAATATTTCGATGCAGCAGTTTCAGTACACGCGCGTAGCCATTGAAATATTTCGGTGGTGCTGTTTCAGTACAAGCACATAGCCTCTGAAATATTTCGGTGGTGCACTTTCAATACACGCACGTACCCACTGAAATATTTCTGTGGTTCACTTTCAGTACACGCACGTACGAAATGAAATATTTCAGTGGTGCTGTTTCAGTACACGCATGTAGCAACTGAAATGTTTCAGTGGTGCTATTTCAGTACACATACACGTAGCCACTGAAATATTTCAGTAATGCACTTTAAGTACAGAGATGTAGACACTGAAATATTTCAGTAGTGCCCTGTCGGTGATCTTGCATCCAAATATTTAGGGCTTCCTAATGATTCAGAAAAAATAGACATAAGCAGTGAAATAATTTTTGTAGGGATGTTGGCTTACTCATGTTGCCGTGCCGTACAACCTATTGCTTCACTTCCTGTAAGTGCTTCTTGCATGTGCTATGGCCTACATGCTATTTACTCTCATCACAGCAATGATTTTGCATCTTGCAAAGGTCTTATTAATTTAACATTAACTTCTATGAACTTTGTATTCAAATTTGTATCCTCCTACAGTTGTTGTGATAGATTTCCTTGGCATCTTCAAATTACCGTACTGTCATTTTTCCAGTACCAACTGTATTCAATCTGAAACTTTCAGTTACTTATATGCTACATGTGGAATCATGGAGTGGTTGCTGAAGATGCTGCGCCTCACAATAAAAGTCACTTGCTCAACCTCAACACCACAAGCTTTTTTGCATTTCTAGTTGTCTCACTATTTCATGTGATATGTTTAAATACCAGAAGTTGTTATGCATTACAAGTTCAATCTGATAATCCTAGTACCTAGAGTCTGTGATTTGTGTTATCTATTTTGTATTCTGTTGTGTTTGCATGTGTGTGTGGGATCAAAATCTAATACGGTTCTGATTCCTGTTTTCATGGCATTGATGTTAAGCTAAGTACATGCTTGTCAGAGTGATCAGAGGGAGGGATAACCCTAGAAAATTAATAAAAACGTCGAAAATCAATGAAAATTAATATTTTAGGGTTTTATCATCGTGATTTTTTCCATCACCTCCAAATCACCCACATTTTCTTTTACACGGTGACCCACATGTGCCAAACATGTCTATCAAAGAAAATTTGTAAAATATATTTTACAATGCCCCCTTGAGGTATAGACCGATGTTTTGATCAGTCGGTCTAGAGGGCAGTATAAATTCAAAAAAATATAAAACCTTGGAAACCTAGCTTTTTTTGTGCAAGAGATCATGTGTGCCTAAATTTGGGTGATTTGGAGGTGGTTGAAAAAATCACCGCATTCTAGAGGGACCATTTCGTCTAATTTAAGCGTTGGTCTTCCTTACTCGAAAATTAATGGAACTAGTCATGGATGCTTCTCATGTTGGTACAAGGGTGTAGAAAGAATATAGGTCCATTTGAAGCAAGTCGAGAAAAACCCGTCCTTCCACACGGACCCTTACCTCCTACCCGAACAGCCGCCGGTGAAGGAGGTACCTTATCACAAAACTATCTGTTTCCGACAATTTCAGTGCTTGCAGAGAATACCTTACTAAAAATTGCTTATCATTTCCTTCTGCTCCTCGTTGGGTTTGACACTCTTACTTATCGAAAAGGCTACGATAGATCCCATACACTTGTGGGTCATCACACGTCAGTGCAACCTGCAAACTACGTCAGTTCAAGTAGGGTAACCGAATAATATTCTGTTATGTGAAACAAAATAGCCCAAATGTGTGTGTATGTGTATAGGACAACACTATTCTAATCCCGCGATTAGAATAGTTATTTCTGTCACGATCACCCTATATAAGGGCGCACGCAGGAACTCCCGAACCGCGGAAAGAAAAAGAAAAAATCTCCTCCACCTTCTCCTCCACCTTCTCCTCCACCTCCCCCACATCTCTGGATCCACCCGCCTCCCTCTCCCATGCGCCCCTCCCAACCCACCCCCACCCCCGCCGGCGCCGGCCCCATCCACGCCGCCGCGTGCCCCTCCCTCCTCCCAATGGCCGGCGAGCCCCCCACCCCCCCAGCCGGGACAAGGCCGGCTCCCACTCCCATATCCCCCCCCGCCGCGCCTCCTCCCTAGATTCTACCCCTGGCGCGAGCCCTCCTCGGAACCCCCTCCTCGCCCCTCCACACCTCGGCCACCTCACCTTCACAGGCCCCGCCCCGTCCCCGGATCGGGAAGTCGCGCCGCCCCCTCCCCTGGTTCTGGCCGGTGCGCTGCCCCCTCCCCTGGTTCCGGCCGATGCGCCGCCTCGCCTCTGCTCCGGCACGACCTTCCACCCCGTCCGGCGCGGCCTTCCCTCCCCTTCGAAGCGGACTGCCCTCTGCTCCGGCGCGCCCTCCTCCTCCACAGCCCCATCCCCATCCTCCCTTGAACATCTTCCTCCCGCCTACCGCCACATGTGCAAGCTTGACCCACTGCATCTTCCTCCTCCTTCCTCCTGCCGTTCAACTACACCAACCGGCGCCGTTCAAGTAAATCACCTAACGACTACCATCTCTATTTTTTCCCTCAACCAACAACTAATGGCGGCGACCGAGCCATCTCCTGTAGATGCTCTGCGTGCAGCCGCCGGCTTCTCGCACGCCATCGACCCCTGCCATCCCTGTAGTGTGTCTTCTTCCTCCTGTGCATGATGGACTTCCTCCCCCGCAGGCTGTGACCTTCTTACTCCAGTGCGGTTGCTAGCCAGTGCCATTGCTTCAGTTTTTTGACCTGTGCTACTACATGTCTACTGGTTACTTCCTCCATCTAGTAGGGCATTAACAGGGGAAGTAGGGCGCGACTGGTGGCCATGAGCCATGGCATCCAACTTCCTCTTGTTCACTGTGAAGTTCAGATACGAGAATGCCCAAAAGTTAAGAGTGAGGGATAGCGGCGGTTTGATATTCAACTTAGCTACTGCCATTGTTCTAATCTCTCTCGTCTATATATTATTGATGCTGCTCAATCTCTCTTTCTGTTGGTGTTTGTTGCCCACAACATGTTTGTGTTAATGCTTGGAGGAGTACTGCTACTGGATTTCAGACATAACATCTTGTTTGTTAAAAGAAACAAAGCTACTCCTAAGTTGATGCATTACTTTCTCATATGTGAACGAGACGTCATTTAGAGAAAGTATAGTAGAAGAGAAATTGCTCTGTTGTTGTGCTTGTTCAACTGTGTATTTTTTTGCGTAGTTCAAACTATTGTGTTCGAGAAGGTCAAAGTATGTTGAGTACATATTGTTATTTTTGTGAAAGGTTAAAAAATGTTGTGTTCGAGAATGTCAAGTTCAAGAAAGTTCATGAATTGTTGTCAAGAAAGATTTGTTGATGTTTATTACAAAAACTCGAATTTTCCCAATTACTAAATTAGAAAACAAATAAGTTCAAACTAAACACAAAAAGTTGTTGAAGAGTTATAAAAAGGATGTCCCCCATTTCTAAAAAAATCTAGAAGGTCAAATTAAAGTGACAGAGCGGTTCAAAATATTTTATTTATTTATTGCAAAACTTGGATTTTTTCCGTTGAAGGAAAATAAAATAAAGAAGTCCAAATTTAAAAAATAGAGCGGTTCGATGTTTATACAAAACTCATATTTTTCTCGTTACTGAAAGAATAAACTCAAGAAGTTCAATTTTTTTAAAAACCGGTAGTTAGATGTATACAGAAAACTCAAAGTCTTCCCCGTTTCTAGGAAAAATATAAAAAGATCTAGAATTTCAAATTTAAATAATGGGCAGGTCAAATTTTTATTACAAAACTAGGATTTTTTGGTTACTAAAATAAATAAATCAAGAAGTCCAAATTACAATAATAGAGCAGTTCGATGTTTATAAAAAACATATAGATTTTCCTTGTTACCAAAGAAATAAAATGAAGAAGTTCAAACTAAAAATAACGGAAGTACTTCGATGTATACGGAAACACAAAATTCTTCCCGTTTCTAGGAAAAATAAGGGCATGAAGTTCAATTTAAAAAAATGAAAAATGTCTCGGTGTTTATTTAAAAATGTTCTTATTTCCTAAAATAAAGCAAAGAAGTTCAAACTAAAAAAAGATAAGTTTGGAGTTTATAAGAAACTCAATTTTTTCTCCTTGGTAAAGAATAAAATGAAGAAGTTTAAATTAAAATAAAAGGTACAACTAAAATAAGTTAAAAAATAATTTTTACCATTGTTAAAAAACTAGAGGTTCAAACTAAAAATAACGAAGTGGATCGGGTTTACTAATAATTTATCGTTTTAAAAAAAACTTAGATATTCGTCGGTACTAAAGAATCAACCATGAAGTTCAAAATGAAACACCAATCAAATTTGATGTTTATTTAAAAAAAGGTAATTCTGTACTAAAAAAATAAAAAATGTAAAGTTCAAACTAAAGTAAAACAGAAGTTCAAAGTATATTAAAACCTAGGATTTACATGTTCAAGAAAACAAAAAAACCAACATAAAAAGCAGAGAGAAGTTCAAAGTGAAAACAACAAGTGGTTTAACTACTACATGGAGTGTGTTTCATAAAGAAAAAAAGAATACAAGGAAAAAGTTTAAAAAGAGTTTTGCTAGAAGTTCACGTGGTCAGCCCAGGAAATTCAATAATTCTTGTAACGGAAGTTCGCCGTGTGTTTACCTGTGCAAAAACACACAAAAACATGTTCTTTTTGGTGTTTTAATATAATTCTCTCAATCCATTTCAAATTTGAAACAAAAATGTTCTACATGAAAAGAGTTTCTCCTATTCAACAACTTTCCCAAAGGGTATATCATATGTTCTATTCCAAAAAGACGAAAAAACTAAGTTGGTGTATGTTGTTCAAAACCAAAGTAATCGTATTGTAAATATTTGTATGTTTTAACATGTTCCAAAAGGTATATCATTTGTGCAACTTCGCCGAACAGATGAGGAATTACAAACAAAAATATGGCACATAAGTTCAAGGTAAAAACAGTAAGTAGTTCAATTAGTACACAAAATGCGTTTCAGATTAGAGTAAAACATAACAAAACTAAAACTTAGAAGGTTCGTTCCAAAAAGTTCACGTGCTCCTCCCTGCATAGTACAAAATTTATATTGCAAGACGTCCAACCTTCAGTTCCAGGTTAAAAAAAGGCAAAAATGATATTGTTTTTGCCATTTTTGAAACTGTAGTCAAACGGCACCGAATTTGTGACAACTGTCTACATGAAAACATTGCTCCTATTCATAAGCTTTCCAACGGTATATTATATGCTACATTCTGATGTATGGTTTAAAAGTTTAATGTATACCAATTAAAACACATTTTTATGTATTGGAAAAAAATTTCAACCGTCAAGAGTATGAAAAAATGATCGACATGGGGAAAGTTGTGTGTTTTCAACAGCTTTCCATCGGTATGTCATTTGCTCATTTCTGGTATGTGGTTGGGATGTTACGGGAAAAAAAACAACACGTGAAAACAGAGTGATAACTGCCAGAAGTTCAACCTCTTGACGAAGTGCATTTTTGGGGACTCTGTTATTTAGATGAAGGCAGAACGCATGATCTCAGAAGGTCGGATTGATAACTGCCAGAAGTTCATGTACACCATGGTGTGCATTTTCTATTAAAAAAAGAATGAAAATGCAAAGCCTAAAATTTTGTTACTAGAAGTTCAAGTGCTGGGCCCGAGAAAGTTCAAAAATTCTTGTCAGATGTTGAACAGAAATTTAAGGTGAAAACAACCAGAAGTCCAACTACTACAAGGAATGCATTTCAGGTGAGAATAAAAGTATAGAGAAATAAAAGCTTAAAATGTTTGTTGAAAGAAGTTCAAGTGCTCTGTCTGGGGAGGTTCAAAAATCCTTGCGAGAGAGGTTCACCTTGTATTTTTAATGCTCGATTTTTTCGTATAAAAATCAAATAGAATTCTTTAATAAAAATATAAAAAGGTGAAGTTCAAATTGAAATAACACAGAAATTCGGAGTTTATTAAAACCTAGGATTTACCTGTTCAAAAATTAAAAAACACAACGCCATTTTTTGCACTTTTAAAAACAACTCATAAACGGAAAAATGGTTGCTAGAAGTTCAAGTGCTCGGCGAGGAAAAGTTCAAAAAATTCTTGTGAGAGAGGTTCACCATGTATTTAGATGTCCAAAATACATAAATAATATAGTTTTTGGTGTTTTAAAATAATTATCTCAAACCAGAGAGAAGTTCAAAATGATAACAACCGGAAGTTCATGTACTACACGGTGTGTATTTCATATAAGAAAAAATACAATAAAGTGAAACAGAGTGAAGTTGAAACAGACATGCCCCAGAAGTTAACTACTTTACGCAGTGGATTTCTGTTCGCGATGAAGGCAGAAATCATGATCTCGCCATTTTCTAATTTACCTCAAAACGACAGGAATATCATTTGTGTAAGTTCAAGTCCTCGGTCGGAGAAAGTTAAAAAATTTATTGTGAGAGACGTTTGTACAAAAAGAATATTATTTGTGTAACACTGACAATGGATGAGAAAATTACAAACAAAAATACGTCATAGAAGTTCAACGTGAAAACAGCAGGAAGTTCAACTACTACGCCGAATGAATTTTAGATGAAAAACATTTAAAATCGTCGCGAGTATGAAAAAATGATCAACACGGGAAAGTTGCGTGTTTACAGCAGCTTTCCATCAGTATATCACCTGCTCAATTCCGGTGAATGGATGGAGAGCTACTAGCATTGGATGGAGATCTATGAGCAAAAAAGCACGTGAAAAACAGAGTGAAGTTCAGGTACACGCGACGAAAAGTTCAGGTTCTTCACGCGGTGCATTTTCGAAGAATCTGTTTCACGATAAAGGCAGAACAAATGATCTCGCCGTTTTCGAAATTACATGAAAACAGCTAGGAATCAGGTAAAACCATCAACATGAAAAAGTTTCGCATTTTCCATAGCTTTTCAGCGGTTATATTATTTGACTCATTCTGATAAAGTTTGTAGAAATTACGGGGAAAATACGTTTTTATCCATTTTCAAAACTGACTTAAAACTGTATGGAATTGCGAGAAACAATAAGTATAAAAAAGTTCCGCATTTGTTCAAGCTTTCCAACGCCATATCATTTGCTGCATTCGGACGCATGGTTCAAAAATGAGCTTGAGAATACGAACTCGGTAGGACTTGTACCGTTTTCTAAATTACTTTTAAACCGTTCAAAATTGGAAAAAACTTTCAAAATGAAAAAGTAGCGCATTTTCATAAGCTTTCAAACGCCATATTATATGCCTCGTTTGGATTAGCTGTTTAGAAATGACATCGACAATACGAACTCAGCTGTTCGGTTTGCAAAATTTTACGTTTTTTCAAATTACTCTTTAACCAGAGGGAATTAGAGAAATCTTTCAACATGAGGAAGGAGCGGTTTTGCAGCAGCTTTCCAATGTCATATTATATGCCTCATTCTGATAAACAGTTTAGAAATGCGATCGAAAATATGATTCACGTTTTTTGTGTGAAGAAATAATGGTTTTCAAAACTGCTCTTAAACCGATACATTTTGCCAAAAATTTAACTTGGGTCATGATACATTTTTCCAACGGTATATCGCAAGCCCCATTTGGACACCATTTAGCTGAAGTTCAACCTAGTACTCGGGGAAGGTCAGGCACGTTGCTCGGGAAGTTAATGTTGTGATCAGAATAGTGTTTATATATATATAAATATATATATATATATGACATAATGAAGAGAGGAGGCATGCTAGCTAGCAGCCCCGATTCATATCGGTTTATACATGGTATCAAGCAGATCGATCCTCTCTCTCTAAACACCAGCGCCCAACACCACCTCTTTCTTTCCCACCACCATGAATGCCGACGAGTTGCAGAAGCTCGAAGAGGAGCTCAAGAACCGCGAGTCCATCACCAGGATGCGCGAAGAAGAACTCAAGCGCCTTGCCGCGGAGCAAGGCAAGGCTGCCGTCGCACCCTCCCCTGCCACCGTCCCTGCACCCTCCTCCTATGTTGCTTCAATCAAAACCTATGTGCCCATCACCCTCGATCTCAGGACTCTAACTACTCCAAGTGGAGTGAGCTTTTTCTCGTAGCTCTTGGACGCTATGGCCTCTCCAACCACGTCACCGGCGACGCGGCCACCACCCCCTCTGACACATCGCCCACCTTCGATTGGTGATGTGATGACTACATGGTGCTCTCCTAGAATTACGGCTTGATTTCCATCGAGCTGTTCGGCATCATCATGGCTCCAGGTTCCACGGTGCGGCAGGTGTGGGACTCCATCGCCAACCTCTTCCATGATGACAAGAAAAGCCGCGCCCTTGTCCTTGACGCTGACTTCCGCAACACACCGCAAGGAAACATGTCCATCCATGACTACTGCACCAAGTTCAAGTCAGTCTCCGATGCTCTCGGTGATGTCGGCATAACCATCTCTGATGAGATGCTTGTCCTAACGATGCTCCACGGCCTCAACGAGCAATTCAGCCACCTACGGTCCTTTCTTCCGTTTAAGGTGTTGTTTCCATCTTTCCTCCAGACACGCTCGACCCTTGTTCTTGAAGAAGCATAGAAGAAGACGGATGCAAAGAACGTTTCAGCTACTGCGCTATGGGCGAGCGGTAATAGTATATTGCCTAGTGCGAGCGGTGAACGCGCTCCATTGTCCAGGGGCGGACACAGCTACGGTGCTCAGCGTCCTCTCGCTCCCTCTTCTGGCTTGTCCAACAGCGGCGGCGACGACACCTTCAGCAACAATCGCAGCCGCGGCCGAGGACGAGGCCGCTCCGAGCCCTGGATGTACAATCCCTGGACTGGCCTTCCAACGCGTGCATAGCTTCATCCACACCCTGCTCCAGCTCCGTGGCAACCATAGCCATGGCGCGCTCCTAGCGTCCTTGGTCCACGACCTGCCGCTACTTCCCCACAGGCGTACGCGGCATACAACCCAGCTCCGACAACTCCCACCTACAATGGGCATCAGCAACACCTCGACCCAGCACTTCTGAACACACTCAACAACATGCATCTTCCTGGAAATCACAAGTGTTACATGGACACATGAGCTTCCTCCCACATGTCATTTAATCACGGTATTATCTCCTCTCTAAAGCCCTCCACTCAAACTGTCATGGTAGGTAATGGCCAAACAGTTCCTGCTACTCATGTTGGTCAATCTAAACTTCCATCATCAGCCCAATCCCTCTATCTTCGTAATATTCTTGTAGTTTCTCACATTATTAAAAATCTTATCTCTGTTCGCCAAGTCACTACTGATAATTTTTGTTCTGTCGAATTTGATCCTCTCAGATTCTCAGTGAAGGCGTTTCCTTCCAGGGCCGTGATCCTTCGTTGCAACAGTCCCGGGCCCGTGTATCCCGTCTGCCGTCCCCGACAAGATGAAGCTCTCGTCAGAACCACTCCGTCATCACTCTGGCATCACCGCCTCGGACATCCTGGTCATCACACCATGTCACGTCTTCAACACTCCAAGTCTATTTCATACAATAAAGATGGGCCACCAATCTGTCATGCCTGTCAGTTAGGAAAACATGTTAGGCTTCTGTTTTATGATTCTCTAACATATATAATTCATCCGTTTCAAGCTAGCAGCCCCTATTCATATCAGTTTTACAGTGATGGCGGCGCGTATTTGGCGCACTTCCGTGCTTCTAGTCATCGCCAGATGGTCTACCGATCTGAATGTAATTTTTATTATTTCATATGTTCATTGTACTGCCATGATTTTTTTGAAACGGAGGCAAAAGATTTGCCTCATCGATTAATTAAGCAGAAGAGAATTGCTCAGTTAATTAATGGAAAACTGGTCAAACCGATACAATCAACCACATGTAGACTATTCATAGAGCATCCAACCCCACAAGCACAAGGTTAGCCTCACAGTCATACCCAACATGCAACGACCACCAACCCCATGTCTACAATGCAAAGAAACCTCCAACGAGAGTACCTCGGCCGAACACCATACACACAACCAAATCCACGAAAACAAACCAGACCCTAAGGATGACCCAAGAAACATATGACCATCCATTAAGCAGCTGATGCGGACGCCTTTTCTATGGCATCATTCTTGCTTTTGTTTCTAAGAGCCTTTTCCACAATCATCCTGCCAGATCCAGATCCAGGAGAAGACACCTCCAAACGTTTGAGCAAGTTGTGAACCGCTATTTCGAAGAGAATCACATCAACCTTGTCATGCACGGTCTCCACCCGCCCAACGGTCACATGCGATTGGGTAACGGCAACATCGGATTCTCCACGAGCCCCTAAGGCTAGCGGTTGGCTCGACCCCACAGGAGCAGGCGCCAGCATACTGCCCACACCAACATCATCCACCACAGCAACCTCTGGCATAATGGACTTGTAGGCATCCAATTTCTCACATGATGGAGGCGGAAACTGCCCCTCACACAATGTCGACGGCAAGTCCACCTTCAGTTTCTCCACAGAGAGAGGAGTCCATTCCCTACAAAGCTCTAAAAGCTCGGGCATGATCTATAGCACCGGAGCAACAACCGCATCGACGCACGGACCCTCAGAGGCAGACAACGGTGAGTTGACCCTAGTACGAGGAGAGAAACATCCATGAAGCCCGGCTGAACACTCATCCTCAAGGTTTACATCATGCACATCCAAGGGGTTTGACACAACACTAGTCTGCAGGACAGACGACACCTGAAAGAGCCCACTCAGAATAGCCTCAGCACGCTCCAGAAAGTTCCCCATCTGAAGCATCCACTAGTAGAAAAAGGGTCTTCTGTCCTGGTTGGTAAGGGCCTTTTGTCCTGGTTTTTGAACCGGGACTAGAGGGTCATTACTAATGCCCTGGCCCTTTAGTCCCAGTTCAAACAGGAACCGGGACAGATGGGCCTCCACGTGGCCGGTGCGCCGAGCCCACGCAGGAGGGCCTTTGGTCCCGGTTGGTGGCACCAACTGGGACCAATAGGCATCCACAGGTCAGCATTTCAGGGGCTGAGGTTTTTTTTGCCTTTGGTCCCAGTTGGTGGCACCAACCGGGACCAATAGGCATCCACGCGTCAGCATTTCAGGGGCTGAGGTTTTTGTTTTTTTGAAAGGGGGGGGGGTTGGGGGTTTTGGGAGGTTAATTTAGGTGTTTCATATATTGTGTTAGCTAGCTAATTAATAGAGAGAAGTGTCCTCTCTTATGTCCGTGCTTGGTCGACGCTACGTACTATATACGTATAGAGAGGACTAGACACGCTAGCTAGCTAGTAAGCAAACGAAGGAAACAGAAGATCGTCATGAACATATATGCATACAGAGATAAGTGATATCGACCACCTCTCCTTCTCCGAGAAATTGGTCGAACAACAAGTTCTCGTATATCTATCCGACACTACCGGCTACATATACACAATAATTATCTCTTACAATATAATCTCCTAATTATATACGAACACAGGATCCACATAGTATTCTCCGTCTTCAGTGATCACGTGGTTAAGGAAGAATGCCGCCAATTCCTCTTGAATTGCTCGCATACGAGGGGGTGCTAGGAGTTCATCCCGCATCCGAAAGATCTAATTTGAAGAAGGGAGTCTAAAATAAAATTGTGAATATTATTGCTTACGCACTTCATATTGTTCGTCAGAGTACCCTCGTTCACAGGTCATGTGGCGGATGGACTCGCAAACCTAGTATCCACAGTAATCATTCCCTTGTTCCTGCCACAACCACTTTACAAGAAATAGAGGTCAATCAAAATGATAATCAAGCATGCCAAATGGTATTGATGAAACTAGCGCTTGAATCACTAGGAGATGCACGGAACATGTTACTAATGTACTTACTTCCGGGTGTCTAAATTGCAGCTTCTTCGGCAGTCCCGGAGCTTTTTTGGCGAATTTTCTCCAAACACTGCCAGACAAACAAAACAATTACTTGATATCAGTAAATGAACAAAGTTGCTGATATGGTGGATAATGATCGATTTAACTTCTCGAGTATTTGAGTCATGTGCGCATAGTCCTAGGGATCTTTTCGTCTCGAGTCTAAGACGGTTACTAGTCCCTGCTCAAGCTTAATCTCTAGGATAATATAGTGGAACCTGTGCACGCATGCATAACTCATCAATTACATTACTATAACATGGACTAATAAGGGAAACTGAATATGCACAAGACAGTAACACTCACTTGAAGTTGTAAGGAAAGAGTATTATATCTTTGTTTTCATTTATTACCAACGATTGTAGCAAGTTGGCCTCGGTATCGTCGGCACGATATTTAACCTCAGTTGCATCTATGAGATTTGTGTTAATGAACCCAATATCACCGATTTGTCTTCTCTTCAATTCGGCGATCTTCAATCTGCATAATATAGTGAGGATAATTATAAATACATGCAATGAAAGAGCTGGTCTATATAGAGAGACTTAATGACAGAAGTAGTACTACTTACAGATAGTAGCAAGTGACCGTTGCTTCATCGAGGGCCTTTTGATTGAAAAACTGGAAGAACTCCTCAAATGGAACATTCAACAGTTCAATTCCAACGAGGTCATGCTCCTCTCTAACTCTCAGCGTCGAAGTATTCCTCCCCCAGACTCTCTGCAGGTTTTCATGTACCAATCATCGAATCTTCGCATCATCGTTGTTAGAGATCTTTCATCTTTGACGAGAGGCTTCCCATACTCGTATTTGTGTTCCTCCACCTCCAAGAACTCATAATGTACATCGTAAGGCAGGTAATCTCCAAGATTGCTATAACCGGGCACCATCCTCGGATCATTAGTAGGCACCTTGAGTGGGGGGCACGATTGGTTCGCTTGTTCGCCGAGCTGGGGAATTTTTTTCCCAGCTCGTCGTTCTTTTAACCTTTGATCACTAACAGTACTTCCCGACCGCTCCGCTTTGACAAATGACTTTTTAATAATGAGCTCATAGTTGCCTTTCGGCGGAGACTTTGCTGGTTTTTTCAGGGCAGCCAGAGTGTGCTTCGTTTTCACCGGATCTACCTCCTCCTGAGGTGGACTTTTCTTTGCTTTCACCCCTTCAAAGAAGTTCCTCACTTCTTCTCGCGCGATCTCGGCGTTCTCCTCCGGGGTCCTCTCGTATGGTAACTTCTCTGGAGTCTTCAGAGAAGGACCGAATCTGTATTGCCTCCCGTCTTTGGCTGTACTGCTAGATGTCGGCAGAGCAGACGGAGCGGCTGCGGCTGTCCTCTTTTGTTGCTTATGAGGAGGAGGAGAAGGACTACGACGTGCCGGAGCAGCCGGAGCAGCGGCGGGTCTCTTTCGCCCTTGCTGATGAGGCGGAGAAGGAGGAGGCTTGCTGCTCGGGCGCGCCGGCGCAGGAGGAGAAGGAGGCGGAGTGTCGCCACGTTCCGGAGAAGGAGGTCGAGTGCCCTGATCGTCACTCGCCGGAGGAGGAGGCGGTGGAGGAGGCGGAGGGCCCTGACTCGCCGGAGGCGGAGGCGTCTAGTTCGGAAGGTTGATGAGCACCTTCTACCATAGGCATGGAGTCTTCAGAGCAGAACCTAGCCGAGTCTCCCCTTCACCGGTAGGGTGGTCAAGCTGGAGGTCCTCAAATCCCTCTGTTATTTCATCCACCATCACCCTAGCATAACCTTCTGGAATCGGCCGTCAGTGAAAAGTTGCGCCGGGTTCAGTAGGAAAAACAGAGCCAACAGCCGCCTTGACCTTCAAATTCATCCATTGCGTCATAAGGTGGCAATTTTGAGACTCCGTGATAGCATCCACGGGATAGCTGGAAGGAGCCGTCAAGACATGCTCCGGCTAAAGCAGCTTGGTGGAAGCCATGCTGCTTCTCCGCTGAGATGGCGGGGTAGCTTCGGGGGAAGCTTCGGCAGTTCGTTTGCTGCAATTTTCTTCTCATTCCTCTATCGCTTGTACCCTTGCATGCAGCGCCTGCATTTGGGTCTGCTGCACTTTTTTCCTCCTCTCCTGGCCTTTTTAATCGCCTGCGTCCAGAAAACCAACCCTCCACGGAATGGAGCCTGGCGTGCCTCGTGTCTGTCCAGGGTGCTCAGGATTCCCGAGGGCCATTGTGAGCTCGTCGTTCTCTCTGTCTGGAACGAACGTCCCTTACTGCGCTGCATCGATATAGTGCTTTAGCTTCTTGACTAGTATGTTCATTTGCTCGTCCGTCCAAAGGCATTTCCCTGATACAGGGTCCACGGTTCCGCCAGCCCCAAAGAACCAAGTCCGGCAATGGTCTGGCCAGTTCATTGTCTCTGGTTCGATCCCTTTATCAAGCATATCATTCTCAGCCTTGTCCCACTTAGGTCGGGCTTTGAGGTAGCCACCTGACCCCGTGCGATGGTGAAGCTTCTTCTTTGCAACATTTTTCTTGTTTGTCGCCGACATCTTCTTACTCTTTTCCGATGTCTTGTAGGCCACAAATGCGGGCCAATGATCTCTAATCTTCTCATATCTGCCGATGAATTCTGGTGTCTCTTCATTGTCGACAAACATTTTCAGCTCATTCTTCCACCTCCTGAATAGCTCGGCCATCTTCTTAAGAGCATGAGACTTGATTAATTTCTCTTTAACTGGCTTCTCCGGATCCTCCTCTGGTGGTAGGGTGAAATTTTCCTTCAGCTCAGTCCAAAGATCATCTTTCTGCATATCATTGACATAAGACACCTCAGGGTCTTCGTTCTAAGGCTTACACCATTGCTGGATGCTGATCGGGATCTTGTCCCTAACAAGAACGCCGCACTGAGCAGCAAATGCTTCCTTTGTCCGGATGGGTTCAATCGGCATGCCATCGCGTGTGATTTCTATGATCTCAAACCTTTCATCCGAGCGCAACTTTTTCTTCGGGCCTCGTCTCTTTACCGAAGTTGTGCTCGATCCGGAGGGCTAGAAAAAAGAAGAATTAGACGAGAGTTAATTAATATGTGTACATACCAAAACAATGAATGCATCAATTAGCTAGTCATCACAGGCATAACTAATATATTTACCTGGCCGGACTCTGTTCGATCACCGGAGCCGTCACCACGGGCTCCTTCTTGCACCAGCATTGGGTCACCGGAGCCATCATAATCATGTGTTTCCTCCTCCATTCTTCGATCACCGTAGCCTGCTTCTTCTTCACCCTGTTCTGCTTCCAAACCATCATTGTCGTTAAGATACGACATGACATCACCTCCGGCTAAGATTATGTCCCCCAACACCTGTTCTTGTTCCTCGTCTCGTCCAAACTCCATTGTTTCTGCAAATATTACAACATGGCAATTATTACACAAACATGACAACATGTGGATATATTAGTGGCAAACGTAGACCTACACTACTAGGGAAAACCTTATACACAGAATTTTAGCAGTAGCGAGGGTCAAAAAAGCATGCTGGTGCTAAGTAGCAGTAGCGCGCCTATGCAAACCGCGCTGCAGATAAAGTTCTAGCAGTAGCGCATTACATCATAAACACGTAACTACTAAAATTCCCACGACCCCGCCACAAAGCTAGTTCTAGCAGCAGCGCGTTTACTCAGACAACGCTACAGATAGGTAGTTTAGCAGTAGCGCCTTCGCCTTTAGAGTGCTACTGCTAAAACTAGCTATCTCCATCCCCACTACCGCTCCTCTCCACGATACACACTCACACACTTAGACTCACTCCCCCTCAACCCCCCCGCGTGCCGTCCTCCCCTGCCAGCCACCGTCGCCCCGGCCAGCCACCGTCGCCTACCCCTCTTCCCTCTGTGCCGCCGTCAACTCCTCCTCCTTGCTGGACTCGGTACCGCCCTCCTCCTCCGTCCTCCCTCGACTCGCCGCCGGTCGGCCCCTCCTCACTCCGCCTTCCTCCTCCGTCCTACTCTCTTCTCCCTCCTTGAGTCGCCCCTCCTTCTCCCTCCTCCCTACTACATTTTGATTTAGTAGGCTAGTTCATATGCAACATTTTGATTTAGTTGATTTAGTAGGCTAGTTGATTTATTGATTTAGAACATTTTGATTTAGTAGATTTAGTAGGCTAGTTGATTTAGTTGATTTAGAACATTTTGATTTAGTTGATTTAGTTGATTTAGTAGGCTAGTTGATTTAGTATGCATCATTTTATTGTTATTTTTTCGGTACATGGATATGTAGATGTTTTTGTTTTGTTATAATAAGTTATTTTTTGGCAAAATGTAGGTGCCAATTTGGTTACAATCACATGCTACTGTTTTTCTTTCCTGTGAAGTGGATCGTTAATCCTTTGCTCATATTGCTTTAGGAAAATGGCGCTGCCACCACCACCACTATGTCGACTGTGCAAGTCAAGGTGCGCCAGCAGCCTTGCAACTGGCAAGCTGTTTGGCATCTACTTCCAGCCGAGTTTTCGTCATGCGGCAGTAAGAAATTAGATGAAATTTTATTTTTAGTGTTGACATTATTGCATTGTGTCATTTTGCTTTTTTTACACGGATCGTCCCATGCAATGTGAGGTTGAAATTCAACAAGCTGACAGGAGACACTGTAACATTTGAGGCTCCTGGGGGGCTGTACACTATGGAGGTCGAGAAAAGAAGCAATATGTCGCAGATTGGAGGAGATGGATGGGCCCGTTTCATCACCACATGCGTCTTACTGGTGGTGAGTTGATCAGGTTCTCCTTCAGAGCAGAAAGACCCAAGCTGGCTATCATATATCTCAACCTGGTGGAAGATGATGAAGATGACGAAGATGATGAGAACCCACTTCGTGAAGCCATCGTAGCTCAAAGAATGAGGCTGAGTGAGGAGGAGGTGCGCAACCTATGGGACATAATTCCGCCACGTGATGACTTTGTCGGGGTGCCATTCATGACCCGCCGGACAAGTACCATGTCGATCGGCATGAAATGGTATGTTATACTGACTGTAGTAAGTTGATGATATATATATATATATATATGTATATATATATATGCTTTATTGTTATACTTACAAATGCAAATTATCCGTTGATATGCTTAGTGAACCCGATGATATGCTTAGTGTAGAGTCCAATGATAAGCTATGTGGAATCTAGTAGATGATATGCTATGTGGAATCTAGTAGATAATCCATATATACTTATTAGTAGAATTCATGATTAATTAGTACAAATGCGTAGTACTGTGTCTTTTGATAGTGTAGAAATGTTGACTTAATAGAAATATATTTGCAAGAGTATGTGCCAAGCTATTTATTAATTGATGTGTTTTTTATTCAGAAATTGCCAAAGAACCTATCTGTGAGTTGTGGTATCGAGCCTGATGAAGAAGGCTCAGCTGGACTACGCCTTACCGCAAGGGGCTCCGTCACCACCTGTACTTACCACATGGACACAGACGACGGTCGCACACACTTAAACTCGGTTGGCTGGAAGAGATTCCTCGTTGGCAAGAATCTTCGTGTTGAACAGGCCATCCTAATTACTATCAGGAACACCCGCCGTCCAGGCTTGAGGATGATGATCGTCGTCGATATCATCTAGGACTACATATGTGTGTGTGGCTATATCATCTAGAACTACATATGATGATTGCCGTTGATATCATGTAGAACTACATATGATGATCGTCGTCGATATCATCTAAAACTACATATGATGATCGTCGTCGATATCACCTAGTACTGCTTGAGGATGCATGTTGAGTATATGTGAAATTGTTATCTAGTACTCCCTCCATTTCAAATTACTTGTCGTGGTTTTAGTTCAAATTTGAATTAAAACAACGACAAGTAATTTATGCCTTTATGAAATTGATATCTAGTAGTACATAGTATCTCGAAATTGTAGTTTATTGAAGCTGAAACGGGGTTGAAATGATGAAAGATATAACAGTAGCGCAGGGCTAGGAAATCGCTACAGCTAACTAATAGCAGCGCGTTCTGTAAAAGCGCTGCTGCTATAGTCAATAGTAGTAGCGCGGGTGAATACAGCGCTACTACTAGGAGTTAGCTATAGCGCCTTATTGGTAGTGCGGCCCCCCGCGCTGCTGATAGCCAAAAAACCCGCGCTACTACTAGGCTTTTCCCTAGTAGTGCTAGCTTATTCCGGGTTTGGGGTGGCCTCGTCAACACTTCAGGGTAGGGGCGCGGTGGGAGGGGGTAGGAGACCGACATCGTTTTTTTCTAGGGCTTGGGTGTCGTTGAGAGTTTTTGTCGAGCGAGAGGGCTGGGGGTGCTCCCGTGATATAAGTTATCGGGGAGGGGGTAGGTCGAACCCCCCCCCCCTCGTGTTGAAGTTATCGGGAGTATATCGAGAACGACATATCCGATAAAAAATAAGAAGACGAAGAAGAAATAAAAAGAGGAGAAGAAGATATTAATAGAGGAGAAGATCGAAGAAAAAAATAAAAAAAAAAGAGGAGAAGAAGAAAGAAATAGAGGAGAAGAAGAGAAAATAGAATATTCTATTTTCTCTTCTTCTCCTCTATTCCTTTCTTCTTCTCCTCTTCTTTTTCTTCTTTTTTCTTCTTCTTATTTATTTCTCCTCTTCTTCCTCTCCTCTTCTTCTCCTTTCTTCCTCTTCTTATTTTCCTTCTTCCTCTCATTCTTTTTCTTCTTCTTCCTTTCCTAGCTAGATATATAAAACTTTTCTAAAAATGTAACTTTTGCATACATACATAGGAAAATAATATTATCGGGGAGGGGTAGGTCGAACCCACCCCCCTCGTGTTGAAGTTATCGGGACACGGGGTATATCGACAACGACATATTCGATAAAAAATAAGAAGACGGAGAAGAAATAAAAAGAGGAGAAGAAGATATTAATAGAGGAGAAGATCGAAGAAAAAAAGAAAAAAAAAGAGGAGAAGAAGAAAGAAATAGAGGAGAAGAAGAGAAAATAGAATATTCTATTTTCTCTTCTTCTCCTCTATTCCTTTCTTCTTCTTCTCTTCTTTTTCTTCTTTTTTCTTCTTCTTATTTATTTCTTCTCTTCTTCCTCTCCTCTTCTTATTTTCCTTTTTCCTCTCATTCTTTTTCTTCTTCTTCCTTTCCTAGATATATATAAAACTTTTCTAAAAATGTAACTTTTGCACGGAGAAAAATGTTTTCTTCTCCAATAGAAAACACATATCATCTCATCTCATTTCATCCACATCCATGCATACATCATATATATGATCATCTATGAACAAAAAACATCATATTCTATATAAAAATCATCATATATATGAACAAAAACTATTATGATAACAAGCATGTACATCATCATATATAAGGAAAAAACTAGCATATATACATGAAAAAAACAAGCATATATATATCATCATATATATGAAAAAACAAGCATATATACATGACAAAAACAAGCATATATATATATAGGACAGGGAGGGCGCCGGCCGGACCAAGGTGATCGGGGCAGGGGCGCGGGGTCGGCGCCGAGGATGGCAACGGCGATGACATCGACGGGGCAAGGGTGCGCGCTCGGGGCAGGGGCGACGGCGACGAAGGGGGCGGGGCAGGGCGACGGCGACAACGGGGCGGGTCGGGGCAGCGCACGTCGGGGCAGGGCCGGGGTGGCGCACGTCAGGGCAGGGGGTGCGAGCGGCGACGGCCTCGGGCGAGGGCGCGGGCCACGGCGAGGCGCGGGCGACGGCGACGGTGGGCGACGGTGGGGGCGGCGGGCGGCGTCGGGGCAGCCTGGCGGCGTCAATGTCGTCCGCGTCGTCGGGGGCAACTGCGAATGAGAAGTGAAAATTTCCTAATTGTCATCTTATATAGCAATGTCATTAGTCCCGGTTCGTAGCACCAACCGGGACCAAAGGTCTCTTTTCAGGAGCCCAGAGGGCGGGAAGCGAAGGCCTTTAGTCCCGGTTGATGGCACCAACCGGGACCAAAGGCCTTGTGCTGCCCCGCGTCAAAAGTTTAGTACCACCTCGCTAGGTGAGAGAGCTCGAGAGTGGTTTATAAGCCCCGTTGTGGCTGCCCTCTCGAGCTCCTCTCAAATGCAGGCTTACGGGCCTAATCTTACACTATGTTGTCTGTGGGCCTATTGGGCCTTCTGCAGGCCTGAATCCTGGCCCAGGTTGGGTTTCTAGTCGTATTCAGGCCGTGGTGGCCCAATAGGTGGCATTTTTTTATTTTTTTTCCAGTTTTTTTGTTTTGTTTTTGCATTATTTATTTTCTTTTGTTTCTTTATTTATTTTTTTATTCTTTTTGCTTTTAGTTTTAGAAAAATTATAAACTTTCTGTTAGTGCCAGTAGTTTTCAAATTTGAATAATTAAAATTTGAATTCTTTGAAATTTATGTGAATCACAAGTTTGTGATAAACTTTTCTAGAAAAATAGTTTTTTTCCCAGTTTTTTTTGTTTTGTTTTCTGCATTATTTATTTTCATTTCTTTTTTGCTTTATTTTTTAATTCTTTTTGCTTGTAGGTCAGCAAAATTATAAACTTTCTGTTAGTGCCATTAGTTTTCAACTTTGAATAGTTAAAATTTGAATTGTTTGAAATTTGTGTGAATCACAAGTTTGTGATTAACTTTACTACAAAAATAGTTTTTTTTCCTATATTTTTGTTTTTTTGCATTATTTATTTTCTTTTGTTTTTTTGCTTTTAGGTTAGCAAAATTAAAACTTTCTGTTAGTGCCATTAATTTTAGAATAATTATAAACTTTCCGTTAGTGCCATTAGTTTTCAAATTTGAATAGTTAAAATTTGTATTCTTCGAAATTTATATGAATCACAAGTTTGTGATAAACTTTACTAGAAAAATAGCTTTTTTCCAGTTCTTTTGTTTTGTTTTCTGTATTATTTATGTTCTTTTGTTTTTTGCTTTATTTTTTACTTCTTTTTGCTTTTAGGTCAGCAAAGTTATAAACTTTCTGTTAGTGCCATTAGTTTTCAAATTTGAATATTTAAAATTTGAATTATTTGAATAGTTAAAATTTGAATTGTTTGAAATTTGTATCTTTTGTCTTCCTATACACGCCCAAGAACCCTAAAAGGTTCAGGCAAAGGTTCTTCGTCACGTGCATCACGTCGATTGAAGAGCGGACCTCTAGGTCTTTCCAGTAGGGTAGGTCCCAAAATATAGATTTCTTCTTCCACATGGGTGCGTGTCCCTCAGCGTCATTCGGAACAGCTAGTCAGCCGGGACCCTTTCCAAAGATTATGTGTAAATCATTGACCATATCAAGTACGTGATCACCGGTACGCATGGCGGGCTTCTTCCGGTGATCTGCCTCGCCTTTGAAATGCTTTCCTTTCTTTCGACATTGATGGTTGGTCGGAAGAAATCGACGATGGCCTAGGTACACATTCTTCCTGCATTTTCCAGGTATATACTTTCAGTTTCTTCTAAACACTGCGTGCATGCGTGGTATCCCTTGTTTGTCTGTCTTGAAAGGTTATTGAGAACGGGCCAATCATTGATGGTTACAAACAGCAACGCGTGCAGGTTAAATTCCTCCTGTTTGTGCTCATCCCACGTACGTACACCGTTTCCATTCCACAGCTATAAAAGTTCTTAAACTAATGGCTTTAGGAACACATCAATGTCGTTGCCGGGTTGCTTAGGGCCTTGGATGAGAATTGGCATCATAATTAACTTCCGCTTCATGCACATCCAAGGAGGAAGGTTATACATAGATAGAGTCATGGGCCAGGTGCTGTGATTGCTGCTCTGCTCCCCGAAAGGATTAATGCCGTCTGCGCTTAAACCAAACCATACGTTCCTCCGGTCACTTGCAAACTCATGCCAGTGCTTTCTCTCGATTTTTCTCCACTACGACCCGTCAGCGGGTGCTCTCAACTTCCCGTCTTTCTTACGGTCCTCACTGTGCCATCGCATCAACTTGGCATGCTGTTCGTTTCTGAACAGATGTTTCAACCGTGGTATTATAGGAGCATACCACATCACCTTCGCAGGAACCCTCTTCCTGGGGGGCTCGCTGTCAACATCACCAGGGTCATCTCGTCTGATCTTATACCGCAATGCACCGCATACCGGGCATGCATTCAGATCCTTCACTATTAGGGAAAACCTTATACACAGAAGTTTATCAGCAGTGCGGTTTAAAATGAGGCGCTACTACTAATTAGTAGTAGCGAGGGGTATAAAACCCACGCTATTACTAAGTTGATAGTAGTAGCGAGGGTAACAAACCCGCGCTACTACTAAGTGGTCTGCACCATGCCCCCCGAGAAAAACTATAGTACTAGCGAGGGGTATAAAACCCGCGCTACTACTAAGTTGATAATACTAGCGAGGGATATAAACCCGCACTGCTACTAAGTGGCCTCCACTTTTGCACCATACACCCCGGCCCGATCCACTTCCACCCCATCACTCTCTCTCTCATCCCTAAAAAACTCTCTCATGCCGGCTCCTCTCCCCACGATCTCCTCGCCACCGCCGCCGCCACCCCATCCCCCGCCCCGCATCTCTCTTTCTCTCTCTCGACATCACTCGAGCAAATCTCCGACGACGGGCCTCCTCTATTTCGGCGGCGGTGGAGGATTCCGGCACACGCGGCGAGGCATCCGTCCTTCCATGACGGCCTGATGGGCGGAGCGAGGTGGCACGGCATCCACGGCCTTCACCCCCAGCGGCGGCGTGCGTCGAGGAGTCGGGGGCTCTAACATGAGGCGCGGCGCTGCTCTCCCCTGCACGGCGGCAGTGGCCTCCCGCCGGTGGCAGTTACGGATTTTCTCGCGGCAGATCTGAGGTCAGCGGGCCTCCGATGCCGCGGGTGGTGGTCGCGGATGCCGACGCAGGGGATGGTGCGGGCTGCGCGTGGTGGTGGGGGACGCCGACGTGCTGCGCTCTGGTTTGTTTTCTCGCTGGTGCGGAGCTTGCTGCACGGAATGCCCAGCCCATGCGTTGGCGAAGTCTCGTGTCATGGTAGCCACTACTTCTGCTGATGCGTGTGCGGCCAGGTATTGTCACTAGTTTCTGATGATAGCATTTGTAGCGTACAGACATTAAAACCATGACGATTCACCACTACTTCTGCCTCTCATTTTAGTGTCAATTAATGCTGGTCCGTGATAGTAGTCCTGGGATAGTAATTGATTTGGGATTTTGGATTTGATTCACTATTGGATTGATGCTACTTTTTCAGTTGTGTAAAAACAGAGCAAATTATCGCCAACTGACATGACAATTTTACAATCTTTTTATAGCTATCATCTTTTTTTAGTAAAACTAGGCCAATGCCCATGCGTTGCAACGGGAAGAAGAAATGTTATATGAGTGATACAACATCATCATGTACTTTATTTGGCTATCAAGAATTAACTCAACAAAATACTTTATTTGGCTCTATACAACATCATCATGTACACTGCACATATCTATTTAAATAAAAATATTTCTTCATATCTACCTCCTAATACATTGCTCTTAGAAGGTCAAAAACCTAATGCTTTTCCAAAATATATCTACTTATCTGAAAAAACATTCTGGAATTCCTTCCACATGTTTGAGTCAAAAACTGAAACCGCCATAATTATCCAATTAAGTGCAAATGGAAGTCGACGAATTCATAAGCAATACATTCCCGATTAAAATTCAACTCACATGTGCTGGAATCCTCCACTTCTGAGTCACAACTTAGAATAAAGAGTAATGCAAGAGATAGGAACCCATGTGTGTACCGATTTAAAAAGCAATTTAAAGTCAAAATCATCAGGATCAATAGCTTACCTATCCACCCTGTTATGGTCCACGCTGTCCTTGCAGCAATAAGTGTACGAAAGAAAAATAAGAGTGCTGCTTGGCTGCACCTTGTGCTCACGTCCAAACTTTAGGTTCAGCAAAGAAAAGCTAAAAAAGAATTTAGCTCATGCAAGTGTCACCACACAAATAGACTAACAACTGATATGCTATTTTAACCAAATCGGGCATTTCGTCAAGCATGTAGTGCACAGTGAGATATAGCAGGCACACATCGTCTTAGAGACGACTTCTCCCTCGGACAGGCCTAGGTCCAGTATCTCAACAACCAGGCGATTCATATTGGTATTGTGTCCCTAGGAGCGTTTGTCAGGATGCTATCTGTACCCAACGAACTGTCGATTTCTTCAGTTAAATTGCCAACACCTTCAGTTAATGCTTGAGTAATCCACAGCAACTCTTCGCTGCCGGTTGAAGCGTGGAAAGCTGCAAGTCGAGGTGGTACTAACAACAAGCGAGACCTTCAGCCACAACAATCAAGCAAGTGCTAGATCACAGGCTACACTAAGCAAGTAAATGACGTGCTTCACACACACTGCCTAGTACAAAGCAAAAACTAAAGGAGAACAGAAGATAACTACATGACCTTCGCTTCGCATTATGTGGTAGTCGTCGTGCTTGCAGGGGAGGAGGCCAGATGAGGCAAGCCTGGCCTAGCCGCCGACGACGGCCAAGGGTGCTCGATTGAGCTCGTGGATGATGTCTCGTCTCTCGACGGTGAAGTCAGCAAAAGACCGAATGACATGGTTCCTGTCCCTGTAAGTAGCACTGCTCTCTTCCTATAATTGCTAGAATGTAGATTGTATATATGTTCTGATCAATGCAAATGCTGAGCCATGTTCCACTTTTACTGCTCTACGTTATATTTTTACTACCTGAAGGGGTTAAGTACAACAGTTTTGGGTTTCTACAGTTACAAGGGCTTCAGAGTTCCACCTTTTTTGTATTATCTAATTATGAAATAACAAGCATGCTCTGAAGTTTAGAGGGGTTGTGATTGCTAGTTCTTGCTAGGTAATCATAAGAATGCTTGGGTTATTACTCAAGGACGCCGGACACTATTTCCGGGATAATATGTTAAATGCAGAATTATCGATCTTCCTTAGTGGATGCCCATGGTTCGATCATGTGTCGGTTCCTATCAATGCAAGTGCTGAGCTACATTCCATTTTTACTATTCTGTGTGATAGTTCTTGCACTTTACTATGTTCCCTCTCAAGGCGGGCCACCTTTCACACTAATAATGAGTTTGTTGCGCATTAATCTAGAAAATAGAAGTTCAGAACCTGCACCTCTAACTCTATGTCGATGATCAACAAGCTCATTCTTTCGCGATTTTCGTTCACTTGCATGTGTTCCCTTGAAGATCGGTGTTATGTCTTAGATTATGTTGCTTACTCATTTTGCTAATGCAGCATGTCCCTAAAAGAAACGGAGACATTCCTTCCTTTGATGAAGCCTTTTCAGATCACCGGAGACTTCTCGACAAGTTGGTGCTGTATGGCCTGGTCATCTAGTTCCTCAACCCCAAAGGTCTGTTATTTATTTCCTTCATGGTGTCTCTGCATACTCTGCTGCTTGCTTCTGCTTACCATGTGGAGGTGCAGATAGGGATTACTGACTTGTTTGTGTCCTGTTTTCTGTCGATGCAGTGCAGGCGTCCATCACCGCAAACACATGGGTGGTCAGTGGGACTCCCCAGACCAAGAGTATGGATCCATCTCACTTCTCTATCATTTGGCCATGATGATGATGATGCAAGTTGTAACATTCTTAGATTGGATTTATGGATGCATCGCTTTAATGCAACGGCTAACCCTCATTCGCATCCATTCAGGCGAGATCCACTTCTTATTATTCCTTAATTATCCTAGTCAATCTGAACAAGTTTATAACATCTCTCTATGTACCCGATTAGTCTTGTATCCCTGAAGCCATGCACTTTGGTCTTATAGTTCACAGCAAGTGGTCTGATGAGCCGTTGTTTGTCCTTGTTGGTCTGCTTTCGTTTTGGAAAATCATCCTATAAGATTTGTGCTATCCTATCGAGCAATTGATCTGATGGGTTGTGAGCTTTTTAGCTGTCCAGCATCACCCTATGGCAGATAATCATTTCTATTATGTGTTAATGCTTTCCTTTTAAACTACTTCAAAAAACCAAAGAAATTGGATTCTTTTAGCCGTATTATCCTTTGAACATCTATATGAAATGATCTAAGTTTAAGTATATTTAGTTTTGAATAAAACTAAAGGCAATTAATGTGAAAATTAGATATGTCCTATTACCTGGCAATATATAATTCATCTAGGCTTGGTTGGCAATATATATTATCTAGACATTAATTTCATTTGTTTGTAGCTATTACATAGGTGATCTCTTGTTAATAGAAATCACTCACTTTTTTGTTTTCGTATATTTATTCCCGTAGCTACTGTACATCACAACATGCAAGGAAATATATGTTTGTTGAAATTTAATTTTATTTGTTGTTTGCTCTTTACAGAAATCTTGGATTCATAAATGGGCCAAGCACATAAGGGAGAAGAAGATGATTGCAAGGATGGAGAGGGAGCAAATCATTTGGAGGGATAGAATGCCACTGTTTAGTGTTTTTATGCATTTTTTTGCTTTCAACTGTGTTTGCACTAGCTGGGAATAAGTGAATAGGCAATAAGTGTAGATGTATGGATATGCTCTAATGCTCCAGGTTTACTATAAATCTTCAATTTGGAATGATGTGTAATGCTGCTGGTTTATTACAAATCTGGGCTTGTTTTAGTTGTTATAATTGTATGCGTAAAATGGAATTGATGGATTTTATTTTTTTAATTCCTAATTAGTTAGTAGTAGCGTGGGGGTGAAATGGAGCGCTACTAGTATTCAGGATACTAGTAGCGTGTGGTACTATAGACGCGCTACTACTATTTCGTTACTAGTAGCACGGGTTTACCCCGCGCTACTACTAAATATTAGCTGTAGCACGATACTAGTAGCGCGGGTACCCGCGCTGCTAGTAGCCTTTTTCCTAGTAGTGCTTGTACGCACCGCGGTAGAGAATGCAGTCATTAGGGCATGCATGTATCTTCTGCACCTCCAATCCTAGAGGGCATACGACCTTCTTTGCTGCGTATGTACTGTCGGGCAATTCGTTATCCTTTGGAAGCTTCTTCTTCAATATTTTCAGTACCTTTACAAATCCTTTGTCAGGCACAACATTCTCTGCCTTCCACTGCAGCAATTCCAGTACGGTATCGAGCTTTGTGTTGCCATCTTCGTAATTGGGGTACAACCCTTTTTTGTGATCCTCTAACATGCGATCGAACTTCAGCTTCTCCTTTTTACTTTCGCATTGCATCCTTGCATCGACAATGACCCGGCGGAGATCATCATCATCGGGCATATCGTCTGGTTCCTCATGATCTTCAGCAGCTTCCCCCGTTGCAGCATCATTGGGCACATCGTCTGGTTCCTCTTAATCTTCAGCAGCTTCCCCTGTTGCAGCATCACCGTATTCAGGGGGCACATAGTTGTCATCGTCCTCTTCTTCTTCACCGTCTTCCATCATAACCCCTATTTCTCCGTTCCTCGTCCAAACATTATAGTGTGGCATAAAACCATTGTAAAGTAGGTGGGTGTGAAGGATTTTTCGGTCAGAGTAAGACTTCATATCCCCACATTTAGGGCATGGACAACACATAAAACCATTCTGCTTGTTTGCCTCAGCCACTTCGAGAAAATCATGCACGGCCTTAATGTACTCGGAGGTGTGTCTGCCACCGTACATCCATTGTCGGTTCATCTACGTGCATTATATATAATTAAGTGTGTCAAAAACAATTACAGAACATCATGAATAGATAATTAAGTTACCAAATTAATAGAAGTTCATCATCACATTAAAACCAAAGTACATACGTAGTTCTCATCTAACAACATATAGCTCTCCAGAGCATCTAATTAATTAAACCATACATTGAAACTAGGTAAAACATTTCAATGCGAAAGCAAATGCGATCATAATCGCAACCAAGGTAACAATTGATCCAACGGCATAATGATACCAAGCCTCGGTATGAATGGCATATTTTCTAATCTTTCTCATCTTCAACCGCATTGCATCGATCTTGATCTTGTGATCATCGACGACATCCACAACATGCAACTCCAATATCATCTTCTCCTCCTCAATTTCTTTATTTTTTCCTTCAAGTAATTGTTTTCTTCTTCAACTAAATTTAACCTCTCAACAATAGGGTCGGTTGGAATTTCCGGTTCAACTACCTCCTAGATAAATAAAATCTATGTCACGTTGGTCGGCATAATTGTCATAAACAATAAATGAACCAAATATTTATAAAAAGATAATATATACCACATCCGAATCATAGCCAAGACGAGGGCCGACGGGGGCGGATACCAAAACCATCGCACTATATAATAACAAGCAATAATAAAAGTAAGAAAATTAGACAAGTATCTATCTAGCTAAAGTAAGAATTTTTTCTTTCAAAAAGAGATAAGAATAAGAGGCTCACCACGGTGGTGCCGGCGACGAGATCGGTGCGGGCGATCCACGGCGGTGAAGACGGGAGTGGGACGTGACGGGCCGCTAAACCTAGACAAATCTCGAGCAAAATGGAGCTTTGAGGTCGAGCTTCGAGAGGAGAAAGCTTAACTAGTGTGGCTCGGGCATGCCCTCGCCCGACACCGTCCGTGCCCTCGCCCGACACCGTCGCCGCTCGCCGCCCTGCCCCGACGCGCGTCGCGCGCCCCGGCCCGCCCGTCGTCGTCGCCCTGCCCCGCCCGTCGCCGGCGCCCCTGCCCCGCCCGTTGCCGTCGAACCGCCCCGCCCGTCGCCGTCGCCCCGGCCCGCCCGTCGCCGTCGCCCTGCCCCTCCATTGGTCCGGCCGGCGCCCCTCCCTTGTTTTTTTTCATATATTATATGCTTGTGTATATTGTGTATATTGCTTCTTTATGTATATTATGTATATATGTCAGTATATATATTGTGTATATTGCTTCTTTTCAGATTTTTTTCATATATATGTTTGTATTTTGTATTTTGCTTTTTTATAAAAATGTATATATGTTTGTATGTTCTCTGTGTATATATGTTCATATATGCAAAAGTTAGATTTAAATATTTAGAAAAGGATTATCTATATATGTTCTCTGATTTAGTACATTTTAGGTTAGTTTCATTTCTAGAAAAGTTTTATATATTTAGGAGAGGAAAAGGGAAAATAAGAAGAGGAAAAAGGAGAGGGAGAAAAGGAAGAGGAGAAGAAGAGGAGAGGAAGAAAAGGAAGAGGAGAAGAAGAAAGGAATTGAGGAGAGGAAGAAAAAATAGAAAAATTTCTATTTTTTCTTCCTCTCCTCAATTCCTTTCTTCTTCTCCTCTTTTCTTCTTCTTTTTTTCTTCGATCTTCTCCTCTATTCCTTTCTTCTTCTCCCCTTTTTATTTCTTCTTCGTATTCTTATGTTTTATCGGGTCTGTCGTCGTCGATATACCCCTGCCGATAACTTCAACACGAGGGGGGGGGTCGATATACCCCCTCCCGATAACTTCAACACGAGGGGGGGGGGGTCGATATACCCCCTCCCGATAACTTCAACACGAGAGGGGGGGTCGATATATATGCCACCTTCCGATAACTTCAACACGAGGGGGGGTCGATATACCCTAAATAGCAAGTATCGTTGGTGTGAGATACATGTGGGGGTAGTGTCACTTGTGGGACATGGATGTAGTGTCCGACACCGACGGCCACATGTATCTCACACCCACGATACTTGCTATTTAGGGTTTCCTCTACCGCTCGGCGACCCTCGACGACCCTCATTCCCGATAAAAAAAGAGGAAGAAGAAGAAAAAAAGAGGAGAAGAAAGAATAGAGGAGTCTTCTCCTCTTTTTTTCTTCTTCTTCCTCTTCTTTTTTATCATTGAAGCGTTGTCGAGGCCACCCCAAACCCTAGAGAAGCAGCATCGAGGCCACTAATTAATATTAGTTCTACGTTTGCCACTAATATATCCATCTGTCATGTTTGAACAATAATTGCCATGTTGTAAATATTTGTAGAAACTATGGACACCGCCCGAGACGAAGGACAAGAAGAGTTGTTGGGGGACATAATCGCACGAGGAAGTGATGCCGTCTGCTCGTTGTTTCTCAACGACACCAATGGTCTGGAAGCAGCTGGCTATGGTTATGATGGCTCTGGTGACCTAATGCCGGTGCAAGAAGGAGACCGTGAGGACGGCTTCGGTGACCCAATGCCGGTGCAAGAAGGAGACCGTGATGACGTCTCCGGTGACCGAACCGAGTCCGGCCAGGTATATATATTAGTTAAGCTTGTGCTGACTAGCTAATTGATGCATTCATTGTTTTGGTATGTACACATATTAATTAAGTCTTTGTTCTTTTTTCTAGCCCTCTGGATAGAGCACAACTTCGGTAAAGAGACGAGGCCCGAAGAGAAAGTTGAGCTCGGATGAAAGGTTTGAAATCATAGCAATCGCGCCCGACGGCTAACCGATTGAACCCCTCTGGACAAAGAGCGCATTTGTTGCTCAGTGCGGGGCTCTGGTTAGGGACAAGATCCCGATCAGCATCCAGCAATGGTTAAAGCCGGCTACAGAAGACCTTGAGGTGCCTTATGTCAATGATATGCAGAAAAATGATCTTTGGACTGAGCTAAAGTCAAATTTCACCCTACCGGCAGAGGATGATCCGGAGAAGCCAGTTAAAGAGCAATTAATCAAGTCTTTTGCTCTTAAGAGGATGGCAGAACTATTCAGGAGGTGGAAGAAAGAGCTGAATACGTTTGTCGAGAACAAAGAGACACCAGAATTCAAGGGCAGATATGAGAAGATCAGAGATCACTGGCCCGCATTTGTGGCCCACAAGACATCGGAAAAGAGTAAGAAAATGTCGGCGACAAACAAGCAAAATTTTGCGAAGAAGAAGCATCACCATCGCACGGGGTTAGGTGGCTACCTCGTAGCCCGGCCTAAGTGGGCCAAGACTGAGAATGATCTGGTTGATAAAGGGATCGAACCAGAGACAATTAACTGGCCAGACCGTTGCCGGACTTGGTTCTTCGGGGCTGGCGGAAACTTGGACCGTGTATCAGGGAAGTGCATTTGGACGGACGAGCAAATGGAAATACCAGTCAAGAGGCTTAAGCACTATATCGAAGCAGCGCAGCAAGGGACGTTCGTTCCAGACAGAGAGAACGACGAGCTCACAATGGCCCTCGGGAATCCTGAGCACCCTGGACGGACACGAGGCACGCCAAGCTCCATTCTGTGGAAGGCTGGGTTTCCGGACGCAGGCGGTTACAAATGCCATGATAGGAGGAAGAAAGTGGAGCAGACCCAACTGCAGGCGCATCACGCTAGGGTACAAGCGATAGAGGAACGAGAAGCAAATCATAGCAAACGAACTGGCGAAGCTTCCCCCGAAGCTACCCCACCATCTCAGCGGAGAAGCAGTGTGGCTTCCACTGAGCTGCTTCAGCCGGAGCATGTCTTGACGGCTCCTGCCAGCTATCCCGTGGATGCTATCACGGAGTCTTGAAATTGCCACCTTATGATGCAATGGATTAATATGAAGGTCAAGGCGGCTGTTGGCTCTGTTTTTCCTACTGAACCCGGCGCAACTTTTCACTGCCGGCCGATTATAGAAGGATATGCTAGGGTGATAGTGGATGAAATAACGGAGGGATTTGAGGACCTCCAGCTTGACCACCCTACAGGTGAAGGGGAGACTCGGCTGGGTTCTGCTATGAAGACTCCATGCCTATGGCGGAAGGAGCTCATCAACCTTCCGAACTGGACGCCTCCGTCTCCTCCTCCTCCTCCGGCGAGTCAGGGCACTCCGCCTCCTCCACCGCCTCCTCCTCCGGCTAGTGACGATCAGGGCACTCGGCCGACTCCTTCTCCGGCGCGTGGCGGCACTCCGCCTCCTTCTACGCCCGTGCCGGCGTGCCCGAGCAGCTAGCCTCCTCCTTCTCCGCCTCGTCAGCAAGGAAGGAAGAGACCTATCGCCGTTCCGGCTGCTCCGGCGCGTCGTAGTCCTTCTCCTCCGCCTCGTAAGCAAGTAAAGAAGACAGCCGCTCTGTCTGCTCTGCCGGTGTCTAGCCGTACAACCAGAGGCGGGAGGACGTACAGATTCGGTCCTTCTCTGAAGACTCCAGAGAAGTTACCATACGAGAGGACCTCGGAGGAGAACGCCGAGATCGCTCGAGAAGAAGTGAGGAACTTCTTTTAATGGGTGAAAGCAAAGAAACATCCACCTCCGGAGGAGAAGGTAGATCCAGTGAAAGCGAAGCGCACTCTGGCTGCCCTGACAAAACCACCCAAGTCTCCGCCGAAAGGCAACTATGAGCGCATTATTGGAAAGGAATTTACCGAAGCGGAGCAGTCGGGAAGTACTGTCAGTGATCAAAGGCTGAAAAAACGACGAGCTGGGAAACAAGCTCGGCGAACAAGCGAAGCAATCGTTCCCCCCGCTCAAGGTGCCTAGCGACATCGTCGCTAATGATCCAAGGATGGTGCCCGGTTATAGCAATCTTGGAGATTACCTGGCCGACGATGTACATTATGATTTCATGGAGGTGCGGATAGAAAGATACGAGTACGGGAAGCCTCTCGTCAAAGATGAAAGATCTCTATCAACGATGATGCGAAGATTGCATGATTGGTACTTGAAAATGTGCAGAGAGTCTGGGGGGAGGAGTACCTTGTACACTGGTAGAAAAAGGGCCTGTTGTCCCAGTTCGTAAGGGCCTTTTGTCCCGGTTCTGGAACCGGGACTAAAGGGTCAGTACTAATGCCCTGTCCCTTTAGTCCCGGTTCAATCCAGAACCGGGACAGATGGGCCTCCACGTGGCCTGTGCGCGGAGCCCCGGCAGGAGATCCTTTGGTCCCGGTTGGTGGCACCAACCGGGACCATTAGGCATCCATGCGTCAGCATTTCTGTGTCTGGGGTTTTTGTTTTTTTTGAAAGGGGGGGGGGGGGGTTGGGGGGTTAATTTAGGTGTTTCATATATTGTGTTAGCTAGCTATAATTAATAGAGAGAAGTGTCCTCTCTTATGTCCGTGCTTGGTCGACGCTACGTACTATACATACGTATAGAGAGGACTAGACACGCTAGCTAGCTAGTAAGCAAACGAAGGAAACAGAAGATCGTCATGAACATATATGCATACAGAGAGAAGTGATATCGACCACCTCTCCTTCTCCGAGAGATGGGTCGAACAACAATAGTCGTATATCTATCCGACACTATCGGCTACATATATACAATAATTATCTCTTACAAATATAATCATACGGACTCATGGTCCACATAGTATTCTCCGTCTTCAGCGATCATGTGGTCAAGAAAGAATGCCGCCAATTCCTCTTGAATTGCTCTCATGCGAGCTGGTGCTAGGAGTTCATCCCTCTTCCAAAACATCTAATTTAAAGAAGGGGTCAATACATATATATATATGAATGAATGAAACTCAACACAAATGATGGTAATAAAATAAAATTATGAATGTTGTTATTTACGTACTTCATATTGTTCGTCAGTGTAGCCCCGCTCACAGGTCGTGTGGCGGATGGACTCGCAAACGTAGTATCCACAGAAATCATTCCCTTGTTCCTGCCACAACCACTTTACAAGAAATAGAGGTCAATCAAACTAATAAGCAAGAATGCCAAATGGTATTGATGAAACTAGTGCTTGAATCACTAGTAGATGCGCGGAACATGCTACTATAGTACTTACTTTCGGGTGTCTAAATTGCAGCTCCTTTCGGCAGTCCCAGAGCTTTTCTGGTGAATTTTCTCCAAACCCTGCCGGACAAAGAAAACAATTACTTGATATATCAGGAAATGAAAAAAGTTGCTGATATGGTGGATAATGATCGATTTAACTTACTTCTCGAGTATTTGAGTCATGTCTGCATAGTCCTGGGGATCTTTTCGTCTTGAGTCTAAGACGGTACTAGTCCCTGCTCAAGCTTAATCTCTAGGAGAATATAGTGGAAAATGCACACGCATGCATAACTCATCAATTACATTACTATAACCTTGACTAATATATAAGGGAAACCGAATACGCACAAGGCAGTAACACTCACTTGAAGTTGTAAGGAAAGAGTATTATATCTTTGTTTTCATTTATTACCAACGATCGTAGCAAGTTGGCCTCGGTAGCTGCGGCATGAAATTTAACCTGAGTTGCATCTATGAGATATGTGTTAATGAACCCAATATCACCGACTTGTCTTTTCTTCAATTCGGCGATCTTCGATCTACATTATATAGCGAGGATGATTATAAATACATGCAATGAAAGAGCTGAGCCATATAGAGAGACTTAATGACAGAAATAGTACTACTTACAGACAGTAGCAGGCGACCGTTTCAAAGAAGTTCCTCACTTCTTCTCGTGCGATCTCGGCGTTCTCCTCCGGGGTCCTCTCGTATGGTAACTTCTGGGGAGTCTTCAGAGAAGGACCAAATCTGTATTTCCTCCCGCCTCTGGCTGTACTGCTAGACGCTGGCTGAGTAGACGGAGCGGTTGTCTTCTTTACTTGCTTACGAGGCGGAGGAGAAGGACTACGATGCGCCGGAGCAGCCGGAGCGGCGGCAGGTCTCTTCCGCCCTTGCTGATGAGGTGGAGAAGGAGGAGGCTAGCTGCTCGGGCGCGTCGGCGCAGGCGGAGAAGGAGGCGGAGTGCCGCCACGCGCTGGAGAAGGAGCCGGTCGAGTGCCCTGATCGTCACTCGCCGGAGGAGGAGGCGGCGGAGGAGGCGGAGTGCCCTGACTCGCCGGAGGAGGAGGCGGTGGAGGAGGCGGAGTGCCCTGACTTGCCGGAGGAGGAGGAGGAGGCGGAGGCGTCCAGTTCGGAAGGTTGATGAGATCCTTCCGCCATAGGCATGGAGTCTTCAGAGCAGACCCAAGCCTAGTCTCCCCTTCACCAGTAGGGTGGTCAAGCTGGAGGTCCTCAAATCCCTCTGTTATTTCATCCACCATCACCCTAGCATATCCTTCTGGAATCGGCCGGCAGTGAAAAGTTGCGCCGGGTTCAGTAGGATAAACAGAGCCAACAGCCGCCTTGACCCTCAAATTCATCCATTGCGTCATAAGGTGGCAATTTGGAGACTCCATGATAGCATCCACGGGATAGCTGGCAGGAGCCGTCAAGCCATGCTCCGGCTGAAGCAGCTCGGTGGAAGCCACGCTGCTTCTCCGCTGAGGTGGCGGGGTAGCTTCGGGGGAAGCTTCGGCAGTACGTTTGCTGTGATTTGCTTCTTGTTCCTCTATCGCTTGTACCCTTGCTTGCAGCGCCTGCATTTGGGTCTGCTGCACTTTTTTCCTCCTCTCATGGGATTTGTAACTGCCTGCGTTCGGAAACCCAACCTTCCACGGAACGGAGCCTGGCGTGCCTTGTGTCTGTCCAGGGTGCTCAGGATTCCCGAGGGCTATTGTGAACTCGTCGTTCTCTCTGTCTGGAAAGAACGTCCCTTGCTGCGCTACTTCGATATACTGCTGAAGCTTCATGACTGGTATGTCCACTTGATCGTTCGTCCAAGTGCACTTCCCTGTTACAGGGTCCAAGGTTCCGCCAGCCCCGAAGAACCAAGTCTGGCAACGGTCTGGCCAGTTAATTGTCTCTGGTTCGATCCCTTTATCAACCAGATCATTCTCAGTCTTGGCCCACTTAGGCTGGGCTACGAGGTAGCCACCTGACCCCGTGCGATGGTGATTCTTCTTCTTCGCAGCATTTTGCTTGTTTGTCGCCGACATTTTCTTACTCTTTTCCGATGTCTTGTGGGCCACAAATGCGGGCCAGTGATCTCCGATCTTCTCATATCTGCCCTTGAATTCTGGTGTCTCATTATTTTCGACAAACTTATTCAGCTCTTTCTTCCACCTCCTGAATAGTTCTGCCATCCTCTTAAGAGCAAAAGACTTGATTAATTGCTCTTTAACTGGGTTCTCTGGATTATCCTCTCGCGGTAGGGTGAAATTTGACTTCAGCTCAGTCCAAAGATCATTTTTCTGCATATCATTGACATAAGACACCTCAGGGTCTTCTGTAGCTGGCTTAAACCATTGCTGGATGCTGATCGGAATCTTGTCCCTAACCAGAACCCCGCACTGAGCAACAAATGTGTTCTTTGTTCGGATGGGTTCAATCGGTTGGCCGTCGGGCGCAATTGCTATGATCTCAAACCTTTCATCCGAGCTCAACTTTTTCTTCGACCTCGTCTCTTTACCGAAGTTGTGCTCGATCCGGAGGGCTAGAAAAAAGAACAATGACTTAATTAATATGTGTACATACCAAAACAATGAATGCATCGATTAGCTAGTCAGCACAGGCTTAACTAATATATATACCTGGCCGGACTCGGTTCGGTCACCGGAGCCGTCATCACGGTCTCCTTCTTTCACCGGCATTGGGTCACCGGAGCCGTCCTCATGTCCTTCTTCTTGCACCGGCATTAGGTCACCGTAGCCAGCTTCTTCACCCTCTCCTTCCAGACCATCAGTGTCATTGAGAAACAACGAGACGGCATCACTTCCTTCTGCGATTATGTCCCTCAACAACGCTTCTTTTGCTTCGTCTCGGGCGGTGTCCATAGTTTCTACAAATATTTACAACATGGAAATTATTATTCAAACATGACAGATGGATATATTAGTGGCAAACGTAGAACTAGCTACCTAATCATAGTAAGGAATCATATATATTAATTAGTGGCCTCGACACTGCTTCTCTAGGGTTTGGGGTGGCCTCGACAACGCTTCAAGGGTTTGGGGTGGCCTCGAGAACGCTTCAAGGAGGGGGTAATATCGACCCCCCCCCCACGTGTTGAAGCTATCGGGAGGGGGTATATCGACAACGACGACACTACATCTATGTCCCTCGACGACCCTCGTTCCCGATAAAAAAAAGAGGAAGAAGAAGAAAAAAAGAGGAGAAGAAAGAATAGAGGAGAAGAATCCTCTATTCTTTCTTCTCCTCTTTTTTTCTTCTTCCTCTTCTTTTTTTATCCTCTTCTTCCTCTCATGTTTGAGAGGATCGCCAAGGGGTCGGGAGGTTGCCTAGTGTCAAAGGATTCAACAAAACCATGTCTTCATCATTAGGCGAAAGTAACAAGTGCATGATGGTACCAAGCTCTCCAAAGTTATTTTGGAACGGAGTCCTAGATAGGATAATTCGCTTTTTGGTACAAAGTTCAGCAAGAACCTTCCAAATATCGTTATTTGGAAGGCCTTTGCTGAAATTCATAGAAAAAGGTAAATTATCCTATCCGGGACACCATTCCAAAATAACTTTGGAGGACTTCGTCATGCCCTGGTTACTTCCGGCTAATGATGAAGCCATGGATTTCTTCAATACTTTGACACTAGGAAACCTCTCTCGACCCCTCGGCGATCCTCGACCCCTCGAACCCTCGACGACCCTGGAACCCTCGACCCCTCGGCGATCCTCTTCTTCCTCTCATGTTCGAGAGGATCGCCGAGGGGTCGGGAGGTTGCCTAGTGACAAAGGATTCAACAAAACCATGTCTTCATCATTAGGCGAAAGTAACAGGTGCATGATGGTACGAAGCTCTCCAAAGTTATTTTGGAACGGAGTCCTAGATAGGATAATTCACTTTTTGGTACAAAGTTTAGCAAGAACCTTCCAAATATCGTTATTTGGAAGGCCTTTGCTGAAATTCATACAAAAAGGCAAATTATCCTATCCGGGACACCATTCCAAAATAACTTTGGAGGACTTTGTCATGCTCTGGTTACTTCCGGCTAATGATGAATTCATGGATTTCTTCAGTACTTTGACACTAGGAAACCTCTCTCGACCCCTCGGCGATCCTCGACCCCTCGAACCCTCGACGACCCTGGAACCCTCGACCCCTAGATGACCCTGGAACCCTCGACCCTCGATCCCTCGACCCTATAGAACCCTCGAACCCTCGACCCTGAAACCCTCGACCCTTGACTCCTTAACGACCCTCGACCCTCTACCCTAGTTCCCGACCCTCGACCCCTCGGCGATCCTCGACACCCTCGTTCCCGATAAAAATTAAGAAGAAGAAGAAAAAAGAGGAGAAGAAGAAAGGAATAGCTAGAGGAGAAGATCGAAGAAAAAAAGAAGAAAAAAAAGAGGAGAAGAAGAAAGGAATAGTGGAGAAGAAGAGAAAATAGAATATTCTATTTTCTCTTCTTCTCCACTATTCCTTTCTTCTTCTCCTCTTATTTATACATTATACATTGTATATGAACATTATACATACACATATACATACACATATACATTATACATACACATATACATTATACAAAATTTTCTATGAACATATACATACACATAGCCACATACGTACATACACATATACATTATATATATATATGAACAAAAAAATTAAACTTCAAAAAATGAAGGGCAGGGGCGGCGGCACGGCAGGGCAGGGGCGGCGCGCGGCGGCCGCGCAAGGCAGGGGCGGCGCGCAGCGGCAGCGAAGGGCAGGGGCGGTGCGCGGCAGCCGCGCAAGGCAGGACGGCACGCGGCGGCAGCGAAGGGCAGGGGCGGCGGCGCGATGGCAGCGCGCGGCGGCGACGACAACCAGTACAGGGGGAGGAGCAGGGGAATGGGGCGGCGCTGACCGCGAGGTAGCGTCGGCGATGAGGAAGAAGCTAGGCTCTGGGACGGCGGAGGCCCGCTCGGGGGCGAGGGCAGGGGCGCGCGGGCTCGGCGACGGTGACAGAGACGCAACGGCGAGGAACGGGCGACGGCAGGGGCGGCGGACGGCGTCGGGGCAGCCTAGCGACGTCGATGAGCTCGGCGTCGTCGGGGCAACTGGCGAGGGAAATGGTGAAAATTTACTAAGTGTTGCTTATATAGCTAAGGCATTGGTCACGGTTCATGTCACAAACCATGACCAATGCCCCCCTTTAGTCCCGGTTGGTGCTACAAACCGGGACCAAAGGCCTCTTTTCAGCAGCCCAAAGGGCGGGAAGCGGCGGCCTTTGGTCCCAGTTGCTGGCACCAACCGGGACTAAAGGGGGGCATTGGTCACGGTTGGTGTCACCAACCGTGACCAATGCCCCCTTTAGTCCCGATTGGTGCCACCAACCGGGACCAAAGGCCTTGTGCTGCCCCGCGTGCAAATGTTTAGTCCCATCTCGCTAGTTGAGAGGGAGCCACACCTGTTTATAAGGTGCGGTGCGCCTTCCCTCTCGGGCTCCTCTCTAAAGTAGGCTTTCGGGCCTAACCGTGCAATGTGTGCCTGTGGGCCTACTGGGCCTCCCGCGGGCCTGAATCCTGGCCCATGGTAGGGTTTCTAGTCGTTATTCAGCCCGTGGGTGCCCAGTAGGTGGCACTTTTTTTGTTTTTTTGTTTTTTTTTCTTTGTTGCTTTATTTATTTTATTTTGTTTCTACTTACAACAAAATACTTATTGTTGCTATTTTTATTTTTATTTTCATTTTTTTTGTTTTGTTTTATGTATTATTTATTTTCTTTTGTTTTTTTCTTTATTTTTTAATCCTTTTTGCTTTTACGTCAGCAAAATTATAAACTTTCTGTTGCTTTATTTATTTTATTTTGTTTCTACTTACAACAAAATACTTAGTGTTGCTATTTTTTTCCAGTTTTTTTGTTTTGTTTTCTGCATTATTTATTTTCTTTTGTTTTTTGCTTTATTTTTTTATTCTTTTTGCTTTTAGTTTTAGAAAAATTATAAACTTTCTGTTAGTGCCATTAGTTTTCAAATTTGAAAACACTTTTTTAGTTTTTTTGTTTTCTTTGTTGCTTTATTTATTTTATTTTGTGATTAATTTTACTATAAAAATAGTTTTTTTCCTGTTTTTTTATTTGTTTTTTGCATTATTTATTTTCTTTTGTTTTTTGCTTTAATTTTTAATTCTGTTTGCTTTTAGGTTAGCAAAATTATAAACTTTCTGTTAGTGCCATTAGTTTTAGAAAAAATTACAAACTTTCTGTTAGTGCCATTAGTTTTCAAATTTGAATAGTTAAAATTTGAATTCTTTGAAAATTGTTTGAATCACAAGTTTGTGATTAACTTACTAAAAAACTGAGAATAGATGCGCTTATAGAGAAAATTCAACCTAAATTCCTAGTAAATTTCTATGAATTTCAGAGAAATTCACTATGAATTTAGGTTAAACTTTTCTCTATTAGGGCATCTATTTTCACTTTGAGAGGATCTCAACAAGGCAAAGAGGGAAGGGCTTATAAACCGGTGTGAGCCCCCTTCGGTTGGTGAGGTGGGACTAAACTCTGCCATCAACGAGGACCAACCCTTTAGTCCCGGTTTGTGGCACAAACCGGGACTAATGGTCATGGGCCAGGGGCGAGGAGCAAAATTATAAACTTTCTGTTAGTGCCATTAGTTTTAGAAAGTTAAAAGTTGAAAGTTGGCATGGGCCAGGGACTAATGGTCATAGTATTACGAGGGCCGAATCATAAGACATGAAAGCATTTCAAATGAACTCTGAAAAAGTTGAAAGTTGGGTTGGTATCATAATTTCACCCACATAGCATGTTCGTGTGTTACAAAGTTTGCATGGTATCATCATAATAGTTGCGGGAGAAAGTCTTCACTTTTTCTTCGCTTGTGTCATTTGATTATTGCGCCGTAACCATGGATAATCTTCATTGTTTATCAGGATGCTTGGGTCAGCCTTGACATTGAAGGGAGGAATTTCATGAAACTTTTCATAATCTTCAGACATGTCTGTCTTGCTGTCCACTCCCAGGATGTCCCTTTTTCCTGAAAGAACTATGTGGCGCTTTGGCTCATCGTATGATGTATTCGCTTCCTTATCTTATCTTTTTCTAGGGTTGGTAGACATGTCCTTCACATAGATAACCTGTGCCACATCATTGGCTAGGACGAACGGTTCATCAGTGTACCCAAGATTTTTCAGATCCATTGTTGTCATTCCGTACTGTGGGTCTACCTGTACCCCGCCGCCTAACAGATTGACCCATTTGCACTTAAACAAAGGGACCTTAAAATCAGGTCCGTAGTCAAGTTCCAATATGTCCACTATGTAACCATAATATGTGTCCTTTCCGCTCTCGGTTGCTGCATCAAAGCGGACACCGCTGTTTTGGTTGGTGCTCTTTTGATCCTGGGCGATCGTGTAAAATGTATTCCCATTTATCTCGTATCCTTTGTAAGTCAATATAGTCAAAGATGGTCCCCTGGACAACAAGTACAACTCATCACAAACAGTGTTGTCACCTCTGAGACGTGTTTCCAACCAACTGCTGAAAGTCCTGATGTGTTCACATGTAATCCAGTCGTCGAACTGCTCCGGGTGTTTGGAGCGCAGACTGTTCTTGTGTTCATCGAGATACGGGGTCACCAAGGTAGAGTTCTGTAGAACTATGTAGTTTGCTTGAGACCAAGAATATCCGTCCCTGTATATTATTGAGTCTCTTCCAAGAGTGCCTTTTCTAGTCAGTCTCCCCTCATACCGCGAGTTAGGGAGACCTATCTTCTTAAGGCCAGGAATGAAGTCAACACAAAACCCGATAACATCCTCTGTTTGATGGCCCATGGAGATGCTTCCTTCTGGCCTAGCGCGGTTACGGACATATTTCTTTAGGACTCCCATGAACCTCTCAAAGGGGAACATATTGTGTAGAAATACGGGCCCCAGGATGACAATCTCGTCAACTAGATGAACTAGGACGTGCGTCATGATATTGAAGAAGGATGGTGGGAACACCAGCTCGAAACTGACAAGACATTGCGCCACATCACTACTTAGCCTTGGTACGATTTCTGGATCGATCACCTTATGAGAGATTGCATTGAGGAATGCACATAGCTTCACAATGGCTAATCGAACGTTTTTCAGTAGAAGCCCCCTCAATGCAACCGGAAGTAGTTGCGTCATAATCACGTGGCAGTCATGAGACTTTAGGTTCTGAAACTTTTTCTCTGGCATATTTATTATTCCCTTTATTATCGACGAGAAGCTAGTCGTGACCTTCATACTGAGCAGGCATTCAAAGAAGATTTCTTTCTCTTCTTTCGTAATAGCGTAGCTGGCAGGACCTTTATACTGCTTCGGTGGCATGCCGTCTTTTTCGTGCAAACGTTGCAGGTCCTCCCGTGCCTCAGGTGTATCTTTTGTCTTCCCATACACGCCCAAGAAGCCTAGCAGGTTCACGCAAAGGTTCTTCGTCATGTGCATCACGTCGATTGAGGAGCGGACCTCTAGGTCTTTCCTGTAGGGTAGGTCACAAAATATAGATTTTTTCTTCCACATGGGTGCGTGTCCCTTAGTACTAAAGGGTCGGTACTAAAGGGTCGGTACTAATGCCCTGTCCCTTTAGTCCCAGTTCAATCCAGAACCGGGACAGATGGGCCTCCACGTGGCCTGTGCGCGGAGCCCAGGCAGGAGACCCTTTGATCCCGGTTGGTGGCACCAACCGGGATCAATAGGCATCCACGCGTCAGCATTTCTATGGTTGGGGTTTTTGTTTTTTTTAAAGGGGGGTTGGGGGTTTTGGGGGGTTAATTTAGGTGTTTCATATATTGTGTTAGCTAGCTATAATTAATAGAGAGAAGTGTCCTCTCTTATGTCCGTGCTTGGTCAACGCTACGTACTATACATACGTATAGAGAGGACTAGACACGCTAGCTAGCTAGTAAGCAAACGAAGGAAACAGAAGATCGTCATGAACATATATGCATACAGAGAGAAGTGATATCGACCACCTCTCCTTCTCCGAGAGATTGGTCGAACAACAAGTTCTCGTACCAGACCGGGTCAGCCCATTAGTCCCGGTTCTGTCCAGAATCGGGACCAATGTGGGCATTGGTCCCGGTTCGTGAGCCCAGGGGGCCGGCCGGGCCACGTGGGCCATTGGTCCCGGTTCATATGGACCTTTTGGTCCTGGTTGGTGGGATGAACCGGGACCAATGGGCCTCACTCCTGGCCCACCACCATTAGTCCCGGTTGGTGGCTTGAACCGGGACCAAAGGCTCCCCTTTAGTCCCGGCTCATGTCACCAACCGGGACCAATGAGGTGCCTATATAAACCCCTCGCTCGCGAGCAGAGCACCCCAGTGCTCTGTTTTTTTCTGGCCGAGGGGGAGAGGGCTTGGTGGTGCTCTAGCTCACCTCCTATGCACACAAGGTGTTCGATGGAATGCCCGAGCTACACTACTTAAGCTTTCCCATCTCCAAGCTCGACCTCCAAGCTCCATTTTCCATAATATTTGTCTAGGTTTAGCGGTCCGTCACGCCCCGTCCCCGTCTTCACCGCCGTCGATCACCCACGCCGAGCTCATTGCCGGCACCACAGTGGTGAGCCTCTTGTTCTTATCTTCTTTCTGAAGGGAAAAATATTCTTACTTGTATGTTTACATAGATACTTGTATTATTTTCTTACTTTTATTATTGCATCTTATATAGTGCGATGGTTTTGGTATCCGCCCCCGTCGGCCCTCGTCCTGTCTATGATTCGGATGTGGTATATATATTATCTTTATAACTATTGGTTCATTTATTGTTTATGAAAATTATGCCGACCAACGTGACATAGATTTTATTTATGTAGGATGTATGTGAATCGGAAATGCCAACCGATCCTATTGTCGAGAGGTTAAATTTAGTTGAAGAAGAAAACAATTTGTTGAAGGAAAAAATAAAAAAAATTGAGGAGGAGAAGATGATATTGGAGTTGCATGTTGCGGATGTTGTCGATGATCACAAGATCAAGATGGATGCAATGCGCTTGAAGATTAGAAAGATTAGAAAATATGCCAATCATACCGAGGCTTGGTATCATTATGCCGTTGGATCAATTGTTACCTTGGTTGCGATTATGATCGCATTTGTTTTTGCATTGAAATGTTTTACATAGTTTCAATGTATGGTTTAATTAATTAGATGCTCTGGAGAGCTATATGTTGTTAGATGAGAACTATTTATGCACTTTGGTTTTAATGTGATGATGAACTTCTATTAATTTGGACACTTAATTATATATAATGCACGCAGATGAACCGGCAATGGATGTACGGTGACAGACACACCCGCGAGTACATTAAGGGCGTGCGTGAGTTTCTCGATGTGGCTGAGGCAAACAAGCAGAATGGTTTTATGTGTTGTCCATGCACTGAATGTGGGAATACGAGGTTTTACTCTAACCGGAGAATCCTTCACTCCCACCTGCTTTACAAGGGTTTCATGCCACACTATAATGTTTGGACGAGGCACGGAGAAATAGGGGTTATGATGGAATACGGCGAAGAAGAAGAGTACGATGACAACTATGTGCCCCCTGAATACGGTGATGCTGCAATGGGAGGAGCTGGTGAAGATCAAGAGGAACCAGACGATGTGCCCAATGATGCTGCAACGGGTGAAGCTGCTGAAGATCAAGAGGAACCAGACGATGTGCCCGATGATGATGATCTCCGCCGGGTCATTGTCGATGCAAGGATGGAATGCGAAAGTCAAAAGGAGAAGCTGAAGTTCGATCGCATGTTAGAGGATCACAAAAAAGGGTTATAACCCAATTTCGAAGATGGCAACACAAAGCTCGGTACCGTACTGGAATTGTTGCAGTGGAAGGCAGAGAATGCTGTGGCTGACAAAGCATTTGAGAAGCTACTGAAAATATTGAAGAAGAAGCTTCCAAAGGATAATGAATTGCCCGATAGTACATACGCAGCAAAGAAGGTCGTATGCCCTCTAGGATTGGAGGTGGAGAAGATACATGCATGCCCTAATGACTGCATCCTCTACCGCGGTGCATACAATGATCTGAACGCATGCCCGGTATGCGGTGCATTGCGGTATAAGATCAGACGAGATGACCCTGGTGATGTTGACGGCGAGCCCCCCTGGAAGAGGGTTCCTGCGAAGGTGATGTGGTATGCTCCTATAATACGACGGTTGAAATGTCTGTTCAGAAACGAAGAGCATGCTAAGTTGATGCGATGGCACAGTGAGAACCGAAAGAAAGATGGGAAGTTGAGAGCACCCGCTGACAGGTTGCAGTGGGGAAAAATCGAGGGAAAGTACTGGGATGAGTTTGCAAAGGACCCAAGGAATGTATGGTTTGCTTTAAGCGCGGATGGCATTAATCCTTTCGGGGAGCAGAGCAGCAATCACAGCACCTGGCCTGTGACTCTATGTATGTATAACCTTCCTCCTTGGATGTGCATGAAGCGGAAGTTCATTATGATGCCAGTTCTCATCAAAGGCCCTAAGCAACCCGGCAACGAAATTGATGTGTACCTAAGGCCATTAGTTGAAGAACTTTTATAGCTGTGGAATGGAAACGGTGTACGTACATGGGATGAGCACAGATAGGAGGAATTTAACCTTAAGGCGTTGCTGTTCGTGACCATCAACGATTGGCCCGCTCTCAGTAACCTTTCAGGACAGACAAACAAAGGATACCATGCATGCACACACTGTTTAGATGACACTGAAAGTATATACCTGGACAAATGTAGGAAGAATGTGTACCTGGGCCATCGTCGATTTCTTCCGACCAACCATCAATGTCGAAAGAAAGGCAAGCATTTCAAAGGCGAGGCAGATCACCGGAAAAAGCCCGCCATGCGCACCGGTGATCACGTGCTTGCTATGGTCTATGATTTACACTACGTAATCTTTGGAAAGGGTCCCGGTGGACTAGCTATTCTGAATGACGCTGAGGGACACGCACCCATGTGGAAGAAGAAATCTATATTTTGGGACCTACCCTACTGGAAAGACCTAGAGGTCCGCTCCTCAATCGACGTGATGCACGTGACGAAGAACCTTTGCGTGAGCCTGGTAGGCTTCTTGGGCGTGTATGGGAAGACAAAAGATACACCTGAGGCACGGGAGGACCTGCAATGTTTGCACGAAAAAGACGGCATGCCTCCGAAGCAGTATAAAGGTCCTACCAGCTATGCTCTTACGAAAGAAGAGAAAGAAATCTTCTTTGCAGTGGCGGAGCCAGCTATCTGGCAAGGCCTGGCAGCTGCCACACCTAAATTTCAACCAAAGGTACCAGTACACCTACGTGCTGGACATGGACCTGGTACTACAAGTACGTAGCTGGTGGGGATGATGTAAAACTCCGCCGAACAGAGCACGAGTACACGCAGGATAATAGAATATGGTACTTAAATTTGGATTTTAGTTGTATTTGCGAAACACAAAGTATTTATATATCTAATATTCTAGGCAGTTTTTGGTCAGTTGCATTTTACATGCTTTTCTCCTTCATAAGCTCGGCCACACCTGAAAATTATTTCTGCATTCGCCACTGCTTCTTGGAATGCCTGCTCAGTATGAAGGTCACGACTGGCTTCTCGTCGAATATAAAGGGAATAATAAATATGCCAAAGAAAAAGTTTCAGAACCTAAAGTCTCATGACTGTCACGTGATTATGACGCAACTGCTTCCGGTTGCATTGAGGGGGCTTCTACCGGAAAACGTCCGATTAGCCATTGTGAAGCTATGTGCATTCCTCAATGCAATCTCTCAGAAGGTGATCGATCCAGAAATCATACCAAGGCTAAGGAGTGATTTGGCGCAATGTCTTGTCAGTTTCGAGCTGGTGTTCCCACCATCCTTCTTCAATATCATGACGCACGTCCTAGTTCATCTAGTCGACGAGATTGTCATCCTGGGGCCCGTATTTCTACACAATATGTTCCCCTTTGAGAGGTTCATGGAAATCCTAAAGAAATATGTCCGTAACCGCGCTAGGCCAGAAGGAAGCATCTCCATGGGCCATCAAACAGAGGATGTTATCGGGTTTTGTGTTGACTTCATTCCTGGCCTTAAGAAGATAGGTCTCCCTAAATCGCGGTATGAGGGGAGACTGACTGGAAAAGGCACTCTTGGAAGAGACTCAATAATATGCAGGGACGGATATTCTTGGTCTCAAGCAAACTACACAGTTCTACAGAACTCTACCTTGGTGACCCCGTATGTCGATGAACACAAGAACAGTCTGCGCTCCAAACACCCGGAGCAGTGCGACGACTGGATTACATGTGAACACATCAGGACTTTCAGCAGTTGGTTGAAAACACGTCTCAGAGGTGACAACACTGTTTGTGATGAGTTGTACTTGTTGTCCAGGGGACCATCTTTGACTGTATTGACTTACAAAGGATACGAGATAAATGAGAATACATTTTACACGATCGCCCAAGATCAAAAGAGCACCAACCAAAACAGCGGTGTCCGCTTTGATGCAGCAACCGAGAGCGGAAAGGACACATATTATGGTTACATAGTGGACATATGGGAACTTGACTACGGACCTGATTTTAAGGTCCCTTTGTTTAAGTGCAAATAGGTCAATCTGTTAGGCGGCATGACTCAAGTACTCGAGAAGTAAGTTAAATCGATCATTATCCACCATATCAACAACTTTGTTCATTTCCTGATATATCAAGTAATTGTTTTCTTTGTCCGGCAGAGTTTGGAAAAAATTCACCAGAAAAGCTCAGGGACTGCCGAAGGAGCTGCAATTGAGACACCCGAAAGTAAGTACTATAGTAGCATGTTCCGCGCATCTACTAGTCATTCAAGCGCTAGTTTCATCAATACCATTTGACATTCTTGCTTATCAGTTTGATTGACATCTATTTCTTGTAAAGTGGTTGTGGCAAGAATAAGGGAATGATTTCTGTGGATACTAAGTTTGCGAGTCCATCCGCCACACGACCTGTGAGCGGGGCTACACTGATGAACAATATGAAGTACATAAATAACAACATTCACAATTTTATTTTATTACCATCATTTGTGTTGAGTTTCATTCATTCATATATATATATGTATTGACCCCTTTCTTTAAATTAGATGTTTCGGAAGCGGGATGAACTCCTAGCACCAGCTCGCATGCGAGCAATTCAAGAGGAATTGGCGGCATTCTTTCTTGACCACGTGATCCCTGAAGACGGAGAATACTATGTGGACCCTGAGTCGGTATGATTATATTTGTAAGAGATAATTATTGTATATATGTAGCCGGTAGTGTCGGATAGATATACGAGAACTTGTTGTTCGACCAATCTCTCGGAGAAGGAGAGGTGGTCGATATCACTTCTCTCTGTATGCATATATGTTCATGACGATCTTCTGTTTCCTTCGTTTGCTTACTAGCTAGCTAGCGTGTCTAGTCCTCTCTATACGTATGTATAGTACGTAGCGTTGACCAAGCACGGACATAAGAGAGGACACTTCTCTCTATTAATTATAGCTAGCTAACACAATATATGAAACACCTAAATTAACCCCCCAAAACCCCCAACCCCCCTTTAAAAAAAACAAAAACCCCAACCATAGAAATGCTGACGCGTGGATGCCTATTGATCCCGGTTGGTGCCACCAACCGGGATCAAAGGGTCTCCTGCCTGGGCTCCGCGCACAGGCCACGTGGAGGCCCATCTGTCCCGGTTCTGGATTGAACTGGGACTAAAGGGACAGGGCATTAGTACCGACCCTTCCAGAACCGGGACAAAAGGCCCTTACGAACCGGGACAACAGGCTCTTTTTCTACCAGTGTATATAGGATATTTTTTGACACTAGCGTAAAGAAACGTCCTACATTATGCATGGGACGGAGGGAGTAGTTACTAGTTAGTACTAATATCTTTGGTGCAATGAATTTGTAGCGATATATTGGTGGTGGTGTGTCAAGACTCCGAGGCAAGTCTAGTATTCCAGATGGATAAGCTCTAGCTTTGTACTCAATCAGCATACGTTTGTTAACGTACGCTGCCACTCACTCGTCTAGCCAGCGGGTCGTCCTTTGTGCCGGTTGTGGAATTCAGTCACGCGGGAAAAGCAGGACAGCTTCGGTGAGGAGAGGACTGAGCACCACAAGCTCAGTTGCTTAGATACATATCTGTGGTGCACTGAACTTGGAGCAATATCCAGATTGATGTAGTGTCCACGTTTTATAGTCTTCCAGATGAACATGGACTAACACGTCGTACAATCGGTCTCAATCAGTATAAGCTGTCAGTCGTTCGTACGTCCAGCCAGCGCCTACTCCGTAGGCATTTACAGGCCATAGCAAAGCTTCTCCGGCCGGGAGGTTGTGGAATTCAATCAATCACGCGGGAGAAGTAGAAGCCCAAGCGCACCACGGCACTCAAGTTTTGACCATCCACGGCACCGGAAATTTACCCACCGTAGAAAAGGACCGTGCATGTGATGAGAAAGACAAGTGGAGCACGGTGTGTTTTGATAGGCTCGATTTTTGTCCGAGAGTGATTTTTCTACCGCACATGGATATACAGAGATACACCGTCCACACACATATTCATCGTCGGTTTATATTTTTTTGACACTTCAAACCTTCTTTATTCATTTATCAGAATGGTTGCATCCTTAATCCTTTATAAGCATAGGAATTACAGCCACCGGGCCGAATCTAGCCATGTATTAGGAGGAGATATTCTATCATCATCCAAGGTAGCTAACTCATGAGTTGCGCAAAGAAAAGGTAGCTAACTCATGCGCTACATCATTTTTCTACCGTAAATGGATAACAGGGATACACCATCCACCCATAATGGGACAGATAAGAGAGAATAAACAGGAGTCTAGAGAGGCGACTTCTGATGGCGATCCTGACGAGCGTACCTCCTTCTGCTCGTACGGCCGTTGGGGCTCATTGCAGCCTTCCTTCTCCCCACCCATCCACTATATCTTAGCGCGAGGATACCCTCGCCTATTGTCAACGGTGTCCAAGATCTTGCATGCAGACACAGAGAGGCAGCGGTGGTGGTTGTTGGATAGATTAGCAATTTTCCGACGATTTAATTCATACTAGCACATATGCCCGTGCGTTGCAACGGGAGAAACAGATCCTCGCACGCCTCAAGAAACTCATCCTTTCTTGCCACTTCTCTTCACCACATCACCCATGGTCACGATGAATGTGATCAACCCTACCCTGCATTGACTTGTAATCTCATTTGTCTTGGTGCTCCTCCTCGCTGGTGACGGGCCCTCCATGCACACTCTCGGAATTTGCATGTGTCGCCCCCCCCCCCCCCCAATCCCGCACACACACCACACAAAAATGAATGCATAAAGAGTGATAGTGCAATTAAGAAAGAAAGAAATAAACCAAGCCAACGTAATGAATGAATGGGTTATGTCATTCAACACTTGAAGGCACATAAACATCATACATTGGGTGGAGCATAGACAGACAAAGTTCTGGCGAAGTCGAAACGACGATATTAGATGCTTTGGGTGGAGCAATGTCGTGCACGAGAACTTGTGATTCAGATTGGGTTAAGGTCGAGAGAGGGAGAGTAGGAATGCAAATATGGCATGAATTACTCAACCCCCTTGCTATATAGCTTAGGTGGACATTCCATCGATGAACTTGCTAGTGAATATTGTGTATTAGAAACCTTTCAATCAACTACCACTTGGAACCATGTTAATCTTGATGCATGCATGAAGGAAATCATAAGCATACCAAGAACGTAAATAATCATGAAAATTGAAAAATACGATTAAGAAACTGTAATCACTTGCAATATTGATCGACTGACAATTACAACAGACTCCCAAGCAAAAAAAAATCATTGGAACAAATACCAACGGAAACAACCCTGCGACAGAAAAATATAGCTTTGAGAGAGTCTAGACAATATTAATTTGATAATTAGAAAAACGAACATGATACCCTTGAGTTATACTTATGGATGGGAGGAGCAGGACAACATGTTTTTGGAAAACATAAACAATGAAACTGAATTAGTGTAAAAAAAACTTGTGAAACCAAATGACAACTTAATGTAAAGAAGGGTCTATCAATACTCTATAAAAAGAACGGTGACTTCGTAAATCTCAAGATGATATGCCGGCTCAGTCTCTCGGAGGTGCTCATAGGGGTAGGGTGTGCATGTATGCGTTCATAGGGGTGAGTGTATGCGCGTGTATATGAGCGCTTTTGTCTATACTGATGCTCAAAAAAAAAGGGAATATATATATATATATATATATATATATATATATATATATCTTGTTTTAACTATGCATTAAGGCACACCCGGCCGCATGCATGTCCTGAAAGTGGAACTTCATGTCAGTCTATCATGAGTAAGAATAATAATTTAGAACACAAATACTCAGTTGGAAAACATTAATTGTTAACACTAATAAGCGGCACACGAGGATACCTAGAGTTTTTTTTTGGACACTGGTAGCTGGTGCCGGCAACCTTGAGGTGGCCTGACAATGATCCTAATCTGTACGCTCTCTACTATTTCGAAATCAACTGAGAAAATTACCAACATATATCAAATAAAACATGGTGAGACTAAGTACGCACCAGGAAGACTCATGAGTACATATGGGCAGAAATTTTTGGCACCACTGCTGCAAGCAGCGCCCTTCAGGCCATGCTAGGAAATAACATATCTGATCTCTAGTTGTATGTAGGAGGACATCATCCAGATAAATCAGAAGTACATACAACACTGCCTGCATGCCCTAGGAGAAGCATTAGGAGTTTATTAAGGCTCATGATTTGGGCCGCATCTGTCTAGCGCTTTGGCCGTCCTAGCCTCCTAGGTAATGGAATCTTTGGAGGAACTTGGACACCATGTTAGTAATCGAGCAAGTCACGACCATAATCACCAATGTAAAGTTAATCGTAGCATGACATTGCAACCGACCTGATCGCCTTTCCTCTCGTTATTCCTCAAGTATGGTATTGACGACGACCACTAGCACTATTAGACGCGGAAGAGAGTTAGACGCGGGCTCGCGTGGTCACGCCGCCGCAAAGTAACAACCTCCAGCTGCACCAGGAACGGTGCCTACCCGACGTGCCGCACAATCTCTGCGACGGATCACGGCCTCTCGGTGTCTTTCCCTCCGCCCTATCCTCCGCAACCTCCTCCTCGTTGTCTTCCCCGATCACGGCCTCGAGCGGTCAACCCTGATCACGGCCGCCTCGAGCGGCCAACGTCCCACTCCTTCCGCAAAAGCTCCAGTTATTCAAGTCCACGACGGCGGCCTGCAACACATGCACCAAGGAGACTCGTCGCAACACTGGCGGCAAGAAGAATGATACGGCGCCCGCCACAGTTAGAACACGACCAACGACGACGACGCAGTGCCGCACGCCCGCACCCCACATGTGAAGGTAGCCTGCTCCCGTTAGATTGTTCATGTCGCTGATGTGGCTGCTGCCGCCGCAGCCGTGCAGCTTGTTCCCGTCGCCGCCATTGCTTCAACTTCGATCAACACGGCGCCGATGTTGCTCCCGTCTTCGTCAAAGCTGTTGGCAGCTTTAGGGTTTCATGCCCGCCACGGTAAAACACCACCAAAGACGATGACGCGGGGCGCACCCCACATCGCTGAATTGACTTGGTGCTTCGATCTAGGGAGTCAAGAAGCCTTTTTATGTGCCTATGCATCGACCTGTGGAAGGCCAAAGGAGTCCCTGCCGATCTCGTCATGGTTGTGCGTGCTCCACGATACTTCGTGTGGGAGAAGGCGATGGGAGCAGGAAGGATTGGACGAAAGACGATGTTTCTGGATCAAAAGAGGAAGGACTTGATCAAATAGGAAAGAGATCGGGACTGTCCCGACAGCGCAGCGTGATCGTGATATGGAGTAGCAAGGAAGGAGATCAGCAAATAGCGATGGAGATTTATTTTTTTATAGGAATAGGAATAATAGCGATGGAGTATTGGAGATGGAGTCGGACCTGGCAACATACCTCTTCGGTGACAGAGGCCCAACTAACAGGCAGCCCAGTACAGGCGCAGGCGAACCATAAGTCCGTAATACCCACCAGTTGGCCAAGCCAAAGCCGCGACGGCGGTAACTGCATCCTCGGCAATCTTCTTCTAGGTTTCGGAGTCTCTAGGCATTGTGATATTGAGGAAGTAGAGAACGTACTCGAAGTTGAGGATAAAGATGATCAAATTTAGATCTAAACTTGTTCCATAGGGTCCTGCGGATCAAATTTAGATCTGTAAATTTGTGCCATCGTAGATGCTTGTTCTACTTATTTGTATAATTGTATATCATTAGCAAGGTTTTGGATTCCGAATGGACAAATTTTCTCGTGGGGAGGCGATATTCACGGTTACCACGGTTACCGAGAAATTCCGAACATATTTCGGACGAAATTTATAATTGAATTTTGTTAGAATAAGGATGCTACCGTAATTTACCCATGTTTGACCATTGAAATCCAAAATATTCAAAAAAGATGGAATTTTTTGCCCGGGATTGGTAATTCTCGTGGGGCGGCGAGAAACGCGGATACCGCCCGGTATCCGAATTTTCCGGGCGGTACCCAAAACCATGATCATTAGTCTTTGTTTCCCGAGCTGTGAATCAACTTTAAATCTGAAAATACGTGTCATGGTAGATGCGTGTACGATATATGTGCTGGTTTGTTTTCCAGAGCTGTTTGCAAGTGTAGAGATTCATTGTCCTTGGTATCTGTATGATTTAGAGTTCTACTAAGCATGTGATTTTTACGGTCTACGAAGCATGTGAGTTTTCATTTTGTATTGTCCCAATGGATGTTATGCTGTATATAAGATAACAATAAGAAATGTGAATCACAAAAGTAATAGACGACTAGCATGTTGCACGTGCATTTGTGCTGGCAACCATGCTAGTTTACTTTAAAAGTACTTCGACATTATGTCTTTTCTCTTTTATTTCATATTTATGTAATGATAAAAGTAGTGGTCAAACATGTGCATTGACGATTGTCAACGTTCTAAACAACAATATTTGTATCTATACAAGCAAGAATTGGCCATTATTTATTGGCACCATTTTCCCTTGTAACACCTTCTTCCCAAGAAAACAGTTATACTGATAAACACAAAGTATTTAGCTTAGCTCGATTTTACATGCGTGACTTTGGAATCAACAATAGTTTCTCCTTCCTACGAATGCTTATCCCAAACACCTCTGTCATATCGATATCTTTTCTCTCAACCCCAATCGGAAGTTCCCAGTCAAAATGGTTCACGATGTTTGCCAACATAAGCTCAACATTGGTGATTCCGAGGTTTATACCAGGGCATATCCTTCGTCCTGCCCCGAATGGCAAGAAATGAAAATCATTTCCCTTAAAGTTGACATTCCTAGCATTGCCTTCATCTGTAAATCTTTCAGGTATGAACTCTTCAGCATCCTCCCAGGAGCTTGAATCCCTCCCAATGGCCCATGCATTGACGACGACACGCGTCCCTGCGGGAACCATGTATCCGTCGATGGTACAGTCAGCCATGGCAAGGTGCGGAGCAAGGAGAGGTGCAATAGGATACAACCTGAGAGACTCTTTTATTACTGCTCTCAGGTACACCATGTTGTTCAATTCAGTTGCACTCACAATTTCTTGTCCCCGGGGTACGATACTCCTCACTTCATCTTGTAGCTTTCCCATGAAGTGTGGCCTCCTCATGAGCTCAGCCAAGGTGAATTCGAGGACATTAGCTGACGTGTTTGTTGCACCGAGAAATACATCCTGTAGATAACAATTAGTTATGGGATACCGAAAGACATACGAGGTATATAATTTGAAAGGTATTATTTGTACTTACTGTGAGGAGAGCTTTCATGTGCTCTCTTGTGAGATTATACTCCTGCTGAACAGACAACAGAATATCTACGAAATCACCATCCTTGTGATCAGACGCTGATTTGCGCTTGCTCACACGATCATCGGACGCCTCCGGTTCTTGTGGCCACTCCTACCTCGATCGAGGTTGCTGGATAAGCCGGAAAAGTTTGATGAGCTGCTTGATCTGCTGCCATTTGAACTGCTCGTTCCGCCTCTTGTCGAATCCTCTCCTGATCCGCCAAGTTAAGGGCTCCAGCCTGCACCGGCTCATGCCTGTGTGGCCGGTTGCGGCATTGAGCATTGCTTGACATGTCCGCGGATTCCATGTGCCTACTATAGCTCGGGCTCCGGCTTGGGCGAGGAGTTGAATGGATCATGTCTCGACTGTAGGAGTCCGCATCCTACTGTGCCAAAGCTGTCTGAAGAAGTTCTCATACCCTCCGCGTTTCGACCGCCGCCGGTGAGTCACTTTCCATCGGGAGAGCCGCCAAACGAGCCGATGCTGTGATGAGGTTTTCCAAGGGGTTGGAGAAGTGACCCGGCGGTGTTGGTACGTAATGAGGCGGAGCGGTAATTATACGAGGTGGTTCTATGGCACGCGGCTGAACCGGTGCGCCGGGTGTCGTGATCCGGCGTGCCTCTGGCGGGTTGCTTCCCCCAGCTCCGTGTGTATGGAATAGGTTCCTAGGATCAAGTGTCAGAGGTAGACGTGAATGAGTTTTCTTATGCCTTCTTCTCATGACCTCTTTTGACGCGTTCAGATCCACCGAGAGCCGGAAGGTCTCTGCTTGAAGCTGTTGAGCACGAACGTCAAAAGCCGCCCGCTCTGCTGCCATCCTGACTTCCTCTGCGGCCAGACTTTCCTTAGCTTGCACCATCTCTTCACGTACGTGTGCTACCTCTGCGTCATGCTGGGCTTTATCCGCCGGCTCTACCACGACAGTCAACAGAGTCGTCAGTTTATCCATGAGGTCCATTAGAATCTGAGCCGGGGGGCGCGCGGGGTCTCCTGACCCGGCCGCGGCCGACCCGGTAGCTGTTGCCGCTGCTGCTGTGGAGTTCTGCCCAGGTTGTGTCCCTGCCATGAAGACTCCGGTTCAATTTGGCGACTCAAGGGGGTCCGGAATACTGCTGTCATCGGAATAGCCCCCGAGCATGCCATCCTGCAGCTGGTACAAAGAGTCCGTCTCGCCCGTTGATTATGCAGTGTCAGAACAGACGGTCATCTCACAGCTCTCCACCGATCCTTCAGAGTATTCACTGCCGTGGACGCAGCCTATGAAGGCATGCTTCACGACAGATTGAACACGGGTGGTCCTCGCGCGCCGAGCCGTTTCGATGAGGTTGGTGTGGACGTCCGGCTCAGGGCCTGACTCGCCGATCCGGCCAACGAAGACGTGAATTCCGCCGAAGGGGACTTGATACCCGTACTCAACTGAGTCGGCCACGGGGCCCCAGCCTTTGTCGTCGATGTAGAGCTTACCGCGACGACTCTTGGTCATCCGGCCCACAGCGTATCCCTTGAGCCCTTCGAAGTTGCCCTTCAAAAACTCAAATCCACCATGCGCTGGCCCCACGGTGGGCGCCAACTGTCGTGGAATTGTCATGGCAGATGTCCTACCGAAAGGACTTAGTCATAGGGCCATCGCAACTAGGAAGCTTAAAGGGGTTAATCGGGACAAGGGCCACGAGAGGTTTTATACTAGTTCGGCCCCTTACGATGAAGGTAAAAGGCTACGTCTAGTTGTGTTGGTATTGCTGGGGTTTCGATCACCAAGAGGCTTAACTCGCCGGCTTGGTTATTGATCTCTTGTTTCTTTCCCTAAGCCGCCACCGGGTTGTCCCCTTATATACACGGGTTGACGCCTAGTGGCCTACAGAGTCCCGGCCAGCTCATAGTCGGGTCCGGTTCGGTGACCTCCTTTACATGCCTTTCTTTACAAGTCTTTCCTTACATACGACGGTTCACAATACCGGGCCTTAAGCCGCCTCCAGGCCTTTGGGCCTTCTATAAGATCTAATAAACTATCATCTGAAATGTTTACTGGGCTTCTTGTGTAACCCGCCATTGGGGCTGACCCGGCCCCTCCTGGGCGGGTCATAACTGAAAGCTACATCCCCAACATTAGGCCCCAGGTTGACATTGAACTTCGTTCTTTGTGAATCTTCAATACTTAGACAAAAATCCATCTTCTTATCCTCACAGAAGTTTTTGTAACCCGCCGTGACGTCATCTTTTGAAAATGCAAAAAACTTTTATGACGTCATCTCCCAACGGATCTTCATCTTTAATGTCTCCCGAGAATCGAGGCATCTGTGTAGTTGGATAACCATTATTCGGCTATCCCTCGATTTTTGCGCCCGTCTGTTCACATTTTCCTTATAAATAGGTGATACGTCTCCAACGTAAATATAATTTTTGATTGCTCCATGGTATATTATCTAATGTTTTGGACATTATTGGGCTTTATTATCCACTGTTATATTATTATTGGGACTAACCTATTAACCGGAGGCCCAGCCCAGAATTGCTGTTTTTTGCCTGTTTTAGGGTTTCGAAGAAAAGGAATATCAAACGAAGTCCAAACGGAATGAAACCTTCGGTAACGTGATTTTCTCACCGAATAAAACTCAGGAGACTTGGACCCTACGTCAAGCCAACTAAGAGGGGGCCACGAGGTAGGGGGGCGTGCCTGCCCCCCCCCCCCCAGGCGCGCCCTCCACCCTCGTGGGCCCCCTGTTGCTCCACCGACGTACTTCTTCCTCCAATATATATCCACGTACCCCCAAACGACCAGAACAGGAGGCCAAAACCCTAATTCCACCGCCGTAACTTTCGGTATCCATGAGATCCTATCTTGGGGCCTGTTCCGGAGCTCCGCCGGAGGGGGCATCGATCACAGAGGGCTTCTACATCAACACCATAGCCTCTCCGATGAAGTGTGAGTAGTTTACTTCAGACCTACGGGTCCATAGTTAGTAGCTAGATGGCTTCTTCTCTCTTTTTGGATCTCAATACAATGTTCTCCCCCTCTCTTGTGGAGATCTACTCGATGTAATCTTCTTTATGCGGTGTGTTTGTTGAGACCGATGAATTGTGGGTTTATGATCAAGTCTATCTATGAATAATATTTGAATCTTCTCTGAATTCTTTTATGTATGATTGGTTATCTTTGCATGTCTCTTCGAATTATCAGTTTGGTTTGGCCTACTAGATTGATCTTTCTTGCAATGGGAGAAGTGCTTAGCTTTGGGTTAAATCTTGCGGTGTCGTTTCCCGGTGACAGTAAGGGCAGCAAGGCACGTATTGTATTGTTACCATAGAGGATAACAAGATGGGGTTTTCTTCATATTGCATGAGTCTATCCCTCTACATCATGTCATCTTGCTTAAGGCGTTACTCTGTTTTTTAACTTAATACTCTAGACGCATGCTGGATAGCGGTCGATGAGTGGAGTAATAGTAGTAGATGCAGGCAGGAGTCGGTCTACTTGTCTCGGACGTGATGCCTATATACATGATCATACCTAGATATTCTCATAACTATGCTCAATTCTGTCAATTGCTCAACAATAATTTGTTCACCCACCGTAGAATACTTATGCTCTCAAGAGAAGCCACTAGTGAAACCTATGGCCCCCGGTTCTATCTTTATCATATTAATCTCCTACTACATAGTTGTTTACTTTGCTATTTACGTTGCCTTTATTTTACTTTGCATCTTTATCATAAAAATACCAAAAATATTACCTTATCATATCTATCAGATCTCACTCTCGTAAGTGGCCTTATAGGGATTGACAACCCCTATTTGCGTTGGTTGCGGGGATTTATTTGTTTTGTGCAGGTATGAAGGACTCGCGCGTAGCCTCCTACTGCATTGATACCTTGGTTCTCAAAAACTGAGAGAAATACTTACGCTACATGGCTGCATCATCCCTTCCTCTTTGGGGAAACCAACACAGTGCTAAAAGAGGTAGCAATAGGCACGCTTCGGCCTTCCTCATTCTTCTCTCTCTCTCCGTCTTCTTCCTCTCGCAACCCTCCTGCCACTCAAACCTCACAGCCGTCACGCTTCTCCTTTGTCTCCGTCGACCTTGGCCACTGTATCAACCCGAATTGGTCCAGAGAAATGGCGGCGACCTCCGCAGAAGACCTGCGACTGTAAGTGTTCTTCCTTTCGTTTCACGGATCTGCATTAGGGTTTCCAGGCTCCTGTGTGTTCTTCATGGTTCATCGGAGTTCTTCGTAGTTCTTCCACCGCAGTTCTTCTTTATCCAAAAAAATATGTATGCTTGTGCGGTAGTGGTTTTGTGCCTACTCTTGATACCCATAGATCCCTTTATCTGGTTCAAAGACCTCATTAGAACTTACAGACTCCTCTGCGCCAATCTTTTTTAGGTCTAGAATTTTTTTAGATTTTGAATAGCCATTTGATCGGGAATAATACCAAGCAATTAGGAAACTTGTTTGTCTCAACACTTAGCTGAATTTACTTTCTTCAAATATCTGTAGTCATGGCGGCTTACTGTGCCGGCTTACTTTTCCTTATATGACATTAGCCCTTAACTAAGCCGCCATTACTTCCCTGTATTATGATCATTTAACTGTTAGCTTCACCATTGAATTGAACCGACATGTTGCCTTTCTTTTCAGTTCATCTTTGAACATCATGCCGTCCAAAGCACAAACCATCTGTAACTGGGTTCCCTCAACCGTAACCGAGGAACGTTTGAAGGAATTCTTCACCATAGGATTTCTGCCACGAAAAGACGTCATGTCTTACCGTGCCCCTAACCCGGACGAAGAACGGCCCAATCCAAGGGCTGGTGAAGTGATTGTTTTTACTGACCATATGAACCATGGCTTCTCACCGCCCGGCTCAAAGTTCTTCAGAGAGGTCCTCCACTTTTTCAAACTCCACCCTCAAGATATTGGGTCCAATTCCATATCTAACATCTGTAACTTCCAAGTGCTCTGTGAGGTATATCTTCAACAAGAGCCGACCGTGGAGCTGTTTAGAGAATACTTTTATCTGAACCGGCAGAACGAGTGCACCAAAGCTTAGAACTTGGAGGCATCTCAATTCAGCGCCGGCAGGGCGCTGTCTTCCCCCTCATAGTCTTGCCGAGTCATCACAAAGACTGGAATCGGACTTGGTTCTACTGCCAAGACATTTCACCGGCAAACGAGAGGCCACTGCCGGGTTATCGCCCCGAACGTCCTGACTCCAAGTTCGTGCTCCCTGGCAAACTCACTGCCGCTGAACGCAAGAAGCTAATACCATCCATCAAAAGGATTAATGCTCTCACTACAAAAAAATACACATCCGTGACATTTTGGGCCGAACAAATTTTTTTCTATCATACATATGACACTTCTATGACGATAATTGTTACAAAACCCGGTATCATCATAGATGTGGTGGGCTCCTACTTCTATGACAAAAAATCATGACAAAAAATGGGCTTTTCGTCCTGGGCGGGCCGGAGACGCAGCTGCATGACATTCTTTCGGCCGTCCATGACGGAAAAAACCATGGTAGAAGCGAGGGCGAGGATAATTTCGGGGCGTTCCCGGTTACGGTGGGAGGTCGGGGCCGAGCGATGCGCGCTTCTCTCGTACACGTACGCGCATGTGTGCGAGGCGTTGGCTCTAACTGAACCCGAGCGATTGCACTGCAGGCTACGCGTTACTGAACCCGAGCGATCGATCGATGGCTGTTAACTGAACCCGATCGAGCGGGACAGGACCCCATGGTGTTGCCTCTGGATGAACAGGACCCCGATCGATCGAGCCGGTTGGGGCTGGATGAACAGGACCCCGTGGAGGGCTGGACGAATAGGACCACCCTGTGGAGGGCAGGATGAACAGTAGACGGTGGAGGGCAGGATGAACAGTAGCCCGTGGAGGGGTGGTTGAACAGGAGCCCGTGGAGAGGGCTGGTTGAACAGTAGTCGGTGGAGTAGCGCGTGGTGGAGGCTGGATGAACAGGAGCCCGTGGATGAACAGTCGCAGGTGGAGAGTGTTGGTTGAACAGTAGTCGGTGGAGTAGCGCGCGGTGGAGGCTGGATGAACAGGAGCCCATGGATGAACAGTCGCAGGTTGAGGATGGAGGAGGTCGACGGTGGATGAACAGTAGCTCATGGAGGCTGGAGGGGGTCGACGGTGGAGATGAACAGTATCTCGTGGAGTCCCGTTCTGTGGTACGCCACACCCCTCCCGATGAACAGGACCCCCGTTTCAACCGTAGCGCTCCAACACAAGTCCGTTTCCTCCGTTTTGCGGTACACCACACCCCTCCCGATGAATAGGACCCCCGTTTTGATCGTAGGAGGTCCGTTTCCTCCATTTTGCGGTACGCCAGACCCCTCCCGATCAAAAGGACCCCGTTCCGAACGTAGGAGGTCCGTTTCCTCCGTTGTGCGGTACGCCAGGCCTTGTTTCCATCGCATGTTCCGTCCAAGCCCTTCCGATGAACACGACCACGATTTCCATTCCGACCTAGCCGGTTGGCTCCCACGCGTTCCGTTGCCTCCCAATGAACACAACGCATTTCGTTGCCTCCCCATGAACACGACGCATTCCGTTGCCTCCACATGAACACGACGCATTCCCTTGCCTCCCCATGAACACGACGACGACGCTGTTTCTTCGTTCCAACCCAGCCATGTACACGAGCCCTGGCCGTACGTATGCGCGAGTAGGCGTTCGAGACCCCGCCCGTATGTACACATACGTGGCCGTATTTTCTTTCTTGCACCATGGCCGCTGTACGTACATGTACATGCTACGTGTGCGCCTCTACTATGACACGTGCACGCCTCTACTACGACACGTGCGCGCCTCTACATCGACCAGTATGTACGTACACGTTCGTGACCAGAATGACAATGCTACGTACGCTTCGACCAGGTGGGTCCCGACTGTCAGGCACTTCCTTGCCTGCGAAGATGTAGCTGGTGGGTCCCAGCAGTCAGGGGGCGAATCGTTTTTTTTGCCCGGATGCACTTCCTTGCGTGCGAAGATGTAGCTGGTGGGTCCCAGCAGTCAGGGGGAAACGTTTTTTTGCGAAATACAGTGGCCTGTCCGGTGGGTCCCAGCTGTCAGGTGGAGGAATCATTATTTTCCGCGTAATAAGGAGGCACTTCCTTGCTGCCGCCATGGACCCAGCTGTCAGCCTCTCCACGTACAGTCCACGTCCGATGGAAGTCGTTCCTTGACCACGTTGACCACGCCGCGCCGGCAGCACCAGGGCGGTGGACGACGGCGAGGCCTAGGGAGGGGACGACACGGAGGCAGGGAAGACTCGACAGTTGTTTCCCACGTGGAGGGGAGTACAATTGTACGAGGGTTTACTGGTTCGTCTGCCGTCGCCGGAGAATAACAGCAGGTGTGGGTGAGTAGAGGGATGGTTAGGCCAGCGATGGGTGTACGGTCGGGCGGTGAGGCCTGCGCGGCACCACAGCCGGCCACGAGGAGGAGGGAGCAGGCAGTCCCGCCGGCGCTTGTTTTAGCGGCTAGAGCAGGAAGAGCAGAGATTGAAGAAGCACGACGGCCGTTGGATGGACATTGAACAGTCAGTGCTTGTGCGTCAACCTCTTTTTACGAAAGCCTCAAATCTATGGAAAACAGCATACAGCCCATCTGCCATTATTTTTAATAATTTACAACCCATTTGCTAATTCTTAAGGTTTTTTTTGAAGCCCATATTCTTTTTGTTAGCATTACAGCCCATATTGTCGCAACGGTTAAAAAATTATATCAAATTTTGCATATTTCGGTGTGGTCCGAACTATTTTTAATCCCAAAATTTCGACTAACATTCAAACTGATTTAAAAAATAAATGTATATCAATATAAAATCCAACAAATTCTCCACGCATAAAAATTAATGTAATTTAAAATCTTGAAATTAAAAAAAGATATTTGAAACTAATTGCCGGTTTGATGTGTTTTTAAAATGTAGAACCCATTTTTCATTACTGATGGGCCATTTTCTCGGTCAACCAAATGAAAGCTCTCCTCGTCTTGAAAGATTTGCAGCCCAACAGGCCTGACAAAGCGACTTACTTGGCAAATCACAAAAAAACTGGGATGTGGCCATGGACCCAGCTGTCAGCCTCTCCACGTACAGTACTCTTCCGATTGAAGTCGTTCCTTGACCACGTTGACCACGCCACGCGGAGAGAACCACGGCGGTGGACGACGGCGAGGCCTAGGAAGGGGATGACGCGGCAGTGGAAGCCCGCGCGGAGAGGACTATGAAGGTTCACTGGTTCGGCTGCAGTGTGAGGCTGCCGTCGCCGCAGGGCCTGGCCAGCGGTGGGAATAGTAGGGGGCGGTGAGGTGTCTGCGGCAGCACGGCCAGCCACGGGAGGCAGGAGCATGCGGCACGACTGGCGCTGCTTTGGGCGGCTGGAGCAAGAAGACCAGAGGTTGAAGAAGCACTACGGCCGTTGGATGGACATTGTACGGTCACTGGAGCTAGAATCGTTCATATTGACTAAGTTGACAAAGCCCTTCGTCCCTGTCAACTTAGTAGGCCCACAAGTCAGCCTCCCAGCAAGGTGGGTCCCAGCTAGCCGGGGGAGTATTCATTTTTTTGTGCGTAATAAGGAGGCACTTCCGGTGGGTCCGAGCTGACTGCGGGGGGGACGTTTTTTTCGCGAAATACGGTGGCCCATCCAGTGGGTCCCAGCAGTCAGGGGGAAACGATTTTTTTCGCAAAATATTGGTGGCCCGTCCAGTGGGTCCTCGTTGTTAGGTGGAGGAATAATTATTTTGCACGTAATAAGGAGGCACTTCCTTGCTGCGGCCGTGGACCCAGCTGTCAGCCTCTCCATGTACAGTCCACGTCCGATGGAAGCTGTTCCTTGACCACGTTGACCACGCTGCGTCGAGAACACCAGGGTGGTGGACGACGGCGAGGCCTAGGAAGGGGAGGACGTGGAGCCGGGGAAGACGCGGCAGTGGATGCCCACGCGTAGAGGAGTACGAGGGTTCACTGGTTCGCTGCGGTGTGAGGCTGCCGTCGCCACAGAATAACAGGGGGTGTGGGTGAGTAGAGGGATGGCGTGGCCAGCGGTGGGAGTAGTAGGGGCGGTGAGGCCTCCGCCGCATCGCAGCCGTCCATGGGAGGCAGGAGCACGAGGCACGACCGGCGCTGGTTTGGGCGGCTGGAGCAAGAAGACCAGAGGTTGAAGAAGCACTACGGCCGTTGGATGGACATCGTATGGTCATTGGAGCTAGAATCGTGCATATTGACTAAGTTGTCAAAGCCCTCCGTCCCCGTCAACTTAGTAGGCCCTGAAGTCAACCTGCCACTAAGGTGGGTCCCAGCTAGCAGGGGGTATTCATTTTTTTGTGCATAATAAGGAGGCACTTCAGGTGGGTCCGAGCTGACAGCAGGGGGAACGTTTTTTCGCGAAATACGATGGTCCGTCGGGTGGGTCCCAGCAGTCAGGGGCAAACGTTTTTTCGTGATATACTGGTGGGCGTCCGGTGGGTCCTTGCTGTGAGGTGGAGGAATAATTATTTTCCGCGTAATAAGGAGGCACTTCCTTGCGGCTGTCGTGGACCCAGCTGTCAGCCTCTCCACGTACAGTATTCTTCTGATAGAATTCGGTCGTTGACCACATTGACCATGGCGCGCCGACATCACCACGGCGGTGGACGACGGCGAGGCCTAGGAAGGGGACGACGCGGAGCCGGGGAAGATGTGGCAGTGGATGCCCACGTGGAGAGGAGTACGAGGGTTCACTGGTTCGGCTGCGCTGCCGTCGCCGCCGAATAACAGGGGGTGTGGGTGAGTGGAGTGGAGGGATGGCCTGGCCAACGGTGGGAGTAGTGTGGGGGCGGTGAGGCCTCCGCGGCAGCACAGCCAGCCACGGGAGGCAGGAGCAGGCGGCACCACTGGCGCTGCTTTGGGCGGCTGGAGCAAGAAGACCAGAGGTTGAAGAAGCACTACGGCCGTTGGATGGACATCGTACGGTCAGTCGAGCTAGAATCGTGCATATTGACTAAGTTGACAAAGCCCTTCATCCCCGTCAACTTAATAGGCCCACTATACTGGGTCCCAGCTAGCAGGGGGAGTATTCATTTTTTTGTGCATAATAAGGAGGCACTTCCTTGCGTGCGAAGATATAGCTGGTGGGTCCGAGCTGTGAGCGGCGGTAACGTTTTTTTCGCGAAATACAGGGGCCGCTTCGGTGGGTCCCAGATGTCAGGTGGAGGAAATCATTATTTTGTGCGTAATAAGGAGGAATTTCCTTGCGTGCGGCCGTGGACCCAGCTGTCAGCCTCTCCACGTACAGTCCACTTGAAATGCATGTCGGTCGTTGACCACGCTGACCACGCCACGCCGAGAGCACCAGGGAGGTGAACGACGGCGAGGCCTAGGAAGGGAACGACACGGTGGCAGGGAAGACTCGGCCATTGTTTTTGTTTCCCACGCGAAGGGGAGTACGACTGTACGAGGGTTTACTGGTTCGTCTACCGTCGCCGGAGAATAACAGTAGGTGTGGGTGAGTAGAGGGATGGCTAGGCCTGCGATGGGAGTACGGTGGGGTGGTGAGGCCTGCGCGGCAGCACAGCCGGCCGCGGGGAGCCGGGAGCAGGCAGTCCCGCCGGTGCTTGTTTGAGCGGCTGGAGCAGGAAGAGCAGAGATTGAAGAAGCACAACGGTCATTGGATGGACATCCAACAGTATACATGCCATCTGTGGAAAGCCTCAAATCTGTGGAAAACAGCATACATCCCATCTGCCATTATTTCAAATAATTTACAGCCCATTTGCTAATTCTTACGGGTTTTTTTGGAGCCCATATTCTTTATGTTAGCATTACAGCCCATATTGTGGCCACGGTTAAAAAATTATACGAAATTTTGCATATGTCGGTGCGGTCTGAACTGTTTTTAATCCCGAAATTTCGAGTCACATTTAGACTGATTTTAAAAATAAATGTATATCAATATAAAATCCAATAAATTGTCCACGCATAAAAATCAATGCAATTTAAAATCTCAAAATGAAAAAAAAGATATTTGAAAATAATTGATGTGTATTAAAAATGTACAAGCCATTTCTCATTACTGATAGGTCATTTTCTCGGCCAGCGGAATGAAGCTCTCCTCTTCTTGAAAGATTTGCAGTCCAACAGGCCTGATAAAGCGACTTACATGACAAATCATAAAAGAAATGTGCTAGCCATTTTCATAAAGAAAAAAAAAACTACTGTGCTGGTCTGTGGTAAACATAAAAGAAAAGGCTGTCTAGACAGGCTAGAGTGTCCCGCACAGCCTAGTTGACACCCTGCTTCCGTCTCAAAAACAAATTAGATAAATGCCACTCCAACTATGGCTATTCATAAAAATGCCACTGCAATTTCCAAACTTTGAAAAATGCCACTGCAATTTTTGCAAACTTTGAAAAACGCCACTGCAGTTTGCAAACTTTGAAAAACGCCACTCCAGACTTCGAAAAATGCCACTAGAAATGGCGTTTTTCAAAGTTTGGAAATTACAGTGGCATTTCTCGGATACACCAGATTTGGAGTGGCATTTATCAAATTAACCCAAAACAAAAATAACTGGGCGAGCTGCTGGGTCCCTAGTGTCAGCCGCTCGTTGTGCAATTCTCTCGTTTATTGACTACGTTGACAATGGCATGGCACCCAGATGTCAGAAATCCACTAGGAGGAGCCATTTTTTATTGGCTTGAAATAAGGAGGCACTTGCTTGCATACTGCCATGACCTTGGCGGGACCCTGCTATCATCCTCTCCACGTATAGTACCAGTTAGTCGTGCTTCAAAACTGATCGGCACGCCATTAAAAAAATAAAGGTCGATAACTAATGCGGCACCTCGGGCCAAGGCGGCCAGATCGCATTTTGCACGAGAAATTACACACCATGTTTCGTTGACATGTGGTCCCGTTCCAACATATCAGTGAGACGACGGCGAGTAGTAGGAGTATTTCCGAACGGACGTGTAGGCCGGGGTGCCTCTTCGTGAACCGTGGCAAACTCGCAACCGTCCACCGACTCTTTGCCTTTCCCTCTCGATTTGGAACTGTTGTCGCACGCTCTTCCTCTCCCTCCTCCACTTTCCTTCAGCCCTTCACCCTTTCTTCTGCCATTGTTCGATCATCTTCTCCATGGAGGGAACAGGCCGGAAACGACCCTATTATTCTTGCCCCGATCTGAAAGATGACGTGGTGGAGGAACTCATTGATCCATGCGACGTCATTACCTCGGCTAGCATGGCAGGTTCGTTCAAGCCCATTCTCGACACAACTAATAACATCATTACAAAGAACCCAAGAGTCAAGGAGCGGTTTGATCTCCCCTATCTTCTTCGCCGTGACCCTGATGACTGGCGCCGGCACGACGGAGGCCTTGCCCTGTGCAAGTTGATGCCGCTTGATAATGATACATATGATGTTAAGATGCCATCGCTTGAGGGCAAGGCTTGGGCGGGCGCAAATGGAGATTGGGTTTTTTACATTGGGTCCAACTGCGAGTGGGAACTTGTGAATGTGTACACTCGTGACCGGGTTCCACTTCCAAAAATCTCAGCACACTGCCCAGAGGTTGAGCACACCGGTAATGTACGCGCGTTCAAATGCGATCATAGTGACTATCTTCTATAGAAGATAGCAATTTGTCGAGTCCACAACCACTCTTGGAATTACAACAACTATGAAGTTGTTGCTATCTTCGACAAGCTTGTTGCCATCCTTAGTGGTTTGACTCGATGGACATTGCTCAAAAATCAGTTTCTGTGCACGAATGAGTACCGAGATGCAATTCAATACGAGGGCCTTGTGTTTGCTGCCACCACTCATGGCACTCTTTTTGCATGGTATCCTCGTAGTTTCCGTACGTTTGTCTTCCACCGTAATTATAATTGTTTCATCGACATGCATGCGGGTTAGCAAGTTTGCCTTTACTAATTAACCTTCTTCTTGTGTTTCCAAGGTCCTGTGAACATCCCAGCACCTATACTTGAAAAAATTTATAACCAAGGGGGAGATGCCGATGGTGATTATCACGAGCAGCGCCCATATACTCTGTGGCACCAGGCAACTAATTCCGATGGATCACCTCTTCTTGTGTGTATACAGCCCACTGATGATGTTACTGCTAAGGAAGCAGTTGTCTCCCATGGTCGCACTCTCCGGACATATTCCAACACCCGTTGCATGGTACTCGGGATGGATACTAGTGTGCTAGCGCCAACTCCTTCTCCGTGGCACAGAATTGATAGTCTTGGAGAAAACTCGCTCTTCCTCGGACAAAACTATCCGATGATGGTGAAAGGCGATCCAACTGCTGTTGACACATTTATGAGAAGCAACTGTGTCTATACCTCGGACATTTGGGTGGTTCCCTATCCTGGTACTGATATAGTAGGCCGCTTCAGCCTGGATGATCAGTCCTGCGTTGGTCTCCAGATCGACAACGGATGGCCCGTCCCAGAGAATCACTTGTGGTTCAAAGCAAGCGTTTCCAACGCCGCGGAATGGTTGAGTTGAAGTTCATTTCATGGCTTGTTATTAGTTGTGTGGTGAAAACTTTAGTATTTATAATGTATCCTCGTTGTCGATGTGGGTTGATGACCTGTTGTATGTAATAAAATGATATGCCTGTGATAAACTTACTAAATTTATGAATGGCTTTCGAGTCGCTTATCTGAGTGAGTGGTGCGACGAGGCAAAAAAATAATTTCCAAATACATAATTGTACGTGCATTGCAACAGGTTATCGGATGAGGCCAATCAACTATAGTAGTACACTATTTGTACTAGCTTCACATGCTTCGCGTGTCGGGCGGGTGATTTTACTGTAGCCATATGTTAATGTGTTCGATATACTTAACCAGCACCTCGAATCCTCGATACTAGTACTATATAGTAGGAGTAAGTAGTAGGAGTAGTAGGGTGGCATGGGCCAGAACAAGCATTCACGTCCAGGAGTATGGCACACGCCACCACCACGACATCCATCTGACACCATATTATCTGTTGGAGTCCATGCTAGAGGAATCTCTTCAACCTCGTCATTTCTCTAACTTCAGCCATCCAGCGGCGGGCGAGGTGGGGGTTTGCCGATAGTCGGTTTCCTTAACTGTGGTCCCACTTGTAAGGCAACTCCAACGCACGACCCCAAACGGACCTCCGTTTTGCACGAACTCCAACGATAGTTTTGACTAGAAAAGCAAGACCAAAGAAAACAAGAACCACAAGAATACATTTTACTTCTCCTGTAAGTTGGATTAGTGCCTTCTCGATGCATTCATTGTTGATCTGCGGAGGCTCGATCTTGCGTGCTTCTTTCTTCTTCGAGTGTAAAGAAGTAGACATTGCTTCCTCGCATCTAGTCTCAAGTCTAGCCTCTATTCTAGTAGGAGTATCAACAAGTGCACTGCTCTCATGCGAGAGCAGAACCGAAGATTTGGTCGGGTTCTTCCTCCTTTTGCCGACACGTGGGACATCCAGCATCCAGGTTGTGTCATGAAAGAAAATAGAGTGGTAGTTGAAGCCACGAGATGTGCATCTTGGGTTAAACTGTAAATAGAATCTTACTACTCTTGAGTAACTCCAAAAGCGGCCACCGAAGATCTTTATTGGATTTGTTTTTCATCACCAGCACGTCGAGGTGAAAGATGTGCAGGTTCAGTGGGTCCTCTTGCGTTTTCACTGACATGTGGGGCCGCATGTGATCAAACAGACAATGGGCTCCGCGCGTCCGCTGGCTGGCTAAGAAGAGAGATAGAGGAGGGCTGAGCACGGACTACAGGAAATTTGTTCTACGTACCTCGATATAGTGGGGTGGCATGGGCCATAACTAGCATTCACGTCTAGCAGTACGGCACACGCCACCCACACGAGTCCCATCCGACACCGATTTTCTTGGAGTCCGTGCTACAACCATCTCTTCTCCCTCCTGTTTTCTCAGCCATCGCGCGTTGGGCAGGGTGGGGGTTTGCCGATAGTCGGTTTGCTCAACTGCGGTCCCACCTGTAAGTGAAAATGCAATACCGCACGCATTCCTGCTTGAGCGGCGTGCCGGACCAACCGTGTGGGGGTGTGATGCAAAAACGGCAGGCTTTTACTTTTGAACTCGTAATTTGTAAAATTTGGTTATGCTCCATGGCGCGACCGATAGATAGAAAATAACGATTTTGCCTAGAGTAATGAGAAGTTTGGTTCTGGCACCGTTCATGCATGGAGTACGTACGAAAATTATGAAGTTGATGCGAAAGGTAAAAATACATACGGATCCATCAACGTTCAATGACATCCTCACGCCCTAGTGCACCGGGTCATCAACCGACGTGTGAGGAGCAGCGGCGTTGGCGGCAAGCTCAACGTGCTTCTGAACAGTGCCGTCCAAGGTTGCCCTGCGCTCCAAGAAGGCCAGCGTCCTATCGTCCTCCTCTTGCATGTAGTAGTCCTTGTGGACGATTTGCGCGTAGACGTGGGTGATTATGTCGATGGTGTCTTGCTGCGCCAGGCGCTGTGCGGTGAGCGCGACCTCGAGGTGGACATTCTCTGGCGCGACGGCGGGCAGTCGCAGGGCCACCAGTGCGTCGAAGAAGTTGTTACCATAGTGGCCGTTGAGGGTGACGGGCATCACAGAGCCTGGGCGCGTCGGCTGGAGGCTTATGTCAAAGTCGTCCGCAAGCTTCTTGACGACGGTGAACTTGTCGAGGAAACCGACGAGGACCTCGTCGAAGAAGGAGACGAAGCTGTCGTCCAAGCGGCCCCTCGCCCTGGCGCCCTCAAGCAATACTACCTAGAGACGTTCCCCGGTTCCGGGCCGCAGGCCGGTGTCGTGGACTTTCTGGCACAGCCGGCTGATGCTCGCGCTCATCGCCTCCATGGGTCTAGCGTAGCTTCTAGTCAACTGATCTTGCAATTCAAGTGATCACTCAGCCCTTGGTTAGCGTGCGTACGTGCGTAGGAATTCGTACTACTCCTCGGCCCTCTACTGCACCTGCCTTTGGCTGTATGATAGGTCGGCAAGCCACCCCCTAGGGCCACGTGTCATTCACCCAAAGGCAGTTGCCGTAATTCAATGAAGCTACGTGCCCCTCCGTGCCGGTGCAGTATAGTCATCTTACCGGACCTCTAGTTGGGGCCAAATGAGAGAAGTTTGATGTTTACTGGTTTATTGGTCCCCTTTGCATTTTGCGCCAAGTTTTGACCTTTGATTTAACTAATAAAATGCTAATGCATGTTAACAAAAATGTTGTGTAAGTCAGCTTATGAAAACCAAATAATCCCAGAATACTTAGGCACGGTGCAGTAAATCCCTCCTTGTTTCATATTTCATGACATATCAACCAATGAGAGATGTGGGCCCTGCATGCTTTCAATGACTTGAGACTACCAAACATGACATGCAGTGTTTAGTTCATTGCATGTTATCCTATTAGTACTCTAGTTAGGAGTAGCAAAAAAACATTAAGTTCTCTCGTCGATAGGAATAAAACACCATGTATTTATTTACAGAGGGAGTAGTACATTTTTGGTGACATGCATTACTAGATATTGCTAGTTAAATACTAAAATCCAGATGGACGTGGTAGTACTCCTAAATCCAGACAGTGGTGCTACTAGTACTAGTAGTAGTACTACCAATGTAGGAGTAGTAAGAGGAGTACTAGCACTGTACTATCCGTTGGTCAAATTATTACGTGCTGCTCCTCACAGTGAAGTGACAAGACCCTGCGCCGGAGATGATACCTGAGTATAGGCGCCTTGTTCGGCATACCATAGTCAGCCTCACCGTCTGGAGTCACTGTCATCATGGCTGTAGAGCTAGCCTGCTTACAACTAGCCCTGTTCGACATAATTTCCCGTGTGTAGATGCCCGTGCATTGCACGGAACACCAAGATTGGGGGTGGACGGCTCCGGCAGCGGCCATCGCGCCATATTTTTCCACGGCCTTCTAGTCCTAGATGTGGTGGAGAGGAGATCAGGCTGATTGTTACAGACAAGGAGTTGTTTGTAAATAGGGAACAAGTGCGGGCATCTTTTTGCAAAAATGGAGTAGCTTGGTTTGTATGCGTCAGATCTAGATCCGATGGCTACTGGTGAAAGATGGGAGGCACAACATCATCACCAACTCAGGACCTGTTTGATTCATAGGATTTTGAAAACGCATGAATAGGACACGGCAATATTACAAGTTTCAAACTAATATTACAAATGTTAGGAGTAATGCTGCACCTACGAAGACGGAATTACTAGGAAGTTTACGTAAGAACTTTCGTTACTTTAGGTGGATGCAGCATTATCGTACAAACTAAAATCCACCGCCCTGACAAGTCACTAATGGGCAAATACGTTTTCGAGTCTCTGGCCACTTGATGTTTCAAAAACAAATTCAGCTTCTGCGGAGAAATGAGCTCCACCGTGTACCCGCGCGGGTGTGGCTGGGCACGAAGCGTGACTACATGCACGGTGCACCTATTCTCTTCTTGTATACGTACACCACCTACGTGGGGTTGTGTGAGAGAGATACAAACCTGAAGGAAATATGCCCTAGAGGCAATAATAAAGTTATTATTTATTTCCTTATAATCATGATAAATGTTTATTATTCATGCTAGAATTGTATTAACCGGAAACATAATACACGTGTGAATACATAGACAAACAAAGTGTCACTAGTATGCCTCTACTTGGCTAGCTCGTTAATCAAAGATGGTTAAGTTTCCTAACCATGAACAATGAGTTGTTATTTGATTAACGGGATCGCATCATTAAGAGAATGATCTGATTGACATGACCCATTCCATTAGCTTAGCACCCGATCGTTTAGTATGTTGCTATTGCTTTCTTCATGATTATACATGTTCCTATAACTATGAGATTATGCAACTCCCATTTACCGGAGGAACACTTTGGGTACTACCAAACGTCACAACGTAACTGGGTGATTATAAAGGAGTACTACAGGTGTCTCCAAAGGTACATGTTGGGTTGGCGTATTTCGAGATTAGGTTTTGTCACTCCGATTGTCGGAGAGGTATCTCTGGGCCCTCTCGGTAATGCACATCACTTAAGCCTTGCAAGCATTGCAACTAAATGAGTTAGTTGCGGGATGATGTATTACAGAACGAGTAAAGAGACTTACCGGCAACGAGATTGAACTAGGTATTGGAATACCGACGATCAAATCTCGGGCAAGTAACATACCGATGACAAAGGGAACGACGTATGTTGTTATGCGGTCTGACCGATAAAGATCTTCGCAGAATATGTAGGAGCCAATATGGGAATCCAGGTCCCACTATTGGTTATTGACCGGAGACATGTCTCTGTCATGTCTACATTGTTCTCGAACCCGTAGGGTCCGCACGCTTAAGGTTACGATGACAGTTATATTATGAGTTTATGCATTTTGATGTACCGAAGTTTGTTCGGAGTCCCGGATGTGATCACGGACATGACGAGGAGTATCGAAATGGTCGAGACATAAAGATTGATATTTTGGAAGCCTATGTTTGGATACTGGAAGTGTTCCGGGTGAAATCGGGATTTTACCGGAGTACCGGGAGGTTACCGGAACCCCCCGGGACCTAAATGGGCCATGATGGGCCTTAGTGGAAAAGAGAAGAGGCAGCCCTACATGGGCCGCGCGCCCCTCCCCTCCCTTGGTCCGAATAGGACAAGGAGAGGGGGCCGGCCCCTCTCTCTCTTTTCCCCCCTCCGTGAATCCTATTCCAACTAGGATTGGGGGGCGGGGGGGGGGGGGAATCCTACTCCTAGAGGGAGTAGGACTCCCCTGGCACGCCCTTCTTAGCCTGCCGCCTCCCCCCCTCTAGTCCTTTATATACGAAGGCAGGGGCACCCCAGAGAGACACAAGTTGATCCACGTGATCTTTTCCTTAGCCGTGTGCGGCGCCCCAGCCACCATAGTCCTCGATAATATTGTAGCGGAGTTTAGGCGAAGCCCTGCTGCAATAGTACATCAAGATCGTCATCACGCTGTCGTGCTGACGGAACTCTTCCCTGACACTTTGCTGGATCGGAGTCCGGGGATCGTCATCGAGCTGAACGTGTGCTAGAACTTGGAGGTGCCATAGTTTCGGTGCTTGATCGGTCGGATCGTGAAGACGTACGACTACATCAACCAAACGCTTCCATTGTCGATCTACTAGGTATGTAGATCACACTCCCCCTCGCTCGTTGCTATGCGTCACGTGATCTGGCGTGTGTGTAGGAAATTTTTTGAAATTACTACGTTCCCCAACAGTGGCATCCGAGCCTAGGTTTTAAATGTTGATGTTTTATGCACGAGTAGAACACAAGTGAGTTGTGGGCGATATAAGTCATACTGCTTACCAGCATGTCATACTTTGGTTCGACGGTATTGTTGGATGAAGCGGCCCAGATCGACATTACGCGTACGCTTACGCGAGAACGGTTCTCCCGACGTGCTTTGCACAGAGGTGGCTTGTGGGTGACAGTTTCTCCAACTTTAGTTGAACTGAGTGTGGCTACGCCCGGTCCTTGCGAAGGTTAAAACAGCACCAACTTGACAAACTATCGTTGTGGTTTTGATGCGTAGGTACGATTGGTTCTTGCTTAAGCCCGTAGCAGCCACGTAAAACTTGCAACAACAAAGTAGAGGACGTCTAACTTGTTTTTGCAGGGCATGTTGTGATGTGATATGGTCACGACATGATGCTGAATTTTATTGTATGAGACGATCATGTTTTGTAATCGAGTTATCGGCAACTGGCAGGAGCCATATGGTTGTCGCTTTATTGTATGCAATGAAATCGTGATGTAATGCTTTACTTTATCACTAAATGGTAGCGATAGTCGTGGAAGCACAAGCTTGGCGAGGCGACAACGATGCTACGATGGAGATCAAGGTGGCACGCCAGTGACGATGGTGATCACGACGGTGCTTCGAAGATGGAGATCACAAGCACAATATGATGATGGCCATATCATATCACTTATATTGATTGCACGTGATGTTTATCTTTTATGCATCTTATCTTGCTTTGATTGACGGTAGCATTATAAGATGATCTCTCACTAATTATCAAGAAGTGTTCTCCCTGAGTATGCACCGTTGCGAAAGTTCTTCGTGCTGAAACACCACGTGATGATCGGGTGTGATAGGTTCTACGTTCAAATACAACGGGTGCAAAACAGTTGTACACGCGGAATACTCAGGTTATACTTGACGAGCCAAGCATATACAGATATGGCCTCGGAACACGGAGACTGAAAGGTCGAGCGTGAATCATATAGTAGATATGATCAACATAATGATGTTCACCAATGAAACTACTCCATCTCACGTGATGATCGGACATGGTTTAGTTGATTTGGATAACGTAATCACTTAGAGGATTAAGAGGGATGTCTATCTAAGTGGGAGTTCTTTAAGTAGATTAACTGAACTTAAATTTATCATGAAACTTAGTACCTGATTAGTATCTTGCTTGTTTATGCTTGTTTGTAGATAGATGGCTCGTGTTGTTGTTCCGTTGAATTTTAATGCGTTCCTTGAGAAAGCAAAGTTGAAAGATGAAGGTAGCAATTACACGGACTGGGTCCGTAACTTGAGGATTATCCTCATTGCTGCACAGAAGAATTACGTCCTGGAAGCACCGCTGGGTGCCAGGCCTGCTGCAGGAGCAACGCCGGATGTTATGAACGTCTGGCAGAGAAAAGCTAATGACTACTCGATAGTTCAGTGTGCCATGCTTTACGGCTTAGAATCGGGACTTCAACGACGTTTTGAACGTCATGGAGCATATGAGATGTTCCAGGAGTTGAAGTTAATATTTCAAGCAAATGCCCGGATTGAGAGATATGAAGTCTCTAATAAGTTCTATAGTTGCAAGATGGAGGAGAACAGTTCTGTCAGTGAGCATATACTTAAAATGTCTGGGTATAATAATCACTTGATTCAATTGGGAGTTAATTTTCCAGATGATTGCGTCATTGACAGAATTCTCCAATCACTGCCACCAAGCTACAAGAGCTTCGTGATGAACTATAATATGCAAGGGATGAATAAGACTATTCCCGAGCTCTTCGCACTGCTGAAAGCTGCGGAGGTAGAAATCAAGAAGGAGCATCAAGTGTTGATGGTCAACAAGACCACTAGTTTCAAGAAAAAGGGCAAAGGAAAGAAGAAGGGGAACTTCAAGAAGAACAGCAAGCCAGTTGTTGCTCAAGAGAAGAAACCCAAGTCTGGACCTAAGCCTGAAACTGAGTGCTTCTACTGCAAGCAGACTGGTCACTGGAAGCGGAACTGCCCCAAGTATTTGGCGGATAAGAAGGATGGCAAAGTGAACAAAGGTATATGTGATATACATGTTATTGATGTGTACCTTACTAATACTCGCAGTAGCACCTGGGTATTTGATACTGGTTCTGTTGCTAATATTTGCAACTCGAAACAGGGGCTACGGATTAAGCGAAGATTGGCTAAGGATGAGGTGACGATGCGCGTGGGAAACGGTTCCAAAGTCGATGTGATCGCGGTCGGCACGCTACCTCTACATCTACCTTCGGGATTAATATTAGACCTAAATAATTGTTATTTGGTGCCAGCGTTAAGCATGAACATTATATCTGGATCTTGTTTGATGCGAGACAATTATTCATTTAAATCAGAGAATAATGGTTGTTCTATTTATATGAGTAATATCTTTTATGGTCATGCACCCTTGAAGAGTGGTCTATTCTTGTTGAATCTCGATAGTAGTAACACACATATTCATAATGTTGAAGCCAAAAGATGCAGAGTTGATAATGATAGTGCAACTTATTTGTGGCACTGCCGTTTAGGTCATATCGGTGTAAAGCGCATGAAGAAACTCCATACTGATGGACTTTTAGAACCACTTGATTATGAATCACTTGGTACTTGCGAACCGTGCCTCATGGGCAAGCTGACAAAAACGCCGTTCTCCGGTACTATGGAGAGAGCAACAGATTTGTTGGAAATCATACATATAGATGTATGTGGTCCGATGAATATTGAGGCTCGTGGCGGATATCGTTATTTTCTCACCTTCACAGATGATTTGAGCAGATATGGGTATATCTACTTAATGAAACATAAGTCTGAAACATTTGAAAAGTTCAAAGAATTTCAGAGTGAAGATGAAAATCATCGTAACAAGAAAATAAAGTTTCTACGATCTGATCGTGGAGGAGAATATTTGAGTTACGAGTTTGGTGTACATTTGAAAAATTGTGGAATAGTTTCGCAACTCACGCCACCCGGAACACCACAACGTAATGGTGTGTCCGAACGTTGTAATCGTACTTTACTAGATATGGTGCGATCTATGATGTCTCTTACTGATTTACCGCTATCGTTTTGGGGATACGCTCTAGAGACGGCCGCATTCACGTTAAATAGGGCACCATCAAAATCCGTTGAGACGACGCCTTATGAACTGTGGTTTGGCAAGAAACCAAAGTTGTCGTTTCTAAAAGTTTGGGGCTGCGATGCTTATGTGAAAAACCTTCAACCTGATAAGCTCGAACCCAAATCGGAGAAATGTGTCTTCATAGGATATCCAAAGGAGACTATTGGATACACCTTCTATCACAGATCTGAAGGCAAGACTTTTGTTGCTAAATTCGGAAACTTTCTAGAGAAGGAGTTTCTCTCGAAAGAAGTGAGTGGGAGGAAAGTAGAACTTGACGAGGTAACTGTACCTGCTCCCTTATTGGAAAGTAGTACACCACAGAAAACTGTTTCTGCGACACCTACTCCAATTAGTGAGGAAGTTAATGATAATGATCATGAAACTTCCGAACAAGATACTACTGAACCTCGTTGATCAACCAGAGTAAGATCCGCGCCAGAGTGGTACGGTAATCCTGTTCTGGAAGTCATGCTACTAGATCATGATGAACCTACGAACTATGAAGAAGCGATGATGAGCCCAGATTCCGCAAAGTGGCTTGAAGCTATGAAATCTGAGATGGGATCCATGTATGAGAACAAAGTATGGACTTTGGTTGACTTGCCCGATGATCGGCAAGCAATTGAGAATAAATGGATCTTCAAGAAGAAGACTCACGCTGACGGTAATATTACTGTCTACAAAGCTCCACTTGTCGCAAAAGGTTTTCGGCAAGTTCAAGGGATTGACTACGATGAGACCTTCTCACCCGTAGCGATGCTTAAGTCTGTCCGAATCATGTTAGCAATTGCCGCATTTTATGATTATGAAATTTGGCAGATGGATGTCAAAACTGCATTCCTGAATGGATTTCTGGAAGAAGAGTTGTATATGATGCAACCAGAAGGTTTTGTCGATACAAAGGGAGCTAACAAAGTGTGCAAGCTCCAGCGATCCATTTATAGACTGGTGCAAGCCTCTCAGAGTTGGAATAAACGTTTTGATAGTGTGATCAAAGCATTTGGTTTTATGCAGACTTTTGGAGAAGCCTGTATTTACAAGAAAGTGAGTGGGAGCTCTGTAGCATTTCTGAAATTATGTGTGGATGACATATTACTAATTGGAAATGATGTAGAATTTCTAGATAGCATAAAGGGATACTTGAATAAGATTTTTTCAATGAAAGACCTTGGTGAAGCTGCTTACATATTAGGCATTAAGATCTATAGAGATAGATCAAGACGCTTAATTGGACTTTCACAAACCACATACCTTGACAAAGTTTTGAAAAAGTTCAAAATGGATCAAGCAAAGAAAGGGTTCTTGCCTGTGTTACAAGGTGTGAAGTTGAGTAAGACTCAATGCCCGACCACTGCAGAAGATAGAGAGAATATGAAAGATGTTCCCTATGCATCAGCCATAGGATCTATCATGTATACCAGACCTGATGTGTGCCTTGCTATAAGTCTAGCAGGGAGGTACCAAAGTAATCTAGGAGTGGATCACTGGACAGCGGTTAAGAACATCCTGAAATACCTGAAAAGGACTAAGGATATGCTTCTCGTATATGGAGGTGACAAAGAGCTCATCGTAAAAGGTTAGGTTGATACAAGCTTTGACACTGATCCGGACGATTCTAAATCGCAAACCGGATACGTGTTTACATTAAACGGTGGGGCTGTAAGTTGGTGCAGTTCTAAACAAAGCGTTGTAGCGGGATCTACATGTGAAGCGGAGTACATAGCTGCTTCGGAAGCAGCAAATGAAGGAGTCTGGATGAAGGAGTTCATATCCGATCTAGGTGTCATACCTAGTGCATCGGGTCCAATGAAAATCTTTTGTGACAATACTGGTGCAATTGCCTTGGCAAAGGAATCCAGATTTCACAAGAGAACCAAGCACATCAAGAGACACTTCAATTCCATCCGGGATCTAGTCCAGGTGGGAGACATAGAGATTTGCAAGATACATACGGATCTGAATATTGCAGACCCATTGACTAAACCTCTTTCACGAGCAAAACATGATCAGCACCAAGGCTCCATGGGTGTTAGAATCATTACTGTATAATCTAGATTATTGACTCTAGTGCAAGTGGGAGACTGAAGGAAATATGCCCTAGAGGCAATAATAAAGTTATTATTTATTTCCTTATAATCATGATAAATGTTTATTATTCATGCTAGAATTGTATTAACCGGAAACATAATACACGTGTGAATACATAGACAAACAAAGTGTCACTAGTATGCCTCTACTTGACTAGCTCGTTAATCAAAGATGGTTATGTTTCCTAACCATGAACAATTAGTTGTTATTTGATTAATGGGATCACATCATTAAGAGAATGATCTGATTGACATGACCCATTCCATTAGCTTAGCACCCGATCGTTTAGTATGTTGCTATTGCTTTCTTCATGACTTATACATGTTCCTATAACTATGAGATTATGCAACTCCCATTTACCGGAGGAACACTTTGGGTACTACCAAATGTCACAACGTAACTGGGTGATTATAAAGGAGTACTACAGGTGTCTCCAAAGGTACATGTTGGGTTGGTGTATTTCGAGATTAGGTTTTGTCACTCCGATTGTCGGAGAGGTATCTCTGGGCCCTCTCGGTAATGCACATCACTTAAGCCTTGCAAGCATTGCAACTAAATGAGTTAGTTGCGGGATGATGTATTACAGAACGAGTAAAGAAACTTACCGTCAACGAGATTGAACTAGGTATTGGAATACCGACGATCAAATCTCGGGCAAGTAACATACCGATGACAAAGGGAACGACGTATGTTGTTATGCGGTCTGACCGATAAAGATCTTCGTAGAATATGTAGGAGCCAATATGGGCATCCAGGTCCCGCTATTGGTTATTGACCGGAGACATGTCTCGGTCATGTCTACATTGTTCTCGAACCCGTAGGGTCCGCACGCTTAAGGTTACGATGACAGTTATATTATGAGTTTATGCATTTTGATGTACTGAAGTTTGTTCGGAGTCCCGGATGTGATCACGGACATGAAGAGGAGTCTCGAAATGGTCGAGACATAAAGATTGATATGTTTGGATACCGGAAGTGTTCTGGGTGAAATCGGGATTTTACCGGAGTACCGGGAGGTTACCGGAACCCCCCGGGAGCTAAATGGGCCATGATGGGCCTTAGTGGAAAAGAGAATAGGCAGCCCTACATGGGCCGCGCGCCCCTCCCCTCCCTTGGTCCGAATAGGACAAGGAGAGGGGGCCGGCCCCTCTCTCTCTTTTCCCCCCTCCGCGAATCCTATTCCAACTAGGATTGGGGGGGAATCCTACTCCCAGAGGGAGTAGGACTCTCCTGGCGCGCCCTCCTTGGCCGGCCGCCTCCCCCCCTCTAGTCCTTTATATACGGAGGCAGGGGCACCCTAGAGAGACACAAGTTGATCCACGTGATCTTTTCCTTAGCCGTGTGCGGCGCCCGAGCCACCATAGTCCTCAATAATATTGTAGCGGAGTTTAGGCGAAGCCCTGCTGCAATAGTACATCAAGATCGTCACCACGCCGTCGTGCTGACGGATCTCTTCCCCGACACTTTGCTGGATCGGAGTCCGGGGATCATCATCGAGCTGAACGTGTGCTAGAACTCGGAGGTGCCGTAGTTTCGGTGCTTGATCGGTCGGATCGTGAAGACGTACGACTACATCAACCAAACGCTTCCGTTGTCGATCTACTAGGTATGTAGATCACACTCCCCCCCGCTCGTTGCTATGCGTCACATGATCTTGCGTGTGCGTAGGATTTTTTTTGAAATTACTACGTTCCCCAACAAAACCTAGAGAGATATAGTGTGTGGGTTCTTTAGAGTTTTTTTTGTGTGTGTGTGGGGGGGGGGGTCAATCAAAAAATTTAACATTTGCAATGTGTGTGAAATAGAGTCCTGGATATAACATATATATAGAGGGGGCGATCCACGAGCAGAGAGTGGAGGTATCATCGGCTTGAGGTGTCCATAGAATCGAAGAGAGGGATGATGTGTGTGTGTGCGTGTGCGCGCGCGATCGATAAAGAGTGCCATCGAATTTGTGTGTGCCCACGTCAAAGATATAGAGTGGCTGGCCTACTGGAACGTGAGATGGGACATGTGCAGTTTGTCTCTGTGGCATGGATACCTACCTGCAACGCTCGTCTATCGGTGTGTGGTGGGGGAAGAGGGAGGCCCAATTAACTATAGAGGTACAATGGCTGGTATATGTGTGGAGGAGGAGAGAGGCCTACCTCATGTATTAAGGAGATCGATCTACCTCATGTATTCGGGAGATCGATCGGCATCCATGCATATGTGCAGGAGATGAATAAGGTTGGGAGTAAGACAGAGCTAGAGTGTTGGAGGGGGTGGTAGTGGAGTTGCTTCTAACAAATGGTGGGATAGGCTTGCTAGACAAACGGAGGGCACGCCCGGAATATCAACAAGAGAGGAGATGGATGCTTGTTGTCTGTGCACATGCGTGTGAGAGACGGGTCAGGAGGCATGCACGAATGATGAGGGGGGATGATGTGGCTGTGGTAAGCAGACGTAACTACATAGGAAGATCAATCGCCCTTTGTAAGAGAAAGGAGAGACATAACTTGTGAGGTACGTCGATCGATGGGGGAGTAGTTAAAGTCGATCTAGGTATATGTTGGGAGATCGATCGGTATACATGCATGAGTGTGTTAGAAGCAGATGAGGCACGAGGAGAAGGATAGAGAGAGAGGGATGCATGTAGGAGGTAGTACGAGAGGCATAGTATATCGAGGGGCAGGAGTGTGCGAGTACGAGAACGATGAAAAGAGTGGTGGGAGTGAGGCATGGACGGTGACAAGAGAAGAGGGGAAGCTTGTGTTTGTGCTAGGCACACTTGGCTAGAGAAGCATATCGATCAATGTGTGCAGTAAAGAAGGAGCTGCGGGCCTACACACACCGTGGGTGAACGACCTAAAGTGAAAAGACGAATTTGCGCGATGGAGCTAGAGAATGCTGAGGGAGGGTGAGAGAGCGATGCGGGCGTGTGCATGCACAAGAGAAAGTTAGCTCTAGCTACAAAGATAAGAGGGTTGTGTGGGTGTAAAAGACGAATAGAGTAGTTCCTCGATGGAGATCATATATACTTCATTATAAAAAGTGAATTCGGATATTTGAAGAATTTATCATAGTGTTTCAAACCGACGTATGTGTGAATATATATAACGGTGATACACATGGTGTGGTTATGAACATGGTATACTACATTTAATATATTTTATCTCTACTCTTATAAAAAACGGAGTTGCTGATGATGGTGTGCCTGCCATCCTGCATTATAGGCCGTCTAATTTATATCTGGCGGATAGCAAGGAAACTATGATGGTTGAAGTTGGCAACAATCATGATTGTAGATTCTTATTAAAATAGAGAAACGAATTCAAATTTAGTTCGAATTGCAGCGGTAGTATAGACATTTGGAATGCACTAAAATGTTGGTATGAGTAGGTTACATGCATTATATAGCAAGCAAAAAATTTTAATCGGACATAACATGGATTCATACTCCCTCCTTCCATCTATATAGGGCGTAATGAGATTTTTAAGACGGCCTTTGACTATTGACAAGATTAATAGTACATGACATGCACAACGTGAAAATTATATCATTGAAAGAACCTTTCACAGATGAATTTAACAGTGTGCTTTGTATATGTTGCATGTCATATATCATTGCTCTAATATTTGGTCAAAGTTAGCATCGAAAAACGCATTAGGCCCTATATAGATGGAAGGAGGGAGTAGCTTTGAATAGCATTTGTATAGTAAAACGGGGCAAGACTCTCTCTTTGTGTGGTGTGAATAGTTTTATTTTTTTCATTTTCTTTTTGGTTGAGGGAAGTGTGAATTGATTTGGTACGTACAAGTACAATATTACTACACGTTAGGCTTGTCCCTAAAATTCAACCCGCGTCTTGTTATATCCCGAAAATTCAGATATCGTGGTCCCAAAACTGGCGCCTTCACAACCCGCGTCTTGCTATCCCGAAATTACAACGCGCGCGAAAACTCCCTCCAGCTGCCAAATCCCGACACGCGAAATCCCCCTTCTAACCCTGAGCCGAAAGGGTCGCTAGTTCAAATCGGTGGGGGGTACTTTTGTAACACACCCTACATTTTGGACAAGCGCGTTCCTAAGTCATGCTTCACCCCTCGCATCGCCCCCTTTTCGCCATTCGAAATCCCAGGCCGCCATAACCTGTCTGCTCCAGCCGCGAAACCCCACCCTCCTCCGTCCGCCACGTCACCGCTGCCCAGCCGGAGCCTCTTCCCCGACGACGTCGTCCACCACAACAGCTCAACGTCCCTCGTCCACCTCCCCGGATGAGGATCCGTTGTCCATCTCGCCGTCCCGCCGGTTCAGCCGCCCCGTCCTCCACCTCCAAGGAGCTGCTCCGACGATCGCCTCGTCTATCACGTCTGCTCCATCCCCACAGCGCCGCCTTAACCTGCTCCACCGGAACCGCATCATCCTCACCGACTCCTTGGACGAAGCCGAGGCCTACTCGGCGCCACCAAAGAGGTTCTACACTCATCGCATCACACCTTCTCCTTAACTCGACCTCCCGGCGCCGACGGTGCTCCATCCCGCACCCCCATGGAGCGGCTACCTTGAAGCCGGCGCCGCGGGCGACATCTCCACGACGGCTCTCCCCCAGTGCGAGGCCCCTTCGGCGGTGGCGTCCATACCAGCCGGATCTGCTCCATCCCGGCGCCGACGGTGCTCCATTCCGCACCCCCATGGAGCGGCTACCTTGAAGCCGGCGCCGCGGGCGACATCTCCACGACAGCTCTCCCCCAGTGCGAGGCCCCTTCGGCGGTGGCGTCCATACCAGCCGGATCTGCTGCTGCTGCTCCGGCTCTCGCTCGATCGCTCGCTCGCCCATCTGCTGCTGCTGCTCTCCCCCTTGCTCGTGCTGCTGCTCTGCTCCGATTACGCCACACTTCAGTCGACTGAATCGACTTTTGGGTCAGTCGATTTTCAGGGGTTGGGGGGCTCGCTGGAGTTAAGGAAGAACCACGCGCAGCAGGGATGAGGGATCGCTGGAGAGGTACCCCACTATCTATCTTAGGGTTCAGGGTAGGGGGGCGGGGGGCCTAGAGGGCTAGCCGGGGCAGCGGTGGCGAGTTGTTTTGGGGCGGCGAGGCAGCGCTGGGTCTGGCGGTTCGGCCGGTGGTGGCTGGCGGCTCAGGGGGGTGTAGGTTGAAGATGAACTGCAGGCCCTCCCTAAACTACATGTCAAGTGCCTCTCTGCTACCATTGCGTTCAGTTTCGACAGTATCATTCAGATTCCACAGTAAATTTCAGTTTCGATTGTTAAGTTCAGAGTCAACATTTTTTACCTCATCTGTTGTAGTCCGGTGGTTTTTGGTGTTGTTAATTTTACATCCATTTTACATCATCTATTGGAGATGCTATTAGAATCCCACTTGAGATTGACGATGCTTGTCTTGTGCTGCTTCAGCCTTGACGTCTTACGGCTCACCGGAGCTGCTCCAATGACAGAACGATCCATCACAACAGAGCAGTGCCCTGGACGCCATCTAAAGATTCCTCAGATCTTCCTCCACACCTCCGACAGCCACCTTTGCCTCAACTGCTTCAGCGACCAACCCAATGATGCTGAGGTCGACACGGCTACGGCAAAGAGGGTGTACACTTGTTGCATCACTTATTACTATACATTCACGTCGATCCATTAGGGCTATTTTGGTTCAACGGAAAAACATCGATCCACTGGTTGTTACCATCACTCTAAATTTCTGCATGCTCTCCTTACATAATCTCACCATATTTTTTTATACATGTCAGATATTGTACACAGTCATGCTGAACATGTAGAGAAAAAGAGAAGAGTTTTGCGCGGCAATACAATGTCATGCAGACATCGCTCCATGGTGGGTTCAATGGCAAACCCTCCCCACCCCGCTCCAGATTGTAATCCAGAGGAAGATATCTGTTCTGAGGCGGATTCGGACGCCGCTGACCACTCCTATTTACCCCCCAAGGTGTTTGATCTACCTTGGCATGATGATGTTAGTCATATCATGCATATGTTGCCTTGTAGTGCCTACTTTTGACATCATATATGTCATCTGCTTAGTTTAGACATGTTCTGTAATGCAACATGTTTAGTTTCTATATCATATATGGGAATTATGCAGTCTCATGTCTTTTAGCCAGCCATAATATATGTGAAATGTGCAATGCCATCCTGTTTAACCAGGCATCATATATTTGAATGATATCTTGCCCATCCTTTTCATCATTTCATTTCCATTTGTCGACAATGTTTGTACATTAAACTACTCTTCCTGTGAATCAGCCATTTGGCTGGGAGATAGAAAAATCTGGAGTGAAAACAAGGCCTTCAGAGTAGACAGTGCTACCTGTCGAAGCAGATCTCTTGTTGGGTCCTGATAGCTCCTCAGAGATGGGTTCAGAGACAGATGACCAGTCATATTCCCCCACTGAGGTGTATACTCTAACTTGGCACGATTATACTGCTCATATCATGCATATGGTGTCTTGCATTGCATAGTTTAGTCATCATATACACAATATTCAACACCATGTTCTTAGTTCATACATCATATCAAATGCCCTCTGTTTAGCATATAAATCACATATGTGAATTAAATGATGCGATCCTGATTACTTAGATAACATGTAGGTGAATTATGTCATGCGATCCTGTTTAGTTATTCATCATATCTTTGAATTATGTTATGCTATGCTATCAAGTTTAGATAGACATCATATATGTGAAATTATGTCATGATATCCGTTTTAGTTAAACAATATACATGTCAACTATTTCATGCCCTCCTTTTTCCACACTATCTATTGCATCTGTCTCTCATACAATGGTTGTACATTCAACTATGTTTCCTGTTTGTCAGCCATTTGAATTGGAGCGGGTGATGCCAATATCTAGCAGACTAAAAACACGGTCTTCAAATAAAACAGTGCTACCTCTTGGTGGAGATAACACCCCGGTTGTACATGCACAAGAACTAGCCCTACCACACATAACCCAAACTCTCACAGATTGTACCGCTACTACGATGGACAGAGGACCAGCTTCACCCAATCTAACCCAACCCCAGCCGATAGTAACCCAGTTCCTGTTGACACATCACCATCTCCACCATAGAGCTCCCAAACAAGAGCAGTTAGTAAGGCAGTTCCAGTGCCCAAAGGGCCAGTACTATCACGGTGAACCCCAACTCCAGCAGTTAGTACGCCTAATCCTGTGGAGGAAGCACAACCAGCTAGTCGTAGTTTAGCATCTATCGCATTTGATGTTGTTAAATCGTATGTGCGTATCTTCCCATCTTGGAAATATTATACTAAAGATGAAGGAAAATACCAGTTGCAGGTGTTTGTCCAGGAGTTATGTGTAAGTAATGTTATTCATGGCAATTACTTTGCTTCGTCCCATACATCCTACCTCCATGATGGTTATAATACAGGAAATTTTCCCATTTTTGCCTATAGAGAAGGACCGACTTGGAAACTCAGGATGAGGTAACCTGTGCTAATACCTCTGCTATCTTCAAGAATGCTTGGTGGCAGTATCGGAATTACCTGAAGAAAACGTACTTCACCGGCAAAGAAACTCATCAAATTACCTTACGTTCTCCTAAGACACATTTACTGGACGATGACTGGGAACGCCTTGTTCTGTACTGGTCCCGAACCAAGAATGTGGTAAGGTCTATGAGCTCATTTTCTATTTTTAAGTATTACTCCCTCCATTCCTTTATATAAGGTGTATTTGTTTTTTGATAAAATTTTAGAATGTAAGGTGCATTTCTTCTAATTCCTCATAATTCCCATGTTAGCCCTTCAGAAAAAGGGAAAGTATCTCTCTCATGATTGTTTATATCTCTCCTTGTAGCCAAAAAAGGAAACTATCTCTCTGTCGATTACATATAGCTCATACTTTCCTCGACTAAATGATTTACTTGCCACGAACAAATAAATTTGCCAAGGGTAATTTTGTCCTAACATGTCTATAATTTTGTGGCTTGGTCATCGTGTCAAAAGTAATACACCTTATATAAAGGAACGGAGGGAGTATATTCTTGTGTCTTACTATACTCTGTTCATCTAGAACAAGTGCCTAAACCTGAAGAACAACTGTTCTAATTTAAGATTCCATTGCTACCATAGGACATAGATATATGTTTGTTTGATGCTTTTATTATGTACTAGTACTTGGCAATAGAAGACTTGGTAGTTTAATCCTGTCCACCTTACTAATGAACTGGTTCACCGAAATGAGTTTCATATACTAGTACATGCTAAACTTGTTATGTGTCTACTTGTTTCTTCTTTTAGAATGCTGACAGAATATTGGGGAAGAGTGCCTTATTAAGAAACGGTAAAGTAAGTAATGAAGATACGGTTTAGGATAGTGACACATCCTGTCATGGTTTAGTGTTGGAGTTACTGGCCACTACCGCCTGCACAAGCTATTCAAACTCACTGTCTGAATAAGTTCGGTTTCTTGAGTCTCAACTACAAGCTGAAAGACATCGATCAACTGTGCTGCGACAAGAAGCGGAAGGACTGCGGAAGTCCCTGGAGCATTCAGATGCATACTTTCTGGTGCAACAACAAGCGTTGGAGGATTTTAGCGCCAAACAGGACAAAGCTAATCAGCTTGCTAAGCTTATTGCCGCATGGTGGATACCCAGGATAACGTTTCTTGAGCTCTTCTAAAGTTGTTTCAGTTATGCTCTTGTTTTGCTGCCACGTTTATTTGCACTGGTGGCCAATTTTGACGGCCAGTGTATATGATATGCTGCTTTGTTCCCTATATTTGCACTAGTGGCGTACTTTGATGCCCAGTGGATGTAATATGTGTAATAGCCGTGATAGGCTAGCGTTAGTTGCTTGCTTATTTATTTCCTTGTTGTCTTGTTTATTTGTTTGCTTGTAGTCATTGCAGTTCTTTTTCCGGGGTTAACTAGTGGCTGCAATAACCTATTTTTTAAAACTAGGCCACAATAACTATGGGCTAATATTTACTGTAGTGACACTGGGCCTCCTACGGGCCGTATAAACAGTGGGCCTTCTACGGGCCGTAGAAACAGTAGGCCTTCTATGGGTCGTATCATCAATAGGCCTTATACGGGCTGTATGATCGATTGGCCAAACATGGGTCAATAACAGGCCGCATTATGGCCATAAACGGGCTAGAGTTGGAATCGTCCATTCACGGGCCGACCGTAACGGGCCATCGTTAATAGGCCGTATTTTTTGACGCTATGAAAACGGCCCAACGTATTAACGGACCACAAACGGGCCGACTGTAACCACGGGCTGAATTCGGCCCACAAGCAGAAAATGACAGTAACAGGCCGTAAGTAAACGAATGCTGGAAATGAGACCAATAATAAATGGGCTCTGAGAAGGCCGAAAGATAACATGGGCTGGAATCGGCCCAACGGAATAACAAGCCGTTAATGGGTATAAAGTGATACACTATTCATTACGGGCCAGTTTCACCACGGGCCGTTAATGGGTGTAAAGTGATACACTGTTCATTACGGGCCAGTTTCGCCACGGGCCGTTAATAGGCCAAGAGTTACATAGGGCCTCATATGGGCCGAAAGACATCATGGGCCATACATGGGCCAGAAGTGAAAACGGGCTGGAATCATATTGGATGGCCCAGATGACGCTACTGGGCCTAATTCGGATAGGGCGTAACGGGCCTTGGATTAGCGGGCTGTAAATGGGCTATATGCGAACAGGTCATTAACAGGCTTTACATGGGCCGGCCCGCCACCTTTTGACCAAGTCAAACGGGCCGACCCTTTCAAAGGAATGGGCCTATTTTGGGCCGTGCCACGTGTCAACGTATCATAGGCGCCTATCTGACCCACTGACAAGCTGACACGTGTTTCGTCCGCCAATAAGAATTTTACACGTGGAAATTTCCCATTGGTCGGGGCTGTTAACGGGTTATTAGATCCAAAACCCGACCCTATAGCTTAACGGCGTTCCATTACGGTGGATGCCACGTGTCGGTCACCCTTGATGAAATCACTTCTGTGACGCGCGATTTATCGTCATGGAAGTGGACACTTCCGTGATGATAATTTTGGTAATGTCATGGAACACTTCTACGAGAGCACATGTATGACTATCTTGATTCTGTCATAAATTTGTCATGGATGAACATGCATGACAAAAAACGCGACCTACTGTGACAAACACGTATCATCACGGAAGTGTATTTTTTTGTAGTGTCTGTTAGGGAATGGGTTAACTGGAGTTGATCTGACCCGCTGCTGGATCTCATGGCGGGTCATCCCTCTAAGCCGTTGGTCAAAGCTGATGTATGAGTATGGTGGAGGCCCGGATGACTCTCTTCGTCACAACCCCGTTCAATTAACAGAAGAAGATATTGTTTCAATGTCAACCCTTTTGGTGAACGGGAAATACAAAGATTGCAGTATTGTCGGGTGAAACCCCTTCTGCAAGCTTAACACGGTGCCAGAAGTAAGGATATATTGATCTCTCTCCTTTGTATTTTACCAAGCCGTATTGTTTAATACTTGCCTGAATTTTCATCTTGTTTTTACCTATCTACAGGCCAACTCTGACTTTTGGAAAGTTAAATATGACCACGAGGCTGCAAAGAAAGCAAGAGCCGCAGCCATAAACGCCAAGAAAACGACCCGGAGGTCAAAAAAGAAGAAGAAGAACACTGCCGAAGATTGGATGAAGCTTGACGATTCTTCTGAGTTGGAGGTAGCCCTTGACTCTCCCTTGGCCAATTTTTTTATAATCTTATTATTAACACTGATCATTACCAGGATGACACTGGGGCCAGTCAGGCCGTGGAAGAAGAGGTTTCTATTTCCTCTGACTCAGCCCATTTGCCAAGACAGAAACTTCGAGTCGTAACCCAGAAAGTATGGTTTTCACACCCTTTGGCTTATCTGGACCCTCACTTTCTTTTAAAAAAGAAGAAACATGAGAGCCGCCGTCAAGCTTGGACCGAAGACGAACCGGCTGTTGTTCTTCAACAAACTCCTCAGAAATGCCAGAATGAGGTTTATTTCTTTTTCTTTGATTTCTGTTAATGGATCCCCTTCCTTGCATTACTTACTTTGTTTTATCTTTGCAGGAGGTGTCTCGCTCGTCTGGCGACTCGTCTCAGACCCAATTTCCTGCCTTCAAGACTGCCCCTGGGTAAGGAAAATCCTTTGTCTTCCGTGTTTCTCAAATTGTCTCTTTATACTGACAGTCAATAATATTTCACTTAGTGGCCAAGCTAAGTCTAAGAAGGCCAAGGTGATTAAGCCGGTGGAATACCCGCTAATCCTTGCACCTGAACCAGCGAGGCCACCTTCTCCTCCAGCAATTGAAACTCCAGAAGACCCGCCTGTCAATGCGGAAGCAAATCCGCCTGAGCCGTCAGTTGATGATACCACCGTCAACCCTTCCACAACTAGTCCATTAAGCTCGGCCTACCCGCCATCACCGTCTGCACAAGATGTTTTGATCACCGGGAGCCGATTTGTTGAACTAGGGAATCCAACCGTGCTGGCTCGCCACACGGCCAAACAAGAAGCATTGGAGAGGCAGAAAGTGCATTTTGATGTTGCACATTATGATCATCTAAATGCCAATGATATTTTCTCCATCTATCTCAGCCATGTGCACTCCAGTCGCGACTCAGAAATCGAAATGGTCAAACAGTTCCAGCTGAAATATGAGGTATGTTCTTCCAGTTTATCTATATCCCGCCAGCCCCCAAGTCTTCAGATTATGAGAGAACTGGAATGATCTATAGACTTTATAATTAGGCCAAGACTTTTTACTTTTGAAACTTTTCTTAAGTTCAATAAAATAGAGCAAAGCTTCACCTGTAGTCCCCAAGGGCCGGTTCATTTTTAAAAATGAGCCGGTACTTTAAATTGTCTTGTACCGTATTCAAAAAAACATCATAATCCGGCTTAACCTTAAGAAACTTGCTGAATAGCATACATTAACCCCCAAGTGCCAAGTGCCGTTACTTTGTAAAGTACTTGCGACTTAAAGTATGTCTTCAGAATCATAGAAATTGTTTTGGCATACATTAGCCCCCAAGTGTCAAGTAGTTTTCGTAAAGTACTTGAGACTTGAATCTTGTTTTTTGGACCTTAAGCGAAATCTGAACTCCTCTGGGTACATTTTTGCAGCATGCCTTATCTGAACTGAGCTCGCAATTGACTGATGCGAAGACCCGGTTAGCGAGTCAGGAGGCAGAAATTAAGTCTGCTAACTCCAAATTGCAAATAAGTCTCTCCGAGACGGAAAATTTAAAGACCGGCCTCACTATCAAGAAGAAAACCTGGGCAGAGGGAAAAAACGCTTCTAACACAACGCGCCGAGAAAGCCGAAGCAGCCCTTGAAGAGGTTTCAACAGAGCTGAATGGTTTAAAGGGCCGGGTGTCTCGAAAGGTGGCCGCCATCTTTGGTAAGTCGTCTGTCTTTGACCTTGTATACTTTTTGCTGATCCAGAATATAAGCCGCCAGCGGACTTCGTTTATAAAATATATGAAGGCCCACGAAGCAAGAATCTGAGCCAAGATCATGTGATTAAACTGAAGGCCGAGTAGACCTTAGTGGAGCAACTGTATATTGGCACACAACGGGCACTTGCGTCCATCTCACCTACCAATCAAGCACCCAACCGGCTCAGCGACGTCTTGAAGAAACTGTCAATCCTACCCGCCAGGTTTCAAGAAGTGAAGCGCTCCTGTGCGAGAGCCGGAGCTTTGACTGCCCTGAGCCGCTCCAAGGCTTGGGTGCCAGATCTAGACCCGTCAGACGTGGCCAGAGGATATCCCACCGTGAAGGAAGACAGATCTCCTTTTGAGCAGGATGACTTCATGGCTTGCGTGCGCGGAGTCCGACCTCAGGCGACTATCCTTGGAGATGAAACCATCATCGACAAGTATCAGCCGGGTTTTGATATTGAAAATAAGAAGATGGCAACTCCCTCGTACAAAGTGACAGATTTAATCCCTCCTGTTCGTGAAAACACATTTGCCCCGGAAGTTGATCCGGCCGTCCTGATTGACGAGGAAGAAGAATTTGTCGCTGTGAATGGTTTTGACTAGTCAAAACCTAGCTTCCAGTCAACAGGGGGTGGTGAACCGGCGAGGGAGGAGCAATAACCATCTTCATGGGCTTATAAAAGCCTTGTAATAGTTTAGCTGTGAAAACACTGAATTCCTTGCCTATGCCATCATGTATAAAACACTATGTGTGACTCCGTATTTCCTGATGGCAATATATGCATCAAATTTGATGATTGTTTCTGCAACACTTTAGCTCTGTTCCTGTAGATACAAGAGAAAAGACTGGCTTGGTGGCTTAGAACCGAACGGGTTAAAACACCCGGCTTATAGCCAATATGTTTACCATAATAGAAAACAGAAACAGATATAAATAAAGGACAAGGCTGAAACTAACCGTTTGGTTAATGCAGCAGGCAATTGCATATAAATAATAGCCATATTTGTACCTTTGATCCATAGACCACAGGCTTGAGTAACCCGGGTATTGAAGTTGATAAATCAATCTTTCTAAGAAGTCATTGCTTCTGAGTACTTAATGATCATCATACCTTGGTGGCCTTGTTGTCAAATAGTCCAGCCGGCGAAGAAGATCATGCTAATTATTTGTGAAATTGAGACAACAAAAAACTAGAAGACAAATAACAGGTAACAAGTATGATTTAACCTTATATTTAAAGGTTGGTGGCTTCTGATTCAAATATGATCAGTAAACCGGACCAAAGGGGTTAAGCTAAGGTTCGAATACGACCATATAGCCCCCAGTGGCTTTGGCGTTGCGCCGATCAAGAGGGTACCGACAGCTATGTTCTCTTTGGTCTGAATACGACCTATGTTTGAACAGTAAGCCCCCAAACGACCTTGAGAGGTTTTTAACGTCCCTGATTCGAATACAATCCAAGTCGGACCCAAAAGGGGTGAAGCTATGATTCGGATACGATCAAGAAGCCCCCTAGTGAGTTTGGCCTTGAGCCGATCAAGAGGGTTACGACAGCAATGTTCTCTTTGGTTCGAATACGACCTATGTTTGGACAGGAAGCCCCCATGTGACCATAATAATTGCAGCTAGATTCGATTACGATCATAAGCCGGACCAAAAAAGGTTAGACTTGATTCAAATATGATCAGCTCCTTAATAGTCTTTTGAAAATAAGAAATAACAAAGATGCGTAATCTTTGAAAAGAAAAGAGACCGATGGTCCTGCTTTATTACTTATCATGGTATATACAATGTTAAAGTATGTACATTATGAGAGTCGGTGGCTCAGGTGTAGTATGGCCGAAGTTGAGCAATGTTCCACGGCCGGCGGGTCTCCTCCTCCAACTTACGTGAGTCTTTGTGCTCTCAAACATCAATGAGGTAATAAGACCCGTTGTTTAAGTTCTTGCTGACCACAAAGGGTCCTTTCCAAGGTGGGGATAACTTGTGTGCATCTGACAGATCCTGGATGAGCCGGAGCACCAGGTCGCCTTCCTGAAAAGTCCTGGACTTAACCCGGCGGCTGTGATAACGGCGCAGGTCCTGTTGATAAATTGCTGATCGAGCCGCTGCTAAGTCTCTTTCTTCATCTAACAAGTCGACTGCATCCTGTCTGGCTTGTTCATTATTAGCTTCAACATAAGCTGCCACACGGGGCGAGTCATGACGGATGTCACTAGGCAACACTGCTTCTGCTCCATACACCATGAAGAAAGGTGTATAACCTGTAGACCTGTTATGTGTGGTATTGATACTCCAGAGCACCGAGGGTAATTCCTCTACCCAACAACTCGGCGTTCGCTGCAAGGGAACCATAAGCCGGGGTTTGAGGCCTTTTAAAATTTCCTGATTTTCTCTCTCAGCTTGACCATTGGATTGACGATGAGCTACAGAAGAAACATCAAGCCGGATATGGTCACGCTAACAAAACTCCTCCATAGCCCCTTGAGATATATTAGTGCCATTGTCAGTGATAATGTTGTGTGGAAAACCAAAATGGAAGATCACCTTTTTCATGAACTGAACCGCTGTGGCCGCATCACACTTACTCACTGGCTCTGCCTCAACCCACTTTGTGAATTTCTCAACTGCCACTAAAAGATGTGTCTTTTTATCCTTAGAACTTTTGAAAGGCCCCACCATGTCAAGCCCCCAGACCACAAATGGCCAAGTGATTGGAATCATCCGGAGCTCTTGAGCCGGAACATGTGCTCGTCGTGCGAACTTTTGACATCCATCACATCTGCTGTCCAGATCCTCTGCATCAGCATGAGCCGTCAACCAGTAAAAACCGTGATGAAAAGCTTTGGCCACCAGAGATTTTGACCTGGCGTGATGACCACAATCACCTTCATGGATCTCACGAAGTATTTCTTGGCCTTCTTCAGGGGAAACACACCATTGAAACGCTCCAGAGACGCTGCGATGGTATAGTTCTCCATCAAAAATCGTCATTGACTTAGACCGCCGGGTTATCTGTCGAGCCAGGGTCTCATCCACTGGCAATTCTCCCCGGGTCATGTAAGCCAAGAACGGCACTGTCCAATCTGGGATGACATGAAGAGCCGCCACCAACTGTGCCTCTGGGTCAAGAATGGCTAGATCTTCTTCCGTGGGTAACTTGACAGACGGGTTATGCAAAACATCCAAAAAGGTATTAGGTGGCACCGGCTTACACCGAGACCCCAACCGGCTTAATGCATCAGCCGCTTCGTTCTTCCTACGGTCAATGTGCTCCACCTGATAACCTTTAAAATGCCCTGCAACAACATCAACTTCCTGGCGATAAGCCGCCATGTGAGGATCTGTGGAATCCCACTTATCTGAGACTTGTTGAGCCACTAAATCTGAGTCGCCAAGACATCTGACCCGGCTTAGACTCATCTCTTTGGCCACTCGAAGACCATGGAGCAAGGCTTCATACTCTGCTGCGTTGTTAGTGCAAGGAAACATCAGCCATAACACATAATAAAAATTTTCACCTCGAGGGGAGGTTAAAACAACTCCAGCCCCCGAGCCTTCCAACTGTCTCGACCCATCAAAATGAATAGTCCACTATGTGTTGTCTGGTTTCTCTTCTTGCATCTGCATCTCTGTCCAATCATTAATGAGTTCAACCAGTGCTTGAGATTTGATCATAGTACGTGGTACATACTTCAACCCATGAGACCCAAGCTCAATGGCCCACTTGGCGACTCGTCCAGTGGCTCCTCTGTTTTGAATGATGTCTCCCAAAGGAGCAGAGCTAACCATAGTGATTGGGTGACCCTGAAAATAATGTTTAAGCTTCCGGCTTGCCATGAACACCCCATATACGAGCTTCTGCCAATGTGGGTACCGCTGTTTGGATTCAATTAACACCTCACTGACATAGTAAACCGGCCATTGAACCAGATGCTCCTTGCCAACCTCCTTGCGCTCCACCACAATCGCCACACTAACAGCTCGTGAGTTGGCGGCTACGTATAACAACAACGGCTCTTTCTCGACTGGAGCAGCAAGGACCGGCGGCTCAGCAAGCTGTGTCTTCAAATCTTCAAAAGCAGAGTTTGCAGCCTTGCTCTGAACAAAATCATCTGTTTTCTTCATCATCTGATATAAATGCATCGCCTTCTCCCCTAACTGGCCTATGAACCGGCTTAAAGCAGCAACACGACCCGCTAGCCATTGAACATCATTGATGCATATTGGCTTGGCCAGGGATGTAATTGCCTTGATTTTCTCCGGGTTAGCTTCAATACCTCGGTTGGACACCAAAAAACCCAAGAGCTTGCCGGCTGGGACTCCAAAAACACACTTGGCCGGGTTAAGCATCATTTTGTAGACCCGGAGATTATCGAAGGTCTCTTTCAGATCTGCGACCAAGGTTTCCTCTTTCCTGGATTTTACCACTATATCATCCACATAAGCATGAACATTACGCCCAATTTGATTGTGAAGACAATTTTGCACACACCGTTGGTAAGTCGCCTCGGCACTCTTAAGCCCAAAAGGCATAGAGACATAGCAGAAAGCTCCAAAAGGAGTGATAAAAGCCGTCTTCTCTTGATCTCTGACTGCCATCTTGATCTGATGATAACCTGAATAAGTATCCAAGAAACTCAAATATGTGCAACTGGCCGTAGCATCGATGATCTGATCAATACGGGGGAGGGCAAAAGGGTCAGTCGGACAAGCCTTGTTTAAATCAGTGTAATCCACACACATACGCCAGGTGCCATTCTTTTTGAGTACAAGCACCGGGTTGGCTAACCACTCTGGGTGAAAGACTTCTACAATGAACCCGGCCACCAAGAGCCAGGCCACCTCTTCTCCAATGGCCTTGTGCCTTTCTTCACTAAACCATCGAAGAAACTGTCTAACAGGTTTAAACTTTGGATCAATATTGAGAGTGTGCTCAGCGAGTTCCCTCGGGACACCCGGCATGTCGGAAGGTTTCCATGCAAAGATGTCCCGGTTCTCACGAATGAACTGGATGAGCACGCTTTCCTATTTTGGATCCAAGTTTGCACTGATGATGAACTGCTTGGATGAGTCGCCAGGCACAAAGTCAACCATCTTGGTGTCATCAGCTGATTTGAACTTCAACACCGGCTCATGCTCTGTTGTTGGTTTCTTTAACGACGTCATGTCTGCCGGGTCAACGTGATCCTTGTAAACTTTAACTCCTCTGTTGCACAAACAGATTCAGCATAGGCAGCATCACCTTCTTCACACTCTAAAGCTATTTTCCAGCTCCCATGTACTGTAATGGTGCCCTTATAACCCGGCATCTTGAGCTGCAAATATACATAGCACGGCCGAGCCATGAACTTGGTATAAGCCGGCCGTCCAAACATAGCATGATATGGGATTTTGATCTTAACCACCTCAAAGGTTAATTTTTCTGCTCTGGAGTCATACTCATCTCCAATGGCTACTTCCAGTTCAATCTTACCAACTGGGTATGCCGACTTGCCAGGTACCACACCGTGAAAAATAGTGTTGGATTGTTTAAGACCCTTATCAGTCAACCTCATCCGGCGGAACGTCTCATAGTAGAGGATGTTGATGCTGCTGCCTCCATCCATGAGTACCTTAGTGAATTTTTATCCACCAACCTGAGGCGCCACTACCAAGGCAAAGTGACCCGGATTATCAACCCGGGGTGGGTGATCCTCTCTGCTCCACACAATAGGCTGCTCTGACCAACGTAAATAACGTGGAATCACCGGCCCAACGACATTAACGACCCTCTTGTGAAGCTTCTGGTCCCTCTTACATAAACTAGTTGTGAACACATGGTATTGCCCACTATTCAGTTGTTTCAGGGTGCTCTGATACCCGGACTGTTGCTGCTGATTACCTTGGCCGGGTTGTGGATTATATCCTCCTTGGTTACCAGGATGGCCCGGACCATGAAATCCTCCTCCACCCAAGCCAGCGCCCGGGCCATGGAAACCGCATCCACCTGAACCGCCACCTAGGCCGTGACCTCCATCAAACGCGTTTGAATTTTTAAGCGCCTTCATGATTGTACAATCTTTCCATAGGTGGGTGGCTGGCATCTCTCGGGTGTCGTGCTTTGGACAAGGTTCATTCAATAATTGCTCAAGGGTGGGACCTAACCCGCCCGACCGAGGGGGTTGCCTGCCCTTGCGCCATTGGTTTCCGCCCTGTGCATTAGTGTGAGCGACAATCTCATCAGCCTTACGCTTATTACCTCCTTGATTTGCCGGGTTATGCTGGTGACCCTCGCCGTTGCCATTCTTCTTTCCCTTGGCTGTCTTTTCTTTGAAAAACACCGGGTCTTTGGTACTATCAGAATCAACATACTTGACGAGAGCCGCCATCAACTGGCCCATGTCATTACGGTCACGCTTGAGCTGCCCCAACTTCTGCTTCAGAGGTTCAAAACGGCAATTTTTCTCCAACATCAAGACTGCTGAGCCGGCATCCATCTTATCAGACGAATGTATTATCTCCTTGACCCAGCGCACCCAATGGATTGTAGACTCACCGTCCTCTTGCTTACAATTAGTTAGGTCCACAATCGACATAGGCTCCTTACACGTGTCTAAAGTTCAGGATGAACCGGGCCTTCAACTCCGCCCATGAGCCGATAGAATTGGGTGGCAACCCATTCAACCAAGTACGAGCTGTTCCATCTAACGTCATAGTGAAATACTTGGCCATTGCTACGCCGCTGTCCTCCAACAACTCCATAGACATCTCATAACTCTCAATCCAAGCCTTGGGCTGTAAGTCAGCCGTGTAATTAGGCACCTTACGAGGCCCCTTAAAGTCCTTTGGCAAACGCTCATTACATATGGACGGCACCAAGCAAGGGATGCCTCCGGTTCTTGTGGCCACTCCTGCCTCGGCCGAGGTTGCTGGATAAGCCGGAAAAGTTTGATGAGCCGCCTGATCTGCTGCCATTTGAACTGCTCGTTCCGCCTCTTGTCGAATCCTCTCCTAATCCGCAAAGTTAAAGGCTGCAGCCTCCACCGGCTCATGCCTGTGTGGCCGGTTGCATCGTTGAGCATTGCTTGACATGTCTGCGGATTCCATGTGCCTATTGTAGCTCGGGCTCCGGCTTGGGCGAGGACTTGAATGGATCCTATCTCGACTGTAGGAGTACGCATCCTGTTGTGCCAGAGCTATCTAAAGAAGTTCTCTTACCCTCCGCCGGTGAGTCACCTTCCATCAGGAGAGCCGGCAAATGAGCCGACGCTGCAATGACGTTTTCCAAGGGGTTGGAGAAGTGACCCGGCAGTGTTGGTACGTAATGAGGTGGAGCGGTAATTATACGAGGTGGTTCCATGGCACGCGGCTGAACCGGTGCGCCAGGTGTCGTGATCCGGCGTGCCTCTAGCGGGTCGCTTCCCCTAGCTCCGGGTGTATGGTATAGGTTCCTAGGATCAAGCGTCAGAGGTAGACGTGACTGAGTTTTCTTATGCCTTCTTCTCATGACCTCATTTGACACGTTCAGATCCACCGAGAGCCGGAAGGTCTCTGCTTGAAGCTATTGAGCACGAACGTCCAAAGCCGCCTGCTCTGCTGCCATCCTGACTTCCTCTGCGGTCAGACTTTCCTTAGCTTGCACCATCTCTTCACGTACACATGCCACCTCTGCGTCATGCTGGGCTTTATCCGCCGGCACTACCACGGCAGTCAACAGAGTCATCAGTTTATCCATGAGGTCCATTAGATTCTGAGCCGAGGGGCGCGCGGGGTCTCCTGACCAGGCCGCGGCCGACCCGGTAGCTGTTGCCGCTGCTGCTGTGGAGTTCTGCCCGGGTTGTGTCCCTGCCATGAAGACTCCGGTCCAATTCGGCGGCTCAAGGGGGTCCGGAATACTACTATCATCGGAACAGCCCCCGAGCATGCCATCCTGCAGCTGGTATAAAGAGTCTGTCTCGCCCGTTGATGATGCAGTGTCAGAATAGACGGCCGTCTCACCGCCCTCCACCGATCCTTCAGAGTATTCACCATCGTGGACGCAGCCTACGAAGGCATGCTTCACGACAGATTGAACGCGGGTGGTCCTCGCATGCCGAGCCGTTTCGATGAGGTTGGTGTGGACGTCCGGCTCAGGGCCTGACTCGCCGATCCGGCCGATGAAGACGTGAATTCCGCCGAAGGGGACCCAGTACCCGTACTCAACTGAGCCGACCTCGGGGCCCCAGCCTTCGTCGTCGATGTAGAGCTTTCCGCGACGACTCTTGGTCATCCGACCCACAGCGTATCCCTTGAGCCCTTTGAAGTTGCCCTTCAAGAACTCAAATCCACCGTGCGCTGGCCCCACGGTGGGCGCCAACTGTCGTGGAATTGTCCTGGCAGATGTCCTAGTGAAAGGACTTAGTCCTACGGCCATCGCAACTAGGAAGCGTAAAGGGGTTAATCGGGACAAGGGACACGAGAGGTTTTATACTAGTTCGGCCCCTTACGATGAAGGTAAAAGCCTACGTCTAGTTGTGTTGGTATTGCTGGGGTTTCGATCACCAAGAGGCTTAATTTGCCAGCTTGGTTATCGATCTCTTGTTTCTTGCCCTAAGCCGCCACCGGGTCGTCCCCTTATATACACGGGTTGACGCCTGGTGGCCTATAGAGTCCCGGCCGGCTCATAATCGTGTCCGGCTCGGTGACTTCCTTTACATGCCTTTCTTTACAAGTCTTTCCTTACATACGGTGGTCCAAAATACCAGGCCTTAAGCCGCCTCCAGGCCTTTGGGCCTTCTATAAGATTTGATAAACTATCGTCTGGAATGTTTACTGGGCTTCTTGTGTAACCCGCCATTGGGGCTGACCCGGCCCCTCCTGGGCGGGTCATAACTGATAGCTACGTCCCCAACAATACTCGAGAAAAACACACTTCTTAGACCGAAACTCGAGCTTACGCTTGTTATATGGACGGAGATGAGGCCAGCATGCACACCCAAACACTTTGAAGAACGTGTAGTCTGGGATTTCATTGAGCAAGAGTTCAAGCGGGGTTCGCATTTTCAGAAGTCGTGAGGGAAGTCTATTAATAAGAAAACAAGCTGTGGAGAAAGCATCACTCCAGAACCAAAACGGAACGGATGCATGAGGTACTAAGGTTAGGCCAGTTTCAACAAGGTGATGATGCTTACGTTCGGCAGTCCCATTCTGCTGATGTGTATGAGGACATGACACGCGACACGAAATCCCAAGTTTGTTAAAAAAAACTAGTTGAGGTTGTGGTATTCACCACCCCAGTCGGATTGAACATGGATGATTTTCTGTTTAAGCAGACGCTCAACGTGTGCTTGAAACTAAAGAAAAACATCAAACACATCAGACTTGCGTTTAATAAGACATAGCCAAGTAAACCGACTATAAGCATCAATAAAACTGACATAATAATTGTGACCACTAACGGATGTCTGGGCATGACCACAGACATCAGAGAACACAAGCTCAAGAGGATGTTTCACAACACGACTAGACTCTGAAAACGGAAGTTGGTGACTCTTGCCCTGCTGACAGGCATCACAGACAGTTTCATCAGTTTTATTGGACACAACTAGTATCTCATAACGATGCAACACATGACGAACTATGGGAGCTGCAGGATGACCAAGGTGCACATTCCAGTGAGTGGGCGACACACGGACACCACTGAACGCCTGAGGAGAAGACTGGATGGAGGGTGTGCGCGGCGCATCAAGTGCGTACAAGCCATGGCGAAGACGACCGCTAAGCAGAACGGCCCTCGTGTCTCGATCCTTGATAAAGAAACGAAAAGTGTGAAACTCAGTAAGGACATTATTATCACGTGTAAGTTGAGGAATAGACAACAAACTACGCGTAGCAGAGGGAACACAAAGGACATTGGAAAGATGAAGTTTGCGAAAATTGTGTGCAAGGAGAGAAGCCTGACCAACATGAGAGATGCGCATACCTGCTCCACTGGCAGTGTGAACCTGTTCATGACCACGATATGGCTCCTGAGTACAGAGCTTGCCCATCTCACCGGTGAGGTGGTTAGTAGCTCTGGTGTCCATATACCATGTCGGATCAATGGAGTAGGATGAAGTGCGACCATGATCATGACTCATCACGGCGGCGGCGGCCTGCTTGTCGTTCCCTTTACCATTGTTGCCGAGGCCCAGAAAAACTTGCTTGTAGCGACGATGATAGCGAGAGGCGATGTGGCGCTCAAGGCCACACAACTGGCAGGCATGCGGGGCACCGCAGGAGGAGTAGCAAGCAACCGGACGGTTGCCACCCGTGATGGATGGCGCACTGCCACGCGAGGCCGGTTGTGGAGATGGTGCAGGCTTGCCACCTGAAGATGATGACCGTGGAGGTTTGCCACGAGTGGCGGCATTGGCGGAGGTGAAGCCTGGTGAGACACGACGCGCCTTGATGCACCGTTCGCGGCCAAGGAGTCGGGCATAAAGCTCGGGAGGTGGAAGTGGATCATCACGGCCATGAACGTTCTCAACGAGATTGTCATAATCATCATCAAGCCCATTAGGCACGAAGGTGGTGAACTCCTCGTCCTGCAGAGACTGGCCAATCGAAGCCAGTGTGTCGGCGAGGCCCCTCATCTTGTTGAAGTAGTCTGTAATGGTGAGGTCACCAAGCTTGGTCTCACCTAGCTCAGTGCGGATAGAGTGGGCACGCGCCTGAGACTGAGAGGCGAAGCTGGTGTGAAGGGCCGCCCACGCCTCTCGTGACGTAGCGGTGAAGATGACCAGTGACGAGACGCTCAGGGCGAGCGAGGACTGGATGGCGGAGAGGATGGCTTGATCCTGGGCCACCCATGCATGATACGCAGGGTGCTGATGGGGCGGACACGGGATGGATCCGTCGACGTAGCCCTCCAGGTAGCGACTCGGCAGAAGAGGCAACACCTGGGCATGCGGGGACAAGTAATTGTCTGGCGTGAGTTTCATCGGTAGCAGGTGTGAGAAGTAAAACGGCGACGGCGCTGCGGCCTGATCACCGTGAGCATGCGGCGGTGCATAAAAACCGATCGACGGATGTGCAGCCGGACCCGAGTAGGACGGATAGGTTCCGATAGGGCCAGCCGTCGGGGCACCGTAGGACGCCGCAGTTGGTGGCCCGTACTACAAGGCAGCCGCAGCCACATGGGGCGGCGGTGACGGAGCCGGGTAGGTGTGGGGCGGCGCTGGGTAGATATCCGTCGGGGGCCGCGAGTAGGGTTGCACAGCGACAGCACCATGAGTCGTAGGGATGGGGCGACTGGACGCCGTAGTAGTGCGGGGCTGGAGGCGCACCGGACGGCGGCTCCATCCAGGGCGACGGCGGTGGCGGCCTGCCAGGGGCCGTTGCAGGAGCACCGCACGGGAGGAGATTGCCCGCCGTGATGTTGGGCGGGGCGATGTGATCGCCAGGAGGGCCCCATCCGATCTAGGGGCCAGGAGATGGAGGGGCGCCATGGGCCATCGCAAGGGGGGGGGGGGGGGGGGGCGAGGCCAGGAACGGCGACCCAAGGGCCGGCGCAGCGACGGCAGGGGCGGCAACAGAAGTCGGCGCAACGACGGCGGCGGCAGCGGTGGAGGCAGCGGAAGCCATCTTAAACTAAACTGATACCATGTAAAACGTAATATGTTGGGAACCGCATGACACCCTAAACGGGGTGTGGCTCTATCATTATATAGATGTACCCAAGGGGTACAATACAATGTTACAATATATATGTACAGAGGCTACGTATATACGGTCTAGCAGTTATGGGATACCGAAAGACATACGGGTATATAATTTGAAAGGTATCATCTGGACTTACTGTGAGGAGAGCTTTCATGTGCTCTCTTGTGAGATTGTACTCCTGCTGAACAGACAACAGAATATCTACGAAATCACCATTCTTGTGATCAGACGCTGATTTGCGCTTGCTCACACGATCATCGATCACTTTGTCCAGCAGATTGGCCCATCTGTTCCTCACTCTTTCCGCCTTGGCACAAACCGCCCTCTTAAGCACTCCGACCCTACACAATGCTGGGAAGTACTCCTCCAAGTTGAACCCACCTAGAAGCCGTGAGGAGTCCTTGACGAGTTCCCGGAACAACTTGCTTCGCCCATCTTCTAGGAAGAACTTGCCCGACACGATACGGCACGCCATGTCATTCGAGTATGAGTTGAGCAGCTCGCTAATGTCGACTGTACTACCAGCTGTGGCTGCCTCGTTGATCTTGGCCATTGCCATGCTGACCTATGAGATGATAGCATGCGTCTTAAACTACGAGAAGCTAACAGTCATATATGTAATTGTTAATTATCAGATGGAAACATTGAAGTCATTTTTTTCTTTTGCAAGAGGCATGGAACACATGGAAGTCCCTTTTTGACGAGAGACATGGAAGTCTTTGTTTTCCTTTGTTTCTTGTCTGATGTACTAGTGTCTTCCAAATGAGTGTGACAATAATGATTGCAACGTCATTGAAAGAAAAGTCTGTCAGAGCGGAGAAAATTGCAACATCATTAAAAATCAGTACCTCCTCTATGGCGGCGATGCGGAAATACTGCATCTTCTTAACGCTGAGCATGTGTGTGGTGACGAGCTTCCTCGCCTGCCGCCAGTACTCGCCGTACGGCGCGAAGGCGATGTCAGATGAGCCATACATGATGATGTCGGGGACGACGGAAGGGGGCCACGACGCCAGGATGTGGACCTTCGTGCGCAGCACTTCCTCGGCGGCGCGTGGCGACGACACTACGTGGGTCGGCAGTGCGCCCAGCCGGAGGTGCAACACGTCCGGACCATGCTTCCTGGCGAGGTCACGGAGGGAGACGTGTGGGAGGGCACCGACGAGGTGTAGGTGCCCGATGATGGGAAGCGCCGGCGGCGAAGGAGGGAGGAGCTGCCCTGTCGATCCTGTCTTTCTGGTGAACCAGTGATGCAGAGACAAGAGGAGGAGGGGGAGCAGGAACAGAAACCATGCCGGCGGGGGCGACTCTAGCATGAGCTCCTGCACGAGGTTTGCCATGCTGAGCTCAGTTGCTCTATCAGGTTTTTCATCACAAGCTCTGTTGCTTTATAAGCATTCAGGCCGGGTAGAAAGGTGAAAAAGCATATGCATACATCGACTCATATCTGCAATGCACTGAAATTGAGCAATATTAGTGCTTGTGTGTCCAAATCAGGTCTAGTCTGTTAGGAACAGCAACTTGTATTATTAGGAGGCCAAAGCCAACATATATACACATACACGAGGATGCGAAAAGGCTATAGGAGTATGCCAAAAGACTGAATGCAAAAGGTCAAAAGGCATCACTAATATAACTCTAACATCACCCTCAAACTCATGGTGGATCCACAACACTGAGTCTGGAAAGGTGAAATCCATGTTGCGCTCTAGTCTGGACCTTTGTGAAGAAGTCTGCTAGCTGTAACTCAGAAGGCACATACTGAAGAGCAACAACATGATGCTGCACAGCAGCGCGCACATAAAAAGCATCAACGCCAATATGCTTGGTAAGCTCATGCTTCACGGGATCCCGTGCAATACTGATAGCACCTGTACTGTCTGACAAGAGGGTGGTATGTGTTGTAACAGAAACACCAAAATCCTCCAGTAACCATCGTAACCAAGTCACCTCTGCCGTCAGAAGAGACATAGCTCGCAACTCAGCCTCTGCACTCAAACGGGAAACTGCAGTCTGTTTCTTCGTCTTCCAGGTAATGAGAGAACCACCAAGAAAAACACAATAAGCAGAAATTGAACGGAGATCCGTAGGATCACTAGCCCACGTAGCATCTGAATAAGCCTGGAGCTGTAACGAGATGGAGCGGGGAAAAAATAGACGATGAGAGATCGTGACACGAAGATATCGTAGAACACGATGAAGGTGACTATAGTGTACCGAAGTGGGAGAAGAAACAAACTCACTCAAGATGTGGACAGGATAGGAGATATCCGGACGAGTGACGGCGAGATAGACAAGACTCCCAACAAGATGACAATAACATGTCGGATCAGACAAGGGCTCATCCATCAGAAGCGCGGAGGTGAAGATTGAGCTCCATAGGTGTCTCAACAGTGCGCTCATCACTAAGAGCCGCACGAGTAAGAAGATCCTGGATATACTTTTCTTGGGAAATAAAAAAGCCATCAGAGGTGGAGGAAACCTCAATCCCAAGAAAGTAACGAAGAGGACCAAGATCAGACATAAGAAACTGCTCACTGAGACGGGCCTTGACAAAGGCAATGTACTCAGGGTCATCACCAGTGATGATCATGTCATCAACATATAGAAGAAGAAGAGTCCGACCATGAGCTGAAAGGTGGACAAACAACGCCGGATCATGAGCACTCGCTGAAAAACCAGCGGCGGTCACCACAGAGGCAAAACGCTCAAACCAAGCGCGAGGGGCTTGCTTAAGGCCATAAAGGCAGCGACGAAGACGACATACCATGCCATCAGGGACAAAATACCCGGGTGGTGGCTGCATATAAACCTCCTCACGCAACTCACCATTAAGAAAGGCATCCTTAACATCAAGCTGAGAAACAGAACAATGGCGAATAGAGGCCACAACAAGAAGTGTGCGGATAGTGGTCATATGGGCCACGGGAGCAAAAGTCTCATCGTAATCACGACCATGCTCCTGCTGAAAGCCACGAGCCACAAGACGAGCTTTGTAACGCTCAAGAGAACCATCGGAGAGAGTCTTAACTTTGTAGACCCACTTACAAGTGATGGGACGAACACGGGAAGGAAGAGAAACAAGATCCCACATGCCGGTGCACTCAAGAGCAGCAAGCTCCTCTGCCATCGCAAACTGCCATTCAGGATGAACAATAGCATGGCAACAAGAGGTAGGCTCAAGTACAGCCGAAAGACCATATCGACTAGGAGAATAGTGGTCAGGGGGAGGGCGAGGCCGAGCTCGGAGACCATAAGTCAGTTAGGATGAGGAGGACGACGCACCAGAAGTAGATGGCACGTTAGTGGATTTATCCACAACACGTTGACGACGAGTATAATGGAAAGGAAAGGAGGGAAGAGGTGGAATTGTTGGAAATATGCCCTAGAGGCAATAATAAAAGCATTATTATTATATTTCCTTATTCATGATAATTGTCTTTATTCATGCTATAATTGTGTTATCCGGAAATCGTATTACATGTGTGAATAACAGACACCAACATGTCCCTAGTAAGCCTCTAGTTGACTAGCTCGTTGATCAACAGATAGTCATGGTTTCCTGACTATGGACATTGGATGTCATTGATAACGAGATCACATCATTAGGAGAATGATGTGATGGACAAGACCCAATCCTAAACATAGCACAAGATCGTATAGTTCGTTTGCTAGAGTTTTCCAATGTCAAAGTATCTTTTCCTTAGACCATGAGATCGTGTAACTCCCGGATACCGTAGGAGCGCTTTGGGTGTACCAAACGTCACAACGTAACTGGGTGACTATAAAGGTATACTACGGGTATCTCCGAAAGTGTCTGTTGGATTGACATGGATCAAGACTGGGATTTGTCACTCCGTATGACGGAGAGGTATCACTGGGCCCACTCGGTAATGCATCATCATAATGAGCTCAAAGTGACCAAGTGTCTGGTCACGGGATCATGCATTATGGTACGAGTAAAGTGACTTGCCGGTAACGAGATTGAAGGAGGTATTGGGATACCGACGATCGAATCTCGGGCAAGTAACATATCGATTGACAAAGGGAATTGTATACGGGGTTGATCGAATCCTCGACATCGTGGTTCATCCGATGAGATCATCGTGGAGCATGTGGGAGCCAACATGGGTATCCAGATCCCGCTGTTGGTTATTGACCGGAGAGTCGTCTCGGTCATGTCTGTTTGTCTCCCGAACCCGTAGGGTCTACACACTTAAGGTTCGGTGACGCTAGGGTTGTGAAGATATGTATATGCAGTAACCCGAATATTGTTCGGAGTTCCGGATGAGATCCCGGACGTCACGAGGAGTTCCGGAATGGTCCGGAGGTAAAGAATTATATATAGGAAGTGCTGTTTCGGCCATCAGGACAAGTTTCGGGGTCACCGGTATTGTACCGGGACCACCGGAAGGGTCCCGGGGGTCCACCGGGTGGGGCCACCTATCCCAGGCGGCCCCATGGGCTGAAGTGGGAGGGAACCCAGCCCAAAGTGGGCGGGGGAGCCAACCCCCAAGGGCCCATGCGCCTAGGGTTGGGGGGGAACCCTAAGGGGGGCGCCCCCTTGCTTGGGGGGCAAGCCCCCCACCCCTTGGCCGCCGGCCCCCCTAGGAGATCCCATATCCTAGGGCCGGCCACCCCCCTTGGCACCCCTATATATAGTTGAGGAGAGGGGAGGACTTCATACCTGAGCCTTGGTGCCTCCCTCTCTCCCCGTTACGTCTCTCTCTCGTAGTATAGGCGAAGCCCTGCTACTGTGACGCCCTGCATCCACCACCATGCCGTCGTGCTGCTGGATCTTCATCAACCTCTCCTTCCCCCTTGCTGGATCAAGAAGGAGGAGACGTCTCCCGTCCCGTACGTGTGTTGAACGCGGAGGTGCCGTCCGTTCGGCGCTTGGTCATCGGTGATTTGGATCACGTCGTGTTCGACTACATCATCACCGTTCTTTGAACGCTTCCGCATGCGATCTACAAAGGTATGTAGATGCATCTGATGACTCGTTGCTAGATGAACTCCTAGATGGATCTTGGTGAAACGAGTAGGAAATTTTTTTTTTCTGCAACGTTCCCCAATAGTGGTTTCAGAGCCAGGTTTATGCGTAGTTCTTCTTGCGCGAGTAGAACACAATTTGTTGTGGGCGTAGATTTGTCAACTTTCTTGCCGCTACTAGTCTTTTCTTGCTTCAGCGGTATTATGGGATGAAGCGGCCCGGACCAACCTTACACGTACACTTACGTGAGACCGGTTCCACCGACTAACATGCACTAGTTGCATAAGGTGGCTGGCGGGTGTCTGTCTCTCCCACTTTAGTTGGAGCGGATTCGATGAACAGGGTCCTTATGAAGGGTAAATAGAAGTTGACAAATCACGTTGTGGCTTTAACGTAGGTAAGAAGAAGTTCTTGCTAGAACCCTATTTCAGCCACATAAAACTTGCAACAACAATTAGAGGACGTCTAACTTGTTTTTGCAGCAAGTGGTTTGTGATATGATATGGCCAAAGTTGTGATGAATGATGAATGATCTATATGTGATGTATGAGATGTTCATGCTATTGTAATAGGAATCACGACTTGCATGTCGATGAGTATGACAACCGGCAGGAGCCATAGGAGTTGTCTTTATTTTTTGTATGACCTGCGTGTCATTGAGAAACACCATGTAAATTACTTTACTTTATTGCTAAACGCGTTAGCCATAGTAGTAGAAGTAATAGTTGGCGAGCAACTTCATGGAGACACGATGATGGAGATCATGATGATGGAGATCATGGTGTCAAGCCGGTGACAAGATGATCATGGAGCCCCAAGATGGAGATCAAAGGAGCTATGTGATATTGGCCATATCATGTCACGTTTATTATTTGATTGCATGTGATGTTTATCATGTTTTGCATCTTGTTTACTTAGAACGACGGTAGTAAATAAGATGATCCCTCATACTAATTTCAAGAAGTGTTCCCCCTAACTGTGCACCGTTGCGACAGTTCGCTGTTTCAAAACACCACGTGATGATCGGGTGTTTTATTCAGACATTCACATACAACGGGTGTAAGACAGATTTACACATGCAAACACTTAGGTTGACTTGACGAGCCTAGCATGTACAGACATGGCCTCGGAACACAGAAGACTGAAAGGTCGAGCATGAGTCGTATAGAAGATACGATCAACATGAAGATGTTCACCGATGTTGACTAGTCCGTCTCACGTGATGATCGGACATGGCCTAGTTAACTCGGATCATGTAATACTTAGATGACTAGAGGGATGTCTAATCTAAGTGGGAGTTCATTAATAATTTGATTAGATGAACTTAATTATCATGAACTTAGTCTAAAATATTTTACAATATGTCTTGTAGATCAAATGGCCCATGTAGTCCTCAACTTCAACGCGTTCCTAGAGAAAACCAAGCTGAAAGACGATGGCAGCAACTATACGGACTGGGTCCGGAACCTGAGGATCATCCTCATAGCTGCCAAGAAAGATTATGTTCTACAAGCACCGCTAGGTGAAGCTCCCGTCCCACAGAACCAAGACGTTATGAACGCTTGGCAAACACGTGTTGACGACTACTCCCTCGTTCAGTGCGGCATGCTTTACAGCTTAGAGCCGGGGCTCCAAAAACGTTTTGAGAGACATGGAGCATATGAGATGTTCGAAGAGCTGAAAATGGTTTTCCAAGCTCATGCCCGGATCGAGAGATATGAAGTCTCCGATAAGTTCTTCAGATGTAAGATGGAGGAAAATAGTTCTGTCAGTGAGCACATACTCACTATGTCTGGGTTGCATAACCGCTTGTCTCAGCTGGGAGTTAATCTCCCGGATGATGCGGTCATTGACAGAATCCTCCAGTCACTTCCACCAAGCTACAAGATCTTTGTGATGAACTTCAACATGCAGGGGATGCAAAAGACCATTCCTGAGTTGTTCTCAATGCTGAAATCAGCGGAGGTAGAAGTCAAGAAGGAACATCAAGTGTTGATGGTCAATAAAACCACTAAGTTCAAGAAAGGCAAGGGTAAAAAGAACTTCAAGAAGGACGGCAAGGAGGTTGCCGCGCCCGGCAAGCAAGCTGCCGGGAAGAAGCCAAAGAATGGACCCAAGCCCGAGACTGAGTGCTTTTATTGCAAGGGAAGCGGTCACTGGAAGCGGAACTGCCCTAAATACTTAGCAGACAAGAAGGCCGGCAAAACAAAAGGTATATGTGATATACATGTAATTGATGTGTACCTTACTATTGTCCGTAGTAGCTCCTGGGTATTTGATACCGGTGCAGTTGCTCACATTTGTAACTCAAAGCAGGGGCTGCGGAATAAGCGGAAACTGGCAAAGGACGAGGTGACGATGCGCATCGGGAATGGTTCCAAGGTCAATGTGATCACCGTCGGCACGCTACCTCTATATATACCTTCGGGATTAGTTTTAAACCTTAATAATTGTTATTTAGTGCCAGCTTTGAGCATGAACATTGTATCGGGATCTCATTTAATTCGAGATGGCTACTCATTTAAATCCGAGAATAATGGTTGTTCCATTTATATGAGAGATATGTTTTATGGTCATGCTCCTATGGTGAATGGTTTATTCTTTATGAATCTCGAACGTGATACTACACATATTCATAATGTGAGTACCAAAAGATGTAAGGTTGATAATGATAGTCCCACATACTTGTGGCACTGCCGCCTTGGTCACATAGGTGTCAAACGCATGAAGAAGCTCCATGCAGATGGACTTTTAGAGTCCCTTGATTATGAATCATTTGACACGTGCGAACCATGACTCATGGGTAAGATGACCAAGACTCCGTTCTCAGGAACAATGGAGCGAGCAACCAACTTATTGGAAATCATACATACTGATGTATGCGGTCCAATGAGTGTTGAGGCTCGCGGTGGCTATCGTTATGTTCTCACCCTCACAGATGACTTGAGTAGATATGGGTATATCTACTTAATGAAACACAAGTCTGAAACCTTTGAAAAGTTCAAGGAATTTCAGAGTGAGGTTGAAAATCAACGTGACAGGAAAATCATGTTTCTACGATCAGATCGTGGAGGAGAGTACTTGAGTCACGAATTTGGCACACACTTAAGAAAATGTGGAATAGTTTCACAACTCACGCCGCCTGGAACACCTCAGCGTAACGGTGTGTCCGAACGTCGTAATCGCACTCTATTAGATATGGTGTGATCTATGATGTCTCTTACCGATTTACCGCTATCTTTTTGGGGCTATGCTTTAGAGACTGCCGCATTCACTTTAAATAGGGCTCCGTCGAAATCCGTTGAGACGACACCGTATGAATTATGGTTTGGGAAGAAACCTAAGCTGTCGTTTCTAAAAGTTTGGGGATGCGATGCTTATGTCAAGAAACTTCAACCTGAAAAGCTCGAACCCAAGTCGGAAAAATGCATCTTCATAGGATACCCAAAAGAAACTATTGGGTACACCTTCTACCTCAGATCAGAAGGCAAGATCTTTGTTGCCAAGAATGGGTCCTTTCTAGAGAAAGAGTTTCTCTCGAAAGAAGTAAGTGGGAGGAAAGTAGAGCTTGATGAAGTATTATCTCTTGAACCGGAAAATGGCGCAACTCAAGAAAATGTTCCTGAGGTGCCTGCACCGACTAGAGAGGAACTTAATGATAATGATCAAGATACTTCTGATCAAGCTCCTACTGAAATTCGAAGGTCCACAAGGACACGTTCCGCACCAGAGTGGTACGGCAACCCTGTCTTGGAAATCATGTTGTTAGACAACGGTGAACCTTCGAACTATGAAGAAGCGATGGCGGGCCCGGATTCCGACAAATGGCTAGAAGCCATGAAATCCGAGATAGGATCCATGTATGAAAATGAAGTATGGACTTTGACTGACTTGCCCATTGAACGGCGAGCCATAGAAAATAAATGGATCTTTAAGAAGAAGACAGACGTGGATGGTAATGTAACCATCTATAAAGCTCGACTTGTCGCTAAGGGTTATCGACAAGTTCAAGGGGTTGACTACGATGAGACTTTCTCACCGGTAGCGAAGCTAAAGTCCGTCCGAATCATGTTAGCAATTGCCGCGTTCTACGATTATGAAATATGGCAAATGGACGTCAAAACGGCATTCCTTAATGGTTTCCTTAAGGAAGAATTGTATATGATGCAGCCGGAAGGTTTTGTCGATCCTAAGAATGCTGACAAGGTGTGCAAGCTCCAACGCTCGATTTATGGGCTGGTGCAAGCATCTCGGAGTTGGACCATTCGCTTTGATGAGATGATCAAAGCGTTTGGGTTTACGCAGACTTATGGAGAAGCCTGCGTTTACAAGAAAGTGAGTGGGAGCTCTGTAGCATTTCTCATATTATATGTAGATGATATACTATTGATGGGAAATGATATAGAACTCTTGGACAGCATCAAGGCCTACTTGAATAAGAGTTTTTCAATGAAGGACCTTGGAGAAGCTGCTTATATATTAGGCATCAAAATCTATAGAGATAGATCGAGACGCCTCATAGGTCTTTCACAAAGCACATACCTTGATAAGATATTGAAGAAGTTCAATATGGAACAATCTAAGAAGGGGTTCTTGCCTGTGTTACAAGGTATGAAATTGAGCTCAGCTCAATGTCCGACCACGGCAGAAGATATAGAAGAGATGAGCGTCATCCCCTGTGCATCAGCCATAGGTTCTATTATGTATGCCATGCTGTGTACCAGACCTGATGTGAACCTTGCCGTAAGTTTGGTAGGAAGGTACCAAAGTAATCCCGGCAAGGAACACTGGACAGCGGTCAAGAATATCCTGAAGTACCTGAAAAGGACTAAGGAAATGTTTCTCGTTTATGGAGGTGACGAAGAGCTCGTCGTAAAGGGTTACGTCGACGCTAGCTTCGACACAGATCTGGATGACTCTAAGTCACAAACCGGATACATGTATATTTTGAATGGTGGGGCAGTAAGCTGGTGCAGTTGCAAGCAGAGCGTCGTGGCGGGATCTACATGTGAAGCGGAGTACATGGCAGCCTCGGAGGCAGCACATGAAGCAATATGGGTGAAGGAGTTCATCACCGACCTAGGAGTCATACCCAATGCGTCGGGGCCAATCAAACTCTTCTGTGACAAGACTAGAGCTATTGCACTTGCCAAGGAGCCCAGGTTTCACAAGAAGACAAGGCACATCAAGCGTCGCTTCAACTCCATTCGTGAAAATGTTCAAGATGGAGACATAGATATTTGTAAAGTACATACGGACCTGAATGTAGCAGATCCGTTGACTAAACCTCTCCCTAGAGCAAAACATGATCAACACCAGAATTCCATGGGTGTTCGATTCATCACAATGTAACTAGATTATTGACTCTAGTGCAAGTGGGAGACTGTTGGAAATATGCCCTAGAGGCAATAATAAAAGCATTATTATTATATTTCCTTATTCATGATAATTGTCTTTATTCATGCTATAATTGTGTTATCCGGAAATCGTATTACATGTGTGAATAACAGACACCAACATGTCCCTAGTAAGCCTCTAGTTGACTAGCTCGTTGATCAACAGATAGTCATGGTTTCCTGACTATGGACATTGGATGTCATTGATAACGAGATCACATCATTAGGAGAATGATGTGATGGACAAGACCCAATCCTAAACATAGCACAAGATCGTATAGTTCGTTTGCTAGAGTTTTCCAATGTCAAAGTATCTTTTCCTTAGACCATGAGATCGTGTAACTCCCGGATACCGTAGGAGCGCTTTGGGTGTACCAAACGTCACAACGTAACTGGGTGACTATAAAGGTATACTACGGGTATCTCCGAAACTGTCTGTTGGGTTGACATGGATCAAGACTGGGATTTGTCACTCCGTATGACAGAGAGGTATCACTGGGCCCACTCGGTAATGCATCATCATAATGAGCTCAAAGTGACCAAGTGTCTGGTCACGGGATCATGCATTACGGTACGAGTAAAGTGACTTGCCGGTAACGAGATTGAACGAGGTATTGGGATACCGACGATCGAATCTCGGGCAAGTAACATATCGATTGACAAAGGGAATTGTATACGGGGTTGATTGAATCCTCGACATCGTGGTTCATCCGATGAGATCATCGTGGAGCATGTGGGAGCCAACATGGGTATCCAGATCCCGCTGTTGGTTATTGACCGGAGAGTCGTCTCGGTCATGTCTGTTTGTCTCCCGAACCCGTAGGGTCTACACACTTAAGGTTCGGTGACGCTAGGGTTGTGAAGATATGTATATGCAGTAACCCAAATATTGTTCGGAGTCCCGGATGAGATCCCGGACGTCACGAGGAGTTCCGGAATGGTCCGGAGGTAAAGAATTATGTATAGGAAGTGCTGTTTCGGCCATCGGGACAAGTTTCGGGGTCACCGGTATTGTACCGGGACCACCGAAAGGGTCCCGGGGGTCCACCGGGTGGGGCCACCTATCCCGTGGGGCCCCATGGGCTGAAGTGGGAGGGAACCCAGCCCAAAGTGGGCTGGGGCGCCAACCCCCCAAGGGCCCATGCGCCTAGGGTTGGGGGGGAACCCTAAGGGGGGCGCCCCCTTGCTTGGGGGGCAAGCCCCCCACCCCTTGGCCGCCGCCCCCCTAGGAGATCCCATCTCCTAGGGCCGGCCACCCCCCTTGGCACCCCTATATATAGTTGAGGAGAGGGGAGGACTTCATACCTGAGCCTTGGCGCCTCCCTCTCTTCCCGTTACGTCTCTCTCTCGTAGTATAGGCGAAGCCCTGCTACTGTGACACCCTGCATCCACCACCACGCCGTCGTGCTGCTGGATCTTCATCAACCTCTCCATCCCCCTTGCTGGATCAAGAAGGAGGAGACGTCTCCCGTCCCGTACGTGTGTTGAACGCGGAGGTGCCGTCCGTTCGGCGCTTGGTCATCGGTGATTTGGATCACGTCGTGTTCGACTACATCATCACCGTTCTTTGAACGCTTCCGCACGCGATCTACAAAGGTATGTAGATGCATCTGATGACTCGTTGCTAGATGAACTCCTAGATGGATCTTGGTGAAACGAGTAGGAAAATTTTTGTTTTCTGCAACGTTCCCCAACAGGAATCACTAGAGGTGGAGACCGAGAATGTGTCGGTGATGAAGGTGGAGAAGTGGAAGGTATCGGTGATTAAGATGGAGAAGGGGAAGGTATCGGTGATGAAGGTGGAGAGTCATGCGATGAGGGAGGAGAAGACACCGTAGGAGAGGACGGCGTTTGATCTGCAATAGCAGGACGAGGAATAGGAATACTGGGCACAGAGGGAGGTGTATCTGGAAACATAAGAAAAGAGATGTCCTCCGCTGAAAAACTTGAGGAGGATGGACATGGGTAGAAGGGGCGAGACTCATCAAAAGTCACATCTCGGAAAATACGCATCCGGCGACCGACAGGATCCCTACACCGATAGCCCTTATGCTCATCACTATATCCTAGAAAGGCACACTAAACAGACTGAGCGGTCAGTTTGGTGCGTTCATGAGGGGCAAGCAAAACATAGCAAACGCAACCAAACAAACGTACACGCCGTATCAGGAGGATGACCAGAAAGACACTCGAGAGGAATACCACCTTGTAGAGCTGTAGAAGGCTGAATGTTGATCAGATAGGTGGAAGTGGTAACAGCCTCAGCCCAAAAGTGAGGAGGAAAAGAGGCAGCGATCATCATCGCACGCGCCGTCTCAAGAAGGTGACGATGCTTGCGCTCAGCCACACCATTCTAAGCATGAGCACCAGGGCAAGAGAACTGAGTAAGAGTACCCTGCTCAGCAAGAAATCCTCGTAGTGCATGAGAGATATACTCACCAGCTGAATCTGTGCGAAAAATACGAATAGGAGTGGAAAACAGGGTGTGAACCATGGCAGCAAATTTTTTGTATATAGATAAGACCTCACTACGAGAATCCATGAAATAGATCCAAGTGTACCGAGAAAAATCATCTATAAAGATAATTGTGACGCCCCCGATTCAATCGTACACTAATCATACCCGCACACGTGTACGATCAAGATCAGGGACTCACGGGAAGATAGCACAACACAACTCTACAAATAAAATAAGTCATACAAGCATCATATTACAAGCCAAGGGCCTCGAGGGCTCGAATACAATAGCTCGATCATAGACAAGTCAGCGGAAGCAACATTATCTAAGTACAGACATAAGTTAAACAAGTTTGCCTTAAGAAGGCTAGCACAAACTGGGATACAGATCGAAAGAGGCGCAGGCCTCCTGCCTGAGATCCTCCTAAACTACTCCTGGTCATCGTCAGCGGGCTGCACGTAGTAGTAGGCACCTCCCGAGTAGTAGTAGTCGTCGTTGACGGTGGCGTCTGGCTCCTGGGCTCCAACGTCTGGTCGCAGCAATCGAGTATAGAAAGGGGGAAAAGAGGGAGCAAAGCAACAGTGAGTACTCATCCAAAGTACTCGCAAGCAAGGAGCTACCCTACAAAAGTATGCATTGGTATCAAATGGAATAAGGGTATCATATGTGGACTGAACTGCAGAAAACCGGAATAAGAGGGGGATAGCTAATCCTGTTGAAGACTACGCTTCTGGTAACCTCCATCTTGCAGTAGCAGAAGAGAGTAGATGGTAAGTTCACCGAGTAGCATCGCATAGCATAAACCTAACTGATGATCCTCTCCTCGTCGCCCTATGAGAGAGCGATCACCGGTTGTATCTGGCACTTGGAAGGGTCTGTTTTATTAAGTATCCGGTTTTGGTTGTCATAAGGTCAAGGTACAACTCCAAGTCGTCCTGTTACCGAAGATCACGGCTATTTGAATAGATAAACTTCCATCCAGCGGTGCACCACATTTCCCAACACGCTCGATCCCCTTTGTCCGGACACACTTTTCTGGGTTATGCCCGGCCTTGGAAGATCAACACGTCGCAGCCCTACCTAGGCACAACAGAGGGGTCAGCATGCCGGTCTAAATCCTATGCGCGCAGGGGTCTGGGCCCATTGCCCATTGCACACCTGCATGTTACGTGGGCGGCCGGAGAGTAGACCTAGCAACCTCCATTACAAAGGAAGTTGCGTTACGCGGTCCAACCCGGCGCGCGCCGCTCAGTGGCTGACGTCAGGAAGGCTTCAGCTGATACCATGACGTCAAGTGCCCATAACTGT